>NC_090652.1:15433471-16078471 GCF_040937935.1 Hyperolius riggenbachi | reverse complement strand
ATAAAAACCGCCAATCAAAATTCACCTATTGATTTTCAAGGGGGAACATTTACATTGCTACCATTCTTACACTGTTAATAGCAGAGGTCTCAAACCTGATACAGTCAGTTATTGGGTGACTGGGGTCCAAATTCACTAAAATGGGTGGAGCCACAAACAGCCAATCAGATTTTTTATATTGATTTCAGCCATTCTGTTATTGGCAGGGTTCTCAAACTTGACACAGTTGGCCACTGGGTGACTGTGACTAATATTCAGGGAAGTGGGTGGAGCCTACAGCAGCCAATCAAAGTTCACCTTTTAATTTTCAAGGGGAATATTTACATTGCTGCCATTCATGCACTCTTAACGGCAGAGGCCTCAAATCTGGTACAGTCAGTCACTGGGGGACTGGGATTTAAATTCTGAAAAGGGCATAGGCAAAAAACAGCCAATCAAATTTGTTTAATTTCAATGGTAAAATGCAATTTATTGATGCCAAAGACCCAACAGCTCATAAACGTGGTAATTGAGTGACTGTATGTCAAGGTTAGAAATAGTGGGCAGAGCCAAAACTTTTTACATGGGAAAATATAAATTGCAGCTATTCTTACACTGTTAATGGCAGGGTTCTCAAACTTCACACAGTTGGTCACTGGGGGACTAGGATTAATATTCGGAAAAGTAGGTAGAGCCTAGAAGAGCCAATCAAAATTCACCTATTGATTTTCAAGGGGAATATTAAAACTGCTGTCATTCTTAAACTGTTTATGGCAGAGGACTCAACCCTGCTACAGTCGGTCATCAAGTGACTGGGGTTCCAATTCACTAAAGGGGTGGAGCCACATACAGCCAATTGGATTTGCTTTTTTTGGATAAACTGCTTCCATTCACATAATTTTGATGCCAGGAAGCCAAAAGCTCACAAACTTGGTCATTGAGTAGTGACTGTGTGTCAAGGTTACAGAAAAAAAGGGTGGAGTCAAAAACAGATTTTTCTGGGAAATTGTAAACTGCAGCCCTTCTTCGCTGTTAATGGCAGGGTTCTCACACTTTGCACAGTTGGTTACTGGGTGACTGGGATTAATATTCAGAAAAGTGGGTGGTGCCTAAAAAAGCCAATCAAAATCACCTGTTGATTTTCAAGGGGCATATTAAAATTGCTGCCATTCTTGCAATGTTAATGGCACAAACCTTTAAACCTGGTACAGTTAGTCATTGGGGTTCAAATTCAGAAAAGGGGACAGAGCCACAAACGGTTTCATTTCTTGGGAAAATACAAATTATTGATGCCAAGGATCCCAAAGCTCACAAACTTGGTCACTGAGCGACTGTATGTCCAGGTTACAAAAAGTAGGCGGGGCCAAAACCAAATTTCACTGGGAAAATGTAGACTGCAGCCCTTCTTACACTGTTAATGGCAGGGTTCCCAAACGTTGCCCAGATGGTCACTGGGTGACTGAGATTACTATTCAGTGAAGTGGGTTTAGCCTATAATAGTCAATCAAAATTCACCTGTTGATTTTCAAGGGGAATAATATTTAATTTGCTGCCATTTTTACACTGGTAATAGCAGATGCCTCAAACCTGCTACAGTTGGTCATTGGGTGACTGGGGTACAAATGCTGGAGAGGGGAGGAGCCACAAACAGCCAATCTGATTTGGTTAATTTCTATGGGAATATACAAATTAATGATGCTAAAGACCCCAAAGCTCACAAACTTGGTCATTGAGTGTTTGTGCGTTAGGATTAGAAGAAGTGGGCCGAACCTACACCAGTCAAATACATACCCGGGCAACACCGGGTCATCAGTGGGTGGAGACAAATACAAATTTCCCTGGGAAAATGTAAACTGCAGCCATTCTTACACTGTTAATGGGAGGGTTCTTAAACTTTGCACAGTTGGTCACTCAGTAAATGGGATTACAATTCAGAAATGTGGGCCTACAAAAGTTTATAAAGCTTCACCTATTGCTTTTCAAGGGAATATTTAATTGCTACCATCCTTGCACTGTTAATGGCACAGGCCTCAAACCTGGTACAGTTGGTCAATGGGTGACTGGGGTTCAAATTTAGAAAAGGGGGTGGAGCCACAAACAATCCATCAGATTTTTTCATTTCAATGCAAATTATTGATGCCAAAGATACCCGGGCAACGCCGGGCAATCAGCTAGTATTCAATAAAAACATGTTTTTCTACTTTTTATATGCCATACGGTTATCATATTTGCTTTTGTGCATAAGTATTATTATTCATTTAGAAGTTATAGGTTCCCAAAAGTACCGTTTTTTGCTTTGTGAGCTGACTTTGCATTTTATTAATAACTGGTTTTATTAATTGCTGTATTGCAGGCAGACAAGCTTTCAGTGTCTCTCTCCCTCTAGCAGCTTCTCCACAGTCAGAGAATGTGTCACATTCCTCACTTGATACATTTAACTTTCCTGGCGGTATGATTCCCGTGGCTGCACAGCCGCGGGAGGGTTTTTTTCACCTTTTTTTTTTTTTTCTAGCATGTAGCTAGCCTAGCGCTAGCTACATGCTTCCCCCTCCCTTCTGCGTCCCCCCGTATCGTCAGATCGCCGCCGGCGCCGCTTGCCCATAAGGAAATTCCATTCTGAACGGGATTCCTGGAGGGCTTCCCCCGTCACCATGGCAATGAACGGAGTGACGTCATCGACGTCATGACGTCACAGGGAGTCCCGATCCACCCTATAGCGCAGCCTGGTGGTGATTGGCCAGGCTGCACAAGGGGTATGCGGGGGGGGCCTGTATCGCGGCGGGTAGAGGCGCATCAGCGGCGATCGCAACAAACACGCAGCTAGCAAAGTGCTAGCTGCATGTTTGAAAAAACAATTATGCAAATCGGCCCAGCAGGGCCTGAGGAATCCTCCGCGGCGGCTTACCCCGTTTCCAGCACGGGGTTACCGCTAAGAAAGTTAAGCAAACACAAGATAAAGTTTGGATGCAGCAGCATTTCACTGCACTTAACTTTCAAGCTCTGTGTGTAACCCTTCGCATGCTGGTCTAGTAAAAAAAAAAATGCTGGATGCATATAATACTAGTAAACTACAATAATAGTAAACTACAAATGCGTTACCCGCATCTAATTTTCGGCGTGCGATTGTATGCTTACAAATTTACACATTGGAAAGGGGAATGTACGCATAGAAGAGTTCCCGGCATAAGCATTTAACCAGTTAACGACCACGGTCAGCCGATCGGCGGACCTAGGTGTTAAGTGGTTTTACAAGGTAATGGCCTTTCCATGTCAGTTCATGGAGGGTGTCACCGTGAACTGCCTGCATGCTTCCAATCGCGGCTCACAGGTGAAATGTAAACACGCGGGGAAGAAATTCCCGCTGTTTACATCATATGGCACTGCTGCGCAGCAGCGCCATAAAGGAGATTGGCGATCCCCGGCCTCTGATTGGCCAGGGATCGCCGCATTCTGATAGGCTGAAGCCTATTTGAGGCGGCGCAGGACGGATCTCCGTCCTGCGCTGCCCATAGCCTGCGGAACAGGGAGGGAAGGACGGGGAGGCTGGGAATTGCTGCGGAGGGGGGCTTTGAAGAGCCCTCCCCTGCAAGGCACAAGTAGCCGGCGGCGATCAGACCCCCCCAGCAGGACATCCCCCTAGTGGGGAAAAAAGGGTGGAAATCTGATCGCCCTGGCTGATTCCTGATCTATGCTGTGGGTTGGAGAGCCCCCGCAGTACAGATCTGCGCCAATTCCCCTGGTCCTTAAGTGGTTAAACCAGAGGAATTAATGCGTAAAATGTTCTGCATATGGGCATAAGCATCCGCATACACTACTCTTCACCCTACATGTAATTGCGTAATTTAACGCGTATTTTACAAAAAAAAAATTTGCATACGAAGCAAATATTTGATTTCGAAGCCGGAGTTTGGCAAAGCGTAATTGCGTAAAACTACGCGTAGTTCCAGCGTAGCGAAGTTGGCTGACTGCAACCATCCCTGTTTTTATGATACAGCATTTTCATTGTATATTTGTTAATGTTGTTAAAACTTAAAAAACTTTTGAAATAGAAAATGTTAACCATATAAAATATGTAAATATCCAAAATAGCAACATAAAGACTTTCCATAATGTTTTCTCCTGTATGTCTTCGATTCAGTGATGTCAAAAATGTACTATTATTTTTTTCTAGGACCAGAAAAATCTTTTACCATTTCAAAATGTTGACAGAATTTTGCTGAAACTTTGAAGTACTAAAACAGCAAAGATTCCACCAAAATAAAATTATTTTGAAAATTAGACCCTTAAACAATTCTGAGGGACCAGTACAGGGACATTCATATCCAGCACTTGGGGAGGGACCCTAGACTACCTAACAACATAACCTTTATTAGGTATGCATTATAATATGAATACAAATAAAGTTCTCATGTAGAAATATACACAGAACCATGCAGGTTGGACACAGATGGGATACGCTACAGAGACGCTGATTTTCTCCCATAGGACTCAAAGCACATAGATATGTCTCAGATCAATACAGGGTTGCAGGAAGGACTGTGTTACAGAGGAAATAGTGCAGTGTTCATAAATGCCAGACTAAAAAGGTGGCTTTGCAGTTTGGACTTAAATGCTTCCAAGGATGGAGATGTCTTGACTGGGTGTGGCAGGGAGCTCCAAAATGTAGGGTCAGCATGATAGAAGGCTCTGTCTCCAAAGGTTTCGAGGTGGACTCTGGGGTGACCAAGCTATTAGTTTCTTTTTGATCTGTTTCGAGGTGGACTCTGGGGTGACCAAGCTATTAGTTCCTTTTGATCTAAGGCTACTTACACAACAGGACGTTGCATTTAGGGGACGTTATAGGGCACATAACGTGCCCCTAACGCAAGGCCTGGTGCTCTCTGATGTGGACGTCAGAGTGAGCCGCGTTGTGCAGCTCACTCTGGCGTCCATGATGCCGTGATGCGTACTCTTGGACGCATGCGGCATCACATGGTCCCGCCCGGCCAATCGCTGCACAGAGAGGCCGCTCCAGGAAGTAAACACTGCACGTCACACCGTGCAGTGAATATTAATTAGCCATGTGCCTGGCCACTCTCCACTCCTCCCCAACACTACTGAGCATGTGCACACAGTCTAACGCGGCTTAGCCGCACATCATGCACAGCATGCAGCACTCTCAATGGATGTGCTGCGTTACAATGTAGGCACTGTGAACAGCCCATTGATTTTTCATTACTGTGTGGTGGGGCTGCGTTACAGGCTGCACTAACGTGCGCCTGTAACGTCTCACTGTGAAAGCAGCCTTAGACTTAAGGTGGTGTGATACAGTTGCAACAAGTCTTTCAGGCATTGAGGGCCCAGATTGTGCAAAGATTTGAATGTCAATAAGCCAATCTTAAACAGAATTCTCCATTTCATCAGTAGCCAGTGGAGTGTGTGAAGGGGTGGTGTGTTATGTGGCAATGGAAGGGTTGGCTAGCTAACAGCCTTGCAGTGGCATTCTGTACTAATTTCAGACAGTGCAGGTCTTTGTTTGGAAGGCCTGTAGAGAGAACATTGCATACACTTTTTACATGTTTACAGAGCAACGGCACAAGCAAGTACACAAATATCACCAGCTTAGATGTTACATGGCAGACATATGTGCACTAAACTTCATGTGGCTGATATAAAACATCAAGTGCCTCTAAAGGGGCCCATACACTTAACGATTTTTCCGCCGATATACAGCCGATTCGGTTAAATCACACAGCTGACAGAACGATCGATTTCCGTCCGAAATCGATCGTTCCCATCGATTCCCATCGATCCGTCCGTGCGGAACATTTTTCTCGATCGGCAGCGGGTCGGGAGTGCGTCGATAGCGGCGTTCGAATGCCCAACGACCGACGCAATACAGCGTGTATACATTACCTGTTCCGCCGGCGCGACTCCCCTGGTCCCCGCTGTCTTCTTTCCGCGCTAGGTTCCGGACTGCTGCCTCTACACAGAACTTCCTGTCCCGGCAGGAAGTTTAAACAGTAGAGCGCCCTCTACTGTTTAAACTTCCCCTGGACAGGAAGTTCAGTAGCTGCAGGAACGGTCCGGAGCCCGGAGCGGAGAAGAAGACAGTGGGGACCAGGGGAGTCGCGCCGGCGAGACAGGTAATGTATGAGCGGGGAGGGGGGGGGCGGCAGCAGCTCCACAGATTGTCATCGGTTTCAGGCTGAAATCGATTCACAATCTGTTTGCAGTAAAGGTGGCCATACAATCCCTCTCTGATCAGATTCGATCAGAGAGGGATCTATCTGTTGGTCGAATCTGATGGCAAATCAACCAGTGTATGGCCACCTTAAGACCATAAGTTGCTAAGACTGTTTAAGTGCGATAAGATAAAAGTAAGGCGTGTGCTAGAAAAGTTCACTTTCAGCTTTGTGCAATAGTTATGGCAAATTCTATAGCAGTGTCTGGGGGGCTTGGATGCTTTATTTGCTTTGAAAGTGATCCACAGCTATAATTCCCATCTGTGTTGATCCAGGGACTTTATCTGACAGTCATCTGGAGTTGCGAAGGAATTGTAACCTTTGTAAGGTTTTTTTTTTTTTTTTTACTTTCAAAGGATCAATTAGGATGTGTGTGGGTTCCAGGACAGTGCTGTATCAATTTTTATTTTTTTCTAGTTGACCTTGAGGTGTTTTTTTTAGTTTTGTTTTCTTGTTTTTGCCAAACTATGTAACAATAACTATTGACAGGTGCAAGGAAGAAGAAAAATTTCTGGCCTTCTCTTGCAGAGGATCCTCCATATGAAGGACCATGTAGGGCTAATACAGATCAGGGCTGGTACACTGGCCATTTTAGCTGTCCTGGCAATAGTTGCCCGCATGAAGGGCAAGGAGTTAATAATGAATGGGTTTGATGGGAGGGGGGACACTGATTTGTTTCCTCCTGTTTATAATAAGACAGACAAGACAAATAACATTTATATCGCGCTTTTCTCCTGGCGGACTCAAAGCGCCAGAGCTGCAGCCACTAGGGCGCGCTCTATAGGCAGTAGCAGTGTTAGGGAGACTTGCCAAAGGTCTCCTACTGAATAAGTGCTGGCTTACTGAACAGGCAGAGCCAAGATTCGAACCCAGGTCTCCTGTGTCAGAGGCAGAGCCCTTAACCATTACACCATCCATCCAGCCACCATGATACATAACAGATAATAAAAAAAATAAAAAAACAATCTGATCTACAGATAGTAAAATATTAGATGACAATTGATGTGTTGTGCTGAAGAAAGCTCAGTAAAAGTAATAGAAATTTCCCTTCATTATGATGAAAACAGTATCCTAATGATTGGGCTAATTATTTAATTGCAGCAGGCACGTTAGAAACTTTCTAGCCTTTGCAAGCATTCATTTGATAGTTGAATCTTTAAACTTTTGTGTGATGAATTAAAGGGTGATAATTTACCTACTGGCAGCAAGTTTTATAATGCCTGTAACTGAATCAGGTGAGATGACTCCCATAATATTGTGATCACTGAAACAGGTGTTCAAAATAAATTCAGCAGTGAGAAGACTGGAGGCTGGGCTCACTGTCAGGCTGCTGAGCAGATTTTAGCAATGCGTATCAGTGACCAGTTTGCAGCACATCAGACAGGTGCATAGACAGCATTGTTTGATGGGCACAGATATGCATTGTGCAGCAGTGAGCTCTTTTTTTTTATTTGATGTATTAACCAAGAGAAAAAAGGTATAATACAAAATATACTGCATAGCTTACAGCAAAATGTTTCCATAATGCACAACGCAGGTGGAACAAACAAACAATAGTAAGGAAACATTTATTTATTTATTTATCGATGATTGATTTATTAGTTGATGTCCTGAAGTTGCCCGGGTACGTATTTGGCTGGTGTTGGCTCTGCCCGCTTTTTCTAACTCTAACACACAATTACTCAATTACTCAATGACCTAGTTTGTGAGCTTTGCAGCCTTTGGCATCAATAAATTGCATTGAAATGAAACAAATCTGAATGGCTGTTTGTGGCCCCACCCCCTTTTCTGAACTTGAACCCAAGTCACCCAATGACCAACTGTACCAGGATTGAGGCTTGTGCCATTGACAGTGCAAAAATGGCAGCAATTAAATATTCCCCTTGAAAATCAACAGGTGAATTTTGATTGTCTTTTTAGGCTCCACCCACTTTTCTGCATATTAATCCCAGTCACCCAGTGACCAACTGTGCAAAGTTTGAGAACCCTATCATAAACGGTGTAAAAATGGCTGCAGTTTACATTTTCCCAGGAAAATTTGTATTTGTCTCCACCCACTTTTTGGTTATGGGGATAACAAGTATCCTACATGTTATTCCAGGTAATGTACTATGTGTGTGCCAAATTTCATTCAAATCCGTTCAGCCATTGTTGCGTGATTGAGTAACAAACATCCAAACATCCAAAATTTTGCACACAAACACTCAATGGCCAAGTTTGTGAGCTTTGGGGTCCTTGGCATTAATCATTTGTATTTTCCCAGTGAAATAAAACCAATCTGATTGGCTGACTGTGGCTCTGCCCCCTGTTCTGAATTTGAACCCCAGTGACCCAATGACCAACTGTACCAGGTTTGAGGCTTGTGCCATTGACAGTGCAAGAATGGCTGCAATTTTAATATTCCCCTTGAAGATCAACAGGTCAATTTTGATTTTTTTTAGGCTCCACCCACTCTTCTGAATATTAATCCCAGTCACCCAGTGACCAACTGTGCAAAGTTCGAGAACTCTGCCATTAACAGTGAAGAATGGCTGCCTTTTACATTTTCCCAGGGAAATTTGTATTTGTCTTCACCCACTGATGACCCCGCATTGCCTGGGTATGTATTTGGCTGCTGTTGGCTGTGCCCACTTTTTCTAACTCCAACACACAATGACTCAATTACTCAATGACCAAGTTTGTGATCTTTGTGGTCTTTGGTATCAATAATTTGCATTGAAATGAAATAAATCTGATCAGCTGTTTATGGCTCCACCCCCTTTTCTGAATTTTAACCCCAGTCACCCAGTGACCAACTGTGCAAAGTTTGAGAAACCTACCTACCATTAACAGTGTAAGAAAGTTTACATTTTCCCAGGGAAATCTGTTTTGACTCCACTCAGTTTTTGTAACCTTGACACACAGTCACTCAATGACCAAGTTTGTGAGCTTTCGGGTTCCTGGCATCAAAATTGTGTGAATGGAAGCAGTTTATCCAGAAAATAAATCTAATTGGCTGTTTGTTGCACTGCCCCTTTAGTGAATTTGAACCCTAGTCACTTAATGACCGACTGTACCAGGTTTGAGACCTTTGCCATTAGTAGTGTAAGAATGGCAGCAGTTTCAATATTCCCCTTATATATCAATAGGTGAATTTTGATTGGCTGTTGTAGGATCCACCTACTTCTCTGAATATTAATCCCAGTTACCCAGGGACCAACTGTGTCAAGTTTGAGAACCCTGCCATTAACAGTGTAAGAAATGCTGCAGTTTATACAGTATTTCCCCATGTAAAAAGTTTGGTATTTTTGGCCACTGTTTCTAACCTTGACAAACAGTCACTCAATGACCAAGTTTATGAGCTTTGGGGTCCTTGGCATCAATAAGTTGCATTTTACATTGAAATTAAACAAATCCGATTAGCTGTTTGTGGCCATCCCCCTTTTCAGAATTTAAACCCCAGTCTCCCAGTGACTGACTGTACCAGATTTGAGGTCTCTGCCATTAAGAATGTAAGAATGGCAGCAATGTAAATATTGCCCTTGAAAATCAGTAGATGAATTTTGATTGGCTGTTGTAGTTTCCTCCCAATTTCCTGAATATTAATCACATTATATTATAACAGCACTGGCCGTCGCTCTCATACTCTACCAGCCCAAAAATACACAATTTTGGCTCCATAGACAAAGAGATCCCACCTATTTGAGACAAGGTACTAAGAACCTCTGACCAAAAGCTGTGCAAGTGTCAAAAGCTCCATAGAAGTTGATAAAAATCTGTTTCAGCACAACCACATTTAGGGCAATCAGCAGTAGCCCTTAGTCCTCTAGTTTTCAACTTCAGTGGAGTCCAATGGGCTTTATGAAGCATAAATAATTGTATAAGCCTATTGTGAGCAGCCGGTGGGGAAAATCAAATTGACATAAAAATATCCTTCCAGTCATCAGTCTGGATCGAGAAAATGACTGCTTTACAATGACCAACACAACACAACAAGATGCTGGCTTTCAGTCCTAACATTCAACATGTGGGCATGGGCGTCCGCACATATGGCAAAATAGGGCATGCGCCACCCCCTGGCCAGCTGCTGCCTCCCCCTAGCCATCCGAACCCGGAAGTTTCAAGCAGCCAGTCAGGGCCAGCTCTCAGGGGGACAGTCTCTCAGCGCATTAGAGATGCGAAGTTCGGATCTTTTCAATGATCCGGATGATTCGAATCGGATCATTGAAAAGATCCGGATCTTTGATCCGAATCTCGGATCATTTTACTACGGAAGCATTCGGGGGTGAAATGAATAGCAGGACAGGTCTTTCCCTGCGGTGGACAGAGAAGGGGAGGGGGTGGACACACAGAGAAGGGAAGAAGTTGGACAGAGGGCAGGGAGTGGACAGAGAAGGGAGGAGGGACGAGCAGGGAGCAGAAATGTTTGTTTGCACACAATACCCACATGCTGCAATCATATGCTTTACATATATTTCACCTATATGTCCATCTGTATACCTTGAATGGAAACGTCGCACAGTGAAGGAAAGCATTCCCAGAAGTGAAGTGCAGCTGTTTAGTGCCGAGTGCAGGAGGATCATATTGCACAGCAATCACAGTGCCTGCAAAGTTACTGAGCTATGCTGAGCTGAGCCAAAAGCTTCCAATGTGATCACTGTGCACAACTACAGAACAGACAGCCTATAATGAGCAGCACGTTATAGCCAGTATGTGTGCTCTACACATATCTGGCAGTGGCACCCATGTCCCCTCTCTCTCATCTACCTGTCCCTGGCTCCCCTCCAACAGAGCGATCCATCTCTGCTCTGCTTCCAGGACCCCGCTGCCCGCTGAGAGGGGGCGTGCCGCTCCTGGCCCCACCCCTTTTACGATCCGAATCACTCATTTTGATGATTCTGATGATTCGACTCACAAAATAGATTCGGATCAAAGATCCGAATCGTTCATGATCCGGACAACACTACAGCGCATTGCCGGTGCTCCAACGTTTTGACCTACGCGTTGATTTTGCCTACATTCCCTTCTGCGCGTGCTCAGTACTTTCCACGCCCACTCTGCACATGCGCATTTAGGTTTTCTAACTTCCCCTCATCGGTTTACCCTACGGGTGTGCGGAGTAATAGCCTGTGGTTGGAGGGAGTGCAGCGGCAAGTGTGTCTCAATGAGCAGGCCCCTTTCTAGGGGCCGTGCAGCCGCCCTGAGCATAGATGAATCTTATATTTCTGCTACATTTTCATACTTATTTCCATTATTACCTTAATAGCAATAACATAAAGTGAAACTCATAAACAATCTCCCTATATCCATAGTAGGATATTTCGATTTGTAGGTCACCTCGATGGAGTTCTCCATCATTCTGTCATTAGCGTAGGTCATTTCGACAATGTAGGACAAAACGTTGGAGCACCGGACATACAGCCGTGCAGCCTATGGGGTCACTCAAGTTCCCTTTCTTGAAGTGCCCATCAGTAACGCCAGTGTTTTTTGTTTTTTTTTACTGTATTTTTCCCCCTAGTGGTGTTGTCCTCAGTTGTGCCGCCCTGCCCCCTCTATTTCCTGGCTGCTTCAATGACGCGCTTGAGCATCTTCTCACTGCCGGGAGATTTGACTTGAGAGCCTGCGAGTGTCTGCGGAGCCAAAGGACCAGAGCTTTCACACAGACTGGGAAAAGTAAGTAAACAGTCAGCTGCAATATAACATAGATAAGCTGACATGGGTCTGAGGAATGCATTGTCCCAGCCTGTCTGATTTATGTTCTCTTTAGTTGTCCCTCAGTCAGATTGACTTGTTTTCTCTCCAATCTTGCCCTCAAATAATGCATTTTGTTTCCTCTCTCTTCTCTTCTCTTACTGTCTTCTGTGCTGTCTCTCCCTCTCTCTGTACAGAGTAAATTGTCTTGTCACTTACGTGTTCGTCTGAAGGTCTCACAACCTAATCCCAACCACAGTCATAATGTCTATATATTGTGTAGTGTATGTATCACAGTCTAGGGCCAATTTAGTTATCTGTATGTTTTTGGAATGTGTGAGGAAACCGGAGTGCCCAGAGCAAACCCACACATTCTGCTGTCTGCCTCTCTCTCTCTGCCTTTCTGCTGTCTCTCTCTCGGTCTCTTTGTCTTTCTGCTGTCTCTGTCTCTCTGCCTTTCTCCTGTCACTCTCTGCCTTTCAGCTCTCTCTCTGCCTTTTGGATGTCCCTTTCTGCTGTCTCTCTCGCTGCCTTTCTGCTGTCTCTCTTTCTCTGCCTCTCATCTCTCTCTCTCTCTCTCTCTCTCTCTCTCTCTCTCTCTGTCTTTCTGCTGTCTCTTTCTCTCTGTCTTTCTGCTCTCTCTGCCTCTCAGCTCTCTCTCTATCTCTGCCTTTCTGCTGTCTCTTTCTCTCTGCCTTTCTGCTGTCTCTTTCTCTCTGCCTTTCTGCTATCTCTCTTTCTCTGCCTCTCAGCTCTCTCTCTCTCTCTCTCTCTCTCTCTCTCTGCCTTTCTGCTGTCTCTTTCTCTCTGCCTTTCTGCTGTCTCTCTTTCTCTGCCTCTCAGCTCTCACTCTCTCTCTCTCTGCCTTTCTGCTGTCTCTTTCTCTCTGCCTTTCTGCTGTCTCTTTCTCTCTGCCTTTCTGCTGTCTCTCTTTCTCTGCCTCACATCTCTCTCTCTCTCTCTCTCTCTCTCTCTGCCTTTCTTCTGTCTCTTTCTCTCTGCCTTTCTGCCCTCTCTCTGCCTCTCAGTTCTCTCTCTCTCTCTCTCTCTCTCTCTGCCTTTCTGCTGTCTCTTTCTCTCTGCCTTTCTGCTGTCTCTCTTTCTCTACCTTTCTGCTGTCTCGTTTTCTCTGCCTCTCAGTTCTCTCTATCTGCCTTTCTGCTGTCTCTTTCTCTCTGCCTTTCTGCTGTCTCTCTTTCTCTGCCTCTCAGCTCTCTCTCTGCCTTTCTGCTGTCTTTCTTTCTCTGCCTTTCTGCTGTCTTTCTGCCTTTCTACTGTCTCTTTCTCTCTGCCTTTCTGCTGTCTCTCTTTCTCTGCCTTTCTGCTGTCTTTCTCTCTCTCTGCCTTTTTGCTGTCTCTTTCTTGGCCTTTCTGCTCTCTCTCTCTCTCTCTTTGCCTTTCTGGTCTCTCTCTCTGCCTTTCTGCTCTCTCTCTCTCTCTCTCTCTGCTTTTCTGCTCTCTCTCTCTGCGTCTTTGCTGTCTCTCTCTCTCTGCTTTTCTGCTCTCTCTCTATCTCTCTGCTTCTCTGCTGTCTCTCTCTCCCTCTGCCTTTCAGCACTCTTTCTCTCTCTCTCCCTCTCTGCCTCTCTTTCTCTGTCTCTCATCTCTCTCTCTCTCTGCTGTCTCCCTCTCTCCCTCTCTCTGCTTCTCTGCTGTCTCCCTCTCTCTCTCTCTCTCTCTCTCTCTGCCTTTCTGCCATCTTTCTCTCTGCATTTCTGCTTTCTCTCTCTCTCTCTCTCTCTGCCCTTCTGCTCTCTCTCTGCCTTTCTGCTGTCTCTTTCTCTCTGCCTTTCTGCTGTCTCTCTTTCTCTGCCTCTCAGATTTCTCTCTGCCTTTCTGCTGTCTCTTTCTCTCTGCCTTTATGCTGTCTCTCTTTCTCTGCCTTTCTGCTGTCTCTTTCTCTCTCTCTCTCGGCCTTTCTGCTCTCTCTCTATCTGCCTTTCTGCTCTCTCTTTCTCTCTCTCTGCCTTTTTGCTGTCTCTCTTTCTTTCTTGGCCTTTCTGCTCTCTCTCTCTCTCTCTGCCTTTCTGGTCTCTCCCCCTCACTGCCTTTCTGCTCTCTCTCTCTCTCGCTTTGCCTTTCTGGTCTCTCTCTCTGCCTTTCTGCTCTCTCTCTCTGCTTTTCTGCTCTCTCTCTCTCTCTCTCTCTCTCTGCTTCTTTGCTCTCTCTCTCTCTCTCTCTCTCTCTCTCTGCTTTTCTGCTCTCTCTCTATCTCTCTGCTTCTCTGCTGTCTCTATATCCCTCTGCCTTTCAGCACTCTTTCTCTCTCTCTCCCTCTCTGCCTCTTTTTCTCTGTCTCTCATCTCTCTCTCTCTCTCTCTCCCTCTCTCCCTCTCTCTGCTTCTCTGCTGTCTCTTTCTCTCTCTCTCTCTCTCTCTCTCTCTCTGCCTTTCTGCCATCTTTCTCTCTGCATTTCTGCTTTCTCTCTCTCTCTCTGCCCTTCTGCTCTCTCTCTGCCTTTCTGCTGTCTCTTTCTCTTTGCCTTTCTGCTGTCTCTCTTTCTCTGCCTCTCAGATTTCTTTCTGCCTTTCTGCTGTCTCTTTCTCTGTGCCTTTACGCTGTCTCTCTTTCTCTGCCTTTCTGCTCTCTCTTTCTCTCTCTCTGCCTTTTTGCTGTCTCTCTTTCTTTCTTGGCCTTTCTGCTCTCTCTCTCTCTCTCTCTCTCTCTCTCTCTCTCTCTCTCTCTCTGCCTTTCTGGTCTCTCCCCCTCACTGCCCTTCTCTCTCTCTCTCTCTCTCTCTCTCTCTCTCTGCCTTTCTGCTGTCTCTCTTTCTCTGCCTCTCAGCTCTCTCTGGCTTTCTGCTCACTCTCTGCCTTTCTGCTGTCTCTCTACCTTTCTGCTGTCTCTCACTCTCTCTCTGCCTTTCTGCTCTCTTTACTTTTCTGCTGTCTCTCTCTCTGCTTCTCTGCTGTCTCTCTCTGCCTTTCTGCTCTCTCTCCCTCTCTCTCTGCCTTTCTGCTCTCTCTCTCTCTCTCTCTCTCTCTCTGCCTTTTTGCGCCCTCTCTTTGCTGTCTCTTTCTCTCTGCCTTTCTGCTGTCTCTCTTTGCTGTCTCTTTCTCTCTCTCTCTCTCTCTGCCTTTCTGCTCACTCTCTTTGCCTCTCAGCTGACATTCTCCCTCTTAGCTGTCTCTCTCTGCCTTTCTGCTGTCCTCCCCACACACTGGCACCCTCCTCCTTCCCACTGGCACCCATCCTGCCCATTGTCACCCTCTCCCACCCACTGGCACCCTCCTGCAAAATCTGATGTGTGGCTTAATGCCACACAGGGGGCATGGCTTAAATTTCCCTGTCACTACCTAAACTGGGGAACACCTGCGTCGGAGGCACTCACAATCAGTGGCGTCCCTACCATGGGGCGGCCAGGAGCGCTCCGCTCCGGGTGTCAGCTCCAGGGGGGGTGTCATCAAGGCCTCCCCAGAAGCCTTGATGACACAGGAGGGGAAGCAGCGCTGAAGGAGGGGTGGCAGCGTCGGCGGGGAGGGGGGAAATACCCCCCCACATCTCCCTCACCTGGGTCCCCTCCTTCGGCGCTTCCCCTCCACGGGCGCCAGCAACGGGCACTGACAGGGCGGCTGATAGCCGCCCTCAGTTTACCCGAGCAGGGCTACGGGAAGATGGCCGCCGAAGCCCGCACTGGAGACAAAAATAGACGGCAAGATGGCCGCCGACGCCATCTTGCCGTCTATTTTTGTCTCCAGTGCGGGCTTCGGTGGCCATCTTCCCGTAGCCCTGCACTGATGACGCAGCAGGAGACGGCGTGGGACATTCAAGAGGAGCTGCGGAGGCTGCCTGGGATTCGGAAGAGAGGTTTCATCTGCAGGTAAGTGAATGGACTGGTTGAAGACACAAAAAAAAAAAACACAGGGACACCAGGAGCCCAGAATGGTGTAATAACGTCTTATCAGTATTGTAGATATGCAAAGAAAAGTATTATACTCACAAGTGTGGGTTGCTATATAAAGAGCAACCACCTTCCGTGCATGTGGAGAAGTACCGTCTCCACTCGGCCTTTTAAGGTCGCTGCTCCTGTTAAAAAAGAGCGCCCTACAGGTAGTAGGGGTGCTCAACCCAGTAGAAATACTGGGGTCACAGATATTGACATATAGCAAGAGGAGGCGCCCATAGAACGTGTATAGATCTGCTCGTAAAATATATCCAATATACAATTTGAATAATTAGGCAAAGAGGAGATGCTCTTACCTGCTACAACAAATGAGACAATAATATACGATATAGTAATTTATTATGCTAGCACCTTGACAACGCGTTTCGCGATATACAATCGCTTCATCAGGTCATGTAAAGTGCTCTAAAGCTGCAATGCAAAGTCCGGGCGCCCGGACTTTGCATTGCAGCTTTAGAGCACTTTACATGACCTGATGAAGCGATTGTATATCGCGAAACGCGTTGTCAAGGTGCTAGCATAATAAATTACTATATCGTATATTATTGTCTCATTTGTTGTAGCAGGTAAGAGCATCTCCTCTTTGCCTAATTATTCAAATTGTATATTGGATATATTTTACGAGCAGATCTATACACGTTCTATGGGCGCCTCCTCTTGCTATATGTCAAGGTAAGTGAATGGGTTTTTTTTCTTTTACAGGTGCACCGGCCCGGCCACCCACCGCTGCTGCCCACCTACCCACCGCTGCTGCCCACCACCTACCCACCACTGCTGCCCACCTACCCACCAGGCTACCCAGCAGGCTGCCCACCTACCCACCAGGCTACCTACCGCTGCTGCCCACCTACCCACCGCTGCTGCCCACCTACCCACCGCTGCTGCCCACCTACCCACCAGGCTACCCAGCAGGCTACCCACCGCTGCTGCCCACCGCTGCTGCCCACCACTGCTAGCAGCCTACCCACCACTGCTGCCCACCTACCCACCGCTGCTGCCCACCTACCCACCACTGCTGCCCACCTACCCACCAGGCTACCCAGCAGGCTACCCACCGCTGCTGCCCACCTACCCACCACTGCTGCCCACCTACCCACCACTGCTGCCCACCTACCCACCAGGCTACCCAGCAGGCTGCCCACCTACCCACCAGGCTACCCACCGCTGCTGCCCACCTACCCACCGCTGCTGCCCACCTACCCACCGCTGCTGCCCACCTACCCACCGCTGCAGCCCACCTACCCACCACTGCTGCCCTCCTACCCACCAGGCTACCCAGCAGGCTGCCCACCTACCCACCACTGCTGCCTCCCTACCCACCAGGCTACCCACCATGCTACCCACCTACCCACCACTGCTGCCCACCTACCCACCACTGCTGCCCACCTACCCACCAGGCTACCCAGCAGGCTGCCCACCTACCCACCAGGCTACCCAGCAGGCTGCCCACCTACCCACCAGGCTACCCAGCAGGCTGCCCACCTACCCACCACTGCTGCCCACCTACCCACCACTGCTACCCAGCAGGCTGCCCACCTACCCACCACTGCTACCCAGCAGGCTGCCCACCTACCCACCACTGCTGCCCCCCTACCCACCAGGCTACCCACCATGCTACCCACCTACCCACCACTGCTGCCCACCTACCCACCAGGCTACTCAGCAGGCTGCCCACCTACCCACCACTGCTGCCCCCCTACCCACCACTGCTACCCAGCAGGCTGCCCACCTACCCACTAGGCAATCAGGCTGCTCACCCTTAACCACCTACCCACCAGGCTATCAGCTTGCCAACACTCAAATCTGCTACCGATATTGTGTATTTTGTGGTCAGATCTGCTACCGACATTGTGTATTTTGTGGTCAGATTAACTGCCGACATTGTGTATTTTGTGGTCAGTTTAACTACCGTCATTGTGTATTTTGTGGTCAGTTTAACTACCGTCATTGTGTATTTTGTGGTCAGTTTAACTACCGTCGTGTATTTTGTGGTCAGTTTAACTACCGTCATTGTGTATTTTGTGGTCAGTTTAACTACCGATATTGTGTATTTTGTGGTGAAATCTGGTGCTGACATTGTGTATGTTCTGGTCAAATCTACCGCAAGATTGAATGATTTTTTTCTGGTCAAATCTGCCGACATGATTGAATGTATTTTCTTGTGAAATCTGCTCACATAACGTGTAATGTCTGGTGAAATGTTCTCGCATTACGTGTATTTTATGTTGAAAGCTTCTGACATTTTGTGTATTTTCTGGAGAAAAGCTGCGCAATGATGTGAATTTTCTGGAGAAAGGTTGACTAAAACTTGGGTGCACTTTTAAATTAGCTCCGCCCCATCTGGTCATAGCCACGCCCATTTTTTCGCCGCGGCGCAGGTGGTGGTCCGTGGGTGGGTGGGGGGGTGTCTTTCAATACGTAGCACCGGGTGTCAAATGCCCTAGGTACGCCACTGCTCACAATCTAATCCCTACCATAGCCCTAGTCTAATGTCCCACCATTGCTAAGTTCAGGTAAATTTTGCTCCGCCTGTGACCACACCCACATCGTGCGGCGGCCAACGGATGTAAAGCGGCGGTAAGAAATTTAAGCAATTAACTTTGTAGCTTTGTGGGGGGTTGCAGAGACGAGCGGCGGCCGCCGGGGAGCTCTGGGGGTCTCCTTATTAAAGGAGACCCCCAGATGCAGCGGCGATGTCGTGCGTTAGCATGTTTGGACCTGCTTTTTGCAGGTCTGAGCTAACGCTCATGTCTGCCGGGAAGCATTGCTTTCCGGAGGCATGCAAAGTGTAATAGGATAGGGTGTAAGGAACTTGCTGGGCGATAACATCGCCCAAGAGAGTTCTTTTAGCACCCTGCCTAGGGCTAAATGCAATTGGATCAGGCGACTTTATAGTCGCCTGATTATCAGACTCACCAGCGTTTAACACTGGCGAGTCTGACCAATGCATCAGGCCCAATTTCTCCCAGTTAATTTTAAGCCGTTAATACTCGCCAAACTCATTTATAATCAACATAGCCTCCCTTAAGGAGTAAAATATATCCACTTCATATAAAATAATGTCATCTGCATATAGTCCAATAAAATCGGTATGTGTTCCAAATGATAAAACTCTGATTACCTGGGATGAGCAAAACTTAATTACTAATGCCACTATAGCGATGGCAAACAAAAAGGGTGACAACGGGAACCCCTGTCGAGTGCCACATTGCAATTTAAAAAAGGTGTCCAGCTACAGGATTAGTATAAATTGCTTCAACCCATGCTAAGAATTTAGGCCCAAATCCAAACCTCCTCCGATATACCCGCAGAAAAGGCCATTCCACCAAATCAAAAGCCTTCATGGCTTCCAAAGACTCCAAGGCCCCGTCTCATTATGTTGGATCTGTATATGGCTCAAGGTACATCTGATATTTAGTGACGTACTCTAGCCCGGCATAAATCCAGGTGTATAATGTCAAGAATAACACCAGATAACCTGTTCACAAGAGCCTTAGCTAAGACCTTGCAGTTGGCATTTGATAGAGATATAGGCCTTTATGATGAACAGTGCAGCGGGTCCTTGACTTTCTTTAAAAGTACTATGGGGTTGATTCACTAAGATACGGTGACCATACGTCCCGCTTTACCCGGGACGCGTCCCGCCTTCGGGGGGCGCTGTCCCAGGCTGCATGAGGTCCCGGGAAACGTCCTGCTTTTAGCAGCGGGACGTCCCGGCCTCGGGACTCTGGCCACCATACAGTGAACTAGCCGCAGCGTCTACTAGACGCTGCGCTAGTTCATTCCCCGCAGCCCCGCTCCAGCCTGCAATGTTCTCCTCCGGCAGGCACAGGCAGAGCAGGGCTATGGGAAGATGGCGTCCGGAGGCGGAGTCCTGTATTGGAGACTATTTGTCTGCAGTACAGGACTCCGCCTCCGGACGCCATCTTGCCGTAGCCCTGCTCTGGCTCTGAGAGGCTGAGCGGGAGATTGAAGATTGTCCAGGCCAGGGGGAGCTGCACACACCAGAGGCCGGCTGTGTGAGGGGACGTCTTCTGCCAGGTGAGTAAATGCTTTATCTTGTACTGACATGTTTGCCCGCAGTGCGTTTATCTTGTACTGACATGTTTGCCCGCAGTGCGTTTATCTTGTACTGACATGTTTGCCCGCAGTGCGTTTATCTTGTACTGACATGTTTGCCCGCAGTGCGTTTATTTTGTACTGACATGTTTGCCCCATTGCGTTTATTTTGTACTGACATGTTTGCCCCCATTGCGTTTATTTTATGCTGACATGTTGCCCGCAATGCGTTTATTTTGTGCTGAAATGTTGCCCGCAATGCGTTTATTTTGTGCTGAAATGTTGCCCATTGCGATTATTTTGTGGTGTCTGGGGTAACTGTCGCTGCATTTATTATTTAATGGTCATAGTTGGCTGTGTTTGCTGCTTTGGGGTTATGGCATACTATTAAATAGCATCACACAGTTTCTGCACACCTATGATGTGAATCCACGTTTGACCACATTACGGCGTAAACACTGCTTTCTTATGCCTCGCTGTTGCATCATTACGTTAGCTCCGCCCATATAATGTCATGGCCACGCCCATTTTTCACGCGCGCTGCAGACAACACATTTTTCGCCCCTGTTTTTCGGCGTGGCGCCGCCCGCCCCCCCCCCCCCCTCCAATTCCCCCCGTCCCAGGTTGAGCCTACAAAAATCTGGTCACTCTAACTAAGAGAAATAGCACAAATAACCTCCTGTTACTCGCGCTATTGCATCAGCGTGCCTTAATTGTAAGAGTTTGCGAGCTAGTGGCCACGTAGTGTATGCAATCAACCCCAGTGACAGGAGCGCACTTGATACGTTTTTGCAGAATTGTAGAGAATTCCGGGAACAGCTGTACTCAGGTGTTCCAAATTGAATCTCCCTTTTCTTTCTTGCCTGCCGAAATATCGTATACTGATCTCGGTAATTCAAAAGGCGTGCAATAAACAGGTCGCGGTGGGGCACCTGGAACCAGCATCCTGCCCAGGACCCTGTGGCTCTCGTGAACACAAAAGCGGTTGACAAACCTTCAGTACCATAAGTATCCTTGATCCAGCGTTCGAGGAATTCCTCTGGCTTCAGCCCCTCAGCTCTTTCAGGCAAGCTAATCAAATGAATATTATTTCGGCTGAGCCAATTCTCCATGTCATCAAGTTTGTCCTTGGTAGCAGTATCAGACACTTGTAACTGCAGCAGTGAGCTCTGATAGTGCACCGCTGCATGCATTCTGAGCACAACACAGAGCCAGGCCACTCAGCATAGATGAATGGGGTCAGCTCTGCAATGGAGATAACACAGGTGCCATCTGTATGGAGAACACATGGCCAGGAGTGCAGAGCAAAGTGCATTGTGCTCAGTGGGGACGAGCAATCCAATTCTGGGAAATTCCAGGTTTCTCAGAGTTTTAAACCTCGCAATTCAGAATTCCACGGGCTTCTGACATTTACTGTATATTAAAGTCAATAGCGCCATCAGTTTTTTATTGTTGCCTTTGGGTTTTATTTTATTTTTATTTTTTTCAGGAAAGGAATGGAAAATAACACCTCATCGTATTTTCATATGTTGCCATTTTTCATGAGGAACGGGGAGATATTATTCACGTCCAGTATAATATTTTTCCCACTAATCTATCTGGCTGGAATCCTGGTGAACATCATTATCATTACAGTGATATGCCTGGATCACCATTTACACACCCCCATGTATCTGTTCCTCTGTAACTTGTCTTGTGTTGATATGTATTTTACAACTATTACTATTCCCAATCTCCTCTACATCCTGATCTCTGGGGATAACACAATGTCCATCACACAGTGCTATAGCCAGATGTATTTTTTCCTTACAGCATCATGCTCAGAGGACATAGTTATATTTATAATGGGATATGATCGATATGTTGCAATTTGTCACCCGTTACATTATCACCGTATTCTCAACAAAAATAAATGTATATTATTCACACTGTTCATCTGGATCTCTGCCTGGTTAAATGCATGTATCTTTATAATTTCCATCTTAAAGTTGGTCTTCTGCTCATCCCGTACTGTCCACCAATTCTTCTGTGATGCCAAAGCTCTGCTTAACATTTCCTGTGGTGGCACATTTATGTTCTATGTAGTTGTCTGTGTCGAATGCTTAATATATGGATTGGGCCCTATTGTGTGCAACCTGATGGCATATGTAAAGATTATCAGGGTCATACTAAGTATTAAATCCAAGGAAGGAAGACGTAAGGCCTTCTCCACCTGCTCGTCCCATCTCATCATCATGGTCATCTACTTTGGATCAGCCATGTCTGTATATATGATGCCATCAACGGACCACTACAGTATGCTGGAAGAGATCCTGACAACATTCTATACAGTAGTGGTCCCGATGCTGAACCCTCTCATATACAGTCTAAGGAACAAGGAGGTGAAGAGTTCTTTGAAAAAGATGGTTGCTTAATTATCGCAAGATTATGTAGGTTTTACAGCTGTTCTACTTCATTGAAGTAGTGTCCCTCAGGTTAGGGGAGTGATAGTTTGGCCCATACTGGAATTTGTAGTAGATTCAGAAGATTATGTTACCCCGCAAGGTTGAGCAAAACTCAGAGAAAGGGAATCCTGGGATCAGAAACAAGAAGAGCAATAAACATTGTAACGCTGGGACAGATTTATCAAGACCAGTTCAAGCCAAACTGGAGCCAGTCTGGTGCAATATTGGTAAAAAAAAAAAAAAAAAGGCATGAATGACCAATCAGAATTTTTCATCTGAACACTGGTTAGATTTAATTGTACTGTTATTTTGGTTTTTTTTTCATAGATCTGCCCCAATGAGTATTAACACCGTATATAATACAAGTCAAATGTATTTGCCTGCTTCTAGGAACAGTATGGTGGGTTTTCATCCTTACAGGGACATTGTCTACAAATGAGCTGGTGGGAGAGTCTTCTTCAGGAGCTGACAGTTCTAAGTTCAAGCAGGCCAGGTCTGAGCAGCAAAAGAGATCTGTTACCCTTCCCTTCCCAGGTAAAGAGCAAAATACCAAGATGCTGGCAGCTGCTGCATGCAGAGCTAATCCCTCCTCTGACTCTGCCGTAACCAAAAATGCATTAAAGAGCCTGTTCCTTTCCCTCAAATCTTTCATGCAAAAGGAAATTAACAGGTCTACAAGACAGCTACAAAATGCTATCGACAATATTGGATCCAGGACTGACCAAGGGCTCGATTCACAAAGTGGCGTTAAGTGTTAGTGCCGCAGTGAAAAGCCCATTAGCACATTGAAAAGTAGCTTTGCGCACACTAATGGTCGCACAAAGCTACATCGCGCCGAAAACGTTGTACTTCGCGCGAAGGATATGGTACCCCTTTAACGTCACACCGCATGCAACATTTCACGCACACCGGTGCAACGTTATCGTTGCACCACGCAACATTTTCTTTTAACGTTAATAGCAGAGCCCCCATACATCTTACAATCCTTCAAATTGCATGAATTATCAAGGTGATAAGGGGCTACAACTTCAACAAAAAAAATTCCAAAATAATTTTTTGATTTTGAGAAAATGGATTTTAAAGTGAAATCAACACTTTAAATGGGGCTATTAATTGGTAACAACTGATTTTAAACAGGGAAATACACGTTAAGCAATCACAGAGGTGAAGGTGAGTCCCAATGGCATTTGGCGGTGATGGTACCACTGGAGGAGGGTGAGTGGCTGACGCCAAAAAGGCCCAGAGAGGTTTTTGTAATTTTTTTTTGGGGGGGGGGGGGGGTTTGCAGCGATTAGCTATGACATAACAGCAGAGTTGTCAGTGGACCCGGGCAGTGTAAACGCAGACTTTATTAGCGACTGAGTCAGGAGGATAAAGCGGACAGTCAGTTCGGCAGCACAGAAGGACCATGGCAACTCACTGGTAGTACCACAGCTGAAAAATGAACCAAGGTAGGCAGGTAGTAACTTTCTTTAGATAGGCAGGCATGGTTAACACATTGCAGCAGCCACTTCATGTCCCCCTGTGTCCGACAATAGAGGCCAGGAACTCACCTTCCACCCAAGCCTGGTTGATTTTCAGGAAGGTGAGTTTGTCCACAGAGGCGTGGGACAACCCGAGAGCGCTTCTCTGTGACAACGCCACCGACCGCACTGAAGCATCTCTCGGAGAGGACACTGGAAGGAGGGCAGGATAGGAGTTCCAGGGCGTACTGGGCAAGCTCCCTCCAGATGTCCAGTCTCTTGACTCAGTACTCCAAGGGGTCCACAGGGCTGTTGGTGTCATTGAGTCCGCTGAATTACCCCATGTAGTCAGCCACCATGCTGGTTAGTTGCTGCTGGTGCTGGGTGGATGCTGTGGCTGGCACCTCTGCTGTGGGCTGCTGCACTGCATACAGGCTCTTGCTTAGGCTCTTCAGATCTCTGGGGCGCCAGTTGCTGCTGCTGGTGGTAGTTGTTGTGCTGCTGGTGGCGATGTCAGGAACCTGTTGCTGGGTTGGCAGAGCAGTTACAGTGGGGGTTGAAGGCTGGGGGAATGTTTCCAGTAGTCTGCAAACAAGGGCCCCCTGCAACTCCCTTGTGCGTTGCTCGGTGGTGGATGGCATCATGAGCTCTCCCAGCTTCCCCTTCAGACGCGGGTCCAGCATCAAGGTGATCCAGATGTCCTCCCTTGAACGCATCTGGATCACCTGGGGGTCCCTGCGAAGGCAGCACAACATGTGCACACCCATGGGAAACAAGTGGGCATTGGCAACAAGATCTTCATCGTCCTCATAGTCCCATATCACATGCCTGTCCTATTCCTGTGCCGTGTCGTCCTCCCCAAGCCGCCATCCCCATACATTGCCAGCGGCGCTCTGCTCCTCTTCCTCAGCATTCAGGTTAGGGACCTCCAACTCCTCCACCTCCTCCACTACCTGTGCACCCTCTTGTGCTGCCATCTGGTCCTTTTCCAGCTGCCTCAGGGTTTCCTCCCCATGATCAATTAAATTGCACATTGCCTGCTCCAGCAGGCAAACTATGGGCACCCACTGAAACACGGAGGCCCGCTCCTCGCTGACCATCTTGCTTGCCTCCAGGAAGGGACTCAGCACCAGGCATACTTGCCGCATCTGTGTCCACTGACTTGCACTGATGGTGGGGATTTGCTGGTTGCTGGGGACACTTTGGTCTAACATGTAGGCCCTAACAGCCAGCCTGTGCTGACACAGCTGCTCCAACATGGCCAGAGCTGAATTCCAGCGAGTTGGCATATATTATCAGGCGGTGTGGCTTGCCATATTGCTGCTGTAAGGTGGACAGGAGTGCAGAGGCAGTGGCTGAGAGGCAGAAAAACCGTACCACCTCCTGGGCATCTTGCAGCAGGTCGTTCATCCCCTGGCGGGCGCACAGGAAGCACTGCACCACAAGATTCAGCACGTGGGCCAAGCAGGGGATGTGCTGGAAATTTCCCTACTGCTCTGCGGCCACCAGGTTGGCCCAGTTATCAGCTGCCACATACCCCACTTCCAGGCTTCGGGGGGTCAGCCACCTCCACTCCTGCTTCCTGAGGGCGGTCAGGACGTTGGCGGCCGTAAGCTTCTCCTTCCCCAGGGTCACCAATTTTAGCAGTGCTTGGCAGTGCCGAGGCTTGGCGCTGCTGCTGCCAAGGCGGGCTTGCTTTGCCAGTGCGGAGGGAGTGGGATGAGAGGTGCCTGCAGCATCCCCCCTGATCCCGCGTGGTGGCACCACTAACTGGGCCGCTGCGCTGTTGTCTTCCCTCCCTTCCGCCAGTGTTACCCAGTGGGTCGTAAAGGACAGGTAGCTACCTGTCCCAAATGAAATCGGCTACTCCCTGAGACCATGGTCACGTAGACCCACTTGCCCACAGAGTAGTTGAGCGAACGGGCCACGTTTTCCACCACAAACTTGTGGAGTGCTGGGATGGTGTCCCTGGAAAAATAGTGTTGACTGGGGATGCCAAATTGGAGCAGCGTCCGCATATCGCTCCCCTCCTGCACCAGGGAGTAGGGAAGGAGCTGTGATGCCATGACCCGGGTCAGCAAGCCATTTAGTTTGCGGATGCGTCTGTGGCTTGGAGGCAGAGGCTTGGTCAGACCCTGAAAGGTGTCGCTCAGCAGGGTCTGACGACGATGGGATGCAGGGGAGACAGAGGAGAGAGTCGACTGGCTGCCAGCCTCAATGTCTGTGTCCTGAGTAGCCGAGGTGGAATAGCGCTTGCTTGCTTGCTACTACTGCTGCTGCGGCGGGGGATTCACGACCCTGAGGGAGGGATGATGCTGCTGCGGTGGTGGGCCTTGTGCTCTCAGCACCCCCTGGTTGCAGTGCCTGCCTCCTCTTGAACTCCTCATACTGATGGCAGTGGCGGTTCTTCAGGTGGCCCTGGAGGGATGAGGTTCACTACCCATCTTGGACATATTTTTCCCACGGCTCAATTTTTTGCTGCATAACTTACAGACTGTGCATTTTTTGTCCTGGCTTGAAACCTCAAAAAAGTTCCATACAGGGGACTTAAATTTACTGTGGCCCTGGACGCTACCGCTAGCAGAGGGTGCAGCAGAACAATCTGTGCTAGTTGGGGTTGCATGGTGGTGGTGTCAGCTGAAGCAGTGTCCTGTCTGTACCACCAACACTACATGCTGAAGCCAGCCTAGCATGTACCATTTATGCTCAATCCATTTATGCTCAAAAATACAATTTAGACCAATACTAGAGGACATAAAGAAAAAAGGAGGTGTATATAGATGGGGATTTCCCCTTGCATTGATTGCAACAGTTGATAATGTCACAGAAGTGCTTAAAGATGGTGAACCACTTAAAAAGTTTCTGCAGAAGCTCAAATTGCAAGAAATCGAGATTCCGGAATGGGAAGAAGCATGAAAAGTAGCTGTTGAATGGGAGAGGTGGAGGGGGGAGGTTTATTACTATGGTCCCAGGTTCCAATATCTCGGACTCGGTGGAATCTGTCCTAAACAAGGAAAGTACATTTCACTGTAGAGAAGTCCACAATTTTGATAGGGCAATTAGCCCAGTCAATAGGACTTGATCCCTTGAGGAATATGTGTAGGTATGATTGTAAATGTTGGTATGGAAGCATATGGTCAGAGAGTAGGAGGGAAAGAAAGTCTTCAGGTCAGTTTAGATTCAAAACTCCAGATCCTCTATGTTCGGTGTATCCGAGTTCTCTCTTTTACCTCTTCTTTTCTCTTTTCTCTCAAAGAAACACAATAAAATGAATGTTTTAAAAATGATGTCTTTAAATGTGAATGGAGCCAACAACGGTCTCAAAAGAGGCCGAATTGTAAAGGAATTAATAAAACAAAAATTGACATTGCTATGATACAAGAAACCCATTTTCAAAAGGGGAAATTACCAAAAAGTTTTGATAAGAGATATCTAAACTGGCTATGTAATTCAAACAGTGATAAGAAAGCACAAGGAGTCGCTATTATCCTAAAAACTAAACTTGATTTTAAAAAAGAAAAAATTATCAAAGATTCAGAGGCAAGAGAAATCATCGTAGTGGGGAGATTAAATGGGGCGTGGATCACATTAGCCAACGTATACGCCCCTAACCAAAAACAATCAACTTCCTAATACATTTTATTGAAAAAGTCCTTAATGAAGCAAAAGGGAAAATTATTATGGGTGGGGATTTTAATTTGACACTGAACCCGGTGATGGACTCATCAAAAGCGGTTGGCCATACTTCAGTACAAGAGTTATCAGGCCTGAATTCCTTGATTGAATCCGCGGCACTTGTAGATATATGGAGAGATAAGCACAGAGGGGAGAGAGATTACACTTTCTATTCAAAGGTCCATAAATCCTACTCCAGAATAGATTATTTTTTAATTCCTTATACACTCACCACAATAATTAAAAAGGTAGACATAGGTAATTTCACTTTTTCAGATCATGCACCAATCATCTTAACAATTAAAAATACCCACAGAGGCGCTCAGTGTGGTTTTGATGCTGTTAAGCTGTATGCTCCTTTTTTATTGGCCTGATGAAGCGGGATTGAGCCCGTGAAACGCTTTGCCTATTTTTACTGTGGAGTATAAATAAAATTGTTGTTTGACTGTTGATGCCACAGTCCTTCCTTTGTTTGCTTTGTCCGCATGGATGGGATAGGCCCACCACTGCCCCATCGGTTTTAAGCTCGTTTAAGTGACTTTTATTCTATTGGCGCCTCTGGAAAGCTACTACATATTAAAAATACCCCGACTAATATAGGTAAGAGATGGAGACTAGATCCTAAGCTACTGGAAGATGAAAGTTTAAAAAACGAGATATCTATTAAAATTAAAGAATTTATACTCCTTAATGATAGAGGAGATACAAAACTTCCTGTGGTTTGGGACGCTCTTAAATGTGTCATCAGAGGTCATTTGATAGAACTCTCAGTTAGAAAAAATAAAGAGAAAGAAAAAAGAATAGATAAATTAATGGAGGAACTACATGAAGCTGAAATAAAACATAAAAGATCTATGTCTAGAAAAGTACTAACAAGAATAACATTAATAAGCACAGAAATAAATAGCTTACTAGACAAAGGATGTCATACAGAATTAAGTGAAGAAAAAAAACGGTTATACAAAGGAAGAAATAAAGCAGGCAGGACTCTAGCGGAACTCTTGAAAAAAAAGAATCTAGTAGCTTTATTGACAAAATTAAGGATGAAACAGGAAAAGAGATCTCGGAGGCACCGGAAATGGGCCGGACTTTCTCCAGTTTCTATAGTAAACTATATAATCTAGATAATCCAGCAGCATCTGCAGATGAGTTCTTTGAGGACTTTAAAGGAACTCAAATTGCCAAAGAGGAAAAAGAAAACTTGGAAAAACCAATTGTGGTAGATGAATTTAATATTGCAGTCCAGAAATGTAAACTGGGGAAAAGTCCGGGACCAGACGGTTACTGTCTTGAGTTCTATAAAAGCTTTACAAGTGACCTTGCACCTCTATTCTGTAGATTAGTAAATGCAAAGGACGAGATGACCTTCTCTAGCGACAGTAATAATGCAGTAATTTATTTGATACCCAAGATGGGTAAAGAGACAATCACTTGTTCTCAATTTCGACCAATATCGCTAATAAATAGTGACATTAAAATCTATGCTAAAATATTAGCGTTAAGATTGGAAACTATAGCTGGAGGGCTGGTGAGTAGATCGCAAAGTGGATTTACAAAAGACAAACAAGTATATGATAATATTTATACAGCAATTAGTATTATTCACAAATGTAATAAAGAAAATAAAGAGGCACTGATGGTTACTGTCGATGCAGAGGAAGCATTTGATAGGATATCTAGACCATTTCTCTTTGAGGCGTTGAAAAGATGCAGTATGGGGGAGGAAATAATAGGTAGAATAAATAAACTTTATAAAAACCAAACAGCTCAAGTAAGAATAAATGGATTGTTGGCGGAAAAAATTGCTGTTTCAAATGGAGTTAGGCAAGGATGTCCTCTCTCGCCACTGCTGTTTAATCTATGTATGGAAACACTAATCTCGACAATACAAGGTACGGAGGAAGTCAGGGGTATTCAGTCTGATGGCACAAATATTAAAGTACTGGCGTATGCGGACAACCTATTACTAACCCTGACTGACCCAATTGAATCCCTGAAGAAATGCAGAGTCATAATGAAAAAGTTCAGTGATAGCTCAAATTTTTAAATTAATGAAGACAAAACTAGTATTTTGGATCTGGGCTGCTCACCAGTAACAAGGAAAAGTATAAAATTGATGTGCAATTATATATGGAATAACTCAATAAAATATCTTGGGATTAATTTGTGTCGCAATCCAGAAAATCTGTTTTCAATTAATTTTAATCAAATAACCCTAGAATGTAAAAGGAAGCTCGATAATTGGAATCGCCCTTTTTTTTAACCCATTGGGTAGAATTACGATAATTAAAATGGCGATCCTTCCTAAGTTACTTTTTGCTCTACGTAGCCTACCAATCGGTATTTCGAGTGGTTGGTTTGATAGCTGGCATAAAACATTCCAGAACTTCATCTGGTCAACAACAAAGAGAAGAATTAATTATAGAATTAATTATAGTATTATTAGTAGAGGAAAAAGAATGGGGGTTTAGCTGCACCAGATCTAAGAGTATACTATAATAGTATACACTTGACGAGGGTGACGGAATGGCGTTTGTTGGGAGTTCAGGACCATCTAGGCCAGTTATGGGCAACTCTAGAGAATGAGGAGATAAACTTCACCTTTTCTTGGATCCCTAAAAACATCTGGGAGATTTATAGAAGTACGTCCCATCCCCTTGCCAAATATACGCTTAAAACATTAGCACTAACAATAGACCTTACCAACAATAAAAAGGGTATATCCCCCCTTACTACACTTAGAGATAATGTAGACTTCCCGCCTGCAAACAATCAGGGCTGGTTTTCCAAAAATAAAATACATAAAGATCTGAGAATAATTGATCTGTTGGGCCAAAAATAAAAAGTATGATTGAAGACCGTGCTTATAAGGGATGTTGGTGGTTAACCCAAGCAGAAAGCTACCTACAAAAGAAAGAGAGGGAATATGGGAAAATCAGGACTAATTTAAATATTATGGAAAAAAATATACTTACTTTTTCAAGACCAAAAAAGTTGTTGTCATCATTGTATTAGGAGTTCCTTAATCAATTGAAAGGCACAGTGAAGCTGCCCTTTTGTGCCAAATGGGAAGCGGAGTGGGGATCAGAACTGGAGAAACAATGGGACGGTATTTGGAAAGCACTAGCTAAGATTGAAGATACTAGATTAGCTCTGACGCAGTATAAAACACTAACGCGTTGGTATCTCACGCCGGTAATGTTCAATAACATATCAAAAAACTCCAACGACTTGTGTTGGCGATGCGGAAAGGAGCGGGGGGACGATATACATGTATGGCGGAAATGCCCTATGTTGAGAAGTCTTTGGGAAGGTATAATAAATTTCGGGAGTATTGGCGGGAAAGATCTCATATTAACTGATGAAACAATAATATTTGGGGTTTGTGACCCTATAGATAATAAGGAGGTGAAATTGATAAAAGTAGTAGGGACGATAGCTGCAAAGGCCTTGATTCTGGAAAGCTGGAGAGGAAATGGGGTCCCGTATTTTGAGGACTGGTTGTATCAGATGAATAAGCTGTTTGATAAAATAGATGAAATAGCAGAGGAGGATAACGAAATTGGGAGATGGAGTGAACAAAAACAAATCTGGAAAAACGTATTAACTCTAAATCTATAAAATGATCAGGGGATAAATATATGGAAATAATTTACTGAGAAACGAATCGACCACTTTATGATGAGGGACGTATGCGTGTGTGCATTACACTTGTGGTCTCTGGGCCAATTGTTTGGTGCTGGATGTGGCACCTATGGTGTAGTTCTGGCTATGACTGGTTGTGGTATATATTTTGGCGAGTTGCTTAGTTGTTTTTTTCCATTGCAGGAGCAGTATCTAGCTAGGAAGTGGTTAAGGACCATACTGGTACATAAAAAATAACTTATCACTGTCTCCCTGCTCATTACTGATAAAGACCAACTCAATAGAATGTCCTTGTCGCTCATGACCATATGGTATGAGTGTTTGTAAGCATGGAAGTATGTATATATGTATGCTTGTATGTAGGTAAGTATGTTAGTATGTATGAACGTATGATGGATATGGGGGAGGACGGATAATGGTCTTATGACCATGGGGTATGAATATATGTATGAATGTATGTATGTAGATATGTATGATTAATTTGGGGGAGGTCGAGTGAAGGTATGTTGGATCAGCGTATACATATTTATGATGCTCTCGGATTTTTGTTTTCTATGAATAGCAAAAAATAATAAAAAGGAATATAATAAACAATGATGCAAAATGGACCCAGTAATAGGAGTATTACTGTGAAGCTAATCTACTAACTGGGTATAAGCACTAAGGTGTGCGCTGAGTTTGAAAAAGATTAAAAAAAAAAAATACAATTTCGCGGAAAGCAGTGACCATCCCTACGAGAGAGAGAGAGAGAGAGAGAGAGAGAGAGAGAGAGAGAGAGAGAGAGAGAGAGAGATGAATCTACCTGGCTATCTGGGGTTCTCTTTGGACAACTGTTGAACACAAAAGGCAAGGCCATGCCTGGCTACATATCCTAACCACCCTGGCGTTCTGATTAAATCGCCAGGGTGGCTGCGGGAGGGTTTTTTTTAAATAAAAAAAAAACTATTTCATGCAGCCAACTGAAAGTTGGCTGCATGAAAGCCCACTAGAGGGCGCTCCGGAGGCGATCTTCCGATCGCCTCCGGCGCCCAGAATAAACAAGGAAGGCCGCAATGAGCGGCCTTCCTTGTTTTGCTTATATCGTCGCCATAGCGACGAGCGGAGTGACGTCATCGACGTCAGCCGACGTCCTGACGTCAGCCGCCTCCGATCCAGCCCTTAGCGCTGGCCGGAACTTTTTGTTCCGGCTACGCTGGGCTCAGGCGGCTGGGGGGACCCTCTTTCGCCGCTGCTCGCGGCGGATCGCCGCAGAGCGGCGGCGATCAGGCAGCACACGCGGCTGGCAAAGTGCCGGCTGCGTGTGCTGCTTTTTATTTGACAAAAATCGGCCCAGCAGGGCCTGAGCGGCAGCCTCTGGCGGTGTTGGACGAGCTGAGCTCGTCCAGACCGCTCAGCAGGTTAACGGAATATAACCCTGCATTTCAACTTTGCTCTAAAACATTATTTACAGTATATTATATGCAACCAGCATTTTTTTTTTTACTAGACCAGCATTGGAAGGGTTACACAGGGCTTTAAAGTCCCTGGAGATTTCTGCAGACGCATCTGAACTTGAGTTAGATACTTTTTGTTTACTTAAATGTATCTAAGTGTTTATTGTGACTCATCTCTCTCACTGAGAAGGAGTTGGAGGACAGCCAAAGAGTGTGTAACATTTCTAAATAAATACATATAACTAAATAGAATGTAACTATCTGAACGTCTGCACGGAACTTAAAACCTCTGTGTTTAACCCTTCCAATTCTGGTCTAGTAAAAAAAAAATGCTTTTTGCATATAATATGCTGTAAATAATGTTTTAGAGCAAAGTTGAAATGCAGGGTTATATTCCGCTTTAAGCAGTGGCTGCATGGTGTAATGGTTAAGGGCTCTGCCTCTGACACAGGAGACCAGAGTTCAAATCTCGGCTCTGTCTGTTCAGTAAGCCACACCTATTCAGTAGGAGACCTTAGGCAAGTCTTCCTAACACTGCTACTGCCTATAGAGCATGCCCTAGTGGCTGCAGCTCTGGCGCTTTGAGTCTGCCAGGAGAAAAGCGTGATATAAATGTTATTTGTCTTGTCTAATTTTTCTCTTGGATTGAGCATAAATGGTACATGCTAGGCTAGTTTCAGCTAGTAGTGTTGGTGGTATAATGGATATGTTAGTTACCTACCATACACTGAGACCTGGGTTCAATTCCCAGCCATGGTATGTAAGCTGGCTTTTGAAATACTGTAATTCCCTAGCAGACGAAACCCTCCCTCTCAGTAGGAGGGAGGAGGGAATAGGTAGGTGGGTAGGAGGGTGGAGGGAGGGTAGCAGCTGTCCCTTAACTAATTAGTGTAGGCAGATGAGTGAGTCAAATGGCACAAGGACCTTGCTTGTATAAGGGGGGGGGGGGGGGCTCCAGCAGTGAGAGCAGTCTGATTGGCAACAATGTGCCTGCTGACTGTGATGTAGAGGGTCAAAGCTTTGCTCAATAGAGCATTATGGGGCGAATGGAACTTCCGGAAAAGTTCGCCTTTGGCAGGCGAACGCGAACCACCGAAGTTCGCCGGCGAACCGTTTGCGACATATCTAACACTCGTGATCATGGCCGAATTCGAGAGTGACTATTCGGGTACATTCGACTTCGAATTCGGAAGCAGTATCACTCTTTGAATACGAGTTCGGCAATCATGAAAATCTACCCGTGATCACAGGTAAATTCGAATTTGCGATCTCTGGCGAGCAACCCTATTGCCCATGGCTAAGAGACGGGCCTGGGAGAATTTAGTGAGTAATAAGATACTTGTTTTATGTCGGGGACAACAAATTGTCTATGGTATACACTATATTGTTACATTTTCTTGTTGCAGCAATATAGTGGCCATTTTCACTGTTTCAATAGATTCAAACCCCAGGGTGTCATGCACTACTATGCAAACTCCTCGTTTCTTTTTTTTTCCAAGACACTATAGAAGTTAAGGGCTAGGAGGGGTGTTTACATTTAGAAGCATCTATTTTGTTAAAATGAGATTCTTGGAAGCACAAGATGTCCGCTTTCTCATCTGCAGCTAGTTTCCATACCTCTTTTATAGGAGTTTAGACCTCTCACATTGAGGGATAGTATTTTAAGAACCTTAATAAAAAGAGGAGTATGTGTATACAATAGCTAAACCCATATAGACAATAGTTTGCAGCATATCAATAACTTGTTCAAGGAGTAAATGAAAGAAATTAACATCCATCCTAGAAAGAGAAGATAAAGAAGGGTAGAAGGGCACAAAGGTTATGAGGGCATAGAAATAACAACCACCCACAACTAGGGTATAACTCAGGACCGTAAAGACCTGCACAGGGTCTTCTTCCACCTTAGTAACTAATAACCAAGGGGTTGAAGATCCATCTAGGGGAAGCAGACTTTTGGGACAGGTGTGTGACAGGTGCACATTTGTAATACCCATCACTGCATATACCTACCTGTTGTGTTCAGTTCACCCAGCTAGCTATGTGAGTGCACGCAGTGTGATATACCACTCCATACATACCTGTTAACTGCACCTGTGTGACTGCACATTGTATTAGTCAAGTCAGTGCATACCTTTCACTTCACCTACCCCCCCCCCCTCCCCGATATGGAAAAAACTTACAAAAGAGGTAGAGGAAGAGGTAGAGCCAGACCCAGAGGAAGGCCACCCGGCAAGTCTGTGCGAGGTCGTGCTGATGTGAATCTGTGCGGCCCTGGACCAAAGTACAGTGCTCAGAAGAAGGCACGTCCCATCAACTCCCAAAATTGTCAGGACGTGGTTAACTATTTAACACAGAACACCTCATCTTCCACAGCCTCCAGCACTACTACAAGAACCACATCCATTCCATTTGACAGTTCGCAGGAGTTATTTGGTGGGGAAATCACTGATGCACAGCCATTATTGTTACAACCAGATGAAGGCTAAGCAAGTTACACCACCTCATATGTCTGAGTTAGGCGACACTATGGATGTAACGTGTGAGGAGGAGGATGATGAAGTACCCACTGTTGGTGCAGTTTTGGAGGTGTCTGAGGCAAGCGAAGCTGGGGAGGATGATTATAATGATGACGATGATACAGATGCCACGTATGTTCCCAATAGAGGAGATAAACAGGGGGACAGTTCAGAGGGGGAGTCAGAGAGGAGTAGGAGGAGATGAGTTCCTGAAAGAAGCAGGGGGAGCTAGTCATCAGAAACAGCTGGTGGCAGTGTCCGGCGCCATGTATCGCCACCTATGGACTGCCAGCCAACATGCCCTTCCATGTCAGCTACTGAGGCTAGTGTTGGGCGAACATCTAGATGTTCGGGTTCGGGCCGAACAGGCCGAACATGGCCGCGATGTTCGGGTGTTCGACCCGAACTCCGAACATAATGGAAGTCAATGGGGACCCGAACTTTTGTGGTTTGTAAAGCCTCCTTACATGCTACATACCCCAAATTTACAGGGTATGTGCACCTTGGGAGTGGGTACAAGAGGAAAAAAAAATTAGCAAAAAGAGCTTATAGTTTTTGAGAAAATCGATTTTAAAGTTTCAAAGGGAAAACTGTCTTTTAAATGCGGGAAATGTCTGTTTTCTTTGCACAGGTAACATGCTTTTTGTCGGCATGCAGTCATAAATGTAATACATATAAGAGGTTCCAGGAAAAGGGACCGGTAACGCTAACCCAGCAGCAGCACACGTGATGGAACAGGAGGAGGCGCAGGAGGAGAAGGCCACGCTTTGTGAGACACAACAACCCCGGCCTTGCATGAGGGCAAGAAGCGTGCGGATAGCATGCTTTGTACCGCCATGCAGTCATAAATGTAATAAAGATAAGAGGTTCCATAAACAAGGACCGGCAACGCTAACCCAGCAGCAGCAGACGTGATGGAACAGGAGGAGGCGCAGGAGGAGAAGGCCACGCTTTGTGAGACACAACAACCCAGGCCTTGCATGAGTGGGTGCTCCCCTGTGGCCTGTACGTGAACCGTCAGGGGAAACACCTCTTCCCTTGCCCCTTCCTCTTTCACCGGATTTCTTCCTCATTTCACTTATCCTTACAGTACACGCTGACTGGCAGCAGTACAGTGGCAGCACAGAAATGCTATACAGTACCACTATTCCCAGCAGCGACACAGAGCACAATGCTATACAGAGGCGGGTGAGCGGTGTACTACTGTTCCCAGGCCCAGCAGACAAAGAGTGGAAGTAAACACAATGCTATATAGTCTGGCTGAGCGGTGTACACAGAGTTTCAGTAAACAATGGTATATAGTCTGGCTGAGCGGTGTACACAGAGTGTCAGTAAACAATGGTATATAGTCTGGCTGAGCGGTGTACACAGAGTGGCAGTAAACACAATGCTATATAGTCTGGCTGAGCGAGCGGTGTACTACTGTTCCCAGCAGAATCAGAGTGGCAGTAAACAATGGCATATAGTCTGGCTGAGCGGTGTACACAGAGTGTCAGTAAACAATGGTATATAGTCTGGCTGAGCGGTGTACACAGAGTGTCAGTAAACAATGGTATATAGTCTGGCTGAGCGGTGTACACAGAGTGGCAGTAAACACAATGCTATATACTCTGGCTGAGCGAGCGGTGTACTACTGTTCCCAGCAGACACAGAACAGTAAACAGAATGCTATATAGTGTGGCTGAGCGAGCGGTGTACCACTATTCCCAGCAGACACAGAACAGTAAACAGAATGCTATATAGTGTGGCTGAGCGAGCGGTGTACCACTATTCCCAGCAGACACAGAACAGTAAACAGAATGCTATATAGTGTGGCTGAGCGAGCGGTGTACCACTATTCCCAGCAGACACAGAACAGTGAACAGAATGCTATATAGTGTGGCTGAGCGAGCGGTGTACCACTATTCCCAGCAGACACAGAACAGTGAACAGAATGCTATATAGTGTGGCTGAGCGAGCGGTGTACCACTATTCCCAGCAGACACAGAACAGTAAACAGAATGCTATATAGTGTGGCTGAGCGAGCGGTGTACCACTATTCCCAGCAGACACAGAACAGTAAACAGAATGCTATATAGTGTGGCTGAGCAAGCGGTGTACTACTATTCCCAGCAGACACAGAGTGGCAGTAAACAGAATGCTATATAGTGTGGCTGAGCGAGGTACACAGAGTGGCAGTAAACAGAATGCTATATAGTGTGGCTGAGCAAGCGGTGTACTACTGTTCCCAGCAGTGACACAATGACAGGGGGGACCCTGGCTAGCGTGGCTGGAGCGCGAACTACCCTGCCTGCCTACCCAAAGCTAAACCCACAGACAAATGGCGGAGATATGACGTGGTTCGGGTATTTATTTACCCGAACCACGTGACCGTTCGGCCAATCAGAGCGCGTTCGGGTCCGAACCACGTGACCCGTTCGGCCAATCACAGCGCTAGCCGAACGTTCGGGGAACGTTCGGCCATGCGCTCTTAGTTCGGCCATATGGCCGAACGGTTTGGCCGAGCACCGTCAGGTGTTCGGCCGAACTCGAACATCACCCGAACAGGGTGATGTTCTGCAGAACCCGAACAGTGGCGAACACTGTTCGCCCAACACTAACTGAGGCCACCATAGTGTCCAAACCCTAGGGGGGGGGGGGGGGGGGGCTCAGCGGTTTGGAAATGATTTAGTGTGTCTGCCGTAGATCAGAGCAATGCCATCTGTTCTCTCTGCCTCCAAAAATTGAGCCGTGGAAAGGCCAACACTCACGTAGGGACAACTGCCTTACGAAGGCACATGGAGAAAAGGCACAAACTGCAATGGGAAGAGCACCAGAGGAAAAGCAGTACACAAAAGAAAAGCCACCCTCCTTCTCCTCTTCCTCCTTCAGGTGCAGCATCTTCAGCCGCTTTCTCCCTTGCACCTTCACAGCCACCCTCTTCCACTCCACCTCTGACCTGCTCCTCTGCCCACAACAGCCAGGTCTCTGTGAAGGAAATCTTTGAGCGGAAGAAGCCAATTTCTGCCAGTCACCCCCTTGTCCGGCGTCTGACAGCTGGCTTGGCGGAACTGTTAGCTCACAAACACTGGTCCACATGACAGCCCAGGGGCCCCAGGTCTCTCTCACTCACTGGGGCCCCCAAACCACCATGCGACACCTAGAGGGAAGTGCGGGCAAGCCCTGGACCTAACTGTTAGCTCACCAGCTGTTACCATACCAGCTGGTGGACTCTGAGGCCTTCCGTAAATTTGTGGCCATTGGGACACCACAGTGGAAGATACTAGGCTGCAATTATTTCTCTAAAAAGGCGATACCCAAACTGTTTTGAGAAGTGGAGAGGCAAATGGTGTCATCTCTGGCACACAGCGGTGGGTCAAGGGTCCACCTGACCATGGATGCCTGGTCTGCCAAGCACGGTCAGGGCAGGTACATTACTTACACAGCCCATTTGGGTCAACCTGGTGACCGATGGCAAGCAGGGTGTACGTGGCTGTGCAGCGGACCAACTTGTGACACCTCCACGGCTTGCAGGCAGGTCTCCTGCCCCCTCCTCTCCTCCTGCTACATCCTCTTCGCTGTCGTCATTCTCCTCCTCCTTGGCTGAGTGGCAGTTCAACTCTACTGGCGCTGCGATCTCCTCTCCAAGGAGGAGGATGCGGCGGCAGAACAACTGCAGCAGGCGTCACAGGTGGCTTGTGCTGCTCAACGTTCCCGTGGTATTGTTTCTGGCTGGGGGGAGGAGGAGGACTTACCTGACATCACTGAAGAAGAGCAAGAGGAGATGGATAGTAAGTCTGGATCCAACTTTGTGCAGATGGCGTCTTTCATGCTGTCCAGCCTGTTGAGGGACCCCCGTATGAAAACACTCAAGGGGAATGAGCTTTCCTGGGTGGCCACACTACTAGATCCTTGGTATAGGCACAAAGTGGCAGACCTGTTACCAACTCACCTGAAGGCGGAAAGGATGCAGCACTTGCAGAACAAGCTGGCAACCATGTAATGCGTTTAAGGGTGATGTCACAGCACAATGCAATAAAGGTACAACTGCCAGTAATCCTTCTCCCATGTCCATGCAGGCAAGGACAGGACGCTCAAGTGATCTCATGGTGATGTTAGACATGCGGACATTCTTTAGTCAATTTCCTCACCTTAGCTCTTCCGGATCCACCCTCCACCTACGCCTGGACCGGCAGGTAGCTGACTACCTGGCCTTAAGTGTGGATGTAGACACTGTAAGCAGCGATGAACCCTTGGACTACTGGGTGCGCAGGCTTGACCAGAGCTGTCCCAATTTGTCATCCAACTTCTGTATTGCCCTGCCTCAAGCGTTCTGTCAGAAAGGACCTTCAGCATAGCTGGAGGCATTGTCACTGAGGAGATAAGTCGCCTAAGTCACAAAAGTGTTCAGTACCTCAGAGGCATGGATCCCGGAGGGCTACTGCCGCCAGAAGACTAAGTCAGTCCCTACACACAGCATCTCTGCCTGCACGCCGTGTGACTGCCTGCCCCAAGACTAAGTCACTCCCCACACAGCATCTCTGCCTGCAGGCCACTTGACTGCCTTCTCCATCACCACCAACAGGGTCCAGGACTCCAGGTGGATTCCTAAATTTTTAAGGCTGCTGCTAGCAGCGGCCGCTATAATAATTTTTATGGTGCGTGTACATGCCTGCCTAATTTTTCTGGCAATGTTTGCGACATCTCTATATGTGACTAGTGAGAGCATTGTGTATGTAGCATTCTAAATCACAGGGGTGAGTTTTGTACCATAGTTGTAGTAATGAAAAGGATTGAAGAGATAGAGAGAGTTGTTTATCATTGGAGGATGGATGGGGGTTTGGGGAGGTTGACAGATTTAAAGAATGTCGGTAAATGTTGGATGAGATTACTGAGTTGAAGTCCCCACCGGCTACACAAGGCACATGGAGTGTCCTCTAACGTAGGTGTCATTGAAATGAAGAAATAAGGTTTGATTGCTATCATTTAAGGATTAGAAATGTAAAATAAGCCAGTGTTGGAAATTAATATCAGCCATTAGGCATGTCCATCTGCCATATTCCTGGTGAAATTGTGCCAGTGTGTTTTGTATTGACAGACGATCACGGTGCCTGTTTTTCTGCCTACAGCTGGGGAGCCTATCAGGCGCGTAGCTAGGGGGGGTCGGGGTAGGTCAAGTGCCCTTGGGCGCCGGGTCCCTAAGGGCGCCCAGCTGAGCTGCTTTGTTTTTTTTTATTATTATTTATTTCTAGGGAGGGGAGCAGCGCAGAGAAGAGGGAGAGCTGCTCTCCCTCCCTCGCTGTCCCCTCCATTAATGTCCGGGTGTCTGGCGCAGCGGGCGAAACTCACCTCCGTCTCGCTATAGCGCCGGAAGGTCGGGTGCCGCAGCCGCTGCTCTGGTCTGGACCAGACCAGAGTAGCGGCAAATCCATCCAGCGCTGCGACGAGACGGAGGTAATTTCCGCCCGCTGCGCCAGACACCCGGACATTAATGGAGGGGACAGCGAGGGAGGGAGAGCAGCTCTCCCTCTTTTCTGCGCTGCTCCCCTCCTGCTGGGGAGGGGGACACCTGGCTACCTACTCTGGGCACATATACCCTTGCCTACATATACTGGGCATATATACCCCTGGCTGCATATACTAAGCATATATACCCCTGGCTACATATACTGAGCATATATACCTCTGGCTACATATACTGGGCATATATACCCCTGGCTACATATACTGGGCATATATACCCCTGGCTACATATACTGGGCATATATACCTCTGGCTACATATACTGGGCACATATTATACCCCTGGCTACATATACTGAGCATATATACCCCTGGCTACATATACTGGGCACATATTATACCCCTGGCTACATATACTGGGCACATATTATACCCCAGGCTACATATACTGGGCATATATACACCTGGCTACATATACTGGGCACATATACCCCCTACTACATATACTGGGCATATATACCCCTGGCTACATGTACTGGGCATATACACCCCTGGCTACATATACTGGGCATATATACACCTGGCTACATATACTGGGCATATATACCTCTGGTTACATATACTGGGCACATATATACCCCTGGCTACATATACTGAGCATATATACCCCTGGCTACATATACTGGGCACATATAATACCCCTGGCTACATATACTGGGCACATAATATACCCCTGGCTACATATACTGGGCATATATACACCTGGCTACATATACTGGGCACATATTATACCCCTGGCTACATATACTAGGCATATATACCCCTGAATACATATACTGGGCACATATACCCCCCCACTACATATACTGGGCACATATACCCCCTCACTACATATACTGGGCACATATTATACCCCTGGCTACATATACCGTGCATATATAATCTTGACTATATAAACTGAGCACATATTATACCCCTGGCTACATATACTGGGCACATATACCCCTGACTACATATACTGGGGACATATACCCCCCACTACATATACTGGGCACATATACACCTGGCTACATATACTGGGCACATATACCCCTGACTATATATACTGGGGACATATACCCCTGACTACATATACTGGGGACATATACACCTGCCTACATATACTGGGTATATATACCCCTGGCGACATATACTTAGCATATATACCCCTGGCTACATATACTGAGCATATATACCCCTGGCTACATATACTGGGCATATATACCCCTGGCTACATATACTGGGCATATATACCCCTGGCTACATATACTGGGCATATATACCCCTGGCTACATATACTGGGCACATATACCCCTGGCTACATACACTGAGCACATATTATACCCCTGGCTACATATACTGAGCATATATACCCCTGGCTACATATACTGGGCATATATACCCCTGGCTACATATACTGGGCATATATACCCCTGGCTACATATACTGAGCATATATACCCCTGGCTACATATACTGAGCATATATACCCCTGGCTACATATACTGGGCATATATACCCCTGGCTACATATACTGGGCACATACACCCCTGACTATATATACTGGGCACATATTATACCCCTGGCTACATATACTGGGCATATATACCCCTGGCTACATATACTGAGCACATATTATACCCCTGGCTACATATACTGGGCATATATACTCCTGGCTACATATACTAGGCACATATACTCCCCACTACATATACTGGGCACATACACCCCTGACTATATATACTGGGCACATATTATACCCCTGGCTACATATACTGGGCACATATATCCCTGACTACATATACTGGGCATATATACCCCTGGCTACATATACCGGGCATATATACCCCTGGCTACATATACTGGGCATATATACCCCTGGCTACATATACTGGGCACATATACCCCTGGCTACATATACTGGGCATATATACCCCTGGCTACATATACTGGGCATATATACCCCTGGCTACATATACTGGGCATATATACCCCTGGCTACATATACTGGGCATATATACCCCTGGCTACATATACTGAGCATATATACCCCTGGCTACATATACTGGGCATATATACCCCTGGCTACATATACTGGGCACATATTATACCCCTGGCTACATATACTGGACACATATACCCCTGGCTACATATACTTGGCACATTTAACCCTGACTACATATACTGGGCACATATAACCCTGACTACATATACTGGGCACATATAACCCTGGCTACATATACTGGGCACATATACCTTTGGCTACATATACTGGGCATATATACCCCTGGCTACATATACTGGACACATATACCCATGACTATATATACTGGGCACATATTATACCCCTGGCTACATATACTGGGCACATATACCCCTGGCTACATATACTGGGCATATATACCCCTGGCTACATATATTGGGCACATATACCCCTGACTACATATACTGGGCATATATACCCCTGACTATATATATTGGGGACATATTATACCCCTGGCTACATATACTGGGCATATATACCCCTGGCTACATATACTGGGCACATATACCCCTGGCTACATATATTGGGCATATATACCCCTGGCTACATATCCTGGGCACATATACCCCTGGCTACATATACTGGGCATATATACCCCTGACTATATATATTGGGGACATATACCCCCCACTACATATACTGGGCACATATACACCTGGCTACATATACTGGGCACATATACCCCTGACTATATACACTGGGGACATATACCCCTGACTACATATACTGGGGACATATACCCCTGGCTATATATACTGAGAACATATACACCTGGCTACATATACTGGGCATATATACCCCTGCCTACATATACTGGGCACATATACCCCTGCCTACATATACTGGGCACATATACCCCTGCCTACATATCCTGGGCACATATACCCCTGGCTACATATACTGGGCACGTATACCCCTGACTACATATACTGGGGACATATACCCCTGGCTATATATACTGAGAACATAAACACCTGGCTACATATACTGGGCATATATACCCCTGCCTACATATACTGGGCACATATACCCCTGCCTACATATACTGGGCACGTATACCCCTGACTACATATACTAGGCACATATACCCCTGGCTACATATACTGGGCATATATACCCCTGGCTACATATACTGGGCATATATACCCCTGGCTACAACCTCTGGAGCCTATGACCTCACAAAGATTGTTTGAGATGATAAAACTCTTTCTCATATAGGGTTTTCCTGAAGCCGGGCCACATCTGCATGGAGATTTTTTAGATGGTGTAACACTGTATAACTTTTGTGAGGTGATGTGAAAGTTCAAGGTTTTAGATAATGATTCTATAGCTTGCATTGCTTGGGTATGTATTTGGTTGTTGTTGTGTCCGGACACTTTTAATAACCTTAGACCTCAGTCAACGACCAAGTTTGTGAGCTTAGGTGTCCTTGGCATCAATACTGTGAGAATAGAAGAAGTTTAAATTTTCCCATTTAAATCAAACAAATCTGATAGGCTATTTTTGGCTCCACTCCCTTTTCTGAATATGACTAATGAGTGACCGTAGCAGGTTTGAGGCCTCTGCCATTAACAATGTAAGAATGGCAGCAATTTAAAGATTCCCCTTGAAAATCAATAGGAGAATTTTCATTGGCTGTTGTAGGCTCCACCCATTTTCCTGAATATTTATCCCAGTGACCAACTCTGGGAAGTTTGAGAATCTTAAAATAAGTTTTAAAGTTTATATAAATGATAAAATGCAGTAGGGTTTTTTCTTTTTATTGTTATAGTGAAGTCTACAGAGCCTGATAGATAAATGGTGTAAGGGGGACAGTACATTGATCCCTTAGGAACTTTGTTTCATGGCATAATTGTCTCCCACAATACAGAACAAGAGAATAAATGCTGAACCAAAATCCATATACACCAGTCTACCCACAGACTCCATCACAGGTGAGTGATGATTTTTTTTCCCCAGCACAAGTCACGGGGACACAGCTGCACTGTTACTGAGAATCATGTTTTTCCTTTCAGATGGGTAGTAAAATATTCAGAATGTATGTAGCCCTGGTAGGAAGTCACACAATTACTAAATTATTCAGATTATTGTTTGTTTTTTTGGAGGGAATGTTTTTCACTTTTAAATGTTAGCAGCTTTAGCAGTTCAACAACAAAGTATCCAGTTTAAATGTTTTTAATTTCACACAAAGGTAGTATTTCATCACTCTGATTACTGGGCAGGTGGATCTCTTTCTAGACACAGGCGTCCCAGGTTTTTTCACTCTAGTCTTCAAACTAGTTTAGCAGTACACTCTGGCAACTGACCACCATTTTACCTCATACACGGCTTCCCTTCACCTATTGTCCTATCCCTTACCCTTTAGACTGTTAAGGTAGCCATACATTGGTCAGATCTGACCAACAGATAGATCCATTTCTGATCGAATCTGATCAGAGAGGGATCGTATGGCTGCCTTATTGCAAACAGATTGTGAATCGATTTCAGCATGAACCCGATCACAATCTGTGAAGCTGCCGCTGCCGCCGCCCCCTTCCTGCATACATTACCTGCTCTGTCCGGCGCGTGTCCCCTGGTCTCTGCTGTCTTCTTCTCCGTGCTCTGCTTATCCAGCTTTACTGAACTTCCTGCCGGGGAAGTTTAAACAGTAGAGGGCGCTCTATTGTTTAAACTTCCTGCTGGGACAGGAAGTTCAGTGAAGCTGGAAGAGAGGAGCAGGGAGAAGGGACAGCGGAGACCAGGGGACACGCGCCGGCCAGAGCAGGTAATGTATTGCCGCTAGCATCGGTCGTTGGGCATTCGAACGTCGCTATCGACGCACTCCCAGCGGGTCGCTGGCGATCGAGCGAAATCTTCCACATGGACGGACCCACGGGAATCGACGGGAATGATTGATTTCAGACAGAAATCGATCGTTATGTCCGCGTTTGCGCAACGATTTCACAGCAGATTCGATCACAGTGATCGAATCTGCTATATATATCGGCGGGAAAATCGTTAGGTGTATGGGCCCCTTAAGGCTGATTGGCCAGGGCTCTCTTTCCCTTTGTCTCTTAATGCTGTGTAATGTGTGTGCATATGTTTCACCATTATGTAAAAATCTGTTATTGATTTGTTCAAGCTGTAATCCACCTTTGTCGTGTACTGTTATTTGTAGCAATATTGTTTATATTGTATTGTTATACATTGTATTCTGTTGTACAGCGCCACGGAAGATGTTGGCGCTATATATAAATCAAGAATAATAATAATAAATAGTAGAAATATACCTCATTGTCATGTTATTGGCAAAATGTATTTTTTTTTCTTTTTTCTGTGAACTGATACATGAATGTGTGTTTTTATAAAATTGTTATTTAAATACAGCGATTGGTTGAGAAGTTTAGGAAATTTAACAAAAGAGTCCATTAATAGCAGTCAAAGTATATTGACAGCCTCCTAAATCTTCAAATTTTTGGTTCAGTAATGTGGAGAATGGAGAGATATAGTTTATGTTTATTTTTTAGCTTGCAAAATAATGACATTTTTCATGTTGATGTTGATGTTTTCCTTGATGAAAATCAAAAGAAATTGTAACAAAATAATATATGCTGCAGGACATCATTAAAAATGTATAGATTTAAATCTGTTAAACGCAATTTTGTGTGATGTGTTTTGTTGCTGCTACTCATATATAGAGATGGCCAGAACCTCAGATTTTCGGTTTGTGAACCCGGGATCGCGAACCTCCCACGAAAGTTCGGTTTGCGTGAACAATAGACTTCAATTGGGAAGCGAACTTGGAAAACTAGAAAAATGTATGCTGGCCACAAAAGTGATGGAAAACATGTTTCAAGGGGTCTAACACCTGGAGGGGGGCATGGCGGAGTGGGATACACGCCAAAAGTCCCCGGGAAATGTCCGGTTTGGACGCAAAGCAGCATTTTAAGGGGAGAAATCACATTGAATGCTAAATTGCAGGCCTAAAGTGCTTTAAAGTGAACCTAAAGTCACCTGGGGCTTCCCTCAGCCCCCTGCAGCCGATCGGTGCCCTCGTAGCCCGGCTCCGATGGTCCAGGACCCGCCGGCGAACACTTCCGGTTAGGCCGTCACCGTACAGTTTAGGAATCACCTTTTTTGAGAAAAAATTGCGGCCTGGTATCTTCCACTGCGGTGTGTAGCTTTGCTTTTGTGTGCTGCTTTTCCTCAGGTGGTCATCCCATTGAAGTTTGTGCTTTGTAATCATGTGCGGGTCTACGTAGGTCTTGGTCTTTCCATGGCTCAATTTTCGGTGGCAGAGAGTACAGATGGAATTGCTCTCATCTGAAGCAGACACACACAAAAATGTCCACACCGCTGAGCCCTGGGGTGATGGCACTTTGGTGGTGGTGGCCGACTGAGTGTTGAGTGGGGTGCCAGAATCAGAGCAGGAGGAGGAAGATATGTCATGCTTACGTGCGGAAGCTGAGAAAGAGGAGGTGTTCTGTGTTAAATAGTCAACTACGTCCTGACAATATTGGGGGTTGATGGCACGTGCCTTCTTCTGAACACTGTACTTTGGTTGAGGGCCGCACACCACCACGACAGCGCGACTTCAAACAGACCTGCCAGGTAGCCTGCTTCTGCCTTTTGTTTTGTCCATATTGGAGGGTATGAAGTGAAAGGTACGCACTGACTTGAATAATACAATGTGCAGTCACACAGGTGCAGTTAACAGGTATGCACGGAGTGGTATATCACTCTGCATGCACTCACGTAGGTAGGTGGGTGCACTGAACACAACATGTAGGTATATGCAGTGATGGGTATTACAATGTGCATCTGTCACACACAGACAGGTAGCGGATAGGCACAGTGACACTGCGTGCGCTCAACTCACATAGCTAGGTGGGTGCACTCTGAACAACAGGTAGGTAGGTATATGCAGTAATGGGTATTACAATGTGCACCTGTCACACACAGACAGGTAGCGGACAGGCACAGTGACACTGCGTGCTCTCAGCTCACTTAGGTAGGCGGGTGCACTGTGAACAACAGGTAGGTAGGTATATGCAGTAGTGGGTATTACAATGTGCACCTGTCACACACACAGGTAGTCACCGAATGTGCTGGGCCTGGCAGTAGCACACACACAGTATGAATTATCAAGGCTGTCTATGCAACACAAGTGTCAGTGGGACACACAGAAAAAAGTTTTTATCACAAGAACAAGATTAGCTCTTTGTTGTGGGGTGCTATTTTAGCAATAAGAATCAGCAAGGAGCAAGCTAAGAAGCCTACAAAAGCCTAACTAATCTTTCCCCATGAGAGTCTGCAGTAGCTGTCTCTCTTTACTGCAGGCACACGAGTGAATAAATGGCCGGCGCTACCTGCCTTTTATAAGGGGGGGAGTGGCTCCAGGAGTGAGTGTAGCCTGATTGGCTACAATGTGCCTGCTGACTGTGATGTAGAGCGTCAAAGTTGACCCTAATGTTGCACTATGGGGGCAAATCGAACTTCCGGTAAAGTTTGCGGTTCTCCGCGAACGTGAACCCCCGGAACTTCGCCTGGAACCATTCGCCGACGAACCGTTCGGGCCATCTCTACTCCTAAGGGCAACAATAGTTAATTTGCATATATTCAGCAATGATGCACTGGGAGACATCTCGGAGCTCACTCCAACCTGATCTATCGCAAATTCGTTCTGTTTTAAGAAAGCAAACTTTTTAAAATTGCATACACATTTCAATACACTTTTTTATTTTACTTTTTCTTCAAGGGAGGGCCCCATGCTGTTCATGTTTTTAGTTGGCTGGTCACACAGGAGGAGACCCCATGCTGTCTGCTTTTCCAATCATTAGACTGGATACACATTTGAGTGTGTGAAACCAAAGCCATATTTTCTTTTTAATGTGTCTCACTGCAATAGCATTTTTGTTCTCATTTTTCATGTTTTGTTTTTATTTTTTAATATGCGTTTTTCACCAGATTCTTTAAAGTAAAAAATACAGTAGAATTAGGAAAATGCTCTCGCCAAGTGGAAAATAGAGGCACACAGACAGATTTTTTTTTCAAAAGCTACAAGCTTTAAAAAAACAAAAACTTGTGTAATGTTCCTACAATTAACTATGACACACATATCAAATCTGATGCAATAGCATGGGAAGCAGGACATTTGGGGCCATAGTAAGGGGATACTTGGGTGGTGGAGAGGCCCAATAAAATAACAAACACTGGGGCCACCCACTATGCAAACTACAGCTACAAAGAGCGGACGTTGCCACCCATTATGTGTAGTCACAGTTTTCATAGCAGGCGTCACAATGAGCCAAAGTCCACTTTAATAAGACACCGAACTGGTTTAAAATACATTTTCCTGCCTATTTTTTTTTTCAAAAACTGTTTTTTCAATGTTTTTTACACTCCAACCTATACTGAACTTGGCTGCTCGCCCCTCCACTTCTCCTCTCGCTCCTCATCTGCTGCTCCTCTCTATAAAGCTTTTCACTGGCTTTCAAATAACTTGAGAATTCGTATCAACAGGAGAAGTATAATTCAGGAAATAGCCGGCACACAATAGGCTGAAGCACTGTACCTTGGTTTAACCACCCTGGCGTTCTATTAAAAAAAACTATTTCATGCAGCCAACTAAAAGTTGGCTGCATGAAAGCCCACTAGAGGGTGCTCCCGACGCATTCTTCTGATTGCCTCTGGCAATCAGAAGTAACAAGGAAGGGGGCAATGAGCAGCCTTCCTTGTTTGGCTTTCCTCGTCGCCATGGCGACGAGCGGAGTGACGTCATGGACGTCAGCCGACGTCCTGACGTCAGCTGCCTCCGATCCAGCCCTTAGCGCTGGCCGGAACTATTTGTTCCGGCTGCGCAGGGCTCGGGCGGCTGAGGGGACCCTCTTTCGCCGCTGCACGCGGCGGATCACCACGCTGCGGCAGCGATCAGGTAGCACACACGGCTGGCAAAGTGCCGGCTGCGTGTGCAGCTTTTTATTTGATCAAAATCGGCCCAGCAGGGCCTGAGCGGCACCCTCCGGCGGTAATGGACGAGCTCATACCGCTAAGATGGTTGAAGGCCACCGTGGTGATCACAGCAGTGAGATTCACTATTTGTAGTTAGGATAAAAGACAGCGCTGGGCACTCAAGATGAATGCTAAAGGTTTAATTACCACAGGTACATAACAGACAGTACAGGCATCAAAGGGAGAAGAAAAAGTCTAACAGTCGTTTCACTGGCTCTTGCCCGCTTCTTCAGAGACTCCGAAGTTGTGTAGCCAAGTACAGCGCCTCTGAGTGCAGAGGCGCTGTACTTGGCTACACAGCTTCTGAGTTACTCTTATCTTTTTTATTGCCTGAGGAGAGAGGCTAGAGACCTACGAAACATGTTGCATTTGTCCTGGAATTAAATCTTGTTTAAACCATACAAAGTGGTTGTGTTTGGTTTTGGGGAGGTAAGTCCATCCTTGCCCCCCAACTTTTATCTGTTTTTACCTATGATCAATTTTTACTCTTCTGGCGCCTCTGTTTCCATTGCAATTATTGTATAACCTCCTAATTGGGTTCTTCATAACTTTTTGGAGTGCATTATTGCCTCCTCCACGTTATGTGAATATGGTTTCCCTCATCCTGATTCCTCCTTTCTCCATACTGAGTTATACCACGGGTTCCTTGCAGCTCTGATTGTTGTGTCTTATCACTTTTTGTAGGCTGCCTCCTTTGAAGCTGGCTCCTATTCCAGTCTAATTTTACCAACATTTTGGAATGGACAGACCTTACTGGTGTATTTCTTGCTCAACCCTATAGACTTTTTGTTTTACAAAGTACTTCAACATTATTCAGTACCAAATGTAGTAGTAGATGGTGTTCTTGCTTTCTACGATATATTGTTTGTCAAACATTTTCCGGTTCCAACACTACGAGGCACTAAAATATTTACAGAAAAACCTGAAATATTGTGCATGCTGGAAATGTTGGTCCTGTGTACAAAAAATGTGTTTGTATATATGTTTAATAGTCTTTAAATGTCTTAGCCTTTTTTTCGCTTGCATTTCATAATAATTGAAGGGAGTTGGTTGTTTATTTTTATAGTAATCTTATTATTGTGACATCATACAGTACTTAGTGCAAGTTATCGTGGATTACCATGGCAACCATAACACTCACACACTGTGTGGCCTTACTTCTTATGTATGAATAACACCATCCCCCATACCTCTGTAGCTTTATATTGTGGTTCAGCCTCTGATGAAGCGGATAGTTCACCCATGATACGCGTGCGGCACACTTGGATACAGACAACTTCGCATAAGGTCAATGGAGACAGAGTTGGTCCATTAGACATCAGAGTGTTTATTATGCAAGTAATTAACTCTATACTTACAATAGATTACCTGTAATGTCAATTATGCTTCATGATGATTGTATATTTATTAACGGTTTTACAGTAGAGTATAATATAAAGATTATTGTTTCTGACTAATGAGGGTGGGGTTATTTAGTTTTTATTGTGTCCTATAGTCATTTTTTCCAGATTAATATTTTCTTTAACATCTTAAATGTGGTTACACTTTGATTTATCAACATCTGCAAATTTTTGTACTGCAATTTATTATGGTTAATTTTGCAGTGACACTTCTTGTATACCTGCATCTTATCGTCAACCCGGGTAGCAGACATGATTTTTTAATCGTTGTGTCACAAACTCACCTCACCGGCGTTCCCTCAATGATTCCGTCTCTTCCAAGAGCTGATTCTACCAGCCAGCTTCCTCTCAACCACAAGGCATTTATTGTGGATCTACCTAAATCACATTTCCCTGTTGTATGGGTGCTTGTTGTGGGCAGATTTAGCGAGATGGAACATTTTATCCCTCTGTCAAAGTTACCTTCCCCAAAAGAAATGGTAGTATTATTTTTTTAAACAAATGCCATTTGCATGGGATCTCTGAGTCTGTGGTCTCTGGCAGGGATGCTCAATTTGTCTCTCGATTCTGGCATTACTTTTATTCTCACTTGGGAATTTCACTTTCCATTTGCTCAGGGTTTCACCCTGAAATCAGTGGTCAGTCCCAGAGGACAAATCAATCATTGGAGCAGTACCTCCGTTGTTTTGTATCTAACTGTCAGGAAGATCGGGTTGAGTTTTTAACATTTGCTGAGTCAGCATTTAACAATCTTGAAAATTCCTCTACTAAAATGTCTAATTTTTCAGAGTGCAATAGCTGTGAATCTTAGATTTCCCTCTCTCTCTGGTCTCAATCTTCCGGCTCTTGTCGTCACACATGCCTTGGTTATGGTCCACAATTCAGAAAAGTTTTGAATTAGCTGTTAAACAGAAAAAAAATATATATATACAGTGGAGGAAATAATTATTTGACCCCTCACTGATTTTGTAAGTTTGTCCAATGACAAAGAAATGAAAAGTCTCAGAACAGTATCATTTCAATGGTAGGTTTATTTTAACAGTGGCAGATAGCACATCAAAAGGAAAATACAAAAAATAACCTTAAATAAAAGATAGCAACTGATTTGCATTTCATTGAGTGAAATACGTTTTTGAACCCCTACCAACCATTAATAGTTCTGGCTCCCACAGAGTGGTTAGACACTTCTACTCAATTAGTCACCCTCATTAAGGACACCTGTCTTAACTAGTCACCTGTATAAAAGAAAAAAATACGTACAATTGCTCAACAATATGTATCAAACCTCCCAGGTGCTAGCACTGGTAATAATAAACCACCCCAAAATACAGAACACCAACACCAGTTTAGCTGCACTCATAAGAGAGAACCATTTATTGCACAAAAATATGCTTCACTGTTTGAAAAATTTGAGCAAATTTGAATGTTTGGGCAGTTCCCACGTGGTGGTTACCTGTTATCCCCTGCTTACTACATCCTATTAGTGTTGGGCGAACATCTAGATGTTCGGGTTCGGGCCGAACAGGCCGAACATGGCCGCGATGTTCGGGTGTTCGACCCGAACTCCGAACATAATGGAAGTCAATGGGGACCCGAACTTTTGTGCTTTGTAAAGCCTCCTTATATGCTACATACCCCAAATTTACAGGGTATGTGCACCTTGGGAGTGGGTACAAGAGGAAAAAAAAATTTAGCAAAAAGAGCTTATAGTTTTTGAGAAAATCGATTTTAAAGTTTCAAAGGGAAAACTGTCTTTTAAATGCGGGAAATGTCTGTTTTCTTTGCACAGGTAACATGCTTTTTGTCGGCATGCAGTCATAAATGTAATACATATAAGAGGTTCCAGGAAAAGGGACCGGTAATGCTAACCCAGCAGCAGCACACGTGATGGAACAGGAGGAGGGTGGCGCAGGAGGAGAAGGCCACGCTTTGAGACACAACAACCCAGGCCTTGCATGAGGACAAGAAGCGTGCGGATAGCATGCTTTGTACCACCATGCAGTCATAAATGTAATAAAGATAAGTGGTTCAATAAACAGGGACCACGCGGCAACGCTAACCCAGCAGCAGCACACGTGATGGAACAGGAGGAGGCGCAGGAGGAGAAGGCCACGCTTTGTGAGACACAACAACCCAGGCCTTGCATGAGGACAAAAAGCGTGCGGATAGCATGCTTTGTACCGCCATGTAGTCATAAATGTAATAAAGATAAGAGGTTCAATAAACAGGGACCACGCGGCAACGCTAACCCAGCAGCAGCAGCAGCAGCAGCACACGTGATGGAACAGGAGGAGGCGCAGGAGGAGAAGGCCACGCTTTGTGAGACACAACAACCCAGGCCTTGCATGAGGACAAAAAGCGTGCGGATAGCATGCTTTGTACCGCCATGTAGTCATAAATGTAATAAAGATAAGAGGTTCAATAAACAGGGACCACGCGGCAACGGTAACCCAGCAGCAGCAGCAGCACACGTGATGGAACAGGAGGAGGCGCAGGAGGAGAAGGCCACGCTTTGTGAGACACAACAACCCAGGCCTTGCATGAGGACAAAAAGCGTGCGGATATAGCAGCAATGCTTTTTGCCGCCATGCAGTCATAAATGTAATACAGATGAGAGGTTCAATAAACAGGGACCGGAAACGCTAAACCATCCCAGATGTTCATCGGTCATGTTACTTGGTTGGGGTCCAGGAGTGTTGCGTAGTCGTTTCCAATCCAGGATTGATTCATTTTAATTTGAGTCAGACGGTCTGCATTTTCTGTGGAGAGGCGGATACGCCGATCTGTGATGATGCCTCCGGCAGCACTGAAACAGCGTTCCGACATAACGCTGGCTGCCGGGCAAGCCAGCACCTCTATTGCGTACATTGCCAGTTCGTGCCAGGTGTCTAGCTTCATGCCCGGTTTCAGGTCCAGCGGTGCCAGCCACAAATCCGTCTGTTCCTTTATTCCCCTCCAAATTTCCTCCCCTGTGTGCTGCTTATCCCCAAGGCAGATCAGCTTCAGCAACGCTTGCTGACGCATGCCAACAGCTGTGCTGCACTGCTTCCACGATCCTACTGCTGCTGGTGCTGGGTTAGCATTTCCGGATGAGGTACAGCTTTGAGATGCGTTGGAGGAGAAGGAGTCAGAGAGGTAGGTGCTGCTGTTGTTATCCAGCTGTTTGCGGCGTGGGCAACACCCGCGCCGTAGCAGGTGAGGAATCGCTGCCAGGCTCCACAAGGTTCACCCAGTGCGCGGTAAGGGAGATGTATCGACCCTGGCCGAACGCACTCGTCCAGGTGTCAGTGGTGAGGTGAACCTTGCAGGCAACGGCATTCTTCAAGCTTCGGGTTATTTAGCTGACCACGTGCTCATGCAACTCAGGCACTGCAGAGCGCGCAAAGTGGTAGCGGCTGGGAACCACGTAACGTGGGATGGCCACTGACATCATGGCCTTGAAGCTGTTTGTCTCCACCACTCGATATGGCAGCATTTCGCAGGCCAGAAGCTTGGCTATGCTGGCTGGCTGTTACTGCCACGGCCCGGGGGTCATTTGCTGGCAATTTCCTCTTGTGCTCAAACATCTCAGAAACAGACAACTCAACCGTAGCGCTGCACACCGAAGGGCTGTTGGTTGTTGTGTTTGATGAACACTGGGAGACCTCAAGAGCACTAGTCCGGAAAGTGACAGTGTCAGCATCGTCTGATGTTTGTGAATGTTGTGAACCACGCAATGGCTGGGCTACTGCTGCTGCTGAGGCGGGTCTGGTGGTGAGTCTGGTGAACCCAAGGGAGGCAGTGTTGCTGGTGGTACCCTGTCCTGCCGCGTTTGCCCACAGAGTGGGATGTTTGGATAGAATGTGGCGGCTCATGCTGGTGGTGGAGAGGTTGTTAATACTTTTCCCCCTGCTCAGGCGGGTCTTGCACACCTTGCAAATCGCCATGGTAACATCCTCAGTGCAGTCTTCAAAGAAAGCCCAGACTTTAACTGGCTGAGGACTCGGACCTCGTGCGTGATGTGCTGGTGCTGCTTAACCCACTGCTGGACGCTTGAGAGGTCATCCAAGTAATTATCTGGTCCTGTTCTTTTGGATCTGTGAGGGTTGTTGTCCTGGACAACATGGGCAGTATTGAGTGGGTTTTCTTGGGTGCTCCCCTGTGGCCTGTACGTGAACCGTCAGGGGAAACACCTCTTCCCTTGCCCCTCCCTCTTTCACCGGATTTCTTCCTCATTTCACTTATCCTTAAAGTACACGCTGACTGGCAGCAGTACAGTGGCAGTACAGAAATGCTATACAGTGGTGGGTGAGCGGTGTACCACTATTGTCAGCAGTGACACAGAGCACAATGCTATACAGTGGCGGGTGAGCGGTGTACTACTGTTCCCAGCAGACACAGAGTGGAAGTAAACACAATGCTATATAGTGTGGCTGAGCCGTGTACACAGAGTGGCATTAAACACAATGCTATATAGTCTGCTATATAGTCACCCCGAACAGGGTGATGTTCTGCAGAACCCAAACAGTGGCAAACACTGTTCGCCCAACACTACTGGGAGGGAACGCAGATTTTAGTACCTAAACACACGATACAACATGTTTTCCGGGGTCGGACTCTGAGGCACATACAGATGGTCCCGATCATCATCCTCATCATACAACTCTTCTCCTGAGTCTGACCCACCCACCACCTCTGCCACCCCAACATCCCCAGACACAGACCCCTCATCGTCCTCAACATTAACTTGGGATGCTGGCCTGAGCCAGACCTCCTCCTCCACATCAGGCCCCATCATCTCCTCAATGGCAGCCCTCATTAATCGCTCTGGCGACGGACTGATGGACACAACGTTCTCCTCCGGGGAGGGCTGCTGCTGACCACTGGCTGCTGGGGTGGATGTTATAGCTTGCGTGGGGCGTTGGCTGTTGCTGTTGTTGGGAGTGCTGCTCACAGCGGAGGTCTCTGGGGAACTCATGTTGAGCTCATATAGTGGTTGACGGTGAGTGGAGTATTACTGATCCCAGCAATATACACACTGACTGGCAGAGTACGCAATGCTATATAGTGTGGCTGAGCGGTGTACACAGAGTGGCAGTAAACACAATGCTATATAGTCTGGCTGAGCGAGCGGTGTACTACTGTTCCCAGCAGAATCAGAGTGGCAGTAAACAATGGTATATAGTCTGGCTGAGCGGTGTACACAGAGTGTCAGTAAACAATGGTATATAGTCTGGCTGAGCGGTGTACACACAATGCTATATAGTCTGCTATATAGTGTCAGTAAACAATGGTATATAGTCTGGCTGAGCGAGCGGTGTACTACTGTTCCCAGCAGAATCAGAGTGGCAGTAAACAATGGTATATAGTCTGGCTGAGCGGTGTACACAGAGTGTCAGTAAACAATGGTATATAGTCTGGCTGAGCGAGCGGTGTACTACTGTTCCCAGCAGAATCAGAGTGGCAGTAAACAATGGTATATAGTCTGGCTGAGCGGTGTACACAGAGTGTCAGTAAACAATGGTATATAGTCTGGCTGAGCGGTGTACACAGAGTGTCAGTAAACAATGGCATATAGTCTGGCTGAGCGGTGTACACACAATGCTATATAGTCTGCTATATAGTGTCAGTAAACAATGGTATATAGTCTGGCTGAGCGAGCGGTGTACTACTGTTCCCAGCAGAATCAGAGTGGCAGTAAACAATGGTATATAGTCTGGCTGAGCGGTGTACACAGAGTGTCAGTAAACAATGGTATATAGTGTGGCTGAGTGGTGTACACAGAGTGTCAGTAAACAATGGTATATAGTCTGGCTGAGCGGTGTACACAGAGTGTCAGTAAACAATGGTATATAGTCTGGCTGAGCGAGCGGTGTACTACTGTTCCCAGCAGAATCAGAGTGGCAGTAAACAATGGTATATAGTCTGGCTGAGCGGTGTACACAGAGTGTCAGTAAACAATGGTATATAGTGTGGCTGAGTGGTGTACACAGAGTGTCAGTAAACAATGGTATATAGTCTGGCTGAGCGGTGTACACAGAGTGGCAGTAAACACAATGCTATATACTCTGGCTGAGCGAGCGGTGTACTACTGTTCCCAGCAGACACAGAACAGTAAACAGAATGCTATATAGTGTGGCTGAGCGAGCGGTGTACCACTATTCCCAGCAGACACAGAACAGTGAACAGAATGCTATATAGTGTGGCTGAGCGAGCGGTGTACCACTATTCCCAGCAGACACAGAACAGTGAACAGAATGCTATATAGTGTGGCTGAGCGAGCGGTGTACTACTGTTCCCAGCAGACACAGAACAGTACACAGAATGCTATATAGTGTGGCTGAACGAGCGGTGTACTACTGTTCCCAGCAGACACAGAACAGTACACAGAATGCTATATAGTGTGGCTGAACGAGCGGTGTACCACTATTCCAAGCAGACACAGAACAGTGAACAGAATGCTATATAGTGTGGCTGAGCGAGCGGTGTACCACTATTCCCAGCAGACACAGAGTGGCAGTAAACAGAATGCTATATAGTGTGGCTGAGCGAGGTACACAGAGTGGCAGTAAACAGAATGCTATATAGTGTGGCTGAGCAAGCGGTGTACTACTATTCCCAGCAGACACAGAGTGGCAGTAAACAGAATGCTATATAGTGTGGCTGAGCGAGGTACACAGAGTGGCAGTAAACAGAATGCTGAGCGAGCGGTGTACTACTATTCCCAGCAGCGACACACAATGACTGGGGGGGACCCTGGCTAGCGTGGCTGGAGCGCGAACTACCCTGCCTGCCTACCCAAAGCTAAACCCACAGACAAATGGCGGAGATATGACGTGGTTCGGGTATTTATTTACCCGAACCACGTGACAGTTCGGCCAATCAGAGCGCGTTCGGGTCCGAACCACGTGACCCGTTCGGCCAATCACAGCGCTAGCCGAACGTTCGGGGAACGTTCGGCCATGCGCTCTTAGTTCGGCCATATGGCCGAACGGTTTGGCCGAGCACCGTCAGGTGTTCGGCCGAACTCGAACATCACCCGAACAGGGTGATGTTCTGCAGAACCCGAACAGTGGCGAACACTGTTCGCCCAACACTACATCCTATGGCAGCAGAGCACAGTATACAGATAAGTGGAAATAGGCAGTAGCCTGCATACTTATATGAAGTGCTGAGGGGAATGCACATTGCAGTCCAGCTACCTTCTATGTGAACTGTCTGGAAGGGATATCACCGCTATCAGCTAACTGGATAAGGAATTGTGTGGCAAGGACTGATAATCACACATACAGTTTGCAATCATGCTGATCGGCACGTGGTTAAGCTGCCCTTAAGTGATTTTTTCATCTACCAGGTCGTATGCTGCTTTTTATCATTATTATGACAAGTAAACCTTATTGGGACATTGCCTCAGTACTACATTGTTTTTGATGCAGAGAGGCTGCTAACCATCTCACATGGACTATATGGGTATAATAGAAGATTGCTTGATTCATACATAGGATTTCCTTGATAGGAACTATTTTTTGCATATGCAGTTTTTTTCTATCTAAAAGTGCACTTTACTTCAGAAGAAAGCCCTTTTTTTGATTAGCTAATCATGATGAATTGGTGATACTAATCACTGCATAATTTATTGCATCTCTGGAATTAATTCCCATCCCTGCATATTTATGAGTGAGTGGCGATGTGAGTGGTTTTTCTCTGTCAGATGTATTGGGGCCCCAATTTGATCTTGTCATTTTTAGATTTATGCAATTTATACCCTATATTTATTGGGGGGTTTTTGCTCAAATTTTTCAAACAGTGAAGCATATTTTTGTGCAATAAATGGTTCTCTCTTATGAGTGCAGCTAAACTGGTGTTGGTGTTCTGTATTTTGGACCTGTATAAAAGACACCTGTCCACAGAATCAATCAATCAAGCAGACTCCAAACTCTCCAACATGGGAAAGACCAAAGAGCTGTCCAAGGATGTCAGAGACAAAATTGTAGACCTGCACAAGGCTGGAATGGGCTACAAAACCATTAGCAAGAAGCTGGGAGAGAAGGTGACAACTGTTGGTGCAATTGTTCGAAAATGGAAGGAGCACAAAATGACCATCAATCGACCTCGCTCTGGGGCTCCACGCAAGATCTCACCTCGTGGGGTGTCAATGGTTCTGAGAAAGGTGAAAAAGCATCCTAGAACTACACGGGAGGAGTTAGTGAATGACCTCAAATTAGCAGGGACCACAGTCACCAAGAAAACCATTGGAAACACATTACACCGCAATGGATTAAAATCCTGCAGGGCTCACAAGGTCCCCCTGCTCAAGAAGGCACATGTGCAGGCCCGTCTGAAGTTTGCCAATGAACATCTGAATGATTCTGTGAGTGACTGGGAGAAGGTGCTGTGGTCTGATGAGACCAAAATAGAGCTCTTTGGCATTAACTCAACTCGCTGTGTTTGGAGGAAGAAAAATGCTGCCTATGACCCCCAAAACACCGTCCCCACCGTTAAGCATGGGGGTGGAAACATTTTGCTTTGGGGGTGTTTTTCTGCTAAGGGCACAGGACAATTTAATCGCATTAACGGGAAAATGGACGGAGCCATGTATCGTGAAATCCTGAACAACAACCTTCTTCCCTCTGCCAGGAAACTGAAAATAAGTCGTGGATGGGTGTTCCTGCACGACAATGACCCAAAACATACAGCAAAGGCAACAAAGGAGTGGCTCAAGAAGAAGCACATTAAGGTCATGGAATGGCCTAGTCAGTCTCCGGACCTTAATCCAATAGAAAATCTATGGAGGGAGCTCAAGCTCAGAGTTGCACAGAGACAGCCTCGAAACCTTAGGGATTTAGAGATCATCTGCAAAGAGGAGTGGACCAACATTCCTCCTAAAATGTGTGCAAACTTGGTCATCAATTACAAGAAACGTTTGACCTCTGTGCTTGCAAACAAGGGTTTTTCCACTAAGTATTAAGTCTTTTATTGTTAGAGGGTTCAAAAACTTATTTCACTCAATGAAATGCAAATCAGTTGCTATCTTTTATTTAAGGTTATTTTTTCGATTTTCCTTTTGATGTGCTATCTGCCACTGTTAAAATAAACCTACCATTGAAATTATACTGTTCTGAGACTTTTCATTTCTTTGTCATTGGACAAACTTACAAAATCAGTGAGGGGTCAAATAATTATTTCCTCCACTGTATATATATATATATATATATATATATATATATATATATATTTGCAGATAATCATTCTGAGTCAGGTAAAAAGGCTACCAGAGATTTGGGCGCACCACCATAGGCCATAAGGTGAATTGCACCTATTTTAGAGCTTTCGTCAGTAATTTGGGTGCAATCAAAAGACGTTGCCAAAATTACAGTAAAAACAATATCATTTGGATGCCAACAATAGATGGAAGCCAAATTGCATAATATCAATGGCAACCAGGAGGGGGAATAGTAATTAACACCAACAAGACTTCTGTAGCTGGTTGAGACATTTTTTTACCTTTACCCTGCACCTAAATTTCCCGGCGCCTTAATTACCTGTATATCGTCATTCTACCCCTGCAGCTAAGTTCTCTCCAGGAGATTTAGTTTGGGTCTTAACCCATAATATTACCCTGGGCCTACATCAACCATTATTCAAACTGGTGCTTAAAGGAGTACTATCGATTGAAACGACTTTTTTTTTTAATACTGTATATTAGTGTACACATTACCACTAGTGCTAGGGGCACTTTATTTATTCACCCAGGTCTCTCTCTTGCTATCCCTGCTTAAAAATTCATTTCTCACACAGCTCATAGTAGTTTGGGTCACCCTGAGCTGCTTGGTTACTCTGTCACACAGCTCACAAATATATTTCACTGTGTCACTCACAACATGCAGCAGACATGAGGAGAAACAGGCTGATCTGAGGTGGTAACAGGTAACTAAATGAGCTGGAATATTGCTGGAATATAACTAGCTATAAACAATAGTCTGTGTTTACACTCAGTCTGGCTGCCTGTTTGTGGTGATTCACTCCAGGCTGCATCCACTTTACAAGCTGCTGAGAGGGGCAGACCACTGTTTACAATTAGCATTATTAGTATCTTTATCAGTCAAGAGAAGCAAAGATAATAAACACACATTGCTAGAATCTTTAACCCCTTACCACCATATCAATAAGATTCTTTCAGCAAGGTGATAATTAAACTATAAACTGAGGAGTTGATAGCAACTCCCCTGTGCAGACATGGGCTTAGCCCTCTGGGAGCCCTCAGCATATAGATACATTTGTATCAAACACTGACGGCCAAAACTGACGGAGGATTTTACAGCTGAGAGGAACAGCTGTGTGAGGAATCAAATTGCTCCTAGTACTTGTCCTAATGTGTGCTACAACATACAGCATTTAAAAATAAATGCATACATCGATAGTATTCCTTTAAATATATTAGGTTGTAGAAAAAATAAGAAGAGTAATGTTCAGAGTTGCCTTTAAAAAAATCCAGTTGTCTTGCTGTCCCAGTGATCATTTTGGCTTCAGTAGTGTCTGAATTACTCATCTAAAAACAATCATGTGGTCAAAATGTAGCCACTGAGCCTCTGATCGGAATTCTTGTTCTAAGCCTGTTGCTTCAAATATCAGAGGCAGCGGAGGTAAATAATGAGCAGGATAACCAGACAATTAACATTGTTCAACCACCTCAGTACCGACTTACAAAACTCCTTTCCTTTCCAGACCAATTTTTATAGTTTTGCAGTGCTTTTGCGTGAGTTGAAATATCTCAGGCAGTTTTTAGTCTAACCAAATGCATTGTTTTCTTTAGGTACCATTAGGCACCATTTAATTGTATGATTGAAGCTAAAATTTATTGTGTTTTTAAAAGAAAATATGTAAAATGTAGTTTTAAAAATGTGTATCTTTTGAAAATGTTAACCATTGGGCAATTATTAATTTATTAAATCTTTTTTCTTTGACTTTTTTAATCTTTCTTTAATCTTTTCCTCAAAATTAGTATTTTTGCTGGTACACAAGGTTTGAATCTAAACATTTAACTTCAAAATATTGGAGACCATAGCATTAACTTAAGAGTTTCAAATAATTTATTGTAAACGTGTGCCTGGGAACACCCGATTAGTAAGAAGTGTTGGAAACACAGTATCTTATTCAAGGTGGTATCTGTCTTCATAATGTACAGTATTTTTATGATACAACATTTTGTTTGTATATTTGTTAATTTTGTTAAAATTTCAAAAACTTTTGAAATAGAAAATGTTAATCAAAAATTAAAATATGTAAATATCCAAAATAGCAATATAAAGACTTTCCATAATGTGTTCTCCTGTATGTCTTCTATTCAGTGATGTCAAAAATGCATTGTGTTTTTTTTCCTAGGACCATAAAAATCTCTAACCATTTCAAAATTTTAACAGAATTTTGCTGAAACTTTGACGTAATAAAACAGCAAAAATTCCACCAAAATAAAATTATTTTGTAAATTAGACCCTCAAACAATTCTCAGGGTCTGGTACAGGGAAATTCATATCCAGCTCTTGGAGAGGGACCCTAGAGTACCCAAAAACCTAACCTTTATTAGGTTGCATTAAAATATAAATAAAGTTCTCATGTAGAAATATACACCGAACCATGCGCGTTGGACACAGATGGCATGCACTCCAGAAAAGCAGATTTTTCTCCCATAGGTTAGGACTCCAAGCACATAGATACAGCATGTCTCAGATCAATACAGGGTTGCAGGAAGGACTGTGTTACATAGGAAATAGTCAGGTGTTCATAAATGCCACACTAAACCAGGTGGTTTTGCAGTCTGGACTTAAATGCGTCCAGGGATGGGGATATCTTGATTGGGTGTGGCAGGGAGTTTCAAAGTGTAGGGTCAGCATGATAGAAGGCTCTGTCTCCAAAGGTTTTGAGGTGGATTCTGGGGTGACCAAGTTATAAGATACTTTTGATCTAAGATTGTGGGGGGTGTGATGCAGTTGCAACAAGTCCTTTAGGTATCCAGGGCCCAGATTGTGCAAAGATTTGAATGTCAATAAGCCAATCTTAAACAGAATTCTCCATTTTATCAGTAGCCATTAGAGTGAGCAAATGAATGGTGTTATGTGGCAATGGAAGGGTTGGCTAGTTAACAGCCTTGCAGCGACATTTTGTATTTATTGCAGGTGGTGCAGGTCTTTGTTTGGAAGGCCTGTAGAGAGAACATTGCATAAACTTCTTACATGTTTACAGAGCAACGGCACATGCAAGTACACAAATATCACCAGCTGAGATGTTGCATGGCAGACATATGTGCACTAAACTTCATGTGGCTGATATAAGACATCAAGTGTGTGATGATTTGCTCAGCTGCCTGTGCAGGCAGGCAGCATTTTGACCATTGTGTAGGTTTGCATGCTGCAGGACTCTGGAAAGAAGAGCTTCTGTCAGTTTTGCAGCTTGTGCTTGCAGAGGAATTTGCATACGTTGTCATGCAAATTGCCTGGCCACATTCATTGGAGGCGTATACTATAAGTACTATGTCTTTCCCACAATGCTTGGCTGTTCATAAGGATTTCGTCCTATGTAACACTCCTGGTGGGGTGTCAGCCATGCTCTTGGTTTGAAGATCAGCTTAGAGTAATTCCTGGAAACTGTGCTAGGCAGATTTCCCTAGTGCAGTTAGGATTGATTATCTGTTTTGTTTGTCTGTTGCGATTGTCCTGTCCCAGCGGTGGTCGATAGGAAGTCGTTCTGATCTCGGTTCTTGGAGCATAGCTGGTGCAGCGGTTGCTACCAGCTATCTCTTCTGTTCTGCCTCTCTGGATTGCGCTAGCCACTTTTTGCTAGCGCTGTGGATCCTTCTGTTCTGTCTCCTGGGATCGCGCTAGCCACTTTCCGCTAGTGCTGTGGATCCTTCTGTTCTGCTACTCTGTACCTGGATCGCGCTAGCCACTTTTCGCTAGTGCTGTGGATCCTATCTCTCGCTTGTCCCTGTTTTCGTGTGTCTGTCTTGTCTGCTACGACCGCTTGCTGGAAGCTCGGTGAGGTAACCATTAAGCAAGCGTTCGCGTCCTCTGTTTCATGTTTGTCTGTCGATGGTTAGTTAGGCGTGCTTGTCTCTATTGTACTTATCACGTGGAGACCGCGCATAACCGCGTGCACTGTTGCGAATGAGTGCGGTGTTTGCGGTTAGCTAGCGTTTGTTATTTTTCACATCTTCTCATTGTATTATTTGCTGTGCCTTTGCTACCCTCGTATTCTGTTCTGATCTGCCTTGTGTCACGTCTGGCGATCGCACCTCTCGCGATCGCGTTCCTATTTCATATCTGCTGTTGTGTGTGCGCGGTCGCGGGGTGGCGACTGGATTGGCGCACACACATACAACCTGTCCCTTTGCTCGTTCTCATTCGCAATCGCCTCTCTTGCGATTGCGTTCTGCGCTTCGTACAATTCCTGTCTGGCATTTGTGGAGGTACAGAGGATTGGTTCCTCTGCACTCCCCAGCGCCATCTGCCGACAGGAATTTCCCTCTACAGGTGCTTGTGGAGGATTTCTGCCGTGTCAGCGCACGCGTTGTGCGCTGATCACGGAGAAAGTTCCACAATCGTTACAAAGTGCCTCTAAGACCTCAAGTGTTGCTAAGACTGTTTAAGTGCGATAAGGTAAAAGTAAAGCGTATACTGATCTGAAACGCTGTGCTAGAAAAGTTCACTTTCAGCCTTGTGCAATAGTTATGGAAAATTCCATATCTGCCACCGTGCCACGGGGCCTTGGATGCTTTCTTTGCTTTGAGATGAACATCCACAGCTACAATTCCCATCTGTGTTGATCCAGGGACTTCATCTGACACTCATCTGGAGTTGGGAAGGAATTGTAAGCTTTGTAAGGTTTCTTTGTTCTTTTGCCTTTCACTGGATCAATTAGGATAGTATATAATATAATAGTTATATACTATTACATAGTTTGGTAAAAAAAAAAACAAAAAAAAAAACACATCAACCTAGAAAAAAAAAAAAATTAATACAGCACTGTCCTGGAACTCACACCTAGTGGGTTCCAGGACAGTGCTGTATCAATTTTTATTTATTTCTTCTAGGTTGATGTGTTTTTTTGTTTTTTTTACCAAACTATGTAATAGTATATAACTATTGACAGATGCAAGGAAGAAAAAAGATTTCTGGTCCTCTCTTGCAGAGCATCTGCCAAATGAAGGACCATGTAGGGCTGGTTCTTTCCCACACTGTCCATCTTTGCTGTTCTGGCAATACAAGCCTGCATGTTAGAAAAACAATACACCGTATATGCTGAGCACCTCTGGTAAAGAAAAAAACAGGATTATCAGAAAGGAGTGAATCCTGTATAGTGGATAGCAAAATATACTTAATAGTATACTTAAAGAGAGTCTGAAGCGAGAATAAATCTCGCTTCAGACCTCATATATAGCAGGGGCACGTGTGCCCCTGCTAAAACGCCGCTATCCCGCGGCTTAACGGGGCTCCCTGTCCCCCCAAATCCCCTCCGTAATGCGGGGGAGCGCTTCCACATTGGGGCAGGGCTAACCGCCGCAGCCCTGCCCCACGCGCGTCTGTCAGACGCGTATCTCCGCCTCTCCCCCGCCCCTCTCAGTCTTCCTTCACTGAGAGGGGCGGGGGAGAGGCGGCGATGTGCGTCTGATAGACGCGTGTGAGGCAGGGCTGCAGCCGTTAGCCCTGCCTCTAGGAAGGGCTAATCTGCGACCAAGAAGACGACCAAGGTTTGCGGGGGGTGGGTTGGGGGGACAGGGACCCTCGTTCAGCCGCGGGATAGCTGCGTTTTAGCAGGGGCACACATGCCCCTGCTATATATGAGAGCTGAAGAGAGATTTAGTCTCGCTTCAGTGTCTCTTTAATAGTCCAATAGTGTTCAATCAAAGTGTTATAACATCAAAATCTGGGATGAAAACTGGAGACAAGCGCAAGAGCATCCGCTGGCAAATCAAATAATTGAGTCATCCCTTCATGAGATACCCTCAATTGAACTGGATATAGCATTGAATAAGGGATGTTCTTTTCCCATAGTTTTTTACCTCCAGAAAGGTGGCTCTACATTTTTTCGTAGAATCCTAGAGAAGTCCTGGAATAGCTGTACTCTCAGCTGGTGTTCTCAAAGTGAATCTCCCCTTTCTTTCTTTCTTACCAGCCAAAGTATCACATGCCAAACTCGGATATTCAAAAGGCGTGCAATAAACGGTCACGGTGGGACACCTGGAACCAGCGTCCTGCCGGGGGACCCTGTGCGCTCTCACGAACACAAAAGCGATTGACAAACCTTCGGTACCCAAAGTATCCTTGATCCAATGTTCGAGGAATGGCTCTGGCTCTGTCACCTCAGCTCTTTCAATCAATATTCATCAAATTAATATTATTTCAGCTGAGCCAATTCTCCACGTCATCAAGTTTGTCCTTGGTAGCAGTATCAGACACTTGTAACTGCAGCAGTGAGCTCTGACAATGCACCACTGCATGCATTCTGAGCACAGTACAGAGCCGGCCCACTCCGCATAGATGAATGGGGTCAGCTCTGCAATGGAGACAACGCAAGTGCCATCTGTATGGAGAACACATGGCCACCTGCAGTGCAGAGCAAAGCGCATTGTGCTCAGTAGGGATAAGCAATCCAATACTGGGAAATTCCAGGTTTCTCAGAGTTTGAAACCTCACAATTCAGAATTCCACGGGCTTTTGCCATTTATATACATTTTTTACTGTTGCCTTTGGGTTTCAAAACATCCTTTTTATTTTTATTTATTTTTGCAGGAAAAGCAATGGAAAATAACACATCATTGTATTTTCATATTTTACCATTTTTCATGAGGAACGGGAATATATTATTCACGTCCAGTATAATATTTTTCCCACTAATCTATCTTGCTGGAATCCTGGTGAATATCATTATCATTACAGTGATATGCCTAGATCACCATTTACACACCCCCATGTTTCTGTTCCTCTGTAACTTGTCTTGTATTGACATGTATTTCACAACTATTACTATTCCCAATCTCCTCTACATCCTGATCTCTGGGGATAACACAATGTCCCTCACACAGTGCTATAGCCAGATGTATTTTTACTTCACAGCAGCTTTATCTGAGGACATGGTTATATTTATAATGGGATATGATCGTTATGTTGCAATTTGTCATCCTTTGCATTATCACTGTATTCTCAACAAAAATAAATGTATATTATTCACACTGTTCATCTGGATCTCTGCCTGGATAAATGCATGTATCTTTATAATTTCCATCTTAAAGTTGGTCTTCTGCTCCTCCCGTACTGTCCACCAATTCTTCTGTGATGCCAAAGCTCTGCTTAACATTTCCTGTGGTGGCACATTTATGTTCTATGTAGTCGTCTGTGTAGAATGCTTAATATATGGATTGGGCCCTATTGTGTGCAACCTGTTGTCATATGTAAAGATTATCAGGGTCATACTACATATTAAATCCAAAGAAGGAAGACGTAAGGCCTTCTCTACCTGCTCATCCCATCTCATCATCATGGTCATCTACTTTGGATCAGCAATGTCCGTATATATGATGCCATCAACGGACCGCTACAATGTGCTGGAAGAGATCCTGACAACATTCTATACAGTAGTGGTCCCGATGCTGAACCCTCTCATATACAGTCTAAGGAACAAGGAGGTGAAGAGTTCTTTGAAAAAGATGGTTGCTTAACTACCGCAAAGTTATGTATATTATAGGTTTTACAGCTGTTCTACTTCATTGCAGTAGCCTGGCCCACCCTACAGTAAATATGTCCCTTAGGTTAGGCAAGTGATAGTTTGGCCCATACTAGAATTTTTTGTAGATTCAGAAGACTTGTTGCTGCACGAGGTTGAGCAAAACTCAGAGAAAGAGAATCCCAGCACCAGAAGAGAAATAAACATTGTAACGCTGGGACAGATTTATCAAGACCAGTGCAAGGCAAACTGGAGCCAGTCTGGTGCAACATTGGTAAAAAAAAAGTCATGAATGACCAATCAGAATTTTCCATCTGAGCACTGGTTAGATTTCCTTGTACTGGTTTTCTTATATACAGTGGATTGCAAAAGTATTCGGCCCCCTTGAAGTTTTCCACATATTGTCACATTACTGCCACAAATATGGATCAATGTTATTGGAATTCCACATGAAAGACCAACACAAAGTGGTGTACACGTGAGAAGTGGAACAAAAATCATACATGCTTCCAAACATTTTTTACAATAACTGCAAAGTGGTGTGTGTGTAATTATTCGGCCCCCTTTGATCTGAGTGCAGTCAGTTGCCCATAGACATTGCCTGATGAGTGCTAATGACTAAATAGAGTGCACCTGTGTGTAATCCAATGTCAGTACAAATACAGCTGCTCTGTGACGGCCTCAGAGGTTGTCTAAGAGAATATTGGGAGCAACAACACTGTGAAGTCCAAAGAACACACCACACAGGTCATTGAGAAAGTTATTGAGAAATTTAAAGCAGGCTTAGGCTACACAAAGATTTCCAAAGCCTTGAAAATCCCACGGAGCACTGTTCAAGCGATCATTCAGAAATGGAAGGAGTATGGCACAACTGTAAACCTACCAAGACAAGGCCGTCCACCTAAACTCACAGGCAGACCAAGGAAAGCGCTGTTCAGAAATGCAGTCAAGAGGCCCATGGTGACTCTGGACGAGCTGCAGAGATCTACAGCTCAGGTGGGGGAATCTGTCCATAGGACAACTATTAGTCATGCACTGCACAAAGTTGGCCTTTATAGAAGAGTGACAAGAAGAAAGCCATTGTTAACAGAAAAGCATAAGAAGTCCCGTTTTCAGTTTGCCACGAGCCATGTGGGGGACACAGCAAACATGTGGAAGAAGGTGCTCTGGTCAGATGAGACCAAAATGGAACTTTTTGTCCAAAATGCAAAATGCTATGTGTGGCGGAAAACTAACACTGCACATCACTCAGAACACACCATCCCCACTGTCAAATATGGTGGTGGCAGCATCATGCTCGGGGGGTGCATCTCTTCAGAAGGGACAGGGAAGCTGGTCAGAGTTGATGGGAAGATGGATGGAGCCAAATGCAGGGCAATCTTGGAACAAAACCTCTTGGAGTCTGCAAAAGACTTGAGACTGGGGCGGAGGTTCATCTTCCAGCAGGACAACGACCCTAAACATAAAGCCAGGGCAACAATGGAATGGTTTAAAACAAACCATATCCATGTGTTAGAATGGCCCAGTCAAGATCCAGATCTAAATCCAATCGATAATCTGTGGCAAGATCTGAAAACTGCTGTTCACAAACGCTGTCCATCTAATCTGACTGAGCTGGAGCTGTTTTGCAAAGAAGAATGGGCAAGGATTTCAGTCTCTAGATGTGCAAAGCTGGTAGAGACATACCCTAAAAGACTGGCAGTTGTAATTGCAGCAAAAGGTGGTTCTACAAAGTGTTGACTCAGGGGGCTGAATAATTATGCACACTTCACTTTGCAGTTATTTATTTGTAAAAAATGTTTGGAATCATGTATGATTTTCGTTCCACTTCTCACGTGTACATCACTTTGTATTGGTTTTTCACGTGGAATTCCAATAAAATTGATTCATGTTTGTGGCAGTAATGTGACAAAATGTGGAAAACTTCAAGGTGGCCGAATACTTTTGCAACCCACTGTAGATCTGCCCCAATGAGTATTTTACACCATAAATAATACAAATCAAATTTATTTGCCTGCCTCTAGGAACAGTATGGTGGGTTTTCATCCTTACCGAGACATTGTCTACAGGGACATTGTCTACAAAACTAGCAGGTGGAAGAGTCTTCTTCAGGAGCTGGCAGCTCTAAGTTCAAACCGGGCCAAGTCTAAGCAGCAAAAGAAATCTGTCCCCCCCTCCCTTCCCAGCTAAAGAGCAAAATACCAAGAGGCTGGCAGCTGCTGCATGCAGAGCTAATTCCTCCTCTGACTCTGCCATAACCAAAAATGAATTAAAGAGCCTGTGCCTTTCCCTCAAATCTTCCCTGCAAAAGGAAATTAACAGGTCTACAAGACAACTACAAAATGCTATCGACAATATTGTATCCAGGAAGACTGAGCATATGGAAACTAAAATGGCAAAATCTTCAAAGTCTCATAATGAGTGATGCATTTAATGAGCAGACCGAAACGCAGATCAAGTGGATGAAAGAAAAAATAATTGACAATGAAGAAAGATCTAGATGCAAAAGCATACAAATCAGAGATATCCCAAAAACAATCACCAACTCTGAGCTGGATGATTTCATGATGGAACTTTTCTGTACACTTTTGCCTCCGCAGCCTGATGCAGACCTGGGAATTGATTGAGTGCACTGGATCCCCAAGCCAAGAAACCTTTCAAATGACATCCCCAGGGCCCTACTTCTGAGAGACCACTTCTATATTAAAGAACATCTTATGTTGCCAATGCGGAAACACGGTTTTCCAGCCCCTATGGCAGGGGCCTAGCTAGAAATCATGGGGCCCCGTAGCAAAGATTCAATTGCCCCCCCCCCCCCAAAAAAAAGGTTATTACTAGACATCTTTGTGCCCCTCCTCCCGCACTCCAATTTTAGGTAGCAAAAGGGGCCCAAACATGTTATAGCCCTAAGGTAATAGTAGCCAGAGGTACCCCTTAGGTAGACCCCACTATAGGTAGCCAAAGGCTCCCTCTCCCTTCCCAGTATAGGTAGACAAAACTAGCCCCGTCAGTATAGGTAGCCAGAGGAACAGTGTTTAAAGAGAATCTGTATTGTTAAAATCGCACAAAAGTAAACATACCAGTGCGTTAGGGGACATCTCCTATTACCCTCTGTCACAATTTCGCCGCTCCTCGCCGCATTAAAAGTGGTTAAAAACAGTTTTTAAAAGTTTGTTTATAAACAAACAAAATGGCCACCAAAACAGGAAGTAGATTGATGTACAGTATGTCCACACATAGAAAATACAATCATACACAAGCAGGCTGTATACACCCTTCCTTTTGAATCTCAAGAGATCATTTGTGTGTTTCTTTCCCCCTGCAGCTATCTTCCACTGAAGTGTCAGGCTGTTTCTTCCTGCAGAGTGCAGACAGCTCTGCCTGTATGTAATTCCTCAGTATGTGAAAGCCCAGCCAGCTCAGAGGAGGATTTATCCAGCTTGTAAAAGATAAGAGAGAAGAGAGAAGCTGCCCTAATCTAAATAATACACAGGCAGTGTGCAGAGAGGGGGCTGGAGGGGGCAGATGCATCACAGAACCACAACACTGAAGAACTTGGCAGCCTTCCAGACACAGGCTGACAAGTCTGACAAGAGAGAGATAAGTTGATTTATTACAGAGATGGTGATAGTAGAACGTGCTGCAGTAAGCCAGAACACATTAGAATAGCTTTTGGAACTTGTAGGATGATAAAAAACAGGATGCAATTTTTGTTACGGAGTCTCTTTAAGGTTACTTCCATTTGTGCACTCCATTTTCAGAAAGCCTCCCATTCCATTATTTCCGATACTTTTGTTTGACTGCCTGTAAGTACCCTCCCATATTCAGATCCATTCCTGCATTAGAGTAAGAGCTGGGAATGAGCGCATTAGTACAAAATATGCATGAGTTTACAAACTGTGCATGCTCAGTAAAAGAAACTACTCACTCCCGTATGAACAAAAGAAGATGTGCGCAAGCGGTTCCTTTTACAGAGCATATGCAGTTCATAAACTCGTACATACAAAATACAAAAGTGCTCATTTATGGCTGCGAATATGGAGCAGGGGTGTGGCTGAAGACAGGAGGGCACTTACAGATTAAACCCTAATAGTAAGCTATGGAAGGGATGCTTTTGGAATTAGTGTGCAGAAAATACATTTCACCTTAAAGCGGAATATAACCCTGCATTTCAACTTTGCTCTAAAACATTATTTACAGTATATTATATGCAACCAGCATTTTTTTTTTACTAGACCAGCATTGGAAGGGTTACACAGGGCTTTAAAGTTCCTGGAGATTTCTGCAGATGCATCCGAAGCTGAAATAGATACATTTTGTTTACATAAATGTATCTAAGTGTTGAATGTGACTCACTCTCTCTGACTGAGAAGGAGCTTGGAGGACAGCCAAAGAGTGTGTAACATTTCTCAATAGATACATATAACTAAATAGAATGTAACAATCTGAACTTCTGCATATCTCTCCACCGAACTTTAAACCTCTGTGTTTAACCCTTCCAATGCTGGTCTAGTAAAAAACACTTAGATACATTTATGTAAACAAAATGTATCTTTTTCAGGTTCGGATGCGTCTGCAGAAATCTCAAGGAACTTTAATGCCCTGTGTAACCCTTCCAATGCTGGTCTAGTAAAAAAAAAATGCTTTTTTCATATAATATGCTGTAAATAATATTTTAGAGCAAAGTTGAAATGCAGGGTTATATTCCGCTTTAAGAAAAAAAAGTCCACTTTAATTCCATTTAAAACATATTATTAGTAAAGCACAGGTACTCAATGAGCGACCACCAAAGACATTATACATCATGAATTTACACTGTCCCGGGGACACATGCAGGCCCCAGTGAATATGCCCTCCTTCACAATTGTGGTTGGTGCTTTTGGGAACTAGTCAGGAAAATAAAGGCCAGGGGAACCTGAAATAGTGTGATATGTTTGTGATTATTTAGAATGGTGTCTTGAACAGTGGTTCTCATCTGGATTCCGGATATCCGGGTAACCCGGATATCCGACCATTTTTCAGCTATCCGATTTGGATTCCAGATACCGGAATTTCTGTAGAAATCTGGATAGCTATCTGTAGATAGTTGGGTGGCAATGCGGATATCCGCGGATATCCGTCGATATCCGGAGAAATCCGACTATTGAGATACTGTAAGAGGTCCAGGACGTCATTGAGCCAATCAGAGGGCTCCCAGCAGAAGCCCTAGCAACCAATCACAGAGGGGAACCCTGGAGAACCCCACCTGACCTCATTGAGCCAATCAGAGGGCTCCCAGCCTAAGCCCTGTCACCCAATCACAGAAAGGAACACTGGCCAGCCCCACTGTATAATAAGGAGGGCTGCCATGATGAGACATATCGTTCTTGCTTGTGAATGCTCACTGAGAGACATGCTCCAGTGCTGCTGGCCTAGGAAGTGCTTACACAGTGATAAACCTAAATCTGTTCAGTGATTAACCCCTTCAATATCACTACACTATTGTTATATTGTCAATTAGACTAGCTAGCTTGATTTCATTCAGTGAGTGATAGTCAGAGTGTGTGCTCCAGTGCTGCTGGTGCTGGCCTAGCAAGTGCTGTACACAGTGATAAACCTAAAGCTGTTCAGTGATTAACCCCTTCACTATCACTACACTATTGTTAATTAGACTAGCTAGCTTTATTTCATTCAGTGAGTGACAGTCGGAGTGTGTGCTCCAGTGCTGCTGGCCTAGCAAGTGTTGTACACAGTGATAAACCTAAAGCTGTTCAGTGATTAACCCCTTCACTATCACTACACTATTGTTGTATTGTTAATTAGCTTGATTTCATTGTGTGACAGTCAGAGAGTGTGCTGCAGGGCTGCTGCAGCTGCTATGTGTCTGTGTGTGTGCTGTGCACAGACCAGGCCAGCTGCTGCCTGCTGACCAGCTATTAGCCTTAGCTAGCTACAGTATAGGTTAGGGATTAGGGAATAGGATTACTGTGTTATTGTGTAGTTAGTACTGTAGTACTGCAGTCAGTGCTAGTAGTTGTTAGTAGTAGTACTACTGTGTTAGCTTACTACAGAACTGCTGTGCTGCTGAGCAGTGTCAGTGTGACAGTTAGTGTCCTCTCCTCTGCTGTCTGACTGTCACTCAGCACTTTGCGCTTGGCACGTGGCCCTTAGCGCTTGGCACGTGTAGTGTGGCACTTGGAATGTGGCACTTTGCACTTGGCAAGTGGCACTTTGCACATGGCACTTTGCACGTCGCACTTTGCATGTGCCACGTGCCAAGTTCCACGTGCCACGTGCAAAGTGCAAAGTGCCATGTGCAAAGTGCAAAGTGCCACGTGCAAAGTGCAAAGTGCCACGTGCAAAGTGCAAACTGCCATGTGCAAAGTGCAAAGTGACATGGCACTTTGCACTTTGCATGTGGCACTTTGCACTTTGCACATGGCACTTTGCACATGGCACTTTGCACATGGCACTTTGCACGTGGCACTTTGCACTTTGCACACGGCACTTTGCACTTTGCACGTGGCACTTTGCACGTGGCACTTTGCACATGGTACTTTGCACGTCGTGGCACTTTGCACTTTGCATGTGGCTGTTTGCACGTGGCACTTTGCATGTGGCACTTTGCACTTTGCACGTGGAACTTTGCACTTCGCACGTGGCACTTGGCACATGGCACTTTGCATGTGGCACTTGGTATATGGCACTTGGCACGTGGCACGTGTCACTCTTTTCTTTTTAGGTAGTTCAATGACAGTTAAGTGAACAAAAAAAAAACCACTGATTCTGCAATTTGGGCCCAGTGTTGGCCTAGTAGGCTTTATTGATCCCCTGAGGTGATCACAAAAAAAAAGTGATTTTGCCTAAAAGTATGCAGTGGATCGAATTTAATCTGATCACAATAAAGCAATGATCCTATTGTCATGGGTGTCTCAACACAATAATAGAGGTCATTGCTTCATTGGGATACGCAAGCCCCTTCACTGCAACAAGGTAACGATTACAAAGAGATACGTGCGTTTTTTTTCTTTTTTCTTTTTTCTTTTTTTAGCAGCTACCGTAACCTGTGGCCAAATGCCAGAAAAATTTGGTATGTACATGCCTGAAAAATTATGTTTTGTTTCAGCCGCTGTAGCAGTGGCCTGAAAAATTCAATATTTATCTGTATAAAATTTTTCAAAAAAGACATTACGGTTTGGACTCTAGTTGGTAGTGGCAGCGAAGAACAGCTAGCACAGGGAGTCATGCAGCGTGCAGAGAAGGACAGCTGTGTGGGGACTGAGTCACAAGTCTTCCAGTGTGTAGTAACCCATCTACGATTCATGCCTCATTAATTTTAATAAAAGTCAAGTAATCAACACTTTGGTGATCCAGGCGACTTCTCTTGCCAGTGACAATCCGTCCTGCTGCACTGAAGGTTTTTATACGGGAATCCTTCAGCAAGCAGGACAGCATGAAAGACCCCATTTTGACAAAGTTGGATTCAAAGGTAGCCATCTCCTGTTCCTCGTCATCAACACCATCATCCAAGGTCTCCTCCTCCTCCCCCTCCCCACAGCCATGTACAATACCAGGGGTCCTGGAAGGGTGACAACAATCCCCCTGGGATGCCTGCTCCTGTTAGTCTTCCTCCTCCACAAAGACACCTTCCTTCTCTGACTTCTCTTCAGACTCTTCTTTCTGCATTGCCACAGGTGGTGATTGCGACCACAATTCTTCCTCTTCCAGCTCCTAGTCACGCTGGTCTAAGGCCTGATCAATCACACTGGTTTATTCTAGATGATCATGTGCACCTTTCCTATAACAGCCTCATATTTGTACTATTGGGCCTACCTAACCAGCCCAAAATCGCATGATCATGTATCATGTACTGTTTGTATGATTGCATTAATTGCCCATCGCTGCATAATATGTTGGCACAATCATAATAATGATAATAGAGGAGGGCACAGCAGAACAGAAGGAGTCAGCCGAGGAAGATTGTGAAGAGGATGGAGGAGGAGAAGACCAGGTGGCAGGCCTGCATGCAATTCATGGCGGTGACACGAACCCCACTGTAGAGCCACGCATTCCACACTTCCCAGCCTTCAACAGGTTTACCCAGTGGGCAGTGTAGGTAATATGGAAAAAGGAGAAGGAGCAGGAATGATCGGCACTGCAACGTACATTTATTCTTCAAAAAGTGAGGCACAGTCCGAATGCATAAATACAAAACAGTAGTGCAGCATACACGGACATACCGGTGCTCAGAGGTGTGATGGTGACGGTGGGTGCTGGGCACTGCTCGCCTGACGGCCGTTTCGCGCTATGTCGCGCTTCTACGGAGGCCTCCTACTTTTTTGCATTTATGCACTCGGACTGTGCCTCACTTTTTGAAGAATAAATGTTTGTTGCAGTGCCGATCATTCCTGCTCCTTCTCCTTTTTCCATGTATGTACTTCCCTTGGATCAGAGCACGCAAGTTACAACACTGTGGGAGAGGTGTGTTCTACCTGCCTAATCCCCTTCCATGCTGACTACATACTGCTGCAGTGCCAACTGCCTTTCTACCTGCTTCTAGTGTAGGTAATATACCTGCCCTGACCGTGCTTTGAAGACCATGTATGAGTGGTGTTATAGACCTTTGCCCCAACACTGTGTGTCAGAGATGCAGTGACTTGGCTTTGCACATGACGGTACAGGTTTGGTATTCCCTTTTTTAGGAAAAAAATTTGGCCGGGTACCTTCCAGTGATGATCGTAATTAGCTAATTATGGTTATGCTAAATCTCGCATCATTTTTTGCAATTTCACCTATACGTAATTATGATTTGTAATTTCCATTACTTTGTTTAGTCTTTTGTAATTTCGCCCAAAATGTTGCCTAATTTTTGTGTAATTTCGTGCAGACTGGCAGTGAATAGCAAAGCCCCCATACATACTATTTACACCACAATTGCTACATACGTTATAGTTCTGTGTGTATAGTGAATAGTAGGTACAAGTCAGAAAAAAAAATTCAAAAGACTTTGCTAAAAATGCAAAGAAAAAAAACATTTTTCTTTGCATTTTTAAAATCAATCTTCTCAAAAACTACAAAGTATTTTTGAAAAATTATTTTTGTGACTTGTACCCACTATTTTGCTTAACATATGTAGCAATTTTGGTAGCAATAGCATGTATGGGCGAACACTGTTAATCCAGCCCAGGAGACTTGGGCGCACCCGACACCACCATAGGCCATAATAGGAATTACGGCTATAGTAACGCACTAGAGATGGCCCAAACGGTTCGCCGGCGAATGGTTCCCGGCGAACTTCTGGTGGTTCGTGATCGCGGAGAACCGTAAACTTTTCCGGAAGTTCGGTTCGCCCCCATAGTGCACCTTTAGGGTCAACTTTGACCCTCTACATCACAGTCAGCAGGTACATTGTAGCCAATCAGGCTACACTCCCTCCTGGAGCCACTCCCCCCTTATAAAAGGAAGGCCCTGCCGGCCATTATACTTACTTGTGTGCCTGCAGTAAATAGAGAAGGGACAGCTGCTGCAGACTCTCATAGGGAAACATTAGTTAGGCTCTTGTAGGCTTGTTAGCTTGCTCCTTGTTGATTCTTATTGCTAAAATAGCACCCCACAACAGCTCTTTTGAGAGCTAATCGTGTTCTTGTGATCTATTTTTTTTTCTTTGTGTCCCACTGACACTTGTGTTGCATAGACAGCCTTGATAATTTATACTGTGTGTGCCACTGCCAGGCCCAGCACATTCAGTGACTACCTGTGTGTGTGACAGGTGCACATTGTAATACCCATTACTGCATATACCTACCTACCTGTTGTTCACAGTGCACCCACCTACCTACATGAGTGCACACAGAGTCACTGTGCCTGTCCGGTATCTGTCTGTGTGTGACAGGTGCACATTGTAATACCCATCACTGCATATACCTACCTGCCTGTTGTTCACATTGCACCCACCTACCTACCTACATGAGTTGAGCGCACGCAGTGTCACTGTGCCTGTCCGCTACCTTTCTGTGTGTGACAGGTGCGCATTTTTTAATACCCATTACTGCATATACCTACCTACCTGTTGTTCACAGTGCACCCACCCACCTACCTACATGAGTTGAGCGCACGCAGTGTCACTGTGCCTGTCCGCTACCTTTCTGTGTGTGACAGGTGCACATTTTTAATACCCATTACTGCATATACCTACCTACCTGTTGTTCACAGTGCACCCACCTACCTACATGAGTTGAGCGCATGCAGTGTCACTGTGCCTGTCCCCTACCTGTCTGTGTGTGACAGGGGCACATTGTAATACCCATCACTGCATATACCTACCTACCTGTTCACAGTGCACCCACCTACCTACGTGAGTGCACGCAGTGTCACTGAGACAGTGTCGTGGCTGGAGGAGGAGGAGTACTTACCTGACGTCACTGAGGAAGAGCAAGAGGAGATGGAGAGTACATCTGGATCCAACTTTGTGCAGATGGCGTCTTTTATGCTGTCCAGCCTGTTGAGAGACCCCCGTATAAAAAAACTCAATGGGAATGAGCTGTACTGGGTGGCCACGCTATTAGACCCTTGGTATAGGCACAAAGTGGCGGACATGTTACCAACTCATCAGAAGGCAGAAAGGATGCAGCACATACAGAACAAGCTCGCAACTATGCTTTACAATGCGTTTAAGGGTGATATCACAGCACAGCGCAATAAAGGTACCACTGCCTGTAAACCTCCCATATCCACGCAGCCAAGGACAGGACGCTCCAGCGATCTCACGGTGATGTCGGACATGCGGACAATCTTTAGTCCAACGCCTCGCCTTAGCGCTTCCGGATCCACCCTCCACCAACACCTGGACTGGCAGGTAGCCAACTACCTGGCCTTAAGTGGGGATGTAGACACTGTGAGCAGCGATGAACCCCTGGACTACTGGGTGCGCAGGCTTGACCTGTGGCCAGAGTTGTCCCAATTTGTCATCCAACTTCTGTCTTGCCCTGCCTCAAGTGTCCTGTCAGAAAGGACCTTCAGTACAGCTGGAGGCATTGTCACTGAGAAGAGAAGTCGCCTAAGTCACAAAAGTGTTCAGTACCTGACCTTTATCAAAATGAATGAGGCATGGATACCAGAGGGCTACTGCCCGCCCGAAGACTAAGTCAGTTCCCACACACAGCATCTCTGCCTGCACGCCGTGTGACTGGCTGCCCCAAGACTAAGTCGCTCCCCACACAGCATCTCTGCCTGCAGGCCACTTGCCTTCTCTGCCACCACCAACCGGGTCCAGGGCTCCAGGCGGATTCCTGAATTTTTAAGGCCGCTGCTAGCAGCGGCCGCTATACTAGTTTTTCTGGTGCGTGTACATGCCTGCCTAGTTTTTCTGGCTGCACTGCAGCTGCAACAACAAAACAAAAGGCCTGTACATGTGCCAATTCCCCTTCATGATCATTACCTTGCCGCGGTGAAGCAATGACCGCCGGCTGCTTAAGTGTCTCGGGGGGTGGCACACCAAAGATAATAAGGTTGTTGCTTCATTGTGGACAGACCAAATTTGATCAGCTGGACAGTCACTGTTGTTCTATCATTGAGCTACCACAGCCCGGCGACCATATGGTCTACACTCTGGCCACGGTGCGCATCAGTCCAGCACGGCCGTCCTTACGCAAACAGCTGTTTGCGGTGCGTTACACAGTGAGTTTGGTGTGTTAGTGTGAAGCAGAACTCTAATTACACTCCCTGATTGATGTATACACATGCAAGATGTTTGAAAGCACGTTAGGCCTGCAATTTAGCATGCAATGTGATTTCTGCCCTTAAAACGCTGCTTTGCGTCAAATCCAGATTTTTCCCGGGGACTTTTGGCATGTATCCCACTCCGCCATGCCCCCCTCCAGGTGTTAGACCCCTTGAAACATCTTTTCCATCACTTTTGTGGCCAGCATAAATGTTTCTAGTTTTCCAAGTTCGCCTCCCCATTGAAGTCTATTGCGGTTCGCGAAAGTTCACGCAAACCTAACTTTCGCGGGAGGTTCGCAAATCGAAAATCGGAGGTTTGGGCCATCTCTATAGCACACAGGGAGTAACTTCTGTTCTGACAGAAGACGGAGCTGAAGTTACTTTTAAAACACAATAATTTGGCTTCCAGCAGCTGGAAGCTGAATAGTTTCATTCCCCACCATCCTTGGCGGCCTGGAGGGGGAATAGTAATTAAAACGGCCTGGACTTGTGCAGTAGGCAGCAGGATCAGCCATATACCGGCTGTATCCTGGACTCAAGTCTCCTGTGCCGATACCTCTTGTACACGGTATGGGGGCTTTGCTATTAACCACTAAAGTCGGCGCAAAATTTCACAAAAATTAAGCAAAAATTTATGCGAAATTATTAACTATTACTATTACATATGAAATGAATTACAATTTTCTTTGAAATTTTGCATTATGATTACAATGCATAATTGCGAATTGTAATGCAGAATTTTGCATATGCGAAATTTCAGCCCACCACTGGTACCTTCCACTGTGGTGTCCCAATTGATATACATTTTTTGAATGCCTCAGAGTCCATCAGCTGGTATGGTAAAATCTGGCAGGCTAAGAGTTCGGACAAGCCAGCTGTCAGATGCCGGGCAAGGGGGTGACTGGAAGACATCGGTTTCTTACGCTCAAACTTGTCCCTCACAGAAAATTGACTGTGGGCAGATGAGCAGGAACTGGTCAAGTTGGAAGGCGGAGTGGAGGAGGTTGAGAAGACACAAGAAGACATGAGATAGACATCAATGAAGAAGCTGGACCACCAGGAGGGTGGCTTTGACTTTGTGTGCTGCTTATTTTCAGGTGTTATCTCCATTGCAGGTCCAGATTTACCATAAGGCACTGTAGGCACGTGCCTACAGGCAGCTGATGATGGAAAGGCGGCTCACTCCCCTCCTTAAGTGCCTCCCTCCTGCCTTACCTATGCAGAGTCCCAAGCGGATTGTGAATAAGAAGTTTCTCACCTGTGACGGGCAAGGAGAGTACGAGAGAAGTGACAGCTGGGACGGCCAGCACACTTGCGGTGCGGTTTGGCTGGTGTTTATAGGTTTGTGGAGGGCGGAGTCTAGGGTGTCAGGACATCTATGCCTATAGGCTCCTGGGATGTAAATCCGGGCCTGACCCATTGTGCTTTGTAATAAGAGATCATGTGCCTTCGCTAAGCAGTTGTACCTAGGTGGGTGTTGGACTTCCCACGACTCAGCTTCTTATGGCACAAGTTGCAAATGGCATCGCTGTTGTCAGAGGCAGACACACACAAAAATGCCACACTGCTGAGCCTTGTGATGATGGCATTCTGGTGATAACAGTAGAAGTTGGCAAGCGTGTTGGCTGGCTGAACCCAGGTTCCGATCCATGTAGTTTGCCTACAGATTATTGTGAGCTCTCCCTGCTTCGTACTCCTCTTCCCCTCCCTCTCTGACTTTCTGTCTCACCATCTGAACTGTCCCCCTCTTGCTCTCTTCCTGTGGGCACCCAAGTCACATCCATCGACACATCATCAGCATCAGCAGCTTCACTTCCATCTAACAACTCACAAAAGGCAGAAGCAGTGGGAAGATCATCACACCTTATGTTTATCTGTGTAATGTCGCCTGACTGATACATATCAGGTGTAACATCCTTATCTCCTTCATCTCCTGGCAATAATGGTTTTGCATGTCTAATTTCCACAAACTTATGTGTAAACAACTCTTTTGACCAGAGGCGGGACAAGGTCCTCCAGCACCCAAGGCTGAGACACCAAAGTGCGCCCCTTCATCCCTGCCACCCCAGCTGTCACTCACTGATTGCTATTAGACTAAGAGGTGCCACAGGGCCCACAACCTCCCCAACACCTTAATATCTAGTTATATGGCTTGCAGTCACTGCCATGTATCCCCTTTTCTTATTTCTTTCTGCTTCAAACACAATTAGGAATGACAGCTGAATGAATTGTGCGCCCCCTCCTACACTGCGCCCTGAGGCTGGAGCCTCTCCAGCCTATGCCTCGGCCCGGCCCTGCTTTTGACACATCAAGTGAAGGGGCTGTGGAGGTAGTAGTGGTGATGGTGGAGGAAGTGGTACATTGTGGGGTGCCCATATCAAAGCAGGAGGAGGATGGTGCTGCAAGGCTCCTAGCATAAGTGGTAGAAAATGGGGTGTGCTGTGCAAGTCATTCAACTACATCTGTGGCATTTTGTGAGTTCAAGGTATGTGCCCTAAAACACTGGGCAATAGCTAGGGCCACTGGAAATCGCAGCACGACCCCTGTGGTGGAGCTTGCCTCTGCCTGTCATTTTTTTATCACGCAATATTAATATAGCAAAAATAAAGGCCCTGCCAGTGAGGAACTGATTATCACTTCACTCAGGTGACAGATAGGCTTATGCTATGTGCCACAATCAACACAAAATATAGGCCCTGCCAGTGAGGCCTTATACAGGACAGTACTGGATACTTGATGACAGTAGTGTTTGTGGTCTGGGTTTTTTTTTTGTAACTGAATGTCACTTCACTCAGGTCAGGTGACAGATAGGTTTATGCTATATGTAAAACCATAAAATATAGGCCCTTCCAGTGAGGCCTTATGCAGGACAGTAGTGGATACTAGTTGACAGTGGTAGTGGTGAAGGATTATTGGGTTAGCTAGTCGGTGCACTAACTAGGACTAGTGTTGGGCGAATAGTGTTCGCCACTGTTCGGGTTCTGCAGAACATCACCCTGTTCGGGTGATGTTCGAGTTCGGCCGAACACCTGATGGTGTTCGGCCAAACTGTTCGGGTTCGCCCGAACTGCTCAATGCCCGGCCGAATACGGCCCCCCTATGGGGTCGCAGGCATAAGGGGGGAACATGCCCCGATCGCGGGGGGGGTGGGCGGAAATTCCCCCCACCCGCTCCGCTAGCGCTCCCCCCTCTGCCCGCTTCCCCATAAAAAAGTTTGCGTAAAGTTAAATAGTACCGGTGGTGGCTGCTGCAGTGGCTGGCTGGCAGTGGTGTGAGTGAGGAGGAGGAGTCTGAGTAGGACGCGTTGAGGCCGGGCAGCGGGCGGTTCAGCAGTAGTACCCTTGTGGTACTTCCGCCCTTTCTCTGACCTCACGTCCTCTACATGATGACGCGTACCCTCGTATGCATCATCACGTAGAGGACGTGAGGTCAGAGAAAGGGCGGAAGTACCACAAGGGTACTACCGCTGAACCGCCCGCTGCCCAGCCTTAACGCGTCCTACTCGGACTTCTCCTCCTAGTCCTCACTCACACCACTGCCAGCCAGCCACTGCAGCAGCCACCACCGGTACTATTTAACTTTACGCAAACTTTTTTATGGGGAAGCGGGCAGAGGGGGGAGCGCTAGCGGAGGGGGTGGGGGAATTTCCGACCCCCCCCCCCCCCCCGCGATCGGGGCATGCTTCCCCCTTATGCCTGCGACCCCATAGGGGGGCCGTATTGCGGCATGTTCGGGTCCCCATTGACTTGCATTGAGTTCGGGGTTCGGGCCGAACATGCCGAACATCTGGCCCATGTTCGGCCTGTTCGGCCCGAACCCGAACATCCAGGTGTTCGCCCAACACTAACTAGGACCAACACACCTGTGTCCAACAGCTAACATGTGCGCTGGACACACAGAAGAGCAGTATAACAATAACAAGGGAAAAAACATACCTTCCAATGGCTATTGAGTTATCTAGTCAGTGAACTACTGTAGCAGCACTGCACATCTGTCTCCAACAGGTGAAGTGCACCGGACAGTGGACACACAGAACAGCAGTTTACACTAACAAGAAAAAACAAACACACACACATAGCCCTTACAAGGGCTGTTGGGTTATACAGAAGAACTGTAACAGCAAGAAACTGTACTGAACACGCAGAACACAGCAAGCTAACTAATGCTATCCCTCTCAACTAATCTGCCTAGCACAGAAGCCAAATGCAGAATGTAAAATGGCTGCTGTGATGATGTTTTTATGGGGGAGGGGGCAGCATCCAGGAGGGAGGGATAGCTGATTAGCTGCCATGTGTTTGCTGACTCTGGGGTAAGGGGTCAATTTTTGGCACAATGCATATGTATGGGGTGGGGGGCAGATCGCACTTGCCATCCGCCGGCGAACAGTTCGGGTCATCACTACTGCTTATACAAGTATTGCATTGTTTAAGCATTATCAGTAAGAGTAATAGCCTTGCTATATGTTAATTGTTATTGCACAGTAACAAAGAAGAAAATGTTTCTATTTTATGAAAATTGCTTGGACAGTCAGTTCCATAACCAATGGCCTCACTGAGATAGGATCAACATTGTATTGCCAAACTGAAAAAAAAGCAAAACAAGCAAAATAACAATAAAACAATACAAAAGGTCTATGTGTCTTTTTTTTTACTAAATGTTTGGTGCAAGAAGGCTTCGGAACTTTATACATTTATGATAATAAACACAGAACCATGTTAGATAACTTGAAAAAACTATCACCATACTTGTTTAAAAAGAAACAGATTCTTTATTATACGTACTTCACAAAAGATACAACAGAATTTATCATTTCTGCATTAAAATGTTACAAAATGATATGTGGGCATGAATATCTAACAATTGTGATAAGATGACCTTGAATAAACTCCTCCTTAGCATAATACAATTCATTTCAGGTCTTCAGGTTCCTCGGGGGCTGGTTAAAGTGGATCCGAGGTGAACTTTTACTCATTGCATAATTGTGTTCCTTTCCTATTGCTTATAGGGCATTCCTCAAGCCAAATACTTTTTTGTTTCTGTTTTAATACTCTAATTCCCTATAAACTAAATAAACCACGCCCACAGGTTTTCAGAGAGCCTTGGCAGTAGCAAGGGCTCATGGGAGCTCAGTCTGGGCAGGAGGAGGAGGAGGTGTTACTAGCCATTGATTTCAGAGGCGGAGGGAGAAGGGGGGGGGTTAGGTTTTTTTCACAGGCTGAGTGCTCAAGATACAGATAAGCCTGCCTCTGTGTAATGTTTACAAACAACATGGCTGCTGTCATTGTATCACAGGAAGAAATAATCATTTTCTATTAAAGCTGTTTGCAGCGAGATTTGCTGTGTAAACTATCTAGACTTTAGATAAGATATATAGACAAGTTACTTGTTATAGTTAGTTTTTCATCTCGGATCCACTTTAACATTACAGCTCCTTCGCATGTGTCTAATTAGAGATATTTTGTTTTAGTTATCCATATTAAAATCAGCATACAGATGGGTAATTAGTGGTTTGTTTTGTGCTCTATGGAGACATCTGCCTAATGATCTATTGGGATCTCTGAGAACCATTGAGACTCTCATTCGTTGTCTTTTCTATTTTTTACTTCTAAGCTATGAATGATGAAATCACCAGTACAGAATATTGCTTCTTTGCCCTATACTGTCCTTCCTAAAATGTAGTAATGTCACCTTAAAGGAATACTTAAAGAGACACTGAAGCGAGAAAAAAAATTATGATATAATGAATTGTATGTGTAATACGGATAATTGCTAGAATATTAGAGGCAAAGAAAATATTCTCATATTTTTATTTTCAGGTATATAGTGTTTTTTATAACATTGCATCATTCTCTAATATTAGCAGTTTACACAACACTCAGCATTCTAAATGATTTTGCAGAGCAGGCAAGTGAACGTTTGAACCCCTTCTCTGCACAGAAAAATAAAATATTGACTGACAGTTGAGATAACAACCTTCAGAAGGCAGAGCTCTCTGCGACTTTGAAAGTCGTGGAGCTCAATGGCTTTTTTTGCATAGATAACAACTGGAGTTTCTTAAAGAGACACTGAAGCGAAAAAAAAAAATATATAGTGAATTGGTTGTGTACTATGAATAATTACTAGAAGATTAGCAGCAAAGAAAATATTCTCATATTTTTATTTTCAGGTATATAGTGTTTTTTCTAACATTGCATCATTCTATAATATGTGCAGATTACACAACACTCATCATTCAAAATGATTCTTTCAGAGCAGTCTGTGAACTAATGACCTCTCCTCTGGCAGAGAAAAAGTAAATAGTTCAGGAACAGTTGAGATAATAAAAGTCAGAAAACAGCCCTCTCCACGACTTTGAAAGTCATAGAGCTTAATGGCTTTTTTGCATATAGATAACAACTGGAGTTTCTTAACTCTTCCTCTACTGGAAACAATTACACTGATGTATCTGATCTTAATGTTTTATTTCTTAGCTGTACTACACATACAAATCATAATATCATAAAAAATTTTTCGCTTCAGTGTCTCTTTAAAGGGTACCTAAACTGAGAAGGACATGTATTTTTCCTTTTAAATTAATACCAGTTGCCTGACTCTTCTGCTGATCCTGTGTCTCTAATACTTTTAGCCACAGCCCCTGAACAAGCATGCAGATCAGGAGCTCTGACTGAAGTCAGACTGGATTAGCTGCATGCTTGTTTCAGGTCTGTGATTCAGCCACTACTGCAGCAAATAGATCAGCAGAACTGCCAGGTAACTGGTATTATTTTAAAAGAAAACATCCATATCCCTCTCAGTTTAGGTTCACTTTAACTCTTCCTGTACTGGAAACCATATTAGACTCATATCTCTGCTGCTAATGTTTTATTTCTTAGCTGTACTACGCATACAAATCATAATATCATAATTTATATTTCACTTCAGTGTCTCTTTAAGCCAGCTTAAGAGTTTCACTTACCTGGGGCTTCTACCAGCCCCCTGCAGCCGTCCTGTGCCCTCGTAGTCACTCACTGCTGCTCCAGTCCCCCGCTGCCAGCTAGTTCTGCTTCTACCAGCCCCCTGCAGCCGTCCTGTGCCTGTGCCGGTCCTCAATGATCCTCTGCTCCTCCGCCGCGATGCAGCTTCGGTTTCGCTGACTGGGAGTCGGTGGGCCACTGTGCCTGCACAGCTCTGACCACGCATATCCTTGCTCGCGTTCTCGTCAGCAATAGTGTCCTGAACAGGCACAGTGGCCCACTGACTCCCAGTTTTTAAGTTGGCGTAAGTATCCCTTTAATGTCATCTTTGAAATGTGAATTCTGTGCACTTACAATGAACTGGGCAGTAAAGAAAAAAGATATCTAATATATATCTAGTGTCTCTTTATTGAATGGAAGTGAAAAAAAAATGAAATATCCTTCAATCTCATGCACTGTCTCAGCCAAGAATCTAGCATTTATACAGGAGCTGTCCAACATTAGCTAAAGTTTTTGTAAAAAAAAAAAATAAAAATAAAAAAACACCGGTGGCTGAAAAAACTATGGGCTTGATTCACAAAGCGGTGCTAACTGTTATCACGCCTGTGAAAACCCCCTTAGCACGCCTAAACGAGTTTTTCGCACGCAAAGCTTTATGCGCGCACTGCACAAAGCACAGGGCGCTTCGCGCGAAGTGCCCATTAAAGCCTATGGGACTTAGCGCGCGCATAGGAATTTGCACGCGCAAAACTTTGCGCGCGATCTGATTGAGAAATCTGGTGCTAACCTACTTAGCACCCTGGTTAGCACGTCTAAAGACTTTAGACTTGCTAAGCAGGTTAGCACCGTTTTGTGAATCAAGCCCCTGATGTGCTAAATAGGTTAGCACCGCTTTGTGAATCAAGCCCTATGAGTGCATTGTTCTCCTCTTCAGCCTTCTTGCCAGAAGTCATGTGCTGCACCTTGTCGCTCCTCCCCTAGCCATTTGGCTGAAGGCTTTAGTGTATGGCAAACCACAAAAAGAAAAGAGTTGTGTGCTCAGACCAGATATCACCTGACTTATATACTGGCTGCCTCATGTCTATTGACTAATTAAATGGGCATATCGTTTTCATATTGCATCAGATCACCAGGAAGTGCAGGATCTAAAACTAACTCACTGCTGCATCCTACAGGTGTTGGTCTCCGCAAAATACTCCCTACCTCCCCCCCAGAGGAGTAACTAGACATCACTGGGCCCCCCCTGCGAAACTTTAGATGGAGCCCCCACCCCCCTCGCTTTCTGCACAGGAAAACTGAGGACCAATGTGTTTTCCTCATGCAGATAAAAACACTTCGACTTAAAAGAAACGTCAGGCAATCTATGCTACCCCTAGATCTACTTACCCCGGGCTTCCTCCAGCCCCTTGCAGATGACAAGCCCCTCTTCGCAGCTCTGCTCCCAGTACATACACACACACACACAGCCGTATTATTTTACTACATGAGAGCACATGCTATAAGGAGGAACGTTGTAGATGAAGTCATCAGAACTTTTCTGCAGATGTTTTTTACGAACCCTAGGGAGCAGAGACAGTGTAGAAATTCCAAAGTGTGTATGAATTCTTATCTGTGTGGTGGACACATGCAGTCAATATAATAATGGTACGAGAGCAGAATATGTTTTCTCTCCATGCCCTTAGTTGTCAGTCTTTCAAACTTTTCCCCTCACAGGGCCCCCTGTGGCTTCTGGGCCCCCCTGCAGAGGCATCCCTTGCAGGGTCTACTGTTACGCCCCTGCTCTCCCCATTCGTTTTATGCCCTCCTTCAACATCTCTGAAGAAGGCCCTCAAGATGCACCTTTTCACTCTGGCCTACCGCCCCTCACAGGTGCTCTAAGCCCGCAGACTCTTGTTTCCTACCTTTCGTGTCCTACTCCCTGCCTCTCCCTCTAGATTGTAAGCCTTCGGCAGGGTCCTCCTCCTTGCCTGTCCCACATGATCATGCACCTCCATTACTGTACACCCAGCCCATGGGTCTGAGTGAACCAGGGACGGATCTAGGGGGGGGCAAGCGGGTCTCTTGCCCCAGGCGCAGTTTGCTGAATTCTTAAAAAGGCGGCAAAATTTGGATGGGGAATGGCAGTTTAGGTGCCAAAACCTGACCTTGCCCCAGGCGCAAGTTGGGGCAGCTTGGTCTAGATCCGTCCCTGGAGTGAACTCAACTTGCCTAATCTCCATGCTCCCATCCAATGACTGACTAAGCATTACCTTGTACTCATACTGTGCTGCGTGATCTGGTTTGCCTGTATTCCTGACTGTGTTGTCTTATTGCTGTATGTCACCCCTAAATATTGTCTGTAACCTTAATTAATGCCCAGCGTGTGGAGAACATTACGGAAAGTCGTGCGCAATCGCCAACGATTTTTGTATGGTCCTGCACAATTACTGTCAGTCCTGTGTAGAATAACACAAATACCTTTCTTTTGCTCTTCTTACTGAGAGCAACAGCCCCTCACCCCCCACATCCTGTGTCAGGTCAGAAAAAAATTTCACACGTGGCTGCCCCCCTGGGCAGAGCCATTTGGCTACACAGCCCATGTCCCAGAAACTAGCTCAAACTGGCTGAGATAAAAGTTCCCTCCAAGCTCATGGACTCAAACAAAGAGAACTTTAATTTAATAATAATTCAAAATAGATTTGGCACAGCAAGACAAAAATGACATTTCCTGATACCTAGAAATCAGTTCTATCATTCACCTGAATTGCAATTTTCTGGCTATCAGGAATCAGTAGAGAAACCACTTTATCTGGCCTGCATAGAGCGAATGTGATAGACTAGGCATGTATAGCCTCGTTTAATACAGGGTCGCAGGCCGCTTATTAATATAGTCTCGGATTTGCGATGTGCCAATCTGGGGCGGAGTCACACATATTATTAATAATTGGTACATTTTTTGCTCTGAGTCTGGGGGGCGGCAACCTGCTGATTAGGAGGTAACCCCGCCTTAAACACACCTACTTTCCAGGTAGTGACAGCCCCAAAACTCAGGTCCTATAAAAGTGGGGCGGGACCAAACCTGCCCAGTTCTCCAAATTCCATCGACCAGGAAAGGCCAGGCATGCGTTCCAAGGAGAATCAACGCATGCTGTGTTCAAGGACTCTTAACCTGAATGCCTACTTTTAAACTGGACTCTTTTCTTCATTCTTCAAATAGACTGCTCAGCTAACTAAGTAAGAATTTTCTGATTTTATTCCTTTTTATTTTTAAACTCTCTGTGTATATGTTAATTGGTGTATATAACTGTATGTAATGCATTTTTGTTATTAAACATTTTAAAAATCGTTTAGCGGTTATGACCTGTTACTGAACATACACAATCGTACCTATTCTCCTAAAATCGATACCCTGTGTTTAGGTGTGCCTTTATAACCCGTATGCGAGAACCCGGCCCAGATATAACGATCTGACCCAGGTTCCTGCATACTGCTAAGGGTTAATAGAGCGTTCTCGAAGTCCTAGTATAATTACAGTAGCGGGCTGTGTAACTCGCTTGGTGGCAGATCTTTGAATTGTATCTTTGAGGTGAATCCGTTGGCATCCGAACGCTCCCTCCGCGAGTCAGTTCATCAAATTGCGAACTTGGGTTACCCTTCGTGATGAATGAAATGACCGTGTGAGAGGATTTCTGACGCTGATCGATTGACCCCATCCGCAGACCGGCCTTGCGGTCTGTGACATTGGTCGGCAGCTTATTGGGATTTGTGTATGTTCAGAACATCAACGGCAATGTTATTTGATTAATCTGCCAGAACAGATCAAAATCTGTGGTCGATAACCGGTGCATTACCATTTATATAGACTAAACGTGTAGAACAGAGGACTTATTGCGACTGAATACCCAGCCGGAGCAGATGCTGGGAGAGCACACTCCTGGTTCAGACGGTGCTGTAACTGGGGCAGAGGGAAGTGAGCGGTTGGAGCACAGTAACCCACTTCCAGACCCAGAGGAAAACGGGACCGCGTCTGAACCGATTGCTTTAAATGCTGAGGAGCATGACGGCCGGCAGGAGCCCGCCCATGCCAACCGTTCCTGTGTTCCTGAGGCTGGAATGCAGCTTGCTTTACAAAGACTGGTGGATACAAATCCTGACCTGTACCTGCAGATTGTCAGAGAAAACGCTGACCGTGCAGAACGCCAGGCGTAAAGGGAAGCTTCAGACTGCCAGGTGGAACGGGAAGCCTCAGAACGCCGGTGGCTTGCCGAGAAAGAGGCGGCAGAGAAAGAATCCGCCCGCCGACACGACCTTGAAATGGCCAAACTGCGAGGGCAAGGCCAAAATCCCTCGCAAAGTGCTCTGGAACCCCGGCCCACAGCAGGCCCGTTTGGGATTTCCAAGTTTAAATTTCCAGAAATGGAGAGAACCGACCCGGACACTTATTTACACTCCTTTGAAAAGACTTGTCGTCAGCATCATCTGTCCCAGGAGCAGTGGGCGAGATATCTGACACCCAACTTGCGGGACAAAGCGCTTGAGGCATTTGTAGACTTACCCGCTGACAAGGACAATGACTATTCTGCGATAAAAGCTGCAATTATCACCAAATACCAGTTGACCCCAGAGGTCTATCGCAAAAAGTTTTGCTCCCTGCAGAAAGGCCACACCGACTCTTACACCGACCTGGAGAGTCGCCTCCTGACAGTGTTCAGGCAGTGGTCGCGGGGCCTCAAAAAAGACTCTCACCAAGGTCTGGAGGACCTCATCGTGCAGGAGCAGTTGCTGAACTGCTGCACTCCAGATGTCCGGCAGTTTGTCTTGGAGCAGAAGCCTGACTCCGCCAAAGCTGCCGCAGAACTTGCAGACACTTTTGTGGCCACCCATGTGCCGGACAGCCACAAACCTCCAGCCCAGAGCTGGAAAATAGGGGGGAGACCTATGCAACCCAGCTCTCCTCCCCCTGCTAACCATGGAAATCGGGTCCCACAGCCACAGAGGCCGGATGCTGCATCTGCTACTCATCCGCCTGATGCCACATATGTTCCGAAGTGTTACCACTGTGGACAGCGAGGACACCTCAAGTCTGCCTGCCTCGAGGTGAGGACGCCGTCTCCAGAGCCTAGCGCAGAATTGGCTAGCGCATCCTCTACTGCACACGCCTACCTCATCATGGGAGCAGCAAATCCTCGACTTTCCGGAGATCATCAAGTCGTGGAAGTTAACGACCAGATCGCTGTAGGTTTCCGCGACACAGGCGCAGAGCTTACCTTGGTTCGCTCTCATCTTGTAGCCAGGGAGAATTTCCTGCCTAATGAGCGTGTTACCCTTGTGGGAGTTGGTGGCACACACGCACGCATCGCCAAAGCTTGTGTTGTTCTCAATTGGGGAAGAGGACGCCAGACAAAAGTTGTGGGGGTGACAGATGACATCCCAGTGCCTGTGCTGTTGGGCACCGATCTTGGCACCCTACGATCCTTTTATGAACTTGTGATCAACACCCCAGATTGCCAGTCCGGACCCACTCAGGTTCTGTACAAGCTTGGGGTGGGACAGAGGGAGGCAGCCAGGGTAATGGTACCTAGCTCTCCTAGGGAAGGAGGCAAGGAAGAGGTACCTATTTCTTTTTTCAACTTTAACTTCTTTATTAAATTTTTCACAACATACAGATTTAGTAGCAATTTAACAGTGTTATAACAGTCTTACATCATAACATAGTTCACAAAATTCACCTAACAGTGTTTTAGCAAATAAAGGTAGCAATCACCAATGGCGTATAACCGGCACACTGCCAGGATTTAGGGCATCAAGACAATAATATATACTATATCTACCTTTTGGCATTGCCAAGCTACACATAATGTAAACATAAACGTCTGAGGAACCTACTCTATAGCTATGTAGCTATCAGCTAACTTATCAAAACCGCCCTAAGAAGGGCACGGTACAGATAAAACAGAGAACTATCCCACCAGAGATCTTATGATAATACCCTACTGATACTTTTGCTTATTGTTAGATAGTAAAAGATTTGGAGAAAAGATGTTTGGAAAAGAGATGTTTTGGGGTCTATCTCCTGGGGTTAGTGTGGAATAGACATAATCAGCGTAGTTTCTGTCAAGTTATATTTGCTTCTCAAAATTTTCTCTAGCTGCAGGTTATACTTTGTAGCTTGTGTTATTTGGGCTAATGTTGGAGTTTCAGAGCTTTTCCACTGGTTACATATGAGATGTCTGGTTGTAGCTAATATGTGAAAAAATAGTAGCCTGTATTTCAGAGGGATGAGATCAAGACTTATATTGAGTAGAGCTAATTGAGGCTTTAATATAAAGGGAGTTTTTAAGATTTTTATTAAGAGGTTCTGGACCCCCATCCAAGTTTGAGTGAGTTTGGGACATTCCCAAAAAATATGGAATAAGGTTCCTACCGAACCACAACCTCTCCAACAAAGATTCGTGGCTGAGGGGTCGAAAGTGGCCACTTTGCGGGGTGTCAAATAGGTTTTTAAAAAGATTTTTGTAGGGATTCCCAGTGTGATAAACACAACGAGTATCTGGAGGCCAATTTTAATGCATTACGAATCTCGTCTCTAGATATTTGTTTACGTAAGTCATATGACCATACATTTAGGTACCTATTGAGTCTTGTATCAAAGTGCTTAGTAAGTTCGTGATACCAGATTGATATACCCCGTTTTAAGGCTAGTTTACTATTTAGAAAGGAGAGTAAAGGTTGGGGCAATGTAGGAAGGGGGTTCCGGATGGTTTTAGTCCAGTGGGCTACTCATAAATAAGAGAAGATTTGTGTATCATTTACCTGAAATTTTTGCTTGATCTTGCTGAAGGGCAGAATATTATGGTTTGGACATATTTGTGATAAGTGAGTTACTCCAGCTATAACCCAAGCTGACAGGTTTATATCTCCTATCAGGGAGGCTACAGAATGAAGAGGAATTTGTATAGCAGGTTGATCAGTTCTGGCAATACTGAGATATTTTTTTAGTTGTTGCCAAGCTCGGGTTGTGGCGATACAGGATGGCTGAGTTAATGTGGGAATTTTTGTATCCAATAAAATTCCTAATAATATATCTTTAAGTGGGAGTTTAGCAAGATTCTCTTCTATACTTGCCCAAGGTTTTTCAGGTGTATTTTCCCACCAAAATTTGGATTGGTCTAAGATACATGCGTAATAGTACGCCTCTACGTCTGGAAGACCTAAGCCCCCTAATTTCTTAGGTATGTACAAAATATCCCTTTTAATACGAGATTTTTTCCCTGCCCAGATAAATTTGCCTATCATTCCGTTTAGATTGGTAAAAAATGATTTTTTCAGGGGAATTATTACGGATCTAAAAATGTATAAAATTTTTGGTAATGTTACCATTTTGAATACGTTCATTCTGCCTGCCCATGATAGTTCATATTTCCCAAGGTATTTTAATTCTTCTTTTATATTCCGTAGTAATGGGGAATAGTTAGTGTCAAATAATTTAGCGGACGCGTTAGGAATTTGTATTCCTAGATAAGGTACACTTTTTTTTGCCCATGTGAAGGGATACAACCCTGAGATCTGTTTTTTTTACTAATTCTGGTAAATGTATGTCCAACATTAAGGACTTATTAGGATTGACTTTATAATAGGATACTCTAGAGAATGTGTCCAACAAGTTGTTGATTTGAGCCAGTGAGCGTACAGGATCTGTGATTATTAAGATCACGTCGTCGGCAAAGAGACCTATCTTATGTGTTTGGCTTCCTATTTGAGCTCCCGCTATTGCCTTATTACTCCGAATGGACTCGGCAAGGGTTTCCATCAAAAGTATAAATAATAAGGGGGATAGCGGACACCCCTGCCGAGTACCATTCGAGAGGGAAAAGGCCTCAGAAAAGTAACCAGAAGCGTTGATCCTAGCCGAGGGTGTAGTATACAATGCCATTATACCCTTCAGTACAGGACCTTGAAAGCCGAACTTTGACAAAGTATGATCCAAAAATGACCAATGTACCCGGTCGAACGCCTTCTCCGCATCCAAAGTGAGGAACAGAGAAGGCGTCCGACCGGTCTCCAAGCTATGCAAAATAGAAAGCATCCTCCTGGTGCCGTCTGTGGAGAGACGTCCCTTAGTAAATCCCACTTGGTCACTACCTATTAACGTAGGCAGAATATGTAGTAATCTCCTAGCTAAAACCTTCGCGTACAGCTTAGTGTCTGAGTTAAGTAAAGAAATGGGTCGGAAACTAGGAGGTACCTATTTCTAACGGACAGCTGTCTAATCACTGTTTGTCTGATTCTAAACCTGTCACTGTTGTTCCAGATACCTGTATACATGATGTGAAAAATGAACGTAACTGTGATGTTAATGCTGTACCAGATGTTGCTAATAGTTTTCCTGCTGAATCTCCTATTGCTAAAAATAAAATATGTTTAAGTGTGATTGCCTCTAACCTAAGAGGTAACAGTCTTGTTTTGCCTGGGTCACATCCTTGCAGGGCAGCGGAAGCAGTCCAGGTGTCAGAGCAGGAAGCTGGGGGCCTAGACCTCCCCTCCTGCTATGACAGCTAGAGTGCTCCACCATGGCCTGTTACCAATCAGCTGGTGGAGACAGGCAGTGCCTTCCCTGTCTCGCCCTTGCATGTCTTCCCCTTGCAGACGCAACCCAGTGCAAAACTGCTCAGAGGTCCTCCCTCTATCCTTCCTGGAGAAGGGGCAAGCCTCGCCACCCAGGTGAAGGCTAATTCGTTTTTTAAAATGTGCTCTAATGTCCACCTAGGTGGTGCTGACCAAAATGTTGTGCCAAGGTGTAGTCAGTTAGAGCAGGGGTATGCTACGCTGCTTCCAGATTCGCAGGCTGACACCCGAGAGTCAGGAAGTGACCCGGATGTCAGCCAATGACTCTCTCCCTTACAGGAAGCGCTACGCAAACCCAGCCAAGCCTTTAGAGGTAAGCCTGTTGGTGTGCATCGCACCGTCCGCAAAGCGGACACTGGGACACACCGGACTGTTAGGCCTTATGCTTCTAGTGAGTTGTCTGAAGGGCTGTCAGATAAGAAGTCGAGAACCCGTTCAGGAGCTAAGCGGCGCGTAGAGCAGGTCTGGCAGACCCACTCTGTGCGGCCGACTGATAGGGGAGAGATGTGGCGAACATTACGGAAAGTCGTGCGCAATCGCCAACGATTTTCGTATGGTCCTGCACAATTACTGTCAGTCCTGTGTAGAATAACACAAATACCTTTCTTTTGCTCTTCTTACTGAGAGCAACAGCCCCTCACCCCCCACATCCTCTGTCAGGTCAGAAAAGAATTTCACACGTGGCTGCCCCCCTGGGCAGAGCCATTTGGCTACACAGCCCATGTCCCAGAAACTAGCTCAAACTGGCTGAGATAAAAGTTCCCTCCAAGCTCATAGACTCAAACAAAGAGAACTTTAATTTAATAATAATTCAAAATAGGTTTGGCACAGCAAGACAAAAATGACATTTCCTGATACCTAGAAATCAGTTCTATCATTCACCTGAATTGCAATTTTCTGGCTATCAGGAATCAGTAGAGAAACCACTTTATCCGTCCTGCGTAGAGCGAATGTGATAGACTAGGCATGTATAGCCTCGTGTAATACAGGGTCGCAGGCCGCTTATGAATATAGTCTCGGATTTGCGATGTGCCAATCTGGGGCGGGGTCACACAGATTATTAATAATTGGTACATTTTTTGCTCTGAGTCTGGGGGGCGGCAACCTGCTGATTAGGAGGTAACCCCGCCTTAAACACACCTACTTTCCAGGTAGTGACAGCCCCAAAACTCAGGTCCTATAAAAGTGGGGCGGGACCAAACCCGCCCAGTTCTCCAAATTCCATCGACCAGGAAAGTCCATTCATGCGTTCCAAGGAGAACCGACGCATGCTGTGTTCAAGGACTCTTAACCTGAATGCCTACTTTTAAACTGGACTCTTTCTTTAAACTTCATTATTCAAATGGACTGCTCAGCTAACTAAGTAAGAATTTTCTGATTTCATTCCTTTTTATTTTTAAACTCTGTGTGTATATGTTAATCTATATATATAAAATCGGATGTGTGTATGTATGTATGTATGTGTGTGTGTGTGTATGTATGTGCCGTGATCACGCGAAAACGGCTTGACCGATTTGAATGAAACTTGGTATACAGATCTCTTACTACCTGGGATGATATGTTCTGGGGGTCTCGCGGCCCCCCTGCACACGTGGGCGGAGCTACAAACAGCAAATCAGATTTCACCCATTCAAGTCAATGGAAAAAATGTAAAAGGCTGCCATTCTCACAGTAATCAAGCCACAGTCCCCACACATGGCACAGTTGGTCACTTGGTGACCGAGTTTACAAATCCAAGAAAAGTGGGCGGAGCATAAAACTGCCAATCAAATTTCAGCCATTCATTGAAATGGGAAAATGTAAACTGCAGCCATTCTTAGACTGTTAATCGCAGGGTTCTCAAACTTGGTACACTTGGTCACTGGGTGAATACGATTACGATTCAAGAAAATGGGTGGAGCCTACAACAGCCAATCAAAATTCACCTATTGATTTTCAAGGGGAATATTTAAACTGCTGCTATTCTTACACTTTTAATGGCAGAGGCTTCAAACCTGCTACGGTCGGTCATTGGGTGACTGGGGTCCAAATTCACTAAAGGGGCGGGGCCACATACAGCCAAACAGATTTCCTTGGTGAATAAACTGCATCCATTCACATATTTTTTATGCCAGGAACCTGAAAGCTCACAAACTTGGTCATTGAGTGACTGTGTGTGTGTCAAGGTTACAAAAAGTGGGCGGAGCCAAAAAAAACTTTTATTGGGAAAATATAAACTGCAGCCATTTTTACACCGTTAATGGCAGGGTTCTCAAACTTTGCACAGTTGGTCACTGGGTGACTGCGATTACTATTTTGGAAGGTGGGTGGAGCCTACAACAGCCAATAAAAATTCACCTTTTGATTTTCAAAGGGAATATTTCATCTGCTACCATTCTCTTATACTGTGAAAAGCAGATTCCTCAAACCTGGTACAGTTGGTCGCTGGGTGACTGGGGTCCAAATTCAGAAAGGGGGCGGAGCCACAAACAGCCAGATTTGTTTAATTTTCAATGGGAATGTACAAAGTATTGATACCAAGGACCCCAAAGCCGATAAACTTGATAACTGAGTGACTGTATGTCAAGGTTAGAAAAAGTGGGCGGTGCCAACAACTACATTTTTAACATGGCAGGGTTCCCAAACTTTACACAATTGGCCACTGGGTGACTGGGATGAATATTCAGAAATGTGGGTGGAGCCTACAACAGCCAATCAAAATGTACCTATTGATTTTCAAGGGGAATATTCCCATTGCTACCATTCTCACACTGTTAGTGGCAGAGGCCTCAAACCTGATACAGTCAGTCATTGAGTGACTAGGGTCCAAATTCACTAAAGGGGTGGAGCCACAAACAGCCAATCAGATTTGTTAGATTGATTTCAGCCATTCTGTTGTTGGCAGGGTTCTCAAACGTGACACATTTGGCCACTGGGTGACTGGGACTAATATTCAGAAAAGTGGGTGGAGCCTACAGCAGCCAATCAAAATTCACCTTTTGATTTTCAAGGGAAATATTTACATTGCTGCCATTCATGCACTCTTAATGGCAGAGGCCTAAAATCTGCTACAGTCAGTCACTGGGAGACTGGGGTTTAAATGCTGAAGGGATCAGGTCAAAAACAGCCAATTAGATTTGTTTAATTTCAATGGAAAAATGCAAAAATGTTTAAATTCAGTAAAGGGGCAGAGTCAAAAACAGCCAGATTTCTTTGCTGAATAAACTGCTTCCATTAGCACAATTTTGATGCCACGAACCCAAAAGCTCACAAACTTGGTCATTGAGTAGTGACTGTGTGTCCAGGTTACAAAAAGTGGGTGGAGTTAAAAACAGATTTTTCTGGGAAACTGTAAACTGCAGCCCTTCTTCACTGTTAATGGCAGGGTTCTTAAACTTAGCATAGCTGGTTACTGGGTGACTGGTATTAATATTCAGAAAGGTGGGAGGAGCCTAAAAATGGCAATCAAAAATCACATGTCACTTTTCAAGGAGAATATTAAAATTGCTGCCATTCTTGCACTTATGGCACAAGCCTCAAACCTGGTACAGTTGGTCATTGGGTCACTGGGGTTCAAATTCAGAAAAGGGGACAGAGCCACAAACAGTGAATCAGATTTGTTTCATTTCATGGGAAAATACAAATTATTGATGCCAAGGACCCCAGAGCTCACAAACTTGGTCATTGAGTAGTGACTTTGTGTTCAGGTTACAAAAAGTGGGCGGAGCCAAAAACAAATTTCACCGGGAAAGTGTAAACTGCAGCCCTTCTTACACTGTTTATGGCAGGGTTCACAAACTTTGCCCAGATGGTCACTGAGTGACTGAGATTAATATTCAGGGAAGTGGGTGGAGCCTATAATAGCCAATCAAAATTCACCTGTTCATTTTCAAGTGGAATATTTAAATTGCTGCCATTTTTACACTGTTAATAGCAGATGCCTCAAACCTGCTACAGTTATTCATTGGGTGACTGGGGTTCAAATGCTTGAGAGGGGCGGAGCCACAAACGGCCTATCTGATTTGTTTAATTTCTATGAGAATATACAAATTATTGATGCCAAGGACCCCAAATCTCACAAACTTAGTCATTGAGTGTTTGTGCGTTAGGGTTAGAAAGTGGGCGGAGCCCACACCAGTCAAATACATGCCCGGGCAACGCCGGGTCATCAGTGGTTGGAGACAAATACAAATTTCACTGGGAAAATGTAAACTGCAGCCATTCTTACATTGTTAATGGCAGGGTTTTTAAACTTTGCACAGTTGGTCTCTGGGTGACTGGGATTAATATTCAGAAAAGTGGGTGGAGCCTACAAAATTAGGCTCCACCTATTGCTTTTCAAGGGGAATATTTAATTGCTACCATTCTTGAACTGTTAATGGCACAGGCCTCAAACCTGGTACAGTTGGTTATTGGGTGACTGGGGTTCAAATTCAGAAAAGGGTGTGGAGCCACAAACAGCCAATCTGATTTTTTCATTTCAATGCAAATTATTGATACCAAAGACAGCAAAGCTCACAAACTTGGTCATTAAGTAATTGTGTGTTAGGGCTAGAAAAAGTATGCAGAGCCAACACCAGCCAAATACATACTTGGGCAACGCCAGGCAATCAGCTAGTTGGTGTATATAACTGTATGTAATGCATTTTTGTTATTAAACGTTTTAAAAATCGTTTAGCGGTTATGACCTGTTGCTGAACACACACAATTGTACCTATTCTCCTGAAATCGCTACTCTGTGTTTAGGTGTGCCTTTATAACCCGTATGCGAGAACCCGGCCCAGATATAATGATCTGACCCAGGTTCCTGCATACTGCTAAGGGTTAATAGCGCGTTCTCGAAGTGCTAGTATAATTACAGTAGTGGGCTGTGTAACTTGCTTGGTGGCAGATCTTTGAATTGTATGTGTGAGGTGAATCCGTTGGCATCCGAACGCTCCCTCCGCGAGGCAGTTCATCAAATTGCGAACTCGGGTTACCCTTCGTGATGAACGAAATGACCGTGTGAGAGGATTTCTGACGCTGATCGATTGACCCCATCTGCAGACCGGCCTTGCGGTCTGTGACACAGCGCTGCATAATATGTTGGTGCTTTATAAATAAAATGAATAAATAATACTTTGCATCTCAATAGGGACGCCACAGGTAGGCCTTCTCATGCCTCCAGGAAATGGTGAGCAGCACATACACCCCCACAAAGCACCTTACTGCCAGGAAGCGCTGCATCTGCCCCTCAGGTAGCGTATGCAGTGCTACAAATTCACTGTGACCGTAGGGATGAGCATACACTGTAAAAAAAAGTGTTCATTTATTAGGCTGCATATGCAGGAGGAGACTGTGTTCTGCTGCTACAAAAGATTTTTCTAATGGAGCCTGTGTTATTTAGTGCTGCTGGTGGCTTGTGTTTTTGCTTTGGGTTGTGGACCTAGGCATGGTCTAATTCTGCTACATATGGTATAAACAACTTAGCCCCCTCAGTATAGATAGCAGATGTGCCCCCTCTTTTTATAGGCAGCTAGATGTGCCTCAGTATACAATAGATAGCAGATATGCCCCAGTATAGGTATCCAGATGTGCCCTCAGTATTAGGTAGGCCCCTAGTATAGGTAGCTAGATGCACCCTCAGCATACGTAGCCAGCTGTACCTTTAGAATTAAGATACCCCTCCCCAATATAGATAGTCAAATGTGCCAACCAGTATTAAGTAGATCCCCAGCATAGGGAGCAGATTTGCTCCTTCCCCTCCCCCTTGGGGCCCTTCCTCTCCAACCCTGTACCACTAAACTATTTTCTCACTCTGCACATTATTGTCCCCTTTACTGTTCACCATATACAGTGGGTTGCAAAAGTATTCGGCCCGCTTGAAGTTTTCCACATTTTGTCATATTACTGCCACAAACATGAATCAATTTTATTGGAATTCCACATGAAAGACCAACACAAAGTGGTACACATGAGAAGTGGAACGAAAATCATACATGATTCCAAATTTTTTTTTTACAAATAAATAACTGCAAAGTGGTGTGTGCATAATTATTCAGTCCCCTTTGATCTGAGTGCAGTCAGTTGCCTATAGACATTGCCTGATGAGTGCTAATAACTAAATAGAGTGCACCTGTGTGTAATCTAATGTCAGTACAAATACAGCTGCTTTGTGATGGCCTCAGAGGTTGTCTAAGAGAATATTGGGAGCAACAACACCGTGAAGTCCAAAGATCAAGTTATTGAGAAATGTAAAGCAGGCTTAGGCTACAAAAAGTTTTCCAAAGCCTTGAACATCCCACGAGCACTGTTCAAGTGATCATTCAGAAATGGAAGGAGTATGGCACAACTGTAAACCTACCAAGACAAGGCCATCCACCTAAACTCACAGGCCGAACAAGGAGAGCGCTGATCAGAAATGCAGTCAAGAGGCCCATGGTGACTCTGGACGAGCTGCAGAGATCTACAGCTCAGGTGGGAGACTCTGTCCATAGGACAACTATTAGTCATGCACTGTACAAAGTTGGCCTTTATGGAAGAGTGGCAAGAAGAAAGGCGTTGTTAACAGAAAGCATAAGAAGTCCCGTTTGCAGTTTGCCACAAGCCATGTGGGGGACACAGCAACCATGTGGAAGAAAGTGCTCTGGTCAGATGAGACCAGAATGGAACTTTTTGGCCAAAATGCAAAACGCTATGTGTGGCGGAAAACTAACACTGCACATCACTCTGAACACACCATCCCCACTGACAAATATGGTGGTGGCAGCATCATGCTCGGGGGGTGCATCTCTTCAGCAGGGACAGGGAAGCTGGTCAGAGTTGATGGGAAGATGGATGGAGCCAAATACAGGGCAAACTTGCAAGAAAACCTCTTAGAGTCTGCAAAAGACTTGAGACTGGGGCGGAGGTTCACCTTCCAGCAGGACAATGACCCTAAACATAAAGCCAGGGCAACAATGGAATGGTTTAAAACAAAACATATCCATGTGTTAGAATGGCCCAGTCAAAGTCCAGATCTAAATCCAGTTGAGGATCTGTGGCAAGATCTGAAAACTGCTGTTCACAAACGCTGTCCATCTAATCTGACTGAGCTGGAGCTTTTTTGCAAAGAAGAATGGGCAAGGATTTCAGTCTCTAGATGTGCAAAGCTGGTAGAGACATACCCTAAAAGACTGGCAGCTGTAATTGCAGCAAAAGGTGGTTCTACAAAGTATTGACTCAGGGGGCCGAATAATTACGCACACCCCACTTTGCAGTTATTTATTTGTAAAAAATGTTTAGAATCATGTATGATTTTCGATCCACTTCTCACGTGTACACCACTTTGTGTTGGTCTTTCACGTGGAATTCCAATAAAATTGATGCATGTTTGTGGCAGTAATGTGACAAAATGTGGAAAACGTCAAGGGGGCCGAATACTTTTGCAACCCACTGTACATGCTGCCGCATGGAAAAATCATACAAAAACATGGTCTGACATATTGCTATGCTGCTGACACCCAGCTTTATTTATCATTCAAACCTGGTGTCACAGACCCTACCCCACAAATAAATGCAGGCTAAGCTGAGCTTCAGGAGTGGATGAATAATAACTGGCTGAAACTAAATGCTGACAAAACCGATGTTCTTTTTATCGGAGGTCAGCGTTTAACAGCATAACAGCTCCGGTCTCAACCAGCACAGCTAAGGATTGGAAGCTCAGACCTGAGCAACTCAGACTTTGTGCGCAGCCTGGGAGTACTGATGGGAAATTAAGCTTCAGGAACCAAATCTCAGCTGTTTTGAAACATTCCTTCTTTCAACTTAGGAACATTGCAAGGATTAAACACCTCATGCCTCCAGCAGATCTTCGAACCCTAGTCCATGCCTTCATTACATCGAGCTTTGAGTACTGCAACGTTCTAAATACAGGCCTTCCAAACATAGATCTGCACCGCCTGCAATTAGGACAAAATGCCGCTGCTATCTAGCAAACCCCACCATAGCCATATAACACCAACTCTTTGCTTACTTCACTGGATACCCATAAAATGGAGAATTCTGTTTAAGATTGGCTTATTGACATTCAAATCCTTGGGCGCAATCTGGGCCCTGGATACCTGAAGGATTAGTTGCAACTGCATCACCCCCCCCCCCCCCAATCTTAGATCAAAATGATTTAATACCTTGGTCACCCCCAGAGTCTACCTCAAAACCTTTGGAGCCAGAGCCTTTGGAACTCCCTGCCACACCCAATCGGGACATCTCCATCCCTGGAAGCATTTAAGTCCAAACTGAAAAGTCACCCGTTTAGTCTGGCAATTATGAACACCTGACTATTTCCTCTGCAACACAGTCCAGCTTACAACCCTTATTGATCTGATATACAGTATATCTATGTGCTTTGAGTCCTATAGGAGAAAATAACTTTACAAATGTTATTTTATTTGTATTATTATTATTATTTAGGAGCAGATGTGCTCCTCCCTCTCAGTATAGGTCCCCAGTATTAGGTAGACCCCTGTTATAGGGAGCAAATGTGCCCCCTCCCCAGTATAGCTAGTTGTTGTTTCCCTAGCACAACAGTTGACATCCTGCCAGCACGACTGACTATGTGACATCTTGAGTCCAGGTCAAAGACTGGACATGTGTGAAACTAAAGAACTAAGAGATCCCACGCAAATACAGGGAAAACATACAGATTTCATGTAGACAGTGTCCCTGTAAAGATAAAAACTCACCATACTGTCCCTATAAGCAGGAAAAAAAGTGTTACTTGTATAAATGGTGTAATTACTCATAGGGGCAGATCTGTGAAAACTAGTGTTGGGCGAACAGTGTTCGCCACTGTTCGGGTTCTGCAGAACATCACCCTGTTCGGGTGATGTTCGCGTTCGGCCGAACACCTGGTGGTGTTCGGCCAAACTGTTCGGGTTCGCCCGAACGGCTCATTGCCTGGCCGAACAGGGCCCCTGTTCGGCACGAACAGGGCCCTGTTCGCCCGAATACTGGCCCCCTATGGGGTCGCAGGCATAAGGGGGGAGCATGCCCCGATCGCGGGGGGGGTCGGAAATTCCCCCCACCCCCTCCGCTAGCGCTCCCCCCTCTGCCCGCTTCCCCATTCAAAAGTTAGGAAGTGAAACTGTACCTGTGCGGCCGGTAGTGGGTGACTGGCAGTGGGCGGCACTATGGAGAGACTGAGGAGGAGGAGGAGTCCGGAGAGTGACGCGTTGAGGGAGGCCGGGCAGTGGGCGGATCAGCAGTAGTACGGTACTACTGCTGATCCGCCCACTGCCCGGCCTCCCTCAACGCGTCACTCTCCGGACTCCTCCTCCTCCTCAGTCTCTCCATAGTGCCGCCCACTGCCAGTCACCCACTACCGGCCGCACAGGTACAGTTTCACTTCCTAACTTTTGAATGGGGAAGCGGGCAGAGGGGGGAGCGCTAGCGGAGGGGGTGGGGGGAATTTCCGACCCCCCCCCGCGATCGGGGCATGCTCCCCCCTTATGCCTGCGACCCCATAGGGCCCCCAAAAGCGGGATGTTCGGGGAGTTCGGGGTTCGGCCCGAACATGCCGAACATTGCGGCCATGTTCGGCGAACTTTCCCGAACCCGAACATCCAGGTGTTCGCCCAACACTAGTGAAAACCAGTGCAAGAAAAAGTGGCCAATGCTCAGAACGGGAATTCTGATTTGTCATTCATGACTTTTGCATAAATATTGCGTCAGACTGTATATAATTTACCTTGCACTGATTTTGATAAATCTGTCCAGCTTTATAATACCATGTTTCCCTGAAATTAAGCTATCCCCTGAAAGCAAGCCTTAGCAGGAATTTTTAGCATGCTCGAAATATAAGCCCTACCCTTAAAATAAGCCCTAGTGGCAGTAAGGAGGAAAAGTTTGGTAACTTGTGTTATTACTGGAGAGCATGGTCTTGCAGACAGGACCATGGCTCCATGATCGGGACAATCACTGCACTCACTGCTACTCAGCAAGTTCAGCGATTGGCCCAATTAACAGAGCCATGGTCCCGCTTGCGAGACCATCGGCTCCAGTTAATACACAAGTTGCTGTACTTCTTCCCCGTAGGCTGAAGCTCAGGGACACAGCAGCATAAAGCTGGGGGAAAGTAGAAAATTCAGGGGAACATTGGAGGACATGAGGGACAGCACGTCATAGAGCTGGGGGTAAGAGAAGGATGCAGGGGGACACAGTGACATCAGGAGGACATGGAGGACATGGGGGAATATGGGACACAGGAGGACAGGGGATAGAGGAGCACATGGGTATAGAGGGGGACACCAGGAGGACACTAAGGGTACAAGGGGGACACAGGGACACATAAGCAGTGCTGCTCATCAGGATTCCGGATATCCGGGTAACCCGGATAGCCAAACTTTTTTACGCTATCCGGATCTGATTCCGGATTTCTCTAGAAATCCGGCTAGCTACCTGCAGATATTTGGCCGCATAACCCGGATATCTGCGGATATTGCGGATATCCGGATCTGAAATACTTTAACTACGGAGATGGCATCATGGAGCCAATCAGAGGGCTCCTAGCAGAAGCCCTAGCAACTGATCACAGAGGGGAACCCTGGCCAGCCCCACCTGACCTCATTGTCACTTGGCAAGTGACACGTGACACGTGGCAAGTGACATGTGCCAATTGCAACGTGCCACGTCCGGCATGCTCCTGGCACACATTACACCTGCTGCTGCTGCATTGCCCTGCTCCTGCTGCCTGTGCAGCTCCCACCACCAGGGTGCCACAGGCCACTGATACCACCTATATTTAACCCAAAACACAATTGCTGCGTAATTTTTTGGAGGTGCCTTGGCTGAAAACTGTCATGTCCCAGTTGTGCGGTTGGACTTTGGACACACTGTAGGCTGCCCGACCTCTGTCTGGAACCTAGGCCTAATGTTTAAGAGGAGCTGTTAGGTATAGGTTCTCAGAGAAAAAAAACACATATATCAGTAGCTAAATATTGGCTGTACTCACATTACATATGCATTTCAATGTCCACGTTTGGATTTCACAGAATTTTTATATAGTATTTGCAGAGAATGATGCTTCTGACAGCTCATGGCAGGTTCCATGTTTGTCTGTCTCCTATGAAGCCAATTGTGATGTAATATCCGCCCTGCTTCCTGATGATTCGACTCACAAAAAAGATCAGGATCAAAGATCCTAATGGTTCCTGATCCGGACAACACTACTGTGCAGTGAATATTAATTAGCCATGTGGCTAGGAACAATAGCGGACTCATGCAGTATACTCTAACAGAACATGTGCCCTGTGATTTTTCAGTGCTGTGAGTTTTAGGCTGCTGTTACAAGCTGCTGTAACATGAGCCTGTAACTTCCCACTGTGAAAGCAGCCTTAGGGCGGTATAGGGAAATGAAGGGGAGGACAAAAGGTAGTGCAGTGGGGAGAAGAGGCAGCCCCAGAATGCTTTGCAGTATGGTATGCGTCCTGCCGGCCTCTTTCAGAGCTTGGGAATAACGAGCCTTGCTGTTTAGCAAACATCAAAGTAAGAGAGATTAAGAGAGATTTTTAACTTCAGTATTGCCTGTTTGGCTTCCTTCTAAACTGTTTAACACAGGAGAATAGAGGTTTAAATTAGCTTTTGCAGCCTGACAGTTACTCTTTAACTGACAGCCATTTTTGGGGGGAGGGGGGGATTTTAATCATCAATTAGTGTTCCCCTTTACAAAATAATGATGCTACATGCCTCATAATATTTTTAAAGCAAAATAAAGGCCACTTCTGGTTTTCGAATTTGCCTGGATATCCCGGATACTAGGGTCGGAAATCCGATTCGGATCAGAAAATTTGGAACTCGGATATCCAACTTGGATCAAATATCTGGGTATCCGAATCCGAATCGGATCTGGATTTTAAAAAGCGGTATCCGAGCAGCACTGCACATAAGATGTGGATCCAGCAGAGGAAGAAGCGGCACAGTAGGGAAGGCTGGAGGACATACAGCACAGGAACTTGTGTGTTCATAGAAATATACACCTCCCCTGAAAATAAGCCCCAGTACATCTTTTGGTGCAAAAATGTATATATATTTTTCAGGGAAACACATTATTTATTGCTCTTTTATTGCTCTCTCTTGTTTTTCAGTGTTTTGCTCAATAGCATAGGGTTACAAAGTCTTCTGAATCTACTACAAATTCCATATATTTCTCAAAGAACTCATCACCTCCTTGTTTCGTAGACTGTATATGAGAGGGTTCAGCATCGGGGCCACTATAGTGTAGAAAGCAGTCAGGATCTGTTCCAGCACATTGTAGTGGTCAGATGGTGGCATCATATATACAGACCCGCTTGACCCAAAATAGATGGCCATGATGATAAGGTGGGATGAGCAGGTGGAGAAGGCTTTACTTCTTCCTTCCTTGGATTTAATACACAGTATGACCCTGATAATCTTTACTTATGACATCAGGTTGCACACAGTCGGGCCCAATCCATATACTAAACAACCTACATACACAACTACATAGAACATAAATGTGCCACCACAGGAAATGTTGACCAGAGCTTTGGCATCACAGAATAATTGGTGGACAGTACGGGAGGAGCAGAAAACCAGCTTTAGGATAGAAATTATAACGATAGATGAGCTTATCCAAGCAAAACTCCAGATGAAGAGTTTAAATAATATACAATTATTTATGTTGAGAATATGGCGATAATGTAAAGGGTGACAAATTGCAACATATCGATCATATCCCATAATAAATATAACTATGTCCTCTGAGCACGCTGCTGTAAGAAGAAAATATGCCTTGATAAGGCACTGTGTGAGGGACATTGTGTTATCTCCAGAAGTCAGGATGTAGAGGAAATTAGGAATAGTAATATTTGTGAAATACATATCAATACAAGACAAGTTCCAGAGGAACAGATACACGGGGGTGTGTAAATGGTGATCCAGGCATATCACTGTAAGGAAGATGATATTCACCAGGATTCCAGCAAGATAGATTAGTAGGAAAAATATTATGCTGGACATGAATAATAAATTGCAGTTTCTTATGAAAAATGGCAAAATTTGAAACTGTAATGATGTGTTATTTTCCATTGGTTTTCCTGCAAAAGAAAGTGTATTTTGAAATCCAAAGGCAATAATAAAAAGCTAGTGCTTTGAGTACAACACTACCCTGCCTGTCTTACCTTCTAGAACATTCATTTTTTATAGTGTGCGGCTGTTCAGCCTCCTACCTATCCTGATGTCTGTCCGTAACTTTGGGAGCACAGACTGCAGATCCGTTTCTGCTGCTGATCTGTCAGAGCTCCATACTACTAACACTAGGTGGTGCTTGGTAGTGTTACTCTATGTAGAGATCTGTGCAAGGAAAGCTGTGGTTGGAGAGATAACATTACAGACAGGCAAAACACATAATTTGCTCACTCCCAGCCCACTTTCCTACCTTTATTTGGTCAGCAGTCGCCAGTCAGCCAACCAGGTGTTCGGTCATACACCCTTTGCCAGCCCTACCAAATCTAGAAGGAATTGCATAAATTAGGTAGCATTCAGGTGGGAGGCTCCGGTTGGACGTAATCATCTTTTACAGGGACAACCCATGTAGGCACATCTCCCACACGGTCCTCTCCCTAACCACTCACCTGTCGGCTGTCAACCGCATCCTGGAAGTTGCAAAAAAGACATTTAAAATCACAAACACTGTTTCGGACGACAGCCAGGGGCTCCAGTCTCTCTTACTGGCTGGAGCCCCCAAACCACCATGCGATACCCAGAAGGAACTGTGGGCGAGCCCTGGACCTCTCACCCCCAGGGAGTTCACCCCCACTGCCTCTAAACTAAATGCTAACTGCAACACACACAATTTGCTCACTCCTAGCTAAAGGTAAGAAAGTGCTTTAGCTGGGAGTGAGCAAATTGTGTGTTTTGCAGTTTAGAGGCAGTGGGGGTGAGCTCCCTGGTTGTGAGAGGTCCAGGGCTCGCCCACACTTCCCTCTGGGTATCGCATGGTGGTTTTGGGGGCCCGCCCAGCCAGTGAGAGACTGGGCCCCCCAGATGTCGTGCGAACCAATGTTTGCGATTACAGACAGGCACTAAGGAGGGAATCAGGCTGCACACGTACATCTAAAAAGGGTGCTGGAGAAAGCCGCAAGTAGAATATCGGAAAAATGACTGATATTCCACTATTGGGCTGTGTTATTTCCAATAGTAAAATATCAGTCATTTATATTGACCAGACGCCTATTTCCAGTACTTATCGGGCACCAGTGCTGCTTGTGAATTATTACCAAAGTCATTTTCACATCAAAAATGCTATTTTTAATGCAAAAATATTCCTGAAAATACATTGTATTTTTGCAAAATCGTCAAAGAAAATGAATTTGCAAAAAAGATGAGAAAAATCGTTATTTTTAACACGAAAATTCATGAAAAGTGTGAAGTCGTTTATATTTAGTATGAAAATTCCTGAAATATGTGAAAAAACACAAACTTATTAAAAGTTTATTTTTTTCTGAAAAAGTCGAATTCAATATTATATTTATGAAAATGAATGTGAAAAGAATATCGGCATTTCCGCTCATCACTGTTAGAGATGGACTGAACCTCCGATTTTCGGTTCGCGAACTTCCGTAGAACCGCAATAGACTTCAATGGGGAGGCGAACTTGGAAAACTAGAAACACTTATGCTGGCCAGAAAAGTGATGGAAAAGATGTTTCAAGGGGTCTAACACCTGGAGGGGGGCATGGATGAGTGGGATACACGCCAAAAGACCCGGGGAAAAATCTGGATTGGACGCAAAGCAGCGTTTTATGGGCAGAAATCACATTGAATGCTAAATTGCAGGCCTAAAGTGCTTTAAAACATCTTGCATGTGTATACATCAATCAGGGAGTGTAATTAGAGTATTGCTTCACACTGACACACCAAACTCACTGTGTAACGCACCGCAAACAGCTGTTTGTGTAGTGACGGCCGTGCTGGACTGGTGCGCACCATGGCGAGATTGCTCTTCCTCACTCAGTGATGTCTGGTTAGGTAATGTCTGTCTGCCTTATCAACTTTCCATGGTTCTTTCTCTACCATTGTTAAAGCTTACATCTATTTTTATAAATACTTGTTCTGCTTGCTGTTCAGTACCTGCAACGGGAATCTTATGGAGGGCAAGTCTGCCAATGCGAGTGACCACGGGTAATGGTTGGGGAATCAGGGTTTGATTCCGGTCCGAAGTGGGAGCCTGAGACCCATGCTGTACCTGCCCTGACCGTGCTTTGCAGACCAGGCATCTGTGGTCAGAAGGACCCTTGACCCAGCAGAAGACAAACCAACTCGAAAGCATTTGCCAAGAATGTTTTATGGAGGGCAAGTCTGCAACTGTGTGAAACTTTCGATGATACTAGTTTCTCAGTACCATGGTGACTGACCATGGGTAATGGCTGGGAAATCCGGTTTCTATTCCGTTCCGGAGTTGGAGCCTAATGCTGAATACACACGGTTCGTTCCCGCATCGAATGCGCCGGCCGATTCCCGACAAATCGATTATTCCTGAACATTTCCGAGCGCATTTCAATGATTTTTAGGTCGATTGCCATGTAAAGTATGGCAAATTGACCTAACGATCCATCGAAACGCGAATCGGACATGTCGGAAATAAACAAATCGACGGGAATCGAGTGGCGCATCGACGGGAATCGAGTGCGGGAACGAACCGTGTGTATCCAGCATAAGAAACTGCTACCACCACACATCCAGGCAAGGAAGGCAGCAGGCATCAGAGGCGTAGCTAGGTATTTCAGCGCCCGGGGACCACGATAGTTTTTGCGCCCCCTGTGGCATGCAATGGAGCCAAATGTACATGAAGTTGCAATGATGCAGAGAATAAATGCAAACCAATGTTGCTGAAGTATGAATTTATAACATTAAACTAAGCTCACAATCTAATTTCACCAGTCATAGTCTTATGTCCTACCATATTATTATTATTATGTATTTACATAGCACTGACATCTTCTGCAGCACTTTACAGAGTACAGAGTCCTGTCACTGACTGTCCTCAGAGGAGCTCACAATCTAATCCCTACCATAGTCATAGTCTAATGTCCTACCATAGTGTTATTATGTATCTATATATCACTGACGTCTTCTGCAACACATTACAGAGTATATAGTCATGTCACTGACTGTCCTCAGAGGAGCTCACAATCTAATCCCTACCATAGTCATAGTCTAATGTCCTACCATAGTGTTATTATGTATCTATATATCACTGACATCTTCTGCAGCACTTTACAGAGTACATAGTCATCACACTGACTCCTCAGAGGAGCTCACAATCTAATCCTACTATAGTCATAGTGTAATGTCCTACCATAGTGTTATTATGTATCTATATATCACTGACGTCTTCTGCAGCACTTTACAGAGTACACAGTCATGTCACTGACTGTCCTCAGAGGAGCTCACAATCTAATCCTACCATAGTCATAGTCTAATGTCCTACCATATTATTATTATTATGTATTTATATAGTACTGACATCTTCTGCAGCACATTACAGAGTACATAGTCATGTCACTGACTGTTGTCAGAGGAGCTCACAATACTACCATAGTCTAGGCTATTTTTATTTATCAATTTTGATGGGATCAGAATACTTTTGGAAAGAGTAAGTCAGCGTGCCTAGAGGAATGCCACACAGGAAAATTGCATGCTGCCTGATATTCAAGTCAGGGTACAGGCGCACATGGAATTGAGGCGCATGTTAATATGCGCTCTGGAAGAATTCTATAGTATTGCTACCCCTAACATAGTAGAATATCAGCCAACCTTATCAACTGCTAACGCTAGGCCTGGATTCAACGCTGCTAAATGGCGAAATCCGTGTCCTCTTAGCCGCTGCTAACTCCAGCACCCAAGCACTGCTAGACAAATTTTGGTACTCAAATTACCTTGTCAGCACCCCCATATTTACAATGTACAGCACACTGTGGCCCATGGCGGCATCCAAATGATAAGGCGCGCTGTGCACTCATTTGAACTGTTTTTGGCACTATGGCAACATGCCATCTAATTCTTAATGAAATATGTGTGCATATATTGATGCCAACATTATCAGCAATAAATCAGCTAAATTACCATTCATAATTTTGGGCACATGTTGTTGCCAAAATATATGGGCACTGAAAGTACCAAACTTAAAGGAGTCATCAGCCAAAAATAGTGTTCCTCAGCTGTACTTACCTGGGGCTTCCTCCATCCCCTTGAAGCAGACATGTCCCACACTGCAGCTCCGCGTTCAGCCTCCGGCCCAGGGTCCCCAGCGGTGCAGAGGCTGAACTCCTCTAGTGCGCCTGTGCGAGTGCTGCTGTCAATTAAATCCACTAGTCTGTCAATCAAATCCACACTCAAAACACTGTCAAATCTACACTACGGACAACGTGGGCTTGATTTACAGTGTCGCTCACGCAGGCGCAGTAAGGACAACCAGACTGAATGTGGAGCTGCGCAGTACGCTCAGATCCACATGGCGGTGATTGACAGTGTCGCTCATGCAGGTGCAGTAAAGGCCGACTTCCAGGTCGGCCTGACGTCATTGCCGGGGACCAGGAAGCTTCACAGGTGAACGGCTGCGGGGAGAGCTGCGGCGAGGGACATGCTGGGAGCTTGGAACTGGACGAAGCCCCGGGTAAGTAGCACTTATTTTCCTTAGAAACGCCTGATGACTCCTTTTAAGAACAGCTGGGGAACACTATTTTTGGCTGTACCTCCTTTAAATTACCAAAGAACCTGCTCCATAAGATAGAGGGAGGGGGGCCAGGAAGGTGGGACAGAGCTGGACAAAGTTGTGAAGTTGGAGAGACAAAGGAGGGAGACAAAGATGAGTGGGAAAATGAGAAAGAAAGATGACAGGAGGTAGACAAGAACAAGCACAGCTGATTTGGAGCAGGAGGGGAGAGAGAGTGTAGGGGGTTAAATGTAAAGGAGCGACCTGACCCACATGATTACAATAATAGTAATAAAAAATAGCCCCACATGCTTCTGGCTCTGCTATATTGCTTTTATAAGGGAGGAGGAGGGGACATCCTTGTCCAGCAGTAATCACAGACCTGTGCTGGCCGGGACACAGGCTGATAGACAGAGACGCTAAACATAAAGCTAAACAGATGCAGAGAGCTAACGCTGAGCAGACGCTGCAGCATAACTCTCTCAAGGCAGCGCAGTGGAGCCAGCTCAGCTGATGCACCGGAGCCTGGACTTTTCTAAAACAGCTCAAAAGTCTCACATGAACAAAAGTTTAGCAATGCACTCCCTTTACCCGGGTAAACTTGTTTGAATGTTGTTCCCTCTGAACGCCTGCTTGCCGCCCACTCTGCACTCCGTGCCTCCTTCCAGCCCTCCTCTCCTCGATCATGAGGAGCAAAGGGCTGAAAGGAGGCGGGGAGTGGGCGGAGAGCAGGGAAGATCTGCTCTTCCCTACTTGTTTCATGTCTCAGCGCTGTGTGACTGCAAACCAAGAGACATGGGGGAATGGTGCAGTCTGATCCAGCGCCCCCCAGAAGCTGAGCCTGGGGGACATATGTACCCCCCTGCCCCCACCTAGCTACGCCCCTGGTTTGGATCACACTCGTCTGGCTCACCAACAGGTTGATTATCTTCCTTGTTTGTGTTATTCTTTTCCCAGACCCTCAATAAAAAAGGCCTCTCATAGTGTAAAACTGTTAAGTATTTATTAACTTATAAAAAGAGTTTGCACTCACATGTTCCGAGGTTAAAAGTAGGCACAGAGTTTTGCTTGAGGCGGGCTCTCCCCCGCTACGTTGGCCGCAGGCAGGCTGATCCTTGTATTCCCTCCGTGTGTTACACCGCTGGTGCGCGCTCCCCTCGGCTATACTCCACGTGGGATGCCTGCCTCTCAATATCCACTTCCTGCTCGCGTGGTTAGGCTCCGCCCGACATGTTTCGTCATGTTTCGTCATCATATGACTCATCATTTCGGCTCACTTTGGGGCAGAACATGAATGTGATCCAAGGTTACTGTCATTTTGTGGTATCAAAAAGATTGTGCCGTCCTGGCGAGGATGTGATATGACCCGGATGGTCTCTCAAGAGGAGACAAGGTGGATATATAATCTGGGCACACTGAGACCAGGAGGCTTAAACATAGATGTTGATATATAATGCTTTCTGGGGGATTAAGGATAGTAGAGGGGTGGAGGGATAGTATGTAACATGCGGTTATCGATTGCATGGTACGTAGCATGGAGGAACACATTATTGGATGCATGCAGGTTATCTAAAAGGCCCAGGATACCCAAGTGCAATAAGGTTTTAGGAAACTGATCAGGGATGTTTATTATTATTCATATGTTTTTTACATTTTTATCATTCATTTTATAGTTGATTATGTTTTATAATAAGGTTGTGTTTTATAATAACAAAATCTTTACTGTTTGGGTGTGTAATTTTCAAAGTTTCTGTATGCAGTATTAGGAATGAGGGATGGGGTATCCTAGAAAGGGAAAACATATGGAATGTGTTTTTAGATAGGCTCTACTATTTACTTGCAACATTGTATACATGGTGACACAGGGTTACCCTTTAACATATGATTCGTGTGCGGCGGAAGTCAGTGTATAATCTGCGCACGGCGGAGTTTTCCCCGACAGCAGCAGGTGGGCTGATGTATAGGGGAATAGATGGGACAGTGCACGGAGGGGATGGAAGCTCCCATTGGATGCTAAGTGAGAAGGTGGGACGGATGGGAGGGCAACTACATGCTATTTAAATCCTGCAGCGTGGTTGGCCCGTGTCCCTGATGAGTCATATGATGATGAAACATGTCGGGCGGAGCCTAACCACGCGAGCAGGAAGTGGATATTGAGAGGCAGGCGTCCCACGTGGAGTGTAGCCGAGGGGAGCGCGCACCAGCGGTGTAACACACGGAGGGACCACAAGGATCAGCCTGCCTGCGGCCAACGTAGCGGGGGAGAGCCCGCCTCAAGCAAAACTCTGTGCCTATTTTTATCTTGGAACATGTGAGTGCAAACTCTTTTTATAAGTTAATAAATATTTAACAGTTTTACACTATGAGAGGCCTTTTTTATTCAGGGTCTGGGAAAAGAATAACACAAACAAGGAAGATAATCAACCTGTTGGTGAGCCAGACGAGTGTGATCCAAACATATGCCAGAGCGGTGGGGGGCGACCTGGTAACGGTCCCAAGGCGTTATTTGACCCGAGTGGGGGTCTCAGCAGACGGTGAGTCTGGCACAAAGGGTGTGGTGGAGGCTACCTATCTACCCATAGGAGAATGAAGTATTGATGGAGATACTGCGATCAAGCTGCCAATATAGACTGTCATTATACTGCATTGAATACTGTGATACTGCGATCAAGCTGTAATTATAGACTGGTGTTATATTATATTGAGTGGCAGAGACTGGTGCCACTTTAGTGAATAATCTTGCAGAGTCTGATGTGTGGTTTAATTCCCTAGTAGCGCCACCTCTTTATGTTGTAATTGTTGATGAAGGAGAGGAGGCGAACAGGGAAGAATACACATACACACATGTTAGTTTCGGTATGGTGGACTGAAAACTCCGATATTGCATTGTGTATCAGCGCGTATGTGCTTTGGAATACTATAAGATTGGTGACCCTGCCGGCCGACAGAGGCTAGGTAATGTTGGACCATGTTGATAAAGGTCTCGACCGCTGGTGAGGAATTCGGTGGCTGCCACTTACTTTTTGATCTACACATGGTGAGGTCAACGTCTGGTGGGAAGAGGTTGATGGTCTGGGAAGGCTCGGTATGTGCAGTAGATGGTTGGCAGCACTACCTGGGGATCCAACTCATTGTGTATCAGCGCGTATGTGCTTTGGAATACTATAAGATTGGTGACCCTGCCGGCCGACAGAGGCTAGGTAATGTTGGACCATGTTGATAAAGGTCTCGACCGCTGGTGAGGAATTCGGTGGCTGCCACTTACTTTTTGATCTACACATGGTGAGGTCAACGTCTGGTGGGAAGAGGTTGATGGTCTGGGAAGGCTCGGTATGTGCAGTAGATGGTTGGCAGCACTACCTGGGGATCCAACTCATACCCTTTGAGAAAGCTTCTGCGAAACAGCGCTGTCAGGGTAATTATTGCTGTATGGACAATCACTTTATTTGCCATTTGCGCTGCTAGTTGCTACTTTATCTGATACACTGCCTTGCAGATGTCGTTTCTGGCAGCAGCCATTTGCCTGATATATTGCTTGATGCACTAATTGTCTGTTTTGTTACTCCATTGTTGTAAATGCCTACATTCTTTATATGCATTGTGTATTATTGATGGACTGCTAACTGTGTTTGGGCCTCATTCTGTAACCTAGTGTCCATTTCTGGGATTTTATATCCCACTTTTTGTATGTACTTTTGACATATACAAATACAATATCATTGATTTAAGCATCACAGACGTCTTGGTGTGCCAGTCATTTTGTATATAAATAGAGTATCAGAGTCAAACAGGAGAGCAAGGTTATTAACAGGTAATCAGATATAGTACAATACCAGGGATACGGCAAAATCAAGGTCTCAGACAGAATAAATAGGTTTGGCAACAGGAAGGCATACACAGAAATCAGGGCAAGGAACAGGAACCAGGGTGTCCAGAAGCTCAGGCCAAAGTTCTGGCAATAAGCTGGGGGAAGAGGCAGTCCTTAAATAGTCCATGTGATAAAAGGATGCATGTGAGGAGTTGCAGAAAATCAGGGCTGCTCACAGTCCACAGAGCCCTCTGCTGGTGGCACAATGAAAGTCCTGGCAGTCCATGAAAATGCTGCCACCAGCAGGCAGGAGAAGGTTGTGCACGGTTCCTGACACATTGTCCCTGTAAGGATGAAAACCCACCATACTGTCCTTAGAGGTGGGCAAATAGCCTGTATTGTAAATGGCCTAAATACTCATTGGGGCAGATCTATGAAAACCAGTGCAAGGAAAACTGACCACTGCTCAGATCAAGGATTCTGACTCTCCGAGCAACTGTTTGACTTTTGCCCCAATATTGAACCAGATTTGCTCCAGTTTACCTTGCACTGGTTTAGATAAATGCATCCCAGAGTTACAATGTTTCTTACTCTTTATTCCTTAAAGGGATACTGTAGGGGGGTCGGGGGAAAATGAGCTGAACTTACCCGGGCTTCTAACGGTCCCCCGTAGACATCCTGTGCCCGCGCAGCCACTCCCCAATTCTCCGGCCATGCCTCCAGTTCACTTCTGGAATTTCTGACTTTAAAGTCAGAGAACCACTGCGCCTGCACTCCCGCTCGCTCCCGCTGATGTCACCATGAGTGTACTGCGCAGACACAGACCATACTGGGCCTGCGCTGTGCGCTCTTGATGACATCAGCGGGATCGAGGACACGGCAACGCAGGCACAGTGGTTTTCAGACTTTAAAGTCTGAAATTCCAGAAGTGAACCAGAGGCGGGGCCGGAGCATCGGTGAGTGGCTGCGCCAACACAGGATGTCTGCGGGGGACCGTTAGAAGCCCCGGGTAAGTTCAACTCATTTTCCTTTGACCCCCCTACAGTATCCCTTTAATTCTTGTTACTGGTCCCGGGATTCCCTTTTTCTTTTTTTTTCTTTTTTTTTTTTCTCCAAGCGCAGCCTCCCCACCGGGTTATATCCTGATTAGCATAAGACATTTGCCTTTAGTCAGGCACTGTTTGCATCATTGCTTGGAAAAAAACAGAAAAAAAAATACATCTTTTTAATAATCAAGGCGATGAATGAGCCATATAGATATCCCAAAGATAGTATGATCTCTGAAATAGTACCTTTTCAAATTTAGGAGGTGCAAATAACACGTTACCTCCCCTGTTTCCCCACCCCCAACCCCACTCCGCCCATACAACATCCATACATCCCCAAATGATCCACCTCAGTCACATCCTTCCAGGCTGGATTAAGTCCATCACTGGACCATCACTCCGATGGAATACTGAACGCTTGTCCTCCATCTCTCCCTACCTATGCTATAGCGCTTTGCCTTACCCTATATATCTGTAAAATGGAAGATTCTCCTCATGTTACCCCATATTTCTTTAATTATACTTTCTTGTTTTGGGCTTGTTTCTGGTGTGTAGATATTTGATCTTTCATAATTATTTCCATTTCCCTAAGCCATTCTGAGAAATAGGGACGAACCAGACCTTTTCAGTTTCTGGTAATTACCTTCCTCATATAAAGAGTACCCACCTCTTTGAGAAAAGCACTTTCTCTATTTTCCTCCTGATCAGTTATACCAAATATAGCGTTGATTATTGACAGGTTGAAATTACTATCTATCGCCTGTTTGCCAAAATCTATATAAGTTCATTCCACAAAGACGACACTGATGGGCAACTCCACCACATGTGGGTTACTGACCCCCCCTGTCCGCCCACATCTCCAGCATGTGTCACCTGATGCTGGTTTGAATTTTCCTACCCGTACCGGTGTCAGGTACCACCTGGATACCACCCTATATTACAACCATTGTAGATCTGAATCTGAGCCTATCCATATAGTGGACCAAATTGTAGGCCATTTTTCTCCCAAGGAAGTTTTTCAGTTAAGCTCCCATTTTTTACTATATGGAGGGGGATCACTTTGGTCGGTAGTTTTTAAGAAGTCATACAGTGATGACAATATTTTTGGAGGCCTTTTATTAAGGAGGAGAGTTTTTTTCAAAAAGATTCACGTCCTTCCTAATGGGCTTATTTTTGTCCATATAGCTTTTAAGTTGAATGATCCCCCAGTAAGTATTCCCCTGCTGCTCCCCCATCAATCCGGATTCCCTTTTTCAGTGTTTTGTTCTACCTCACAGGGCAACAATATCTCCTGAATAGAAATGAGATAGATGATCCGCTACAAACCTCCAAGCTCTTGGGGTTCAGAAGCAGGTTGTGCAGACGTGCAAGCCAGAAGCCCTGGAAACCGAGAGGCAGTCTGAGAGGTGAGGGTCCCACATTTGTGATGAACTACAGCAGTGAGTTTAAAAAGATTACTCAAATTATTCAAAAATACCTACGAGTGCTTCATGCAGATGATAAGATACGTAGGGTCATTGACCAATGTTGCAATTTTTCCTCTAGAAGACTACCCACTTTAGGTTTGCTTTCCTTTACCAGTTGGTAAAAAACCCCTGTTGGTGCTTAACATTAAAGACCTCCCCCTTCCCCCGACGCTGACTAACCGTAAAAGCCCTTCCCATGGCGCGGCCTAACCCTTAAAGCCCCCTGGTGAGGCCTAACATAAGGCCCCGCCACCCACCTGGCAATACCTAACCAAAAAAACAGCTTAGTGGTGCCTATCCTTAAAACAACTCCCCACACCAAACACTTAGAACGCTCTTCCAGTACCTAGCCCCTCCCCCCCACCAACGGCTTCACACTTGCTCTTAGTAGTCTCAGTTTGCATAGCAGGAGGCCTCGGTGCCCACTATGTTATTGGGCTAGTCACAGCTATTGCAGTCTATGGTGGTGCTGTTTTTAGCATTCTGCCACCCTTTTTACTTTATATATGCTCACAGCACTTCTTTTCAGCTAGGACTGAGGCCTGATACATCTAAGACTCCTCTGTCACTGATGTTTTTGTACTGTATTTTCCACAATAAATGGAGAATATTTGCCCATGGCAGTGTGTTGCGGACTTCGCTCTTTTTAGGGACAATATCTGCTGAATATGCTCCAAATCCCAAGAATTTCCTGTAATTTGAGCCAGGCTGCTGCTTTAGAGAGAGGAATAAATTCAACTCATATATTAAACTCATATATGATGTAGAACTGCAGTAAGTCCTGTAATGTAGATAATCTTGTGAGAATTAACCCTTTGCCTGCCAAGCACATCCCTAGTACGTTTTGGCAGGCAAGGGCTCCTGCTGCCAAGAACATAACTAGTACATTCTTTGGCACTTCCAGGTTTGTTTTCTTCTTGCGGTTCACAGCAAGGATCGACTGTTGCAGACAGCATGTAAAGTTCCTAGGCAATGCCCTGTGGGTCTCATATTTCAAACAGAAGCTCTTGATAGCCTGCCACATGACCCCAAGCACCTACTGTGAGAGAGGCAGAGCTGTAATCCGCATTCAGCGACTGTAACAGTGTAATGTTTCATACACACTTGAGATAAAAGTCTTTTGAAAATGAAAGATCACAGACCAATCTTACCACCCTTCATGTAGTATGAGAGCCATACTCTACACAGTCTATTCTATGGAGCTGAACTCCACATCAGACAGAAATCTTTGCAAGATGCTGCACACAAAGATGCCCGTACACACTCAAAAGATCATTATCTGCAAAAGATCTGTTCCTGCAAAATATCCATTCCTGCAAAATGCATTCATAGTCTATGAGATCTGCAGATCCTCATACACACCTTGTTTAACAATCATCTGCAGATCAGATCCACCAGGATGGATTTTCAGATCTGCAGATGATTGCCAGATATGCAGATGAAGTCTGTTAAACAAGGTGTGTATGATGATCTGCAGATCTCATAGACTATGAATGCATTTTGCAGGAATGGATATTTTGCAGGAACAGATCTTTTGCAGATAATGATCTTTTGAGTGTGTACGGGCATCTTTGTGTGCAGCATCTTGCAAAGATTTTATCTGATGGGGAGTGCAGCTCCATAGAATAAACTGTGTAGGTATGGCTCTCATACTACATGGAATGGGGTAAAATTGGTCTGTGATCTTGCCTTTTCCAAAGACTTTTATCTCAAGTGTGTATGAAGCATAAGAGAAAAAAAAACCAACATACGTTTAGACGGCTGCCTTCTTCAGTCCTCTGATTTTCTGTGTATATGAGTCTATTCCCTGCACCTCTAAAGGGATACTGAGAAGCCTATCTCCATGTACTCTTCTCCTGCAAATGTATAACTTGATACATCTGAAGTCCCACCATCCAGGGTATCGGGGCCAATTAAATGATTAGCAGGACAGAGAGGCTCTTCCTATTGGCTGTCTGCTACTGTCTGTCATTCAGCACACTCATAGGAGTCCTGGATTACTGTGAGCTTGCTGGGGAATTGTGCAAAATGCTGTTTTATTATTGGGGGGTGTTGTTGACAGGAAAAGTGGGATACCAATACATATCTGGTATTGTTGGATTCAGCAGAATCGGGACTTTTACAAACAGTAAAAAAATTTGTCAGTAAATGTAATTATTTTTTTTTTTTAAAAAATTTGAGAAAAAAAAATCAGAAAAATATTTAATTTTTTATTTCACTATTTTAATATATTTCACTACAAAATTAGTTATATCTTTACAAAAACATTTTGTTTCACTATTGAAGCCCAATTCATTACAGAAAAAAACAATATATAATAAGTCTTATTTCATGTAGGTTTCCTTGTAAAAAAAAAAAAAAAAAATCGTAAGTAAAACAAATGAGGGCAAAAATGTCTAAAAACTGCTTGGCAGTAGATGTTCTTGTTTAGGACAAATTGGCTGGCAGGGAAAGGGTTAAGTCACCCATTTTCTCAGAGAACTCTTTACCTCCTTGTTCCGCAGACTGTATATTAGAGGGTTCAGCATCGGGACCACTATTGTATAGAAAGTTGTCAGGATCTGTTCCAACACATTGTAGTGATCTGATGATGGCATCATGTATACAAACATGGCTGATCCAAAGTAGATGACCATGATGATGAGATGGGACGAGCAGGTAGAGAAGGCCTTACTTCTTCCTTCCTTGGATTTAATACGTAGTATGACCCTGATAATCTTTACATATGACATCAGGTTGCACACAATTGGGCCCAATCCATATACCAAACATTCTACATATATAACGACATAGAACATAAATGTGCCAACACAGGAAATGTTAACCAGAGCTTTGGCATCACAGAAGAATTGGTGGACAGTACGGGAGGAGCAAAAAACAAGTTTTAAGGTTGAAGTTATGGTGATACAGGCGGTTCCAAAGGCAGAAATCCAGATTAACAGTGTAAATAATATACACATGTTTTTGTTGAGAATACGCTGATAATGTAAAGGGTGACAAATTGCAACATATCGATCATATCCCATTATAAATATAACTGTGATCTCAGCAAGGCCTGTTGCAAAAATAAAATATATCTGGACGCAGCACTGTGTGAGGGACATTGTGTTATCCCCGGAGATCATCATATACAGGAGATTGGGAATAGTGATAGTTGTGTAACACAAATCAATACAAGACAAGTTAGAGAGGAACAGATACATGGGGGTGTGTAAATGGTGATCCAGGCATATCACTGTAATGATAACGATATTCACCAGGATTCCAGCAAGATAGATTATTGGAAAGAATATAAAGCTGGACATGAATAATATATTCCCGTTCCTCAGGAAAAATGGTAAAATATGAAACATATCTGAGACAGATGCATTGGTATCCATTGGTTTTCCTGCAAAGAAAGTGTATTTTACGACTCAAAGGTAAAAATAAAAGCTGACGTCAGACTAGACAACTGACATCAGACTGACAACTGACATCACTAGGGCCCTCCCTACACAGCACCAATAGTGCAATGCTGGTAATGATCACTTTTATAGATGCTTTTTGAATAGTGGATAATCATTAACAAACTGTCCCTTTCCTCTGCTTACACCTCTCATATGGTGGATGTCTTCTTTGGTAGTTTTTGTTGCACCATAGGAATTATGTACAGAATGCTTGGGGGGGGGGGGGGGGCAATGTAAAAATTGCACTGGGACCCATCGCTCCTTAGCTATTTGCTGTCCTTTGTGCTGCCCACAACAGTCATTTGTTTAGTGTATTGGGTGTGAGGAATCCTACCATCCCTGATACCTGCCAGCAGTGTTACTTGCAAATTTTCGCCAAAATCATTTTTACATTGAAAATGGTATTATGGTTTTTGAGAAAATTTTGCTGAAATTTGCTTGTGTGTTCATGCTTTTTCACGGTTTTTACAAAAATGAAAAAAATATATATATATTTTCCGTAAAAACTATATTCTTACCGCAAAAATTGTATAATTCCACAGTGAACATTTGTGAAAAGTGCGACAAAACAAGAAAACATATTTTCGATGGCATTTTTGCTTAAAAATCAAATTTAACATTATTTTCACAAACATTAGTGCGAAAAGATTATCAGCATTTTTGCTCCTCACTGACTGCCAGTATGTTTAGAGCTCTGTCTGCTTCTGCTATTGGAAGGCACCTAAGCTCCTATTCACTCTAACTAACACTAGGTGGTGCTTGCTAGTGTTAATCCATGGAGAGATCTGTGTGAGGAGAGCCCTGTTTAGAGTGCTAGTATTTCAGGTAGTCACCCGGAGGAGAGGAAGCTGTACATTAACTATGCTATAAAGAATGAATGTCATAAGACAGGTGTGAGAGAACGTGAAAAAGCCGCCGCGTGTGCTACTGAGGAGGCGGCTGATTCCGCGTCCAATGCGGTGGTTTGCACGCGGAAGCGTGTGTCTGGTAGCAGGGCAGAACGCGGAAAAGCCGCCGCATGCAACAACAGTAAGGCAGCTGGTTCCACGTCCAGCGCGGCGGTTTGCACGCGGCAGCGTGTGTCTGGTGTGGCTGAGTCTGTTAGTGCACACAGGCTTAGGAATACGCGCGCGCGCGCTGAGAGGCAGAGTTCTTATACTGGGCAGAGAGAGTCAGCTGATCACACCGATCAGCTGACTCCAAAGCAGCATACTATTGGTTGATCAATTAGGGGTGGTGCTGGAGAGCACTACTCCATATATAGTTACTGCTGGCCAGTTGCAAGTTGTCTGCCGTTGCGAACACTACGTGGAAGCACTCAGACCTTAGTCAGATCCTTAGTCAGATCTTAGTCAGATCCAACAGTGTGTTTGTACCAGGTAGACCTGGGAATTCACACTGAGCCAGATTACTTGAACTGTTATTCTGTTTATGCTTAAGCTAGTTCCAGGGTGTAGAGACCACGGACCTTGCACCCAAGACTAGGGAACTTGTGCGATCATTTTGTTATACATCAGACTAGTTCCAGGGTGGAGAGACCACGGACCTCACACCCAGACTAGGCATTGTTTGATATCTGTTATGACTTATTGCTATCTTGACTGCTCCTCTGTCCTCTGATTCGGTACCTCGCATATCTGATACTCCGTTGCCAGACCCTGCTTGCCTTGGATACCGAGTCAGCCTTCTGTCTTTGTACTTTATCTGTCCGTGTGTTACCGACCAGGCGTGTCCGACCTCGAGAGCTATCTCTCCCCTTAAGAGATAGTCTCCAGATCAGAGAGTGACATCCACCTTCAGGTGTCACTCACTCTCTGGCCCTTCCTTTCTCCAGCCTGACTCCACCCCTTGGAGAGTCTCAGGCTGCTGGAAGGTTCCTGTGCTCTCAGAGCAGTGTTCCTTTACTGCCTAATATCACCTGCCCAGCAGGTGCATTACTCAAAGTACTACTGTTACACCAAACACTTACATACCCTTAGGTGTCCAGAGGTTAGTAATATATCTGTATTATCGGTAATTCTGCAGATCATCAATAATCAGGTATATATCTGCATTCTTGGTGATACTGCAGATCACCAATAATCAGATTCTCTCTGCGTGCTGACACAAATCGTTACAACAGGCAGGGCAATGCTGTACTCACAGCACTAATTCTATTGACAGTTTTTATTTTTTGCTTTCTGGGGGCTTTACCGATGCATCAGACTTAGAAACAATGGTACAAATAGAACACTGTCATCACCATAACAGTTATATACTATTGATTATAAAATATTATTACCATTATTATTGTGCATTTATACATTTATATCGTGCTGACACATTTCCTAAAGAGCTTTACAAAGATCATTGAAAATCACACATTACTAATCAATTGTGAATAAAGCCGGCCATACACTATTTAATTATGACTCCATTTTTTTGATCGATATTATGATAGAAATTAGGATCAACATTACAACTGATACATTGATCAATTATTTTTTGATCAACTAAAAAAGAGCATTATGGATTCGTTTTTCAATAGATTTTAGCCTTTATCAACTTCTGTAGTTTCTACCTAATGGACCAGAATAATTTTAACATTTTAGTGCCTCTCATTTATTTGGCCATAACTGTATCACTACTTATCACACATAAATGATCTATATATTGGTTAGTCTTTTTATGGGTGATTTTATTATATTATAGTAAGTAGTTATATTATAGTAATTACTTTATTTTCTATGCATTTTAAATGGGAAAAATTTAAAACAATGAAATAAATACACTATTGCCCCATTTCCATCCATTATAGTTAAAAAATAAACAGTATTATTGAAGATAAAATCCACACTTTGGCCTCAATTCACTAAGATCATGCTAGAGATAATAAGGCAAGAGAAAACTTACCTCCACACGTGAGAGAGTTATCTTACCTCTTCATTCCTTAAGTTACCTCTCCTGTAGTTAATTTACCTCCTCTGTAGTTAATTTACCTCCTCTGTAGTTAATTTACCTCCTCTGTAGTTATTTTCACATGCAGCTAATTAACAGCCTGTCTTTAACTCTGGAGTTATTTTAAGGATTGGAGAGTTAATTTAAAGACAGAAGAGTTAACTTTAGGCTTGCCTGAGGTAAAATGTTTCCTGAATACTACATGCCTTATCACCATGGTAACAGCTCTAGAAGAGTTATTAAAGACAGGAGATAAGTTTAGTGAATTGAGGTATTTGTCTAGTTAACCAGGTTATCACAACATTTAAATTATGTTCCTAGTACAATGTTATTTTTTTTTTCTGTTTTCTCTTTGTACTCTATCAATTAATTGCAAGCCCTTTTTTTGCAAAAACAGTAATATACCCTCAAGGCATATATGTTTAAAAAGCTGACCCCCTATGGTAAAAATGTAAGTATTCTCTTTTATATCCTGTTACTTGGGGGGGGGGGGGGATATTTTGGTACAGTACATATGAAAATAATTGTTTTATTGCTATTGCTTCGGTTTGTCCCTAAAAAGAATTTACATGACATAGGCCTCAACTTTAAAACACCCTAAACTATAGCCTACTACTTATCAAGATTAAAATTATATGACATATGTTTTATTTGATAACTAGCTCAGCATTTTCAGGCACTTAACCTCAAATTGTTCATGCCATTTTTATGCACAAAGTATTTTAGTGTCATTCTTTCTTTGAAGAGCCCCAGAAGAGTCTGGAAATAAAAAAAATACCACAAATGTCACTGTTATGAAAAGGAAACACCCGGGGCTATTCAAATAGATTTCTAGTAAATTTCCCAAGTTTGATCACAAAATAGAAAAATAATTGAGTTTTGAGAATTAAGTTTGTCTCTACATGCTTTTTTGTGATATGGTCCAAGCTGAAAGACACATCAAAATGTATACTACAACTTTTGATTAAATGGAGCTTGTATATACCTCATTTGATAACAAACTGGGTGCACAGCAATCCATTATTCACAAGGTGCACCTATGGCTTTTTTTTGTAGTCCATTTTTTTCACTATTAGTTACAGTGTCATTCTCTGAACATATATGACATAAGCTTGTTGGAGAGATGAGGACACGTAAGGTGCAGGAGGGGGGAGGAGGAGGCCTGCTCCACCCGTAATTTCCACAAAGTGTTGATCATAAGTTCCATTCAGCTCTATTGAGAAGATTCTACCTTCTGTCATTTGGAAAGTACTGATGACAGCAAAAGTAGAGAACAGAAATGTGGAATTAACATCAGTCTTTTCCACCATTTCTAACAATGAGCCATTTCATGGGTCTTATAGGTGAAGAAAAGATTTAGCACTTGTGCTGAATGGTAAAAAGCCATAATTAGAAAAACTGTGATTACGCTGAAAAGACAGTAACAATAAAGATGCAATTCAGAGACTGGAGGAGGACCCCAAGTGGGCCCTTTAGGTCAAGGGGGGCTGGAGCAGTCACAACATCTGCATCCCTTAATTCTACACCACTGCTTAAAGCGGAATATAACCCTGCATTTCAACTTTGCTATAAAACATTATTTACAGTATATTATATGCAATCAGCATTTTTTTTTTTACTAGACCAGCATTGGAAGGGTTACACAGGGCTTTAAAGTTCCTGGAGATTTCTGCAGACGCATCCGAAGCTCAGATAGTTACATTTTGTTTACATAAATGTATCTAAGTGTTGAATGTTACACACTTTGGCTGTCCTCCAGCTCAGTCAGAGAGAGTGAGTCACATTCAACACTTAGATACATGTATGTAAACAAAATGTAACTATCTGAGCTTCGGATGCATCTGCAGAAATCTCCAGGAACTGTAAAACTCTGTGTAACCTTTCCAATGCTGGTCTAGTAAAAAAAAAAATGCTGGTTGCATATAATATACTGTAAATAATGTTTTAGAGCAAAGTTGAAATGCAGGGTTATATTCCGCTTTAAGATTCATTAACTCAGTGATTTGCTCAACTCCAAGGAGCAAAAATAAAATTTTCTGAACCTACTCACAGTATAGGCCAAGCTACTCACTCATACAAACTATGGGACACATTTTCTGTAATTAGAGCCAAACTACTGCATTGGAAATAGGAAGAAATTCAACTCATCTATGAAGTAGAGCTGCTGTAAGACCTGAACTGAACATAATCTTGTGAGAATGAAGCCATCAATTTTCTCAAAGAACTCTTCACCTCCTTGTTCCGTAGACTGTATATGAGAGGGTTCAGCATCGGGATCACTACTGTGTAGAATATTGTCAGGATCTGTTCCAGCACATTGTAGTGTTCTGATGGGGGCATCATACATACAGATCCACCAAATCTAAAGTAGATGGTCATGATGATGAGATGGGATGAGCAGGTGGAGAAGGCCTTACTTCTTCCTCCGTTGGATTTAATATGTAGTATGACCCTGATAATCCTTACATATATTTGGCTGCACACAGCTGAGCCCAATCCATATACCAAAAAAATCTACATACATAACTACACAGAACACACATTTTTTGCCAGGCAGTATTTAACTTGAATGATGTGTTACAATAATTAGCCTAAGCATTAGGATGCTTTTTTTTTTTTAGCATACTCATACTGATGGATGATTTCTGTTTGGTTCTTGAGCTTCCTTCAGCACCACGCACCGCTTATCTTTAACATCCTTACTATCTCTAGATCAGTTTGTTTTCTTGTTTGTATTATAAATAGAAGAGAAAATTAGTGCCCCCCCCCCCCAACAAAACCTTGTTAACTCCTTGTCTCCCATGCAGGCTGCTATTGCCAGAATGGCTTAGATGGTCAGTGTGGGAAAGAGCCAGTGGTGCGTGCGAATTTTCGCTAAAGTCATTTTCGTATCAAAACTGCTATTTTTGTTTTCGAAAAAAAAAAATCCCAAAAAATAGGGTTGTATTTTTGTGTTTCCGCATTTTTCGCAAAATCGCAGAAAAGTAATTGTTTTTAGTGCAGAAATGCAGAAAATCAATATTTTTAACGTAAAAAATCATGAAAAGCGTGACAACACAGAAAAACTTTTTACCACCACAATTTTTACAGCGAAAACGCAAAAAAAAATCTTTACAGCAAAAATTTGCAAATAGCACATAAACAATATATTGTTATTGAATTTTCCTAAAAAAATCGAATTTAACATTATTTTCGCAAACATTTATGCAAAAAGGATTTTGGCATTTTTTTCACTTATCACTGGTGAGAACCAGCCCTAATTAATACTAACTTCATATGAAGAGTGCTTTACAAGAAGGGGCAGAAATCTTCGTGCAAACAAGGGGCTCATCCTAACCTGTGGTGCCCAGTAGGGAGTGGTAGATACCCCTACTCACTGATCTCAGGAAGGGGAAGGGAGGGTCTTATGCAGTAATCTCATCAGACTTCTCTTAAAAAAAGGGGGGCTTTCAGATATTTAACACACTGCAGGGATTTGGAATCTATTTCCCCCTTTCCCATTCTTTCAAATAGTTAAAAGAAAAAACAAACTTTAAGTCCTGACATTTTTGGACCTTGGCCAATGGACATGACCAACCAAGTAAGTTCCGAAGAAAGGCTGTCATGGAGTGGTGGTGACAAGCAAAGTTCAGCGGCATCTGTGGAAAAGCTGTGTACATACCCCGAGGCAGGAATCCTTTTGCAGGAAAAGGGAAGCATTAGACAGACTCTGCCATGAAAATGACTAAAAATGACTTTTTGCTTCCGTGGTATATTTCCTCCCTCAAAGTGAGGACATGGAGTTGTAGGGCAGAGGTGCACAATAGAGACAGAGGTGGAAGAACACTGGGGAAAGGGCAGGGGTAGGAGGGGAATACAGATGCCACTGAACCTTGCTGTTTGCTTGCCACCACTCCAACAAGAGCCTTTCTTTGTGAATTGGCCAGCTGGATCTCATCATTTCATGTTCTGGCCATCCAAAAGTCATAACACAAATTGTTCCCATATTGGCCACATCAGTTAGTCACTTTCCTTAATTGGCTGGGCAGATCCCAAAGTGGCCAACTTCATGATCTGGCTATAACTACAATTTAATTAAAAAAAGTTCTCTAGGTTATTCCCTACAAGGATTAGGGCCAACGTCAAAGCAGATCCTTACCTGTTTCTCCTCTGTAGGTATTGACAGCCAGTCCAATCTCTTAAAGAAAATGCAGAGGGGAAATTGTCTTCTAACAAAAATCACATGTTTGTTTTCAGCATTGCAACCCTAACATGCTTGTAGACAGGCAAGGATCTCACCAAGGGTGAAACCTTACTCAAGATGATAGAAAGCTTCTAATCTCTATACGGATGTCTGGGAAAGTCTGCAAGCCCGTTGCAAATGCAGAAAATGAGAACTCTAGGAAGTAAAGGAAACACAAAAAATACAGGAAGAAAACATTTTATCTCTTAACAATAAAAAGGTTTAGCAATGATCATTTGCAAGTTTTATGAACTGTGCTCAAGTGCAGAATGCTCCTGGCTATGGGGCGACATGATTAAGGCTAAGGGGGCACTTAGTGTCAGACTGGGAGCTGGAAAAGCTGAGGAAATCCACCTGCTGGCCAAGCAGCAGTAATCAGGTGTTGCTGCTCACAGTGAAGACTTGCTGCAGGTTTCTATTGGGAGTGACAACACAGGGTTTCTGCTGCTTGGCCAACAGGTGGATTTCCTCAGCTTTTCCTCCTCCCAGTCCAACACTGGGCACACTTGCGTAGTATCCCCCAACAGGGCTCAGTTGGACAGTTTTAGTAGGGCGCCGCAGCAGAATACAGTGGATCTGGAGGACAGTGCGGGATCTGATGAACTACATGGGGCTAGAAGAAGCATCAGGTAAGTTAACCTGAACTCCTTTTGTTGACTTAAGGTTCCTTTTAACCTGCCTTAACTTATTTTTCTTACTTAAAGTAAACCTGTGAGTTGCAAAAATTAAAAAGTTAGATACTTACCTTGGAAGAGGATCCTTCAGAAGCTTCACATATTTCCCTCTGTCTCGAAGATCCAGCGCTGTGTCCTGAAGCTTACCGCACTGCGCCTGCACAGTAGCATGAATGTGCTTAGTCTTCAGGGGATAAAGCCAAGCTCAATCAGGTTTGTGGTATTGTGCAGGCAGCCCAGTAGCGTGGACCTGCTATGGCTTTTCTCATCATAGCCCAAGTGGATCCATGCTGCTGCGTATGCGCAAACCGTCCACAAACCCTAGTCAATGGTTTTGCGGCTGGGACAGCGGTGGAGGACGCGGGAAGCCTTTGTAGGAACCAGAGGCTTCCCTCTACCAAGATGAGTACACATTTGTGTCACATTTTTTTCTCATAGGTCTCCTTTAAGGTGGGCATTTGTTTTCTTTTATTTATGTCCAGGGGAAGTTGAAAGGGAAGGCGAGTGATAAGAGGGAGGCAAAGGAAAAACAAACCATTTTATTTATTTATTTATATAGCATATTACGCAGCGCTGTGCAGAGTATATTGTCTTGTCACTAACAATCTAGTCACTACCATAGTCATATGTCTGCAGTATATTGTGTAGTATATGTATCATAGTCTAGGGCCAGTTTAGGAAGCCAATTAACGTCACTGTATGTTTTTTGGGATGTGGGAGGAAACCAGAGTGCCCGGTGGAAACCCGCACAGACACAGGGAGAACATACAAACTCCTTGTAGATGTTGACCTGGCTGGTATTCAAACCGGGTACCCAGCACTGCAAGGTGAGAGCGCTAACCACTACACCACCGTGCTGCCCTCCATATGATGCATTATATTACACCAATGTGCTTAAAAGAGTGTGGTCATGAAGCCAAGTATTTCAAAGCTGGCTAGTCCTACTACCCAAAGAAAAACCCTAAGGGAAAAAAATTGATAGATAGCTGAAAACTGCATTTTTTCATAGAAAACAGAGTGCACCATGGATTACCTGCATCTGGCCTTTCATAAGATGTTCACCTCCAGCCTCCCGTGGAAAGTACTATTATTATTATGATTATTAGTATCAATATGCAGTTACATAGCAATAACATTTTCCACAAATGTTTACATATTGAATGATTTAGGTCACTAAGTGTCCCTCAGAGGAGCTCACAGTGTAATGTTCCGACCAGAGCCCCAGCCTAATGTCCTTGCCATAGGCTATGGCAAACTAGGGGAGAAGCGGCTTAACCTGCCAGCATGTCTCTGTGAGGTGTGAGGACACTGGAATGCCCAGAGGAAATGAAAGCATACAAACTCCATGCAGATAGTGTACTGGCAAAAATCTGAGGTCTTTGTAGGTAAAATATGTGCTGTGCTAACAGTCCCAAAAGCCAGCTGCAAAGAAAAGAAACAGACGCACATCAGTACAACATACAACCTCTGACCCTCCTGTAAAGATGTATGGTTTTGTGCTTAAAGGAATCATCAGCCATGAAATGCTGCCCCTGATATGCTTACCCGGGGCTTCCTCCAGCCCCTAGCATCCAACATGTCCCATGCCGCATCTCCGTTCGCAGCCACAGGCCCGGGGTCCCCGCATGGTGCAGAGGGCGACCTCGAGGTCATCCTGTAGTGCGCCTGCATGAGCGCCGTTGTCAATCAAGCCCACGTTGTCCACAGTGTACTGCGCAGGCACAGAACTACTGCATCTGCGCAGTACACTGAGGACAACATGGACTTGACCTACAGTGGCGCTCGCGCAGGCACACTAGAGAAGGGCGGCCTCTGCACTAGTGGGGACCCCAGGCCGGCAGCTGCGAGAAGAGATGTGGCGTGGGATATGTCGGCTGCAAGGGACTGGAGGAAGTCCTGGATAAGTATATCAGGAGGCAGCATTTCATGGCTGATGATTACTTTAAAGTTGAATTATACTCCATATTTACATTTAAAACATCTGAAAGCATTTCCATGCGTAAAAACATTTATTTTTACTGCAGAGAGCAGTGCAAGATAGCTTATCTCTGATTCATCTGAAAATTCAATAATTTCCAGGTGAAACTCTCTGCCTGTGTCTTCACTTGAATCCTTTTCTGCTGAAGTAACCCAGCTGTTGCCTGGGCAATGAGTCTGTTCAGCAGTGGAAAGAAGGAGGCAGAATCAAGACACAGGCAGAGAACTTCAACGACAGTGAAAGGAAATATTTTTACACACAGTGAATGCTTGGAAATACTTTCATATTTTCTTTTATGTACCGAAAGGTGGTTACTCAGATTTTACTTTCGAGGGTATAATCCCCCTTTAACCAGTTCACATCCAGATTTTACGTCCAGGATAGTCCCCTTCTGTGCTCCTGGACATACAATCCACGTCCACAATTATGCATGTATATAAGCTGCCTGTTCTAACATCTTGTCAATCTACAGGAATTGGGTCTGAAGAAGGCTGATTAGCCAAAAGATTACTCTTTTTCTTTTAAGTTGGCCAACAAATGCTATCATTCTGGTACAAAACTTCTTGCTGTAATATCTATTTATGTTGATACACCTTTAATGATTGCTACCTGTAGCAAGAGATAAGATACCAGTAGAAAGAGATGCAAGTGCAATTCAAGATATGTATATTAAAATGTAAAAAAAATAAAAAAGTTGCCAAAAAAAATCCTTGGTTCCAGAGAACTGCAACTTTAACAGAGACAAGTGTAAAACAAAGACAACTGTAGCAGATGATGGATTTTGTAATATTTTATTTGAATGCAGCAGGTAAGGGTACACTTAAGAAGACTAGGGACCATATGCAATGAACTTTTTCTACTAAGTTTTCTCCTAGGTGATAATTTCAAAATTGTCTCTAAAATGACTTTTAAACCACCGCCAAGCAAGAAAATAATTTCTATAGTACTTTCTTATCTACCTTTTGGTACTTTTTCAGTTGCAAAGTGTTGAAAAGTTATTTTAAATAGAAAATTAAAAATGATCTCCCAGGAGAAACTCAAGAGAAAAAGTGAATTGAATAAGGGCTGATGGCCTATATTCAATTCACTTTCTATCCTAAATGTTCTCCTAGGAGACAAGTGTTCCTCTTCTGTTTTCAAAAAACTTTTCAGCAAACTCCAATTGAAAAAGTATTTCAATTGAAGGGAAAAAGTACTGTCAAAATTATTCTGAGTATTTTCTTGCTTGTTGGGGTCTTAAATGTATTTTATTTACAAGGTGTAAATATATCACCTAGGAGAAAACTTAGGAGAAAAAAGTGAATTGGATCAGGCCCTCTGTATCAGTCAATGCTTTAAAGGATACCGGAGGTGACATGTGACATGATGAGATAGACATGGGTATGTACAGTGCCTAGCACACAAATAACTATGCGGTGTTCCTTTTTTGCTTTCTCTGCCTGAAAGAGTTAAATATCAGGTGTGTAAGTGGCTGACTCAGTCCTGACTCAGACAGGAAGTGACTACAGTGTGACCCTCACTGATAAGAAATTCCAACTATAAAACACTTTCCTAGCAGAAAATGGCTTCTGAGAGCAGGAAAGAGATAAAAAGGATCAATCGTTCATAGATTTTAGCTCTGGCATACTTCAATGAATGTGTAATTGAGCAAAAAATAAAACAGTTAAAACTTAACAAGTAGATTTAAACATAAAATAAAACGGTGGAATTAGTTAAAAAGTCATTTTTAGAAGACGGAAGATAGATACAATTGTTTATTTCATTAGTTTATTTTCGCCTCGGGTGTCCTTTAACACCAACTGTAATGTAGACAATTTTTGGAACTGAATAAAAACATATTAAAAAAAAGAACATTGCCAACAGTAGAACAAGCTTAGTACAAACCCCAAAAGTAACTAATACTTATAGCAGCAGCAATAAAATACAGTGCACAAAATTGTTACCACAGATTTAAAGCTTTACATTTTTAGTCAAGTGTTGATGTGAAGTGATTAAATTATTATTTTGTTACCGATTTATTTAGAAATATAATTATTAAAATTCTTATCAAACATCATCATTCTGCAGGTTAAAAAGAGCATAAAATGTATTCATAGTCAAATAAATGTGAGATTTTAGGTAATTAGGAGGTAATTGTTATTAAGCACTTTTTTGTTAGATTTTAAGTTCCACAACTAATCTTTGCATTTACACTGTAAACAGGTACTAACAAATACTGGGCCAGGGTTACAATCTCATCATATAAATGTATATGTGCATGGACAAAATGAAAAACAAAATTCTGTATATATTACTCCCCCTCTGAAAAGAGAAAGCTACGATATCTCTCAGTACAGCTGTGTCCGCCTGTGATTTGTGCTGAGTCTTCTTACGCACCTCTGATGGAGTCTGCGGACAGACTGTTTTCATTCTGTTTTTTGTCCAGCATTTATATTTTTTAGGTCTGTTCGAGTCAATTATGGCAAAATATAGCAGGCCTAAGGGATGAATATATTGTCCCCATTACACCACTTATCCAGCAGGCTCTGCAGACTTCATTATAATAACAAAGATGAAAAAAAATTACAAATCTTTATTGTTTATTATGAACTTTAAAAATTATTTTAGACTTCTTTTTATCAACTTTGGCTGTACATCTATAGCAGCAGAAACTTCTGATTAAAGTAATCTTTATTGGGGAAGCTGTATCAAAAAAGGGCGCCGGAAATTTCGGTGCCCAGAAAACCCAGTAGTAGAATATTGGCAAATTTATCGATATTATTACAATGCAAATGGTGATAGTAAAATATTGGTAATGCTTAAATACTGATATTTTTCTAAAGATAACCCTCTTCTCATACTGAACCCTCCCCTCCATCAATGTCTTCTCTTAACCACCCCACGCGACTACCTTTAAATATCTCCCCCATGGCTAACCTTAACCTCCCCAAGGTTAACCGTAACTCCCCGCCTCGGCTAACCTAAAAACACCCACCCCTCCATGGCTACCTAACCTGATTGTTAATTTTTGGGCACTGCCATAATTGCCCATTCAAATAAATATATGGAACTGGAGCCATCTGCAATGTAAAATACAGCTACAAATAGCAGGCACAAGCTTTTCCCACTCCACCTTCTCTTGTCCTTTCTTTCTCCTTATAAGCTAATTGCCTTCCTTCATTTTTTTTCTCTTTTTGTTTTTTTTCCTCCTCCTTCTCCCCCCTTCCTCCTTGCCCCCTCCTTCTTCTCCTTCCTCATCCTACTTCTCCTTTTTGCCCTTTAGGCCCAGTTTATACTGGCATTAAAAACAGTCTGTTTAGCGGAACTAAACAGACTGGATTCTAATGGATGGTAACAGATCCTATGTTAATCAATTGGATCCATTTAAATTGCTCCATGAAAATGGATCTCTTCGGTCCGTTCCATCAAACGTAATGCAAGTTTGGGGTGAGAGTGATTTTTTGACGGATGTGTCGTATTGACCACACACTAACAGAAAGGAGGGTCATGGATGAAAAACCAATACCTTTTAAAAACTGATCCATTCCCCAGATCGCATTTGCCATGGATCAGTTTTTCATCCATGCAGGGTTAATGGGGCCTTACTTCTTTTTTCTTCCATTTTTTCTTACTTCTTCTTGTTCTCCTCATCCTTTCTTTCTTGAGAAATTAAAAAAAATGACATTGGGTCCCCTCTCCTGAGCCTTTTTTTTCTCCTTGGGGCTCCGTACCCTGAGCTATACCAGCCAGAATGGTCCATGGTATGGGGGGGCTCTGGAAGAGAGGGACAACCAAGCCTCCTCCTTTCTCACAGATCCCTTGCCCAATCTATGGTACCCTGGAGGAGTTGGGGAAGAAGGCCAATATCCTCAGTAAGGATCCCATGCTAATACCTTCTTCATAACTGGATTGAAGGTATCAACGCACCCGCTGACTTCTGTCACACACGATGCTCGATGCTCCCCCATGCAGCTCTAGCAATACTAAGTATAGCTAGGGCCTCATCCCCCAGAACACTGCCACCACAAGCTCCCTTTGTCCTCCCCTCCTGCTCACACCTATTGGCACCTGGAGAACCCGCAACACCCTGGTGCTCTAGCCACCAGCATGGGTGGGCAGCAATGGGTGTGGGTGGACAGGGAGGACAGCAGGGCCCAGTGGTGGCAGCATCCAGATGGGATGGGAGCTCTAGCTATACTAAGTAAAGCTAGGCCTAAAGCATCTTTAAAATTCTCTCCTGAGCTCCCCATTGGCCCATTAACACACCGATGGGCATCCTCCAGAGGGATATTTAAAGATGGAGGGATATTAAAAGATACTTTCGCTCTTGCTATATTTAGTGGGCTTCCTCTGGGCACCCCGGTTTCCTCCCACACCCCAAAAATATACAGATACAGTAAGTTGATTGGCTTCCCCCTAAATTGGCCCTAGACTATGATACATGCACTACATGATAGATACATAGACATAGGACTATGGTAGGGACACTCCTCTTCTGGTACAAGTGTGGCTGTGCCAAACCCGCTCGAGCATGGGCGTGCCTGCACAGTAGCATGAAGCCACTTGGGCACAAGCAGCTCTGGCTTACTGCTCAGGCACGGCCGTACTTGCACAGGTGCAGTATGGCCATGCTCATGCCAAAGAGGAGCATTTTCTTTTTAACTTTTTTATGCCTTGAATACACTTTAACCAGCAAGCTTAGGATCTTACACACCCCACTATTTGTTAGCTAGATGCGTCAATCAGGGGTGTAACTACAGGGGGGAAGCCCATGCAATGGCAGGGGGCCCAAAGCTGTAAGGGGGGCCCCAACTACTACTTCACTACCGCCAATAATGGGGTTCAGACTTCAGATCAGGTATGTTTGTTGCTACACTTGTTCTGGGTGTGAAGATTACGATGTCCATACTTGTTTTATGACCTTTGCAAGATGGACCCCCGGGCTGTGAGGGTCACCAAGGGGAGGCAAGGAAAAGGGTGGGAACATTGGAGGCCCTATCAAAGTTTTGCTGGGGGGACCCCAGGATTTGTAGTTACACCCCTGGTGACAACCTGTATATATTAGGATGGGCATGTACTAATTGTCATGGTTCAAGAGGCAGACTTGTACAAGCAATGGTGGTTAAGTATGAGGAAGATGAACAACAAGGTAGCAGTGGTTGGAAACATGCAGTGTGTGATGAGTTGCATTGGGTGGCGTGCTGCAGTGGGTATCAAGCATCGGTATCTGAACATGCCTGACTAACCCCAAAATATTGCTAACTTTATTTTGTTTTAGCTACAAACCAATTAAAAATCACATGATAGAAAATAAAAACACTTACCATATTTTTTGGACCATAAGACGCACCGGGGTTTAGAGGACAAAAACCAGAGTAAAAAATAAATACTAAACCTGGTGCATCCATGGTGAAGGGGCATCTTGTGGGTTACGCCCCATTTGTACCTCACCCCCCCTTGTACCTCGTGTCCCCCATGTGTCCTCCTGTGTCCTCCTCTGTCCCCCATGTGTCCTCCTCTGTGCTCCTTGTGTCCTCCTCTATGCCCTTTTGTGTCCCCCTGTGTCCTTTGTTTGTCCCCTTGTTCTCCTCTATGCGCCTTTGTGTCCTCCATTTGTCCCCCTGTATCCTCCTCTGCATGGGCACAGTACAGGGAGGACCTGACATTGCGGCGGGTTGGAGGTTCTTTGGCCCTTTTCTGGGACAAAGTGTTCACTTCCTGACTTGCGTCAGGGAGTGAATTACAAAACCGCTCCAGTAAAGCGCTTAGAAAGGCGCTTTTACCAGAAATGCAGTGCACAGTGGAGCGCGGGGGGGGGGGGTGAAAAATGTGTTTGCGTTTTCTATTTTTAGGTGTGAATGAGGCCTAAAAATGTAAAATTATCTAAGGAAAATGTCAGGCATTTACCATGTAGCCAGATGAAGCTCCTATGTACTTGTGACCCCTACCTTATTCTTTTAATTATATGTCTTATTTTAGTTTTTCTTTTTCTTATTCTTTTTACTTCTACTTATTTCTGTTCTCCTTATTATTCTCCTGCTTCTTCTTCTTCCAATTCTTTTTCATAACCCTATTCCTATTATTTATTTTGTTCTTCAGAATCAGTTATAATCCTAATTACTTTAACCCTGCCTTTGGAGTTTAACCTCCTTGGCGGTAACCCCGCGCAGGAGGTTTTCTCCGGCCCTGCTGGGCCGATTTGTCAAAAATTTTTTTTGCCAGAACGCAGCTAGCACTTTGCTAGCTGCGTCAGCACACCGATCGCCGCCGCCCCGCGCTCGATCGCCGGTATCAGTCGCGCCGCGCACCCCCCCCCCAGACCCCGTGCGCTGCCTGGCCAATCAGTGCCAGGCAGCGCTGAGGGGTGGTTCGGGACTGCCAATGACGTCCCGACGTCGGTGACGTCATCCCGCCCCATCGCCATGGGGGAAGCCCTCCAGGAAATCCCGTTCTTTGAACGGGATTTCCTGATCGGAGATCGCCGAAGGCAATAGAAGCGGGCGGGGGGAGGCCGCTGAGGAGCGGCTATCATGTAGCGAGCCCTGGGCTCGCTACATGATATAATAAATTATTTTTTTTTAAAAACTGCTGCGCTCCCTCCTGGTGGAATTTTTTATACCGCCAGGGGGCTTAAACAAAGGGCCAGGAATATAATTTGCATAGTGCTACCCTTCCCAAGCCTCTTTAACCCATTGTCATTCATGCAGGCTGGTAGAGTCAGAATTCAGAGCCCGGACAGCCTGGGACTCTGAGCAATACCAGCCTGCATGGTTCATGATAAGAGGTGCTCTGGAAAATGATATTACCAGAAGGACATATAGGGTTCTATTCAGAAAGCATTACCACATCCAGTAATGCTGAAAACAGTTGATTTTGCTGATCACCTTCCCAAATTACAAATCACTAAACTGATTACCAGCCGCACAGAAAATTAATATCAACTACTAGCGAGGTAAATTACCGTATTGTGCAACAATTGCTTTGCCTCAAGAAATGTCAAGAAATTGCAATTCACAAAGATTTACGTATTTGGTTTACCGGTCAAAAGTGTTCGGTATCTTTCTCCAGCTGATATAGCGGCCGATAACTCACCCTCTCACTAATAAAAACACAAGGTTTTCATGTTTGGAGTAAGGGCTACTGATCCTTTTCACTTCCCTAATTAGACTTAAAGGGGAACTAAAGTAAGAGGTACACAGAGGTTGCAATATGTATTTCCTTTTAATCAATACCAGTTGCCTGGCAGCCCTGCTGGTCTATTTCCCTGCAGTAGTATCTCAATAACACCAGAAACAAGCATGCAGGTAGTCTTGTCAGATCTGACTTTAAAGTCAGAAACACCTGATCTGCTGCATGCTTGTTCAGGGGCTATGGCTAATAGTATTAGAGGCAGAGGATCAGCAGGGCTGCCAGGCAACTGGTATTGCTTAAAAGGAAATAAACATGACAGCCTCCATATACCTCTCTCTTCAGTTCCCCTTTAACGGAAAAAGTGAGTATCACTTGACTCAGAAGAAAAAAATGTCCCGGCCCAATGTCTATGAAAGGTAAGGAGGATCAGGGGCCTGGAAGTTTGACTTCAAGGGAAGCCTAGATCTGCTCTTGAACTTCACACTTCCAGGACAAACACACTGATCCAAAGGACAAAGGTACATTTCACTACAATGGGTACATTCAAAAGGTTGAGTGTGTTGTTCAGGAGTACTTTGTATTGGAACTCCAGAGTGTCAAGGTTTTTCTGGACAAGAGGGGAACAGACAGTAAAAGTCACTTCCCACCCAGGATAAAAACAGGAAACAATACCACAATCTGGATCCGAGAACATAGAGTTCCCCTTGAACAACTATATGAACACGAAAGCTGGAAAGCAGGAGGGTTTTGATTAATGTTAATGGAACAAGTAGTACAAATTGAGATACAGTCACGTTTCCAGGTAACAAAGAGAGTGGGGAGACGGAGAGACATCTTGATAAAAGAAGAGCAAATACAAGTAACACCATCCTCACTACATCATTCTCAATACAATCCATATTTAGCCACTTATGCACACTATAGGTGGGTAAGTAAGGCAAGACTCTTAACTGAAAGATTACAGAGAGTACTCTACATTCTTCCTGACCTAAAGTATGCATTTTGCCTCAGGATATACAGGGGGCAAAGGTACAATCAGGACAGTTGGGAACATTGTTGGTTATTGATATGCTAATAAATTTCCCAGAAGAAAGAGTATCAACCCTATTCTTCTGGGAAGGGCCCCATGGGTTAGCATGGGATGTTAGTTTAATGAATCAGGGAACATTTTGGAGTAAAGAGTTAGAATTCTGGGATCCATTATGTAGCACCCCATGGACTGTCTATGATGGAAGGGGGTGGGACAAAAATGAGGGAGTTTAAAAAGAGCACCCTTAGGGAGGATGAAGGACTATAGACATACTGTATGGTTTTTGCACCCACAGTTACTATAGTTTAAAGGCCCCAACAGATCTATCATAATGAGAAAGGAGATGGTGATGGTAAAAGTGCAGGTTCCCACTACTCCAGGTAGTCTCACTGCCAGTGACTACTCCAGAACCCAAACGTCTGTCATGTGGGACACATAAAGTTGTAAAAAGTGGCCCTTTTCAGCTAAATCAAGGGCTATTTCAGTTATTATGGAGGCCCAATTTCAATTAATCACTTAGCAGAATAAGTAGGAAGAGTGGGTATCTGCCTACTACCGTACCACCATGGCAAGTCTTTGACACTCTGAGTGAAGAAGATTTTGGAATTCTCATTCAAAGTCTCCGCCCCACTACCTGCGACCTGGATCCTGGCCCAAATAGATCCTTAATGCAGTGCCCAGAGCTGATCAGGCCAGCACTTCACAAAATCACTCAGTGCTCCTTGCAAAGTGGACTTTTCCCAGAAGAACTAAAGAAAGCAATCATAAAACCCCTCTTGAAGAAACCATCACTAGATCCTGATTCTGTGACCAACTACAGACCTGTGGCGAACTTACCATTCCTATCAAAAGTTATCGAGAAAGTAGTCGCCAACCAGCTGGAAGCCAGGCTTACAGATAACAACATCTTTGATACTTTTCAGCCAGGATTCAGAAAAAGGCACAGCACTGAAACGGCATTAGTCCGAGTAATGAATGATCTACTTACTGCAAGGGACAAGGGTGATTGCTCAATTTTGATTCTTCTTGACTTGTCTGCAGCATTTGATACTGTGGATCATGAAATACTAATCCAGCGACTGAAGAATTACTGTGGCCCAAGGGGTACTGTTCTTAGCTGGTTTAAGACCTTCCTATCTGGCAGGATACAGCAAGTATGTCTGGGCACACACTACTCTAATCCAGTGCCACTTCACTATGGAGTTCCACAGGGTTCTGTACTATCACCATTACTCTTTGCAGTCTACATGCTCCCACTGGGCAAAATAATCCTGAACTATGGCCTAGGATACCATTGTTATGCAGATGACACACAACTGTATCTGTCCTTCAAGCCTGGCACCCAAGACCCATCAGCATCCATAAATGCGTGTCTAGTGGATTTACAAAATTGGATGAACACCAGCTGGCTGAGGCTGAACTCTGACAAAACAGAGGTGTTGGTGGTAGGTGGTCCACACATGATGGATAAAGTTCAAAACGCTCACCACCTCAAACTAGCAATTGGGGGAGATACTGTACAGTATAAAGACTCTGTGCGAAACCTTGGGGTGATCCTGGATGGAAATCTAAAACTCAGACAGCAGGTATCAGCTGTCGTCAAGTCTTCCTTCTTCCATCTAAGAAATATAGCGAAAATAAAACACCTTATCCCAGCTGAAGACCTACCTGTCCTGGTTCACGCATTTGTATCCTCCCGCCTAGACTACTGCAACCCTGTTAATCGGATCTACAGATAAGGTTCTGCGCCCCTTACAGCTAGTACAGAATGCTGCAGCCAGACTCCTAGCCAATGCCCCCCGCAGCTCACACATCACCCCAGTACTGCAAACTCTTCACTGGTTGCCAGTAAAATGGAGAATCAATTTTAAGATCTGCCTGCTGACATTCAAGGCTCTACACCACATGGGACCCAAATACATAGCGGATCTATTGGAACTTTATGACCCTCCACGCACCCTCCGCTCTGCCAACAAGATGAAGCTGGTTATTCCCAGGATACACTTAACATTTGGTGCTCTGGCCTTTTCCTACGCAGCCCCTACTCTATGGAACTCACTTCCATAATCAGTACGAGAGGCTCCCTCTCTGGACAGCTTTAAAAACCTCACCTCTTTTCCCGAGCCTTTGAGACTGCATAATGCAGGGTCACAGCGCTTTGAGTCCCCAGGGAGAAAAGCGCTATATAAATATTATTGTTATTGTTATTGTTGTTAATGTCTACCCCAATTGCAGCGCTGGCCCTGCCACCCTGGTACAGGCTTTTATGTCTTGGGCACATTCCACAGGGAATAGTGTAGCTAGAAGAATGTCCGGGATTATAGTGGACACGATATTGGGAGGCATGGGGACAGGAATGAGGGTAACAGATCATTCAACAATTAGGCACATTAGGACAACAGAATGTGGGTATCCAACATCATCTGAACGCAGTTTTGGAGCAGTTAATGCACAACACCTATAAAGTTCAGGGGTAAAATCAAAGTCATATTCAAACAATTCTTCAGGAGATGATTCCACACGATAGGGGTATTGCATGGGAAAATGTCTGCCTGTCCATGCAGACTGAGTTAACAGTGGATTTTAAGGTAATGGCTCAAGCATTGTTAGAAGGGAAAACTCCTTTAGAACTGAGACTAGACAAGGATAGATTTATCGATTTTCCTGGGGAAAGATCTTTTGCATGGAAGCAAAGAGATGTCTAGATCAACAGGTGGGAAGGAAGCAAGAGCTCTTCATGCACCACTACCTCCTTGGTTCCTACCAATGGAATTACCCAAGTAAAAATTTGTTTTTTAAACATGACCTCTATGGACACATTCATTGTACATTTTCATAATTGTTTAACAAGCTTGATCTCACAAGTGGAACTTACTGTGTATGCGGAGATCCCATATGGATCCAGTCGTCGAGGTTTTACTACCTTATTCCTCAAATTGTCAAGAGAACTCTAAAGTTCAAAGCTCCACAGGAGGTTCCAATTCTGAGAGGCAACACTAGGACTGACTTATGATTGCAATGTAATGCCAAGAGGATGATATTCATATTCTTGCTTTGCTGATGTCATGATGATTGTTAATGATATGTGCACCTTTATTCCTGATTGAAGCCAAATACATTTCCTTAACTGCTTGAGGCACCTATGGTCCACCTCGATGTCTGCTGCTGCTGTGAGAATGTCAAGCTTTTAAGTGCAGTTCTTATACTCCTGGTGCTGAAAGGTGGTAACCCCTGGCCACCACTAATTCAATTCTTCACATTTAACATGGTATACATGGTGGTGGGTCATGTGACGAGACATGCAACTGGAGTCATAGGGACTTGGATGTTGGACAAGGCTGAAGATAGATCATGTTGCTGCAGTGCTGAGAGTTGAGTTATTTACCCCTCCACTCCGCTAGCCATTATACAGTTCAGGGACCCGCCATGGGTATTCTAGTATGGGCCAAGATATTCATTTATCCAAACTGTGGGATATATTTCCTGTAATGTGTGAGCCAGGCTACGGCTTTGGAGATACTGTTTCTGCAGTAAGACCTGTAATGTACATAGTCTTGAGAGAATTAGGCCACCCATTTTCTCAAAGAGCACTTCAACTCCTTGTTCCGCAGACTGTATATTAGAGGGTTCAGCACCGGGACCACTATTGTATAGAATATTGTCAGGATCTGTGCCAGCACATTGTAGCAGTCTGATGATGGCATCATATATACAGACATGCCTGATCCAAAGTAGATGGCCATGATGGTGAGATGGGATGAGCAGGTGGAGAAGGCTTTACTTCTTCCTTCCTTGGATTTAATACGTAGAATGACCCTGATTATCTTCATATATGACGTCAAATTGTACACAAATGGGCACAATCCATATACCAAACAGTCCACATACACAACTGTATAGAACATAAATGTGCCACCACAGGAAATGTTAACCAAAGCTTTGGGATCACAGAGGAACTGGTGGACCGTGCGGGAGGAGCAAAAAAACAGTTTTAAGATGGAATTTGTAAGGAAACATGAGTTTATCCAGGCAGAGATCCAAATGAACAGTATGAATAATATACAGATTTTTTTGTTGAGAATACGCTGATAATGTAAAGGGTGACAAATTGCAACATATCGATCATATCCCATTATAAATAGAACTGTGATCTCAGCAATGTTAACTGTAATTAAAAAATATATCTGGACACAGCACTGTGTGAGGGACATTGTGTTATCCCCAGAGATCATCATATACAGGAGATTGGGAATAGTGATAGTTGTGTAACACAAATCAATAAATGACAAGTTACAGAGGAACAGATACATGGGGGTGTGTAAATGGTGATCCCGGCATATCACTGTAATGATAACGATATTCACCAGTATTCCAGCCAGATAGATTAGTGGGAAAACTATTATATTGGACATGAATAATGTATTCCCATTCCTCATGAAGAATGGGAAAATATGAAACTGTAAAACAGATGTGTTGTTTTCCATTAATTGCCCTGCAAAAAAAAAGTGTCTTTTAAAGAGGGACTTTAACCCAGGATTGAACTTTATCCCAATCAGTAGCTGATACCCCCTTTTCCATGAGAAATGTTTATCTATTTTTTAAATAAATATTCAGGGACATCTTTATGACTGATATTGTTGTAAAACCTCTCCCACAGTGTGATGTCATGACTATGATCTTGACAGTTTGTTGTCTGTAAACTTCATTGCATTGTGTGATTATGGGTTTTGGTCGGTGCCCTACCAGGACCAGCAGACCTGTCTCCAACAGCTAACGTGTGCACTGGACACACAGAATTGCAATATAACAATAGCAAGAAAAAAGAAAAACAGCCCTTACAAGGGCAATTGATTTATCAAGTCAGTGCACTATTAGAACCAGCAGACCTGTCTCCAACAGCTAATGGGTGCACTGGACACACAGAATTGCAATATAACAGTAGCAATAAAAAGAATACCAGCCCTTAGAAGGGTGAACTACTGTAGCACTAAGCACTGACTGCACCTGTCAGCAACAACTAAAGTGCACTGAGTTGACACACTGAACAGCAATATCACAAGATCAAAACACAGCCTTTAGAAGGGCTCTGGGCAGGGCCGGATTTGTACTTTTTACCGCCCAAGGCCAACTATACCGTCTGTATGGTTGTTATCTCTGTGCGCCCCAATGAGAATTGTACTTACATCATTGGATGCCACAGACAATAACTATTTCAGTAATACACGTATAGATTATAAGTTATGTTTTCCTTAAGAACTGTTTGCCATCTCATTAATGATGGACCCATTGTGTCACCATGAGAGTTAGGCTGAAGTGTACCTGCAGTATAGAGCTTACAGGTCTTGCAGGGACGACACAAGTACACAGGACAGAGAGTTCAAAGGTTAAAGCAGTACCTGTAGAAAGGGATGGCTGCATAGAACAGCTTTACTGTCCCTCACTGAGCCGCCCCTAAATTTCTGGTGCCCTAGGCCATGGCCTATGTGGCCTTGCCAGAAATCCGGCCCTGGCTCTGGGGGTTATGTAGATGGTGAATTGGCATAGGCGGACTGGCCTGGGGGGACAGGGGGCGATTGCCCCCCGGGCCGCCTCCTGCACCTTTCATCAGGGCCGCCAGGATTTTTTCCTACTCCTTGTCATATAAGTGTCTCCCTCTCCTCGCCCGAATGCAGTGAGTGTTGGTGAATCTCCAGGTGCTGCTAGGCAACAGAGGTCTGCCCCCTGCCTGTAGTAGCAGTCAGCCAGTGAAGAGAGAGCAGAGGTGGCTCTAGCGCGTCATTTGAAGTGGCCAGGCTGCCGGAGGATTCCAGTCCTGCCTGCCTGGTGAAATGAACGATGGAGTTTCTCTCTCAATCCCAGATTCCCAGCCTCTTGAAGCTGGAAGGGACAGGACACAGATCACTGCAGCCAGACATCAGCTACCAGACAATGTTCTTTGTAAGCGGACACCTCCTCTCCTCTTCATTAGTGTTGTCCGGATCATGAACGATTCGGATCTTTGATCCGAATCTATTTTATGAGTCGATCATCCGAATCCTCAAAATGAGTGATTCGGATCGCAAAAGGAGCGGGGCCAGAAGCGACACGCCCCCTCTCAGCGGGCAGCGGGGTCCTGGAAGCAGAGCTGAGATGGATCGCTCTGTTGGATGGGAGCCAGCCTTGCAGGGAGACAGGTAGATGAGGGGACATGGGTGCCACTGCCAGATATGTGTAGAGCAGTAGAGCACACATACTGGCTGCAATGTGCTGCCCATTATAGGCTGGCTGTTCCTTAGTGCTGCACAGTGATCACATTGGAAGCTTTTGGCTCAGCTCAGCTCAGTAACTTTGCAGGCACTGTGATTGCTGTGCAATATGATCCTCCTGCTCTCGGCACTAAACAGCTGCACTTATCTTCTGGGAATGCTTTCTTTCACTGTGTGACGTTTGCATGCAAAGTACACAGATGAGCATACAGGTGAAATACATGTAAAGCATATGAATGCAGCATATGGGTATTGTGTGCACAAACATTTCTGCTCTCTGCTCGTCCCTCCTCCCTTCTCTGTCCACTCCCTGCCCTCTGTCCATCTTCTCCCCTTCTCTGTGTGTCCACCCCCCTCCCCTTCTCCTGTCCACTGCAGGGAAAGACCTGTCCTGCTGTTCATTTCACCCCCGAATGCTTCGGTAGTAAAATGATCCGAGATTCGGATCAAAGATCCGGATCTCTTCAATGATCCGATTCGAATCATCCGGATCATTGAAAAGATCCGAACTTCCCATCTCTACTCTTCATTTGTTTGCTCTGTTTTGAACTGGCCAGCTCTAATGTGTATATGTAACCCTTTCACTGCTGCCTGCTAGTTTTAGCTTTTTGCAGCACTGGCTCTTTGTATTTAAGGCATGCATATTTATATATTCTTCAAGTTTGACTGCACACTGATATATTGTACTATCTCAATAACACTTACTACTTTACTTAAAGGACTTCCGATGCACAATAAAAAAAAAATCTCTTGTTTAATCACGCGTCTTCTGGCCGCGAGCAGCAGTCGCAGTCCCTTGCTACAGCCCTGGTCCTCTTCGGTGTCCCTGCTGGCTGTCTGCAATGATGTCTACCTGCTGGCAGGATCGGCTCTTCTGCGCCTGAGTCCACATCATCTGGCGCATACTGCGCCTGAGCATTAGTTTTGCACACGCCCAGTATGCACCAGATGATGTGGACGCGCAGGCACAGAAGACCCGACCACCTGGCGGGTAGCCATCATTGTGGACGGCCAAAGGGCTGTGGCAAGGAACTGTGACTGCTGCTCGGGGCCAAAAGAATCCCTAGGTGATTAAAAAATAGATTTTTTACTTTGCATTGGAAGTCCTTTAGAGGAAACCTTAAAGTGTACCTGAGTTGTGTACTGGTGTATTTATACTCACCTGGGGCATCCTCCAGCCCCATGAGGTGCTCCCTCGTTGTCCTCTCTGGCCGCTTTGTTGTCTTGTAATATTACACAACCCCCTCCTGGTAATCTGGCCAGTCGCAGCCAGTCATGCGCTTCTGCACATGCCTGTTTCCCTCACCATTCCCTCTCCCTGTTGTCCTTCTTGTCTCTCTCTGATATCCATTCAGCAGCTGTTCCCTCTGAAAGTTGCATGTGCCTCCTGAATTGTGCTCCCACAGCCGGGAGCATTCTGCGTTTGCAAAGCTGCTAAACATTGGTACTGCGCAAGCGGCGAACATTTCCAACTATGGAAGTGTGATCAGGGAGGCGTGTGGCCATGCCTGGTCCCTCAACCTCTGCAGGGGCCTCAGGCTGAGCTGTCCCTGTACTCCACAGCCCCCCTTAAGAGTAGTACTCACATGTCCTCGATCCAATGGCAAATCTCTCTGCTCTCCTCAAGCTGAGAGTAACTATGGTGACTTTCCTGTCGCTTAGCCTCCAGGTACCATGGTTACTCCCAGCGTGGCCGGTTCCATGATAAGCGTTCTCCTATCTTCCTCACTGGTACCCCCTACTGCTGGCTTTTATTTCTTTATCATTACGCGACACCGGCATTAGGAGGAAGTAGGGAGAGGAGGACGCTTATCATGCAGGCACCCAGGAGTAGGTGAGTTGACTGCTGCTCTTCCCGCTGCAGGGAGTGGGGAACCAAAGAAGCCACAGTGGGGGGAACACAGGAGCCATGGGGGTGGAGCACAGGGGGAACAAAAGTGACACAGGGAAAAAAAGGAACAAGGGACGGGAGGTGACACAGAGGGAGACAAGAGACAGAGGGGGGCAAAAAAGGCGCAGGGGGAATAGGAGACATAGAGGGGGACAGAAGAGGCACAGAAATTACAGTGTTCTGACTTAAGAACAGATTTAGATTAAGAACAAACCTACATTCCCTATTTCCTTAATTAATCAAGGACTACCTGTATTTCACAAGCCACTTTGTTAGGTACAGTATGTCTTGCTAGTACTGAATATATTTTGTTTTTGCCATCAGAACTGCCTTAATTTAAATTCTTTATGGCATTCCTCTGAGATTTTTGGTCCATACTGACATGTCATGCAATTGGCTCTACCCACAGCATGCCATGGTCATGCCCATTTTTGTCATTTGTCGAAGCCTATGTCATTTGCTGAAGCCTATGACAGCTGATCACACTAATTGGCTGGCAGTGGGAGGGAGGGAGGAAGCAGGGAATAAAATGTAAAAAAAAAAGCATTTTTATTAAATAAATATAAACATAAATATTGATAAAAAAAATAAACACAGTGAGGCGATCAGACCCCACCAACAGAGTGCTCTGTTGGTGGGGGGAAAAGGGGGGGGGGGGAATCACTTGTGTGCTGTGTTGTGCGGCCCTGCAGCTTGGCCTTAAAGCTGAAGTGGCCAATTTATCAATAGTGAGCCTGGTCTTTAGGGGGTTTAACACTGCAGTCCTCAAGTGGTTAAGAAGAGAAGAGATTTCAAAAGCATATGAGTGATATTAAGTTAACACTCCATGGGTTGAAAAACAGTGACCATGTCAATGACAGGATGTTGGCATAGCCAACTGTAACAGTTTAAGTAAAGGGAGCGGGCCGGAGTGGGACAGGTACGTAAAAAAGCAGCATTATCCCCAAACACACACACACTGTAATTCATCTGTAATGCCTGGACCCAGCATGCCATTGATTGACCCACAAAAGATGAACATTACAATGACAGGTGGAAAGTGTGGCCAGAAGTTGGTAATCCTTTATTTACTTATTTCGTCAATGAATCATATATACTGTATATCAATGTTCCAAGTCTACTGATGATTATAATCTGCTTATCATGATTACGCGTTATTTTGCATAAACCTCATCAGTTACAGCCACATGTTATTATGATTGGGAAATTCAATTGATTTCACATAATCCATTTGTAATCCTGCACATAATTTCCTGACGACTTTAGTGGTTAATCGCAAAGCCGCATAGGGCTCTATACATAAGACATTTGCGGTGAAAAAAAATCTTGGAGGGAAAATAGTGCATCAGTATTTTAGACTTTTGTGTGCTAATTCATAAAAATGTTTACACTTGCGATAATAGGTTGGGGAATTCCCGCACTAAACTGGCGGTGCTGCTGAGTTGTTACATTTGCTGGCTGAGTTGATACATTTTCTCCTGCAGAGACAGAGTAACTATAAAGGAGGCAGCCCCAGCATCCCTTTACATGTGCATTTTTTTAAAAACTGCCTTTCCTTGCCCTGAATCTTCTCTGAATCTGTCTAATAATCTTTCTAAACAATCTATTTAATTGCTGGAGCTTAGAAGAACTTCAAGAAATGTTACACATGCCAGGCTTTCTGATGTGAAATATATCTGAAAACAGGTACCCAAGGGGTTAAAAAACACAGCCTTGGTATTCCGGGATGCATTTTTTGTTCTGCTCTCATTGCAACTGCCTGGGAGGTCTGTCTCCAATAGCTTGGCTGTTATGCGCTGGCTTATCGCAAATATCTAAACAGCCAGGTTTCTCCGCTCACATTCCGCCTGCTCTAATCTTTATGAATTAACCTTCAGTGACATGTGTTGTAATAATCTCCGCACAAGGCGGTAATTTCCCGCACTGCTCAGGAATATCAGATTTTCATGCAGAAACAGCCTTTATAAATGGACACTTTGCTAAATGGTCGGAAAAGTCAGCTGTTTTGAGCATTACCACATGAGGGAATGCTTTATGAATAGAGGCCATAAATGCTATCGTCAACAAAATTGCTATGTTAAAGTCACCTAAGGACAGGGAAGGCTCTGGGTCTTAATGAACCTTCCTGTTCAACTCCAGGTGTCCGCATTTCCCTGCAGGCTCCCCCATTAGAAGTCCATGACCACTTTGGTCGTGGCTGCTTTCTTACAGGCTGGGGAGGCTTCAGCACAGCAGCCTTCAGAAGCACTCAGCCTTCCGAAGACAGGCCGCTCCGTACTGTGCATGTGCAAGCGCCTCCCTCGTGCACTCACATGTGCGCATACCGGTCTTCAGAAGCCCAAGTGCTTCTGAAGAGTGTCGAAGTCTCCCCCGGCAGGAGATACAAACGAAGGAGCCTGCTGGAGACCGATGGAAACCAGAGGAACAGGAAGGCTCATGAGGACCCAGAGCCTATGCTCTCCTTAGGTAAGTATCTGTGTTTTAATTTATTTTGGCTTCAGATTCACTTTAAGATGAATAGTGGGAACAAGTTACATTTTTTTTTTCAAAAAGACCTTGTTTTTGAGAAAATCATTTTTTTTCAATATTCAAAGGAACAATGCTTTTAAGGCAAGGTTTACAGTGGTGTGTTGCATAATGCATGTGTTAAAATGTGTGTGAACTACTGGAAGGCCCTATTCACAGTGGTCAATTGCATTGCAGAATAATTCTGCATGTTAACTCACTGCCCAAACAATTCTATGGGGCTGTTCACAGTAACAGATCAGGTTATTCTGACAGGTTATTACTGCATGCAGTCTTTGGATTAACGTCTATGTCCAGTCTCCATTGCAGCTCACACACATTTTAAAGAGAATCTGTATTGTTAAAATAGCACAAAAGTAAACATACCAGTGTGTTAGGGGACATCTCCTATTACCCTCTGTCACAATTTCACCGCTCCCCGCCGCATTAAAAGTAGTCAAAAACAGTTTTAAAAAGTTTGTTTATAAACAAACAAAATGGCCACCAAAACAGGAAGTAGGTTGATGTACAGTATGTCCACACATAGAAGATACATCCATACACAAGCAGGCTGTATACAGCCTTCCTTTTGAATCTCAAGAGATCATTTGTGTGTTTACCTTCTGTCCCCCTGCAGCTCTCATCCACTGAATACTAGTGACAGGCTGATCATTTCTTCCTGCAGACAGCTCTGCCCTGTCTGTAATTCCTCAGTATGTGTCAGCCAGCTCCTTTCACAGCCTAACAGAGGAGGATTTTTATCCAGCTCTCTTCTCCCACTGATAAGAGAGCAGAGACACTGCTGGCTTATGTAAATAACACACACACTGGAGTGTGCATAGAGGGGCCTGGAGAGGGGTGTGCATAACAGTTCAGCACGGAAGAGTTGGCAGCCTTACAGACAGAGGGCGACAAGTTCGACAGGGGAAAGATAAGCTGATTTATTACAGAGACGGTGATAGTAGAAAGTGCTGCAGTAAGCCAGAGCACATTAGAATAGGTTTAGGAACTTGTAGGATGGTAGAAAAAAGAATGACATTTTTGTTACAGAGTCTCTTTAACATGTGCAATATGCAACTGACCACTGTGAACATAGCCTCAAGATAGGACACAGACTGACATAGACCGATAAAAATGTTATTTGTCTTATTTGTGTGTGTTACTTCAAAGCCCGCATGTATCAAGTTAGAATAACAAGGATAGTGGGGCCATTCTTCTTTAATGGAAACCTCAAGGCCACTGGATATGCGAAATTGCTACATGATAATGTGTTTCCCTCTTTATGCACTGAAGCTGGCACATTCCCTGAGTTTTTCCAGCAAGATGGTGCACCACCACATTATGGGTGTCAGGTCCGAGCATTCCTAGATGAACAGTTTCCAGATGAAGTGGATTGGTTGTCGTGGGCCATTTGAATGGCCCCCAAGGTCTCCTGGTCTGACCCCCTTAGACTTTTATCTTTGGGGTCATCTGAAGGAAATTGTCTATGCTGTGAAGATACGAGATGTGCAGCACCTGAAACTACGGATACTGGAAGCCTGTGCTGGCATTTCTCCTGCAGTGTTACTATCAGTGTGTGAGGAGTGGGAGAAGAGGGTACAGATACTGGAAGCCTGTGCTGGCATTTCTCCTGCGGTGTTACTATCAGTGTGTGAGGAGTGGGAGAAGAGGGTACGGATACTGGAAGCCTGTGCTAGCATTTCTCCTGCGGTGTTACTATCGGAGTGTGAAGAGTGGGAGAAGAGGGTACGGATACTGGAAGCCTGTGCTGGCATTTCTCCTGCGGTGTTGCTATCAGTGAGTGAAGAGTGGGAGAAGAGGGTTGCATTGACAATCCAACACAATGGGCAGCACATTGAACACATTTTACAAGTGGTCAGAAACTTGTAAATAAGAAAGAATAAAGTTAAGTTAAAACCAAGCACACCATTGTTTTTCTTGCAAACTTCCCAATAATTTGATGTGTCACATGACCCTTTTCCTATTGAAAAAACAAAAGCTGGATTCAAAATGGCCGACTTCAAAATGGCCGCCACGGTCACCACCCATCTTGAAAAGTTTTCCCCCTCACATATACTAATGTGCCACAAACAGGAAGTTAATATCCCCAACCATTCCCATTTTATTAAGGTGTATCCATATAAATGGCCCACCCTGTGTATATAAAGTCCGAAAGGAATCACGCTTCTACTACCCCGATTGTGATGTCGCCCTCTGTGCCATTCCATGTTTCAAAATATACCACACGTGGGAGGTGTATTAGGTGTACATACTGTATAGTCTAGATCTGTATAGTTTCGCTATTTCTTCAGTTTATTAATACATTTTATTATTTCAACAATTTTGTGTTCCAGTCTTTTATTTATATGCAGAATGTCTACCAGGATTTTTTCTGATATATTTTGGTGAGTTATGATTTAAGCATTGGAGGCCTAAAATTTTTGAAAAAAAATGTACCACATTTAGACCCATAAACCCAGACAGAAATGCACCGCTGAGGAGGTTAACTAGTAAAGTTTACATAAACTTTCCTGCTGTATTTTAATACCTTTGATTCCTTACTTAACTACTTTCGCCTTTTGGATGTTGCCAATTACATCCAAAAGGCTGCACCTGTACAGCTATGCGCGGCTGCGCACTCCCGTGCTGCCTCTCATTAGCCCGGTGATCAATGAATGGGAACACAGTTCCCATTCATTGATCAAAGTCCATGTTAGAAAGACCGAAGGGCTTCTTTTAGAAGCCCCAATCATTCTAAAGAAAAAAAAAGTTTCCCGTCTTCACTTCCTGTAAGTGAGCAAGCTCGCTTACAGGACTAAAAAAATGTTTTGACTGTGGCCATCTTGTGGCCAAATAGTAAAACTACATCTACATACATTTTTTTTAAATAAATGCAATTTATGACATTTAAAATTAACTGTGGGGACTAACCCCACACTCCAAAAAATACACAAATAATTTTTTTAATGAAAAAAAAAATTACAATATAAAAACAAAAAAAAACATAAATAGTTACCTGAGGGTGTGAACGTTTTAAGTATGCATGTGAAGAGGGAATATTACTATTATTTTTTAAATTATAAGCCTGTAAATAGTGAAGGATGCAAAACTATAAAAATGCACCTTTATTTCCAAATAAATATTGGAGGGGAAAGTGAGTGGGAGGAAGGAGGGTAAGGAAAAACTGACTATGATACATGTGCAATAATCAGTGTTATACGGAGGGGGCGGTTGGCAATAGCGGGCCTTGGGTGCCAAAAAGTAAAAATTTGGCCCGATCATATTACCCCTATGTGACCAAAAGAGTGTGGTGATGACAGGGTAGGCAAACTAGGCTAGATTCACAGTAAGACGGTGCATTGTGATGCAACCTTAACGTCGCAATGCAACATTACAACGCAAGGCAAACGCTAAAAAAAGGTGGTAACGCACACTAACGCTGCGCTACCGCTGCATACAGTAGGTACAGTAAAGCATACAGACAATGAAAAGTATGATTTCCTGTACCTGGGGTAGCGTGTGCGTTTAGAGGTAACACATAACGCTACATTACAATGCGATGCTAACTTGGCACTCTGAATGTCCCATAGTAGCAGTAGGGTATTTTACCGTGTTAGCCATCAGTAAAAGCAAGACGTTTTAAATCAGGATGATACCATTTATTGGCTAACTAAAAATGAATAAGAATAAGCAAGCTTTCGGCCTTGCAGCCTTCTTCGGGCTTACATCCTGTTAGAACAATCTCTAACCCCATTTAGATGTTCTGTTTCAATTAAGGCATTTTAATGACATGTATTTATGCTTGAAAAAAATCTGTTTTCCTTTTTGATGTTGCATGTATATAGCTGTCTGTACCACCAGCCTGCAAACTAACAGAATGTAAGCCCGACGAAGGCTGCAAGGCCGAAAGCTTGCTAATTCTTATTTATTTTGAATGTCCCTTAGGATTATCATTGCAGTGTGGTAAGCTACGCTTTAAGACTTTGTAACACTGCTCCGCAACGTCCCAAAGTTTTTAACAAGAATAGGAAAAGAAAGATCACTGAAAACAGTTTTTTTTTAATAGAAAGCAGCACCCATCATGGATTACCTGTATCTGGACTTTCAGAAGATGTTCACCCCCAGCCTCTCTGAGAGAGAATTATTAATATGATTATCATCAATATCAATATGCATTTACACAGCACTGACATTTTCCATAAACTTTTACAGAGTATATTGAGTGATTTACGTCACTTAGTGTCCCTCAGAGGAGCTCACGGTGTAATGCTTCCACCATTGTCCCAACCTAATGTATTTTCCGTAGCCTATGGCAAACTGGGGGAGAAACTGCTTATCTTGCAAGCATGTATTTGTGACGTGTGAGGAAACTGGAATGCCCAGAGAAAAATAAAATATACAAATCCCATGCAGATAATGGCCTTGAAAAAATTGGAGGTCTTTCATTTGTAGGTAAAAATGTTCTGTCCCAAAAGCCAGCTGCAAAGGAAAGAAGCAGACGCACATCAGTATAACATACAGTCATGGACCCTCCTGTAAAGTTGTATGGTTTTGTGCTTCAAGTGTACCAGAAACGATAAAAAATACTGTCAAAGTTTTATACATACCTGGGGCTTCCTCCAGCCCCATGCGTACGGATCGCTCTCATGCCGCCGTCCTCAGCCTTCTGTATCGCCGATATCGGGTCCCATAACTTTGGCATTTTTACACACAGTGAATACTTAGAAATGCTTTCAAATATTCTTTTATGTACCTAAAAGTAGTTACTGAAATCTGATGCCTTATCCCTTGTCCTGACAAGCCCAATTTTACATCTTAAAATAAAGGTTAAAGGGACTCCAAGCACGTCTCGTGGGCATGCCTTTAAGCCAGACTACTTCCAACAAAGTCATGCTATGACCCCTCTGGAGGAGCCTCTTGCAATGGCCATGCGCGTCACTTCCTCTTCCTGCTTCATTCAGTGATGCACTTCTCTAACAGAGAAGACAGGGGTGACCCGGAAGTTATAACATAGCCAAGATGGCCGCGATTTTAAATTGAAAAAAATAAATAAAAAAAAAACATTTGGTGTAGAACAGAGATTCAGGCATTCATTTGCAGTACTGGTTGGAGTCTTAAAGGCATACCCATGAGAGGTGCTCGAAGTCCCTTTAAGTTTCAATTTGTGCCTATAGGACTATCCAGCAGTGGCTGTATAGTGTAATGGTTAAGGGCTCTGCCTCTGACCTGGGTTCAAATCTTGGCTCTTCCTGTTCAGTAACCAAGCACCTATTCAGTAGGAGACCTTGGGCAAAACTTCCTATAGAGCGCGTCTAGCGGCTGCAGCTCTGGCGCTTTGAGTCCGCCAGGAGAAAAGCGTGATTTAAATATTATTTGTCTTTTCATCTTTTGATAACAACTTATTTTACATACAAAGAAGTCTTTTGATGAATGTATTACCTTACATATGTATATATTTTTCTAAATTACTTAGCAATCAAGTTCCCACCCAAACAGCACCACTAAGGATAAACACATAAAAACATTAAAAACTATTTAAAATGGTGGAGTGTTTCCAACTAAAAATAAAGCACAAGAATATTATACAGTATCGTATAGTAATAATCAGTATGCAAATACATTTATTATATTATACATAATGTACACTGATCCCACAAAATACATAGCATAGCCAGAGGCTTGGTTAGTCCATTTAGTTACAGAACAGTGTGAAAAAAATATACAAAGAAATGATAGTGCAATTCAAAATATATGTGATAAAATGCAACAAACATTGCTAAAAAAAAATGTCTTGGTTCCAGAGAATTCTAGCTTTAACAAAAACAACTGATTTTGTAATACTGTATTTTAATACAACAGTTAAATAGTACACTTATCACTTATAATGTAATAAGACTTTGGCCCTTTTTCAATTCCTTTTTCCTCCTAAGTTATCGCATAGGATATACTTTTTCTTAAAGCAGTAGGATCAGCCATACTATGCCAGGGAAAAAAACACATATATAAGTAGATAAATACTTGATCTACTTACATAACACATGTATTGTACTGTCCACGTTTTGATTTCAGTGAATGTTATATAGTAAATTACGAGAATTCTGTTCCTGGTGGGGGCCATGTCTTTTGCCCACAGTTAAGGCTAACTCGTGATGTCATTTCTGCCCTTTACTTTTTTTCTTGTCTCCTCCAATCGCTGAGTCACCTCAGCTTTGCTTGTAAACACAAGTGAGTAGGGGATTAGGTTTCAGATAAGAAGCTGGCAGGGAAATAAAGGGAAGAGGAGGAATAGATTATAGATAAAAAGAACCCCCAGCATGCAATTCTTTGGCACGACTACTAAAGGGCCAGTGTTCCTTAAGTATGTGATAACTCCAAATCATAATAGCAGAAAAAGTTTTGAAAGTTTTGAATGCAGGATTAGCATCTTTATCACTTAATACACTCAGACCAGTTGCTGTTGAAATTTGATTTTTATGGTGACGATACTGCTTAAATCTCTTTAAAGGACACCCGAAGCGAAAATAAACTAATGAAATAAACGATTGTACCTAAGTCTTGTAAGTTTAAACTGTTTTATTGTTTTTGCTCAATGACACATTCATTGAATTATGCCAGAGCTAACATCTATGAATTGTTGACCCTTTTTATCTCTTTCCTGCTCTCAGAAGACATTTTCTGCTAGGAAAGTGTTTTATAGTTGGAATTTCTTATCAGTGAGGGTCACACTGTAGTCACTTCCTGTCTGAGTCAGGACTGAGTCAGGCATTTACATACCTGATATTTAACTCTTTCAGGCAGAGAAAGAAAAAAAGGAACACAGCATAGCACTGTACATACCCATGCCTATCTCATCATGTCACATGTCACCTCGGGTATCCTTTAAAGCGGATCCAAGATGAAAAACTAACTATATCAAGTAACTTGTCTATATATTTCATCTAAAGTTTAGATAGTTTACACAGCAAATCTAGCTGCAAACAGCTTTAATAGAAAATGATTGATCATTCCTGTGATACAATGACAGCAGCCATGTTGTTTGTAAACATTACACAGAGGCAGGCTTATCTGCATCTTGAGCAAAAAAAAACTAATCCCCCCTCCTCCCTCCTCCCCTCTGCCTCTGAAATCTCTGGCTAGTAATACCTCCCCCTCCTCCTGCCCAGACTGAGCTCCCAGGAGCCCTTGCTACTGTCTGAAAGTGCCTTGGCTTTCTGAAAACCTGGCTTGTTTCGTTTATAGGGAATTAGAGTATTAAAACTTAAACATTTTCATTCCGCAGCTAAAAACAAACATCGCTTTACATTGTCAAACAAATGCTAGAATTTAGGAGATAATTGTTATTTTTTAACTGTTATTAATCACCTCTTTTGTTGCATTTCTTAAAGCAGAATGAAACTCCATATTAACTGGAAAAAAATGATCCAATAAGAAATTATTTATTTAGCTTATCTATCATGTTGTTTTTAGTGTTCACGGTCAGATTTAAGAGAAATGTAAAATTAAAAAAGAAAATATTTGTGCTGGTTTCCATCTTTCCTTTTTCTCTGGGACGACATTTTCTTTTTTTTTTAGGCGGAATTTAACCCTGCATTTCAACTTTGCTCTAAAACATTAATTACAGTATATTATATGCAACCAGCATTTTTTTTTACTAGACCAGCATTGGAAGGGTTACACGCAGAGCTTTAAAGTTCCTGGAGAGAAATGCAGACGCATCCGAAGTTTAGATAGATACATTTTGTTTACATAAATGTATCTAAGTGTGGAATGTGACTCACTCTCTCTGACTGTGCAGGAGCTGGAGGACAGCCAAAGAGTGTGTAACATTCCTCACTTGTTACATTCTGTTTAGTTAAATGTATCTATCTGAACTTCAGATGCATCTGCATTTCTCTCCATGGAACTTTAAAGCTCTGTGTGTAACCCTTCCAATGCTGGTCTAGTAAAAAAAAAAATGCGGGTTGCATATAATATGCTGTAAATAATGTTTTAGAGCAAAGTTGAAATGCAGGGTTATATTCAGCTTTAATTCAGTGCTTATTTTACAGCTTACTGTTCATTCCACAGCAAATATCACCTAGATAACAGGCCTAAATCACTGTGAAATGATTCTTCAAAGGGAAGGAGGATTCAATTACCTTCTGGTCATAATGTCCTCATCTTATCTGAAACGGGAAGTTTCTGTTATTTGCATTTTGAGATAAGCTTGTTACAGTAGCTAAAAAAAATTGCCACAATCACAGTTAGGTACAGTTCAGCAAAGGCACACAGACCAGTTCAGCAAAGGCACACAGACCAGGTAATACAAAAAATTAGGGAACATATAAAGATTTATTTTTTAAAAAAAGGGGTTTACATATATATTTGGGGCACTATTTTTAAGCACTTTTTTATTCATGGAAGTTTCAACAATTTTCACGACTTATCTTTGTATGTACATTAATCCAAATACTGGGCCAGGTATAAGGATAACTCCTGCAGTTTTGATTTCTCTGCCTGTATTTGGTTGTTTGGTTTTGATTGAATTCACAATGAGTCTCATTGCCATCTGCAGTCACTCTGCAGTTCAGAGCAGCTCAGGATGTTGTCGTGAATCCACTTATGGCTTGCTGTAGTTGAACTGCAGTCAGACAGCTGTGGATTTTTTACATGCATGTGGTTGCATAATCTGGCATGCATTTGTAATGAGAGTCCTTTCCATTCACAGGCAGCTTGCAGCCTTCAATCAGCCTAACACAGGATTGCGGGATTACCATTCAGCTGTGTGGGAATTTGTATGTCTGCTCTCATTGGCTGATGTCCATAGAAAAGCCTGCCCCTCCTCTCAGACCTCGCCCGACATAGTGTTCACCTTATCCATAGTCGATTGCTGGGTTCATGGTGTGAAAGTTGTAATATTGTATTGCATTATCTTGCCTTGCCTTGCCTGGATGTTCACTGCACCCGTGAAGGGGGGCACAGTGAAGTCTTACCCATCCTGATAGTTTGGAGACTGCCTTCACCACGATGGTGAGTGGTAGTATTCCTGCTTGTTCTGTTCCCGTGGAAATGACTGTAGCAGCGGTTGCTATTAGTTACGCTCCTACCTGTTTGTCTTGTCCGTACCAGTGTGGATGTTTGCTATTGCTGGGCAAACAATCCTTCTGTCTGTCTGTCACTGTAAGTCTTGTTCCTGTGGACATAACTATAAGCTGTGGTTGCTATTAGTTAGCTCCTACTTGTTTGTCTTGCCCTTGTTAGTTTGGATGTTTGTTATCGCTGGGGCAGCAATTAGATTGACAAGCATTCAGTCTGTCTCTCTGATGTCTGTCTTTGCTACTCAGTGTGTTGGACATCAGAGGTTCAGTGCTGCAGTCGCCTTGAGCAACCAGTGTGTCTTGTTTGCTGGCAAACATTCCGTTTGTCTGTCTGTTGACTGTTTTGTGTGCTGGACATCAGAAGCTCAGGGCTGCGGTCGCCCTGAGCAATCATTGGCCTCGATTCATCAAGACTTATCGAATTGGTTAACGACAGTTTGGTAAAATACCGAATTCGTTAAGTTGATTTCAGGATTCATCAAATTTATCTACAGCTGTTAGCGAGCATTCGGTAATAATTCGGTAATCATTCGTTAGTGATGCGTTAAAACGGAAGAAAGTGCAATTCATGAAAATGAAAGTGGGTGTGGTTTATTGTTAAATTTAGGATTAGTTATCTCCTTCACTGCTCTGTCGTTATTCCTGTCAGATCATTGCTGACAGAGAAGATGGAGCCATTTGAAGTGGTTATGTATCAGCTGAGAGTGATTCAAAGGTGCAGAAGGGCAAGAATAAGGTCTAGAACCATATACATTTGCAAGAGAATAGATTTATCATCTGCATTTCTCTTGAATCATCTTGTAAGAGAACACAGGCAGTGCCAGGGTTAACTAATTTGCTAGCTGCACTATATTTTTTTTTTAGAAAAGGCTCCAATCAAATTGTGGGATTGTCCCAAGCCACTTACAGAATCCTGGTCCAGGTGTTAAGCCCTATTCAGAATGTTGCTACGTAGTGTTCAAAGGACTGCCTTTTACCCACAATTCCATGGGAATCTTATGGCCTTGTGTTAAATTACCGCTGTAAAATGGAAATATCGACACGTTACTGAATGGTTACCGAATTGTTATCGAATTCACACCGAATGAGGAAAAACCTTGATGAATACAACTAGAAATCGCTAAACTTCGAATTCGGTAATTTCACAAACTGGAAAAAGTTATCTCAAAGAGAATGATGAATCAAGGCCATTGTGTCTTATTTCATTGTGGCGATTATCAGAAGCTTAGAGCTGCGGTCGCTCTGAGCAATCTTGCTCCCTTGTCCATAGCTCCTGGGGAAATCTGTGTAACCTCCTCCTCAAAAGCATTCTGCTCTACTACTGAATATCACCCAGCTGCATAGTTTTGTTTGCTCTGGTGGTACTCTGGCTTTCTCAGCCTCAGTTGCTATGCCTTGCACGTTAACACCTGGGGGTAACCGAAGTCAGGAGACATATTCAGTGTCGTGTTCAAGCGGGGGCAGATTGGGAGTAGGGAGTAGATTGGGGCATAGCAGCTGAAAGAAAGCAGGAGATCTGCCAGGCATTACACCAGGGTTACAATTGTATTATATAAAAATATGTGTGTGGACAAAAAAATAAATAAAGAAGGATTTCATTTTGGCAGAAAGACAATACATTTAAGGTTTATTGCCACAGTAATCCAGTATATCTCTACAACTGATCTGGGCTAGTTTCAAAATTAGGGTGAAAACTCTTTAAGTCTGGGAGCACAGTTATACATACATTTTGCCGCATAGCGGGCAACATACTGTACATGAAATCACATATAATATAAGTCTATCAGCCACACAAAAGTTGCATTGGTGTCCAATTCACAATGCGATTTATTTTTCCATTTTAAAATAATACAACAATTTTCTTTTTCCCACATACTGTATTGCATGTGATGCATTCTTATGGAACTGCAAAGGCATGCTTTGTAAAAATGTATCTGGTGATATATATATATTTTTTTAGCTTGTTGAAAAAGCCGGATTATTAAAAATGCAAAGAAGTACGTACAAAAACACAAATCCAAAAACACAAACATAGAGCCCACTTTGCAGAACCACCAGTGTTTTCCTCGAGAGCAGAAAGCGCATGCATTATCACACATAATAGGAGTTTACGGGCCGCATAAGAAACCGCTTATCTCTGCGTTTTCCAACGTGCATTTGTAAATGCACAATTTGCTGCTTATTTCTGTTAAACCAACGTGAATCCCACACAATGTATTCCTATGGAGACTCAGAAGTAGTGCATCTCACTGCATTTTTACATGCCTTTTTTTTATTTTAAATACACTCTCCTGTATTTTCTGATCCTGTTTTTTACCTACTCTGGCCAGAATCCAGAAGAAGAGAAGAAAAGCATAGGAAAATGCACAGCACAAAAAGACATATGGAAATCCAAATGAAAATGCAAACATACATAAAGTGCACATCACAATTAGGAAAAATCAGAAATGCACATGTGTTAAAATGCATGCTTTTCTGCACAGCCAAGTGTGCTCCAAGCCTTAAAGCTAATGAGATCCCAATATTTAAATTAAAAAAGTCAGATACTCACCTAAGGAGAGGGAAGGCTCGGTCCTAATGAGCCTTCCCTCTCCTCTCCCGGTGCTGCGCTGGCTCTCCTGTTCAAATCCTCTGCTGCGGGGGACTTCGGAAGTCTCCGGGATCCGAGTCCTGCCGAAGAAAGGCGGCTCAATACTGTGCATGTGCGAGTGCGTCATAGTGGGCGCGTGCGCAGTGTGGAGTGGCCCGTCTTCAAGAGCATTTAGGCTCCCGAAGCATTTCCGAAGCCTCCCTTCGGCCAGGAAACAGCGGTATATGACCGAAAGGGTCCAATACTACTGCTACGGGGGAGCCAGCGCAACAGCAGGGACCGTCACCGGGAGAGGAGAGGGAATGCTCTCTATGGGACCCAGAGCCTACCTCTCCTTAGGTGAGTATCTGACTTTTTTATTTAAATATGGGTTCCCATTCACTTTAAGTTCATCTCTGGACACAGATGTATAAATAACGTCTGGCAGCTCAGTAATCAGAGGGCTAACCTGCTACCTTTGATTGCAAAATAAAAACATTTAAACTGGGCAGTGTAGTGTTGTCAGGTAAAGTGCTAAGCCGTGTAGCTGTAAGAATCCTTTTCCTCTTGGCTGTGAAAAAAATTACATGTAAATCGCAGTGCTCATTTCCCATTAGCATGATCCGTACGTTTCCTCGAATGCAATGGCCGGTCTGTGTGATTTTTCATGCAATTGTGTTCTGGGTTGCGGGATCACCACACTGCGTGATCGCACTTCCCAGTGGAAAAGAGCCCGAATGCAGATAATCAGTGTCTCAGCTTTTCTCAGGATACAAATAGCAACATGAATACTGCATATTTTACTCCTCTGATAAGAGAACGCTATCGCTCAGTGACACTATTATTATCATTATTGATTTATAAAGCGCCAACATATTTTGTGGCCCTGGCACTGTACAACGTAAGAAATTAGCATGGGGTACATAATATTACAGACAATGGGTATACTCCAATATACAAAATACAGAATTGACCATACAGCAGTGCCCCCCTGTGATTTGTGTTGGGAATTCTCGTTCACCTGTGATGGAGTGTGAGCTCAGACTGCTTGGATTCTGATTTTGGTCCAGCATTTATATCCTTGTGGTCTATTGAGTGAGACAATTATCGAAAAAAATAGTGTGCCTAAGGGATCAGTTTATTGTCCCCATTACACCACTAATCCACCAGGCTCTGTAGACTTCATTATAATAATAACACTGAAATAAACCCTACAACTTTTTATTGTTTAATATGAACCATCAAAATTATTTTTCAAGTTATTTTTATTAACTTTGGCTGTAGATCTCTAGGAGGAGAAGCTTCCAATTAAAGTCTTGTACTGTATGTCGAGGAAGCTGTCTGCGTACATAAAAAAGGAGCGCCTAGAAATTTGGGTGCCCAGAAAACCCATAAGTAAAATATGGAAAAATGTAACTATATTATTCTATTATTACAGTGCAAATGATGGTAGTACAATATCGGTAATACTCCCTCTACCAATGCCTAACCTTAACCACTCCCCCCAGCTAACCTTAACCACTCCCCCCAGCTAACCTTAACCACCTCCCCCTACGGCTTACATTAACCACTTGGCCCCCATGGCTATCCTAAACCACCCACCCGCCGTCATTTATACTTTCTGTGCCACTAGGCTCCCATTTCTTGTGCAGTAGTGCCCCTCCCACTCCATGTGCTGCCTCCTCTTCCATGTGTATCATCCATGTATGCAGCCTCTCTCTTTCCCTTGGGCCTCATTTTTCCTTTTTCACATGTTGATCCCCATGCTCAGCCTCCTCTTTCATATGTAGCAACCCCTCTTTCATGTTCAGGTGCCCCATTGGTCTACAACCACCCAAGGCCATGGCCTTTGTGGCCTGTCCAGAAATCTGGCCCTGCCCACCCTCCACGGCTAATAGTGTCCTAGTTGACCCCCTCGGTGCCCTCTCCTCCTCCTCTCTCACCACCTAAACCTGTCCTAATCTTGCTGCAGGTCAGTATCGTCAAACCCTCTCATCAGCCCTAGAGGAAGCTGCTCCCCCAATATTCCGACACAGCCGCTCCCCTAACTCCCAGCCCTAGTGCAGCACCCATACTCGCACCCTCCAGAGGGTGACATACACCACTGAATGGAAATGGAGGAAAACTCAACTTAACCAGGATTTCCTACAGTACAAGGCTAACCTGCTACATTTCCACACTGCTCTTGCTGATGCAAAGCAGGAATACTTCACCAAGCTTAGAACCCCCGGCGTCTCTTTGCCACTTTCAACTCCCCCACCCTCTGTTTCTTCCCTCTCTGCCATGGATGCCACCCACTTCACCAACAAAATTGTGTCCATCAGTCAGGAAATATCCAGCCTTCAATCCTCACCTCCCACCCCCTCTCATCCAGCTTCTCCTCCACCATAGCCTTCCCTCACCTCTTTCACTCCTACTATCATTGAGGAAGTCAACCACCTACTGCAGACTTCCCATACCACTACCTCTCCCCTTGACCCTGTCCCTTCTGACTTACTCTTTCCTCACTTCCTGGATTTGGTCCCAGTCCTCACTGCCCTGTTTAATCTCTCCCTATCCACATGTATCTACTCCTCAGACTCAAACTTCAAGCAGGTCACTGTACTTCCCCTGCTCAAGAAACCCTCCATCAACCCCTCACTACCCTCCAACTACCGCCTTATCTCCCTCCTCCCCTTTGCCTCAAAACTCCATTATTTTATAATGATAGCATGTATGGGGGTTTTGTGATTAACCACAGGATGGATTTGATGCCATTGACTTCAATGCATGTTCAGGAAAGTTTTGCTGAAATTACATGGAACCAATGGTAGTTTGAGGAAATTTTCACAAAAATGTCAGCCTTGTTTTTGCTCATCTACCTGTACTTTGCCTTAACCTAGTCAAAAGGAGACAGAGAGTGCTGGCACTAGATGATTCCAGGCAGGGTGCTTATACAAAACATGAACAAAAATACCTGTGCTCATGGTGAAGGGAAAAAATGGGTAAAGAGGCGCCCAAGGTGAATAAAATACATTAAAAGCAACTAAAATATAAATAAATGAGGTGGCTTACCTCAATGACACACCCATATAGGAAAGGATATTTATTAGTAAAAAAAGCACAGGCAACACGTTTCGTGGGAACTCGCCCACTTCCTCAGGCCACATAAAGTGCCTACAACCATCAAGAGAGGCGTTTAGTGCTACAGTTCAGCATTATATGATGGTGAAGGGAGACTCCACATAAACAGGGGAGAGGAGCAAGGGCACGTAGGGTTCCAAAAATCAAAGCACACCATCACAGGTTAAAAGCACATAGCAGACATAAGTAGAAAGGTCATGGGGGTAGGTACAAGTAGTTTTGTGGTGATTGTACACCTTTGTTTCTACCCCTTCATGATGCCAGCCACTAAACCGGAAACAAGGGCCGCTTCTGTGACAGCCCGATTATCTTGACCAGCCCTGCTGAATGCTGCCCAGGAGTCGGGACCCACCACAGAAATGAACGTACAATACCGCACCTTTTGAACTGGAACACCTTGGCCAGCACTGCCAGATGTCAGCAATTGAGATCCTCAGCAGCATCAGCCATCACCGCCAGTCTCTGTCATAAAGAACCGTTTCATCACTGCTGAACTTCCGCCTCCCAGATGTCCTCCTTCCCAGATGTCTCCTTAGGGATGACAGATGATTGCCAAGTGCAACTGGTTGCACCATAGTATGGCAGCCTCGGCTCTTGACTTTTGGACATTATTCCTCCCTCCCGCCCTTTCAGAACCTGTATGAGCCAAAACCAAATCCATGTACAAACCCCCATCTGTATTTGGTGAAATAAATTATTTTGATTCTCATTAACTGCTTTGTCAGAGGCCCTATGCAGTGTCAGAGATTGTAGCAGCAACCACTACCACTATATATATACTGTATATATATATATAGATATATATATATATATATATATATATATATCAAAATTGCCATATAGTAAGTGTGCCTCACTTACCGAGTCCTGCAAGGCATTCCTGAGAACCAGACCATACACCGTGATTCTGACACCACCTCTCAAAAGTGATATAGGGCTCTCCAGTATAAAAGTACAGATGATCCAGTAAAACCGCACCACTAAAACCATGTACAAATATCATGCCCGGAAGAAGTCGCTTTATAGTGAATAGGGATGGTACTGGACTGGGGTACAGCTCACTCTCCTCTACCCTCTGCCTTGGTAAGGGGATCATCCTTTCTGCTATGTGCAGCCTATGGCCTTCTGTCACTCTATGCACACGGCGTGTCAGCCATTTTACTATTTCATTGGTGCCGGTGTGTTTTCTTTGCACGCTCCTATGGTGATTTATTGATTTGTTTTGAGCATTTTCATTTTATTCATGGTTCATGGTTTCTTGCTGATGTGGCTATCCTTTACACAAGGATTGTATGTCACTGGGGATATATATCCCCTTGTGACCCATCAGCATATGCACTTGCACTTTAAACTTACCATTTGACTTTTTCTTTACAATATTGTTGGTCAGTGATTGAGCATTTATTATTGATGATTGGTATTTATTATTGACTAGCTGATGACCCGGCATTGCCGGGTATGTATTTGGCTGGTGTCAGCTCCGCCCACTTTTTCTAACCCCAACACACAAACACTCAATGACCAAGTTTGTGAGCTTTGGCCTCAATAATGTGTATATTCCCATAGAAATTAAGCAAACTAGATTGGCTGTTTGTGGCTCCGCCCCTCTCCTAACACACAAACACTCAATGACCAAGTTTGTGAGCTTTGGCCTCAATAATTTGTATATTCCCATAGAAATTAAGCAAACTAGATTGGCTGTTTGTGGCTCCGCCCCTCTCCAGCATTTGAACCCCAGTCCCCCAATGACCAACTGTAGCAGGTTTGAGGCATCTGCTATTTACAGTGTAAAAAATTGGCAGTAATTTAAATATTCCCCTTGAAAATCAACAGGTGCATTTCAATTGGCTATTATAGGCTCCACCCACTTCCCTAAATATTAATCTCGGTCACCCGGTGACCATCTGAGCAAAGTTTGAGAGCCCTGCCATTAACAGTGTAAGAAGGCCTGCAGTTTATATTTTCCCTGTGAAATTTGCTTTTGGCTCTGCCCACTTTTTGTAACCTGGACACACAGTCACTCAATGACCAAGTTTGTGAGCTTTCGGGTCTTTGGCATCAATAAAAACACATCTGATTGACTGTTTGTGGTGCCAACCCATTTCCTGAATTTGAACCCTAGTGACCCAATGACCACTGTACCAGGTTTGAGGCTTGTGCCATTAACAGTGCAAGAATGTCAGCAATTTTAATATTCCCCATGAAAATCAACAGGTGAATATTGATTGGCTTTTTTTAAGCTCAACCCACTTTTTTGAATATTAATCTCAGTCACCCAGTGACTGTCCAAAGTTTGAGAACCCTACCATTAACGGTGAAGAAGGGCTACAGTTTACATTTTTCCAGGGAAATGTGTTTTGACTCCACCCAGTTTTTTTTTTAACCTTGACATATAGTCACTAAATGGCCAAGTTTGTGTGTCGGGTTCCTGGCATCAAAATTGTGTGAATGGAAGCAGTTTATCCAGCAAAGAAATCTGGTTGCCTGTTTGTTATTTCACCCCTTTAGTGAATTTGAGCCCCAGTCACTTAATGACCGACTGCAGCAGGTTTAAGGCCTCTGCCATTAACAGTGTAAGAATGGCAGCAGTTTCAATATTCCCCTTGAAAATAAATAGGTGAATTTTGATTGGCTGTTGTAGGCTCCATCTACTTTTCTGAATATTAATCCCAGTGTAACAATGTGTGGTGTTTGGTGCACACTCAGAGTATTCAGATTGTTGGTGATCCGCAGTATCACCAATAATGCTGATATATCCGATTATGTGGCGATCTGCGGAATCGCCAATAATGCGGATATTTATTTATAACTCTGGATACCGGGTATAACGACAGTGGAAAACCCACCACACTGATATCTTTAAGAGGACTGGCTACCTCTAAAAGAGAAACGCAGTGTGTGCGATTCTGCGACTAGATGACGTAACGCTAGAATCGCGTTCCCCAGCAGCAATGATATACTGGGGAACCACTGAGACCTCCGCAAGGAGGGATTCAGCAGAATAAACCCTTTAGTGGGAGAACCACTAAAGGGGGCAAAGTCAGACGGAAACGGTTCGGTAACAAACTGGCTGCGAGGTACCGAATCGTGAAACAGAGAGCAGAGTCAGAAATCTAGCCAAGGTCAGTAACGGAAATCAGATAGGCGGAGGTACAAAGTCAGAAAGCCGAACTCGTAGTGAAATAGACAAGCAGAGGTTCGGCAACGGGAGATCAGAAAATGGCACAGATAACAATAGTGCTTGCGAATATATTGGCAAAACCAATATATGTCGCAGATCAGGAAAATAACAAATCTGACTGTTGTGGGCTAGTTACGGCAAGCCGCACTTGGCCCACGATGGTACTGACTGTCAGATCACTATCTGGCTGACTATTAGATCAACTGACTGGCTGACTATAACAGAGATCAGGTTACATACCAATATACAATAATCAGGAAAACAACAAAGACTGACTGATGAGAGACAGGAGCCTTGCTCCAGCTAGGACTGTCTCTCTCGGATCTAGCTAAGGTCTGAGTGCTATCACAAAGTAACGCTTACTGCAGACAACTTGCAACTGACAGAATGCCTGCTTTTATACTGTGCTGGGCTCAACCAGCCCGCCCAGCCAATCAGCCAATCACAACACAGTTCAAGGACCTTGCAGCACAGCTCAAGGACCTTACTGAGGTCAGCTGACCAGCTGGTCAGCTGACTCTCCTTCTAAGAGTATAAAAGGCTTTATTGCACACGCGCGCAGCCCCTACGGGGTCCAGACTGGATTGAGGATAGCGTTGGTGTGTGGCAGGCCCTGAGGCCTGTGAGGGAAGAACCGGACCACAGCCTCGACGTAAAGTACGCCGAGAGGCCTGTGGCCGAACGGTGGATCGCAACGCCGATGCGGATGTTTCTCCGCGTTCCGCATGCGACCATGTGGTGGATGGTGCCGCTGATGCGGACGCGGACAAACCTCCGCGTTCCGCTTGCTGAATGCGGTCAGGCCGCCGTCTTATGACAGTACCCTCCCTTTCAGGCGTGGCCTCCTGACATGCCTCTCCAGGTTTCCCAGGATGTGACTCATGAAACTTCTTTCTTATCTCTTTGGCATGCAGATCTCGAAGGGGAACCCATAATCTTTCCTCTGGTCCATACCCCTTCCAGTGTACCAGATACTGAACTTTATTGCGTACAATGCGAGAATCCAGGATATCCTGAACCTCATACTCCAGTTCCCCATCGACCACCACAGGAGAAGGGGGAGCCGAGTCTACCCTAACAGCAGGTTTCAATAGGGAGACATGGTATGTCCTGCCACATCTCAGACTGGCAGGTAGTTTCACCCTGTATGTCACATCATTAATCTTTCTTTCCACAGGGAAAGGCCCAATAAACCGGGGACCCAGTTTTGCCGATGGCTGTCTGAGAGAGATATGTTTGGTGGATACCCAAACAAAATCCCCCGGAACAAAGTTCCATTCAATGGAACGTCTCTTGTCCGCATACTTTTTCTGGATCTTAAAGGCCTTATTCAGATTGTACCTGACATTTTCCCAAATTTTCTTGAAGGCTCCTTGCCACTCCTGGAGAGCCGGAAGAGGTGACTCCCTGACTGGAAGCGACGAGAATTTGGGTGATCTACCGTAAACAACCTGAAATGGAGAATACCCGGAAGATGTGTTCCTGAGATTATTGTGAGCGAATTCAGCAAATGGCAAGAATTTCACCCACAGATGTTGCGCCTCCGCCACGTAACATCTCAAGAATTGTTCAAGGGATTGGTTGATTCTCTCTGTCTGCCCATTGGTCTGGGGATGGTAGCCAGACGAAAAAGACAGAGAGATGCCCAAATCTTTGCAAAAGGACCTCCAGAATTTAGATACAAACTGTACCCCTCGGTCTGAAACCACATTCACAGGAATTCCATGAAGCTTAAAGATGTTATGCACAAATAGTTCTGCCAAATCCTGAGCAGACGGCAACCCGGGCAGAGCAACAAAATGTGCCATCTTACTGAACCTGTCAGTTACGACCCAGATGACGGTCTTACCGTCAGATTCAGGCAGTTCACCCACAAAGTCCATAGAGATGTGGGACCATGGAACCTGTGGAGAAGGCAGGGGTTGGAGAGAACCGGCTGGAGCCTTCCTGGAGGATTTGCACCTGGCACAGACAGAACAGGACTTGACAAACTCCTCACAGTCGGACATGAAAGAAGGCCACCAGACAGCCCTACTCAACAGTTCCTGAGTACGGGCAATGCCCGGGTGTCCCACATTCTTGTGTTCATGAAACATACGTAGCACTTGCCCTCGGAAGCGGATGGGAACATACAGGAGACCCTCGGGTTTCCCCTTAGGAACATTAGCCTGACATGCCGAAAGCACCTTGGAAAGATCCTCCGAGATCTCAGTAGCTGCCAGAAAGTACTTTTCAGGGAGGATATTAGTGGGAGTAGCAGATGGGGCAGACTCAGGCTCAAAGCACCTAGACAAGGCATCAGCCTTAACGTTCTTGTCACCTGGCCTATACGTGATCACGAAATCAAAACGAGAAAAGAAAAGCGCCCATCTGGCCTGTCTGGGCGTTAACCTCTTAGCTTTCTCGATGTATTCGAGGTTTTTGTGATCTGTATACACTGTAAAAGGGAACTCTGCCCCTTCCAACCAATGGCGCCACCCCTCCAGTGCCAGTTTGATGGCCAACAGCTCTCGATTCCCCACATCATAATTTTTCTCCGCGGGCGCAAACCTCCTTAAGAAGTATGCACACGGATGGACCTTACCATCCGGGCCAAAAGCCTGTGATAAAACTGCGCCGACTCCTACATCGGACGCATCCACCTCCACAATGAAGGGGCGGGTGACGTCAGGATGATGCAAGATGGGAGCGGAACAGAAGGCTGCTTTCAACAACTCAAAGGCCTTAACTGCTTCAGATGGCCAGTTACTAGCATCAGCCCCCTTTCTTGTCAACTGAGTCATAGGGGCCACCACCGAAGAGTACCCCTTAATGAACCTCCTGTAATAGTTGGCGAATCCCAAAAACCTCTGCAGTGCCTTGAGGCCTGAAGGCTGTGGCCATTCCAGGACTGCTGCGACCTTACTAGGATCCATTGCCAACCCAGATGTGGAGATAATGTATCCCAGAAAGGCTACCTCCCTGACTTCGAAAATACATTTCTCCAACTTGGCGTATAATTGGTTCTCACGTAGTTTTTGGAGGACAAACCTAACATGCTGCCTATGCTGCTGCAAGTCTTTCGAAAAAATTAAAATGTCCTCAAGATAAACCACTAAGAATCTGCCTGATACATCTCTAAAGATATCATTGACGAACTCCTGAAAGACCGCCGGGGCATTGCATAACCCGAAGGGCATGACGAGGTACTCATAGTGACCGTCAGGTGTATTAAACGCGGTCTTCCACTCGTCGCCTTCTCGGATACGAATAAGGTTATATGCCCCCCCTTAGATCCAACTTGGAAAAAACACAGGCATCAGTAATCTGTGAGAATAGATCGTCGATGAGTGGGAGAGGGTAACGGTTTTTGATGGTGATCTTGTTAAGTTGTCTATAATCTATACACGGGCGAAGACCACCGTCTTTCTTCTTAACAAAGAAGAACCCCGCTCCCGCAGGGGACTTGGAAGGACGGATAAAGCCCTTCTCCAAGTTCTCCCTGATATAATCCTTCATCGCGATCTTCTCAGGACCAGAAAGATTGTACAACCGTCCCCGAGGGGGCATAGTACCTGGTCTCAGCTCAACAAGACAGTCATAGGGTCTATGGGGAGGCAACCTGTCCGCAGACCGGGCACAAAACACGTCACTGAATTCAGAATACTGAGGTGGAACCCCTTCAACGTGAACCTCAGAGGAACAGACTGATACAGACCCTAAACAATTCTCCTGACAATAGTGTGACCATGCAGACAGTTGTCCCTCCCTCCAATTTATCTGGGGAGAATGCTTCCTCAGCCAAGGGAGACCCAGGATGACTGACGAGGTGGCCATCTTTAAAACAAAGAACTGAATGTTTTCTGTGTGAAGAACCCCAATCTGGAGGGTGAGAAATGGAGTTTGACAAAGAGGTGACTTGTCTTGCAGTGGGGAGTCATCGATTGCGGTGACATAGATATGCTTCTGAATGGCGAGAATGGGGATATTGAACCTCAAAGCTAGATCACGATCTATCAAATTGGCGGCGGAGCCCGAGTCGATGAATGCAGACGTGTGACAAACTTGATTCTCCCATTGAAGGGAACAAGGCAGCAAGATCTTACTGTGATATGGAGGTAGGGTTTGCTCGCTTAGGGCGGTACCTCCAACCAGCCCTAAGCGGACAAGTTTCCCGCCCTCTTGCTGCACTTCTGCACTCGGTGACCCTTCTCCCCACAGTATAGGCATAGTCCCTCCTTCATTCTCCTAGCTCTCTCAGACCCTGTCAGATGGCCATGCCCCAATTGCATCGGTTCCTCCTCCGAGACCTCAGGAGGACTAACCCTGGCGAGTGCTAAAGATCTGCCCTTCTTATGATAACGAATACGTCTATCAATTTTAATGGACAGTGTTATGGCCTCATCTAAACTTTTCGGTTCAGGGTGGCTTATGATGACATCAGAGATGGAATCAGATAACCCATTCATATACGTGTCTAATAGTGTGAATTGATCCCACCTCACTGAGACTGCCCACTTCCTGAACTCTGCCGCATACTCCTCAACCAAGCGACTACCTTGTTTAAGTTCCCTGAGCTTGCGCTCGGCTGTGCCGGTGATGTCGGGATCATCGTAGATAATGGCCATCGCTTTAAAGAATTCAGACACCGATGACAAGGCAGTATGACCTTCGGGAAGGCTAAATGCCCAGGTCTGGGAATCTCCCTGTAAGAGGGTCCTAATCAGAGTAACCCTCTGTGCCTCTGAACCGGACGACACAGGTTTCATCTGGAAATATGCTAAACAGCGATTTCTAAAGTTACTAAAGTCGGCCCGTGAGCCAGAAAATTTTTCCGGAAGGGGCATCTTGGGCTCGACTGTGTGAGGGGAAGGTTGAACCACTGGTGGAGACAGGACATTAATTCTCTCTGTAAGCTGGGAGATCTGAGCTTGCTGTTTTGGACAGTTCTCCAATAGTGGCTGACAGCATATTCAATCGTTCCACCAGACCTTCCATATTCATAAATGTGGTCTGCAGTACTGTAACAATGTGTGGTGTTTGGTGCACACTCAGAGTATTCAGATTGTTGGTGATCCGCAGTATCAACAATAATGCTGATATATCCGATTATGTGGCGATCTGCGGAATCGCCAATAATGCGGATATTTATTTATAACTCTGGATACCGGGTATAACGACAGTGGAAAACCCACCACACTGATATCTTTAAGAGGACTGGCTACCTCTAAAAGAGAAACACAGTGTGTGCGATTCTGCGACTAGATGACGTAACGCTAGAATCGCGTTCCCCAGCAGCAATGATATACTGGGGAACCACTGAGACCTCCACAAGGAGGGATTCAGCAGAATAAACCCTTTAGTGGGAGAACCACTAAAGGGGGCAAAGTCAGACGGAAACGGTTCGGTAACAAACTGGCTGCGAGGTACCGAATCGTAAAACAGAGAGCAGAGTCAGAAATCTAGCCAAGGTCAGTAACGGAAATCAGATAGGTGGAGGTACAGAAAGTCAGAAAGCCGAACTCGTAGTGAAATAGATAGACAAGCAGAGGTTCGGCAACGGGAGATCAGAAAATGGCACAGATAACAATAGTGCTTGCGAATATATTGGCAAAACCAATATATGTTGCAGATCAGGAAAATAACAAATCTGACTGTTGTGGGCTAGTTACGGCAAGCCGCACTTGGCCCACGATGGTACTGACTGTCAGATCACTATCTGGCTGACTATTAGATCAACTGACTGGCTGACTATAACAGAGATCAGGTACATACCAATATACAATAATCAGGAAAACAACAAAGACTGACTGATGAGAGACAGGAGCCTTGCTCCAGCTAGGACTGTCTCTCTCGGATCTAGCTAAGGTCTGAGTGCTATCACAAAGTAACGCTTACTGCAGACAACTTGCAACTGACAGAATGCCTGCTTTTATACTGTGCTGGGCTCAACCAGCCCGCCCAGCCAATCAGCCAATCACAACACAGTTCAAGGACCTTGCAGCACAGCTCAAGGACCTTACTGAGGTCAGCTGACCAGCTGGTCAGCTGACTCTCCTTCTAAGAGTATAAAAGGCTTTATTGCACACGCGCGCAGCCCCTACGGGGTCCAGACTGGATTGAGGATAGCGTTGGTGTGTGGCAGGCCCTGAGGCCTGTGAGGGAAGAACCGGACCACAGCCTCGACGTAAAGTACGCCGAGAGGCCTGTGGCCGAACGGTGGATCGCAACGCCGATGCGGATGTTTCTCCGCGTTCTGCATGCGACCATGTGGTGGATGGTGCCGCTGATGCGGACGCGGACAAACCTCCGCGTTCCGCTTGCTGAATGCGGTCAGGCCGCCGTCTTATGACACCCAGTCACCCAGTGACCAACTGTGTCAAGTTTAAGAACCCTTCCATTAACAGTGTAAGAAAGCTGCAGTTTATATTTTCCCGCGCACTATTTCTAACCCTGACATACAATCACTCAATGACCAAGTTTTTGAGCTTTGGGGTCCTTGGCATCAAGAAGTAGCATTTTTCCATTGAAATTAAACAAATCTGATTGGCTGTTTATGGCTCCGCCCCTCTCCAGCATTTGACTCCCAGGTACAAACTAGGCTTTGCCTTTCATCATATGGCTTTTTTCCCCCCCGAACAATCTTGATTTTCATGCATTTATTTGGGAAAAAGAGAAAAAAAAATGGAAAACACATTATTTCTTAGTTTTACTAATTGCAGATTAAAAATAAAAAGTACTACTGGAGATTTAAAAAACCACAAATTTTGTTTGGCTATTTCTACCGTTTATCACAAAACTTTGATTATATTCCTGTCACAATTTATGGTGAAGATATTTGATAAATAATGCGACAGTGTATATTTTTCACTATGAACTGAGAAAATGAAAGTATTTTAAATGGTAAAAATCAATCTTATTGGCTTAGGGAACATTTAAACCCTTTCACCAATTAGTGCTGCAGCAGATAGTGCCAGAGGTTTGCACAGAAGCAAGCCCAATCGTGCACAGCTGTGCTTCGGCTACAAGAGCTATAGCTATGACCTCATGGCCTCGATGAAGTCACAGAGGACATAGATATACTGTAGTAGTGGATAAAGTGGTTAAGAAACAGAAGCAAAAGGAGCCTTAGTAGCAATCCATAAAACAATGCATTAATTTCTTTTATTCAACCTGCACAATCTTCTGCTTTCGTGTTCTCTATTTCCACCTTTGTGGGAAGTTAAAACATACCTTTAACTGTCAGTCACTATTATGTTTCAAAGGTACATTTTTAAATAATCTTTTAATCTATCTTCCAGCATCCTCTCCCACAATGCCTTTCTCTTCAAGGACTGTCTGTAAAAATAAATGTCGGGAGTTGTGATGGGGAATGAGGGAGGAGGAACTGGTCGAAAATGCTGAGTGTCCATGTAAAAGCCAAATCATTACATGGCACCAGTACATGGGCCCTCTCCTTGTGGTTTGGAGAGGTGTACATGTCTACATGTGTAAAGATTTTGTATCCCAAAGAAGGGAGCAAGCAGTTTTCTGATAAGAGGTAATAGTAAGTTTAAAAGTTATGCCCCATTAGTATTACCTAGCCAAAAGTGCCCACCATTATTATGAAGGCAGAGGTGCCCCCAGTACTAAGAAGCCAGAGGTATCCCCCAATATGAGGTGCTCAGATGTGGCTCCCAGTATTAGGTAGCAAGAGCCCTCCCCCCTGAATAAGTCACAGGTGCTCCCAGAATTGGGTAACCAGAAGTGCCCCTTCAGTTTTAAGTAGCAAGATATGCAGTCCATGCCAAGTTGCCAGTGGCAACCTACCTGTCCACATTCCATTAACACAATCTCACTTTAGCCTTTTCAAAGTCCTCAGCAGTCTCAATATGCCTCTAGGGGCATCTCTCATCACATAGCTCCCCGGTACATGGTGGTGGGCCATGAGATGAGGACACCCCTGGAGCCATGGGGACTTGAATGCTGGACAGTGCTGAAGGGAGATCATGTTTCAGGAGTGCTGAAAGGTAAGTTATTTACCTCTCCACTTTGCTAGCTATTCTGCAGTTCAGGAACCCCGACATGGGTCTGCACAAGGCTTGTGGTGGGCACCCTTATTGCTGGTAGATACACCAAGGCCCAGGGTTGTTATCTTAGTTGACCTGGGGTTGGTTAATCTGTTCCTGCTCCTTCAATTCACAATATTTATTTGTGCAGCTGGGATTTCCCCTTTCATTGTTTTGCTCAACTTCATGAACCTCATGAAGCAACAATATCTGTTGAATGTTCTCCAAATTCTAGAATGGGCCAAGCTATTCATTGATGCAAACTACGGAACATATTTCCTGTAATATGTGAGCCAGGCTACTGCTTTGGAGTTAGGAAGAAATTATGCTGATCTATGAAGAAGAGCTGATGTATGACCAGTGATGTACATAATCTTGAGAGAGCTAAACCATCCATTTTCTCAAAGAACTCATCACCTCCTTGTTCCGTAGACTGTATATGAGAGGGTTCAGCATCGGGACCACTACTGTATAGAAAGTTGTCAGGATCTGTTCCAGCACATTGTAGTGGTCTGATGGTGGCATCATATAAACAGATAAGGCTGATCCGAAGTAGATGACCATGATGGTGAGATGGGACGAGCAGGTGGAGAAGGCCTTACTTCTTCCATCCTTGGATTTAATACATAGTATGGCCATGATAATCTTTACATATGACGTCAGGATGTACACAGTTGGACCCAATCCATATACCAAACATTCTACATATACCACTGCATAGAACACATATGTGCCACCACAAGAAATGTTAACCACAGCTTTAGCATCACAGAGGAATTGGTGGACCGTGTAGGAGGAGCAGAAAACCAGTTTTAAAATGGAACTTGTAAGTATACATGAGTTTATCCAGGCAGAGATCCAGATGAACAGTGTCAATAATATAGAGAATTTTTTGTTGAGAATACGCTGATAATGTAACGGGTGACAGATTGCAACATATCGATCGTATCCCATTATAAATAGAGCCATGGTCTCAGCAATGTTTACTGTGAATAAAAAATATATCTGGACATAACACTGTGTGAGGGACATTGTGTTATCCCCAGAGATCATCATATACAGGAGATTGGGAATAGTGATAGTTGTGTAACACAAATCAATAAAAGACAAGTTACAGAGGAACAGATACATGGGGGTGTGTAAATGGTGATCCAGGCATATCACTGTAATGATAATGATATTCACCAGGAGTCCAGCCAGATATGTGAGTGGAAAAAATATTATATTGGCTATGAATAACATGTTCCCGTTCTTCATGAAAAATGGCAAAATATGAAACTGTAAAATAGTTGAGTTGTTTTCCATTCGTTGTCCTGCAAGAAAAGCGTCTTTTAAAACCAGCGTACAGGAAAAAAAAATGATATCAGGGCTAGTGCTGTGGGTACAGCATTGCCCTGCATTTCTTACCTCCTGAAACATTCATTTTTCCTAGTGTAGTGGGTGTGTGTCCTATCCACTATTACTATATGGTGCATGCTGGTGTTACTTTATGCAGATACCGGTAGGAGAGCCCTGGTTAAAGGACTGAGTTTGAAGACAAGAAGTAATGATAAGGTTCTTCCCTAGATACATGATCAATACGTTTTATTCTCCCAACGTACTACACATGCAACCTTCATCAACCTATAACCATTTCAGGGCCTCGCAGGCTCCTCTTTGTTAAGGTATTCAGACAGAAGACTGTACAATGGGTAATGCCTCTAACATACACAAGCACAAGTACGCCACCAACCACCCAATAGTCACCCCTCTCCCAGGGCCTTAAGCTGGCCACTAACGGTCCAATTTCGAGCGAAAAATCATTCGAGCGATTAGAAATTCTGATCGAACGAAAAATCGTTCACTATACCATCAACTAACCAATCATTGCTTCCTATCTATCACGACCACCAAGAAAAGCCAATTTTTTGTTCGACGAAAATTCATTCGGGCGACATTTTTTTCACTCGTTCATAATCGATTGTGTCCACCAATGGAGATTATTTACAACCAATCCGATCAGAATTTCTGATCGCTGGAACGATTTTTCGCTAAAAATTGGACCGTTAGTGGCCAGCTTTACTGTAATCACGCCCAAAACCTCATTATGCATAAATAATTGCCATCTCTAAGTTCAGAAACCACTGTTGGCACTCACCAGTGCTCCTGGCTTGCGTTCTCCTTGCATCTCTCACATCCCTGAGCACTGACTTCCTGGTTCTATCGCATGCAACCAATCGGGAGTCAGATTAGTGATCAGCTAGTGGCAGGGGGGCGGAATCTTCAGCTTTCACAGGGGACTCTGTTGAGTCTATCTGCTGTTGATGTGCACCCGAAACCTAGCATGTGTGTGCCCAACATGGGTTGCCACGACAACAAGATTGTCTATGTTCTGACTGTCACCGAGAACATGTAAAGCACAAGGAACCTACTCAGATGATAAAGAATAAAATAATACATTTGATTGATCTGGGGACTGATAATGGATGGATTGATGTAGCCATGAGAAATTACTTATTTTGTGAACATTCCCAGATTCCAGTTATCTACAGGTTCCTCAAAGTGCACAAAGGGGTTAATTCTTTACAGTATAAACCTATTGTTTCTGGAACAGACTCAGCCACACAGCCAATTGCCAGATACCGTGGTTTGCAAAAGTATTCGGCCCCCTTGAGGTTTTCTACATTTTGTCACATTACTGCCACAAACATGAATCAATTTTATTGGAATTCCACATGAAAGACCAATACAAAGTGGTGTACACATGAGAAGTGGAATGAAAATCATACATGATTCCAAACATTTTTTTTTACAAATAAATAGCTGCAAAGTGGGGTGTGCGTAATTATTCAGCCCCCTTTGGTCTGAGTGCAGTCAGTTGCCCCTAGACAATGCCTGATGAGTGCTAATGACTAAATAGAGTGCACATGTGTGTAATCTAATGTCAGTACAAATACAGCTGCTCTGTGTCAGCCTCAGAGGTTGTCTAAGAGAATATTGGGAGCAGCAACACCATGAAGTCCAAAGAACACACCAGACAGGTCAGGGATACAGTTATTGAGAAATGTAAAGCAGGCTTATGCTACAAAAAGATTTCCAAAGCCTTGAACATCCCATGGAGCACTGTTCAAGCGATCATTCAGAAATGGAAGAAGTATGGCACAACGGTAAACCTACCAAGACAAAGCCGTCCACCTAAACAAGGCTGAACAAGGAGAGCACTGATCAGAAATGCAGTCAAGAGGCCCATGGTGACACTGGACAAGCTACAGAGATCAACAGCTCAGGTCGGGGAATCTGTCCATAGGACAACTATTAGTTGTGCACTGCACAAATTTGGCCTTTATGGAAGAGTGGTTAGAAGAAAGCCATTGTTAACAGAAAAGCATAAGAAGTGCCGTTTGCAGTTTGTCACAAGCCATGTGGGGGACACAGTAAACATGTGGAAGAAGGTGCTCTGGTCAGATGAGACCAAAATGGAACTTTTTGGCCAAAATGCAAAACGCCATGTGTGGTGGAAAACTAACACTGCACATCACTCTGAACACACCATCCCAACTGTCAAATATAGTGGTGGCAGCATCATGCTCGGGGGGTGCTTCTCTTCAGCAGGGACAGGGAAGCTGGTCAGAGGTGATGGGCAGATGGATGGAGCCAAATACAGGGCAATCTTGGAAGAAAACCTCTTGGAGTCTGCAAAAGACTTGAGACTGGGGCGGAGGTTCACCTTCCAGCAGGACAACGACCCTAAACATAAAGCCAGGGCAACAATGGATTGGTTTAAAACAAAACATATCTATGTGTTAGAATGGCCTAGTCAAAGTCCAGATTTAAATCCAATCGAGAATCTGAGGCAAGATCTGAAAACTGCTGTTCACAAACGCTGTCCATCTAATCTGACTGAGCTGGAGCTGTTTTGCAAAGAAGAATGGGCAAGGATTTCAGTCTCTAGATGTGCAAAGCTGGTAGAGACATACCCTAAAAGACTGGCAGCTGTAATTGAAGCAAAAGGTGGTTCTACAAAGAATTGACTCAGGGGGCCGAATAATTACGCACACCCCATTTTGCAGTTATTTTATTTTTTTAAATGTTTGGAATCATGTATGATTTTCATTCCACTTCTCACGTGTACACCACTTTGTGTTGGTCTTTCACCGGGAATTCCAATAAAATTGATGCATGTTTGTGGCAGTAATGTGACAAAATGTGGAAAACTTCAAGGGAGCCGAATACTTTTGCAAACCACTGTATATTGATTTTCATTGGCAATCCCTTGTTTGCAAATTGCCAGCATTTCTAGGCAGCTTAATTTTTGGGGGGAAAACTGAGGGGGTCAAGCAGGACTGGATGCTATGTACAATGGATGTGTTGTCACTTAGCACATGTATTCCCAATAAGAAAGCCCTTAAATCTATGGAACATTTTATTATTCATGACAATAAGAAAGTTATTGTCCTACTGAATTCATTTTACATGCCCTTGACCTGGTATTACACAACTTTTTTTTTTTTGCTTTAAAAATGGGTGGTAGCCAGGGCCGGTTTAAGCAACAATGGGGCCCCAGGGCAAAATAAACCTGGGGGCCCCCCAACAGATACCCCGGAGCAAAAATTGGCATTAAGGGACCTTTTTTGCAGCTGGTATAGTCAGAGTTTGAAGCCCCAATCGGTCGGAGCACCACATTCTGGCTATCCCAGCCTGCATGGGGGACAAGGGGTTAAAAAATTTCAGGAGGGGTGACCCCACATACTGTATATTCCTGCGTATAAGACTACTTTTTAACCCTTGAAAATCTTCTGAAAAGTTGGGGGTCGTCTTATACGCCGGGTGTCATTGATGCCGGATGATACGCCCTATCCTGTTACTGCCTCTCAGATCTCCCTGCTAAGGGAGCGCAATTTATTCTTCCATACCGCTCTGATAAACAGGTAGACAAGGAGAGCTGACCAGTCTACTTAAGGAGAGTTGACTAATGCAACAAGTCAATTGACTATATACTGTTATATACTGGGTAACATACAGTACAGCACCAGTATCTGTTCATACACAGCACCAGTATACGATTTTTTTATTTTTATTTTAATTTGGTGTGCGTTGGAAGAGGGGTAGTCTTATACGGCGACTATATCCCAAACTCTATATTTTAACTGGAAAAGTTGGGGAGTCGTCTTATACACCCAGTCGTCTTATACGGTAATTAAAAAAAAAATTCCCACACTAAACTAGTGTTGGGCGAACAGTGTTCGCCACTGTTCGGGTTCTGCAGAACATCACCCTGTTCGGGTGATGTTCGAGTTCGGCCGAACACCTGACGGTGCTCGGCCAAACCGTTCGGCCATATGGCCGAACTAAGAGCGCATGGCCGAACGTTCCCCGAACGTTCGGCTAGCGCTGTGATTGGCCGAACGGGTCACGTGGTTCGGACCCGAACGCGCTCTGATTGGCCGAACTGTCACGTGGTTCGGGTAAATAAATACCCGAACCACGTCATATCTCCGCCATTTGTCTGTGGGTTTAGCTTTGGGTAGGCAGGCAGGGTAGTTCGCGCTCCAGCCACGCTAGCCAGGGTCCCCCCTGTCATTGTGTCACTGCTGGGAACAGTAGTACACCGCTTGCTCAGCCACACTATATAGCATTCTGTTTACTGCCACTCTGTGTACCTCGCTCAGCCACACTATATAGCATTCTGTTTACTGCCACTCTGTGTCTGCTGGGAATAGTAGTACACCGCTTGCTCAGCCACACTATATAGCATTCTGTTTACTGCCACTCTGTGTACCTCGCTCAGCCACACTATATAGCATTCTGTTTACTGCCACTCTGTGTCTGCTGGGAATAGTGGTACACCGCTCGCTCAGCCACACTATATAGCATTCTGTTCACTGTTCTGTGTCTGCTTGGAATAGTGGTACACCGCTCGCTCAGCCACACTATATAGCATTCTGTTTACTGTTCTGTGTCTGCTGGGAATAGTGGTACACCGCTCGCTCAGCCACACTATATAGCATTCTGTTTACTGTTCTGTGTCTGCTGGGAATAGTGGTACACCGCTCGCTCAGCCACACTATATAGCATTCTGTTCACTGTTCTGTGTCTGCTGGGAATAGTGGTACACCGCTCGCTCAGCCACACTATATAGCATTCTGTTCACTGTTCTGTGTCTGCTGGGAATAGTGGTACACCGCTCGCTCAGCCACACTATATAGCATTCTGTTTACTGTTCTGTGTCTGCTGGGAATAGTGGTACACCGCTCGCTCATCCACACTATATAGCATTCTGTTCACTGTTCTGTGTCTGCTGGGAATAGTGGTACACCGCTCGCTCAGCCACACTATATAGCATTCTGTTCACTGTTCTGTGTCTGCTGGGAATAGTGGTACACCGCTCGCTCAGCCACACTATAAAGCATTCTGTTCACTGTTCTGTGTCTGCTGGGAATAGTGGTACACCGCTCGCTCAGCCACACTATATAGCATTCTGTTTACTGTTCTGTGTCTGCTGGGAATAGTGGTACACCGCTCGCTCAGCCACACTATATAGCATTCTGTTTACTGTTCTGTGTCTGCTGGGAATAGTGGTACACCGCTCGCTCAGCCACACTATATAGCATTCTGTTTACTGTTCTGTGTCTGCTGGGAACAGTAGTACACCGCTCGCTCAGCCAGAGTATATAGCATTGTGTTTACTGCCACTCTGTGTACACCGCTCAGCCAGACTATATACCATTGTTTACTGACACTCTGTGTACACCGCTCAGCCAGACTATATACCATTGTTTACTGACACTCTGTGTACACCGCTCAGCCAGACTATATACCATTGTTTACTGCCACTCTGATTCTGCTGGGAACAGTAGTACACCGCTCGCTCAGCCAGACTATATACCATTGTTTACTGACACTCTGTGTACACCGCTCAGCCAGACTATATACCATTGTTTACTGCCACTCTGATTCTGCTGGGAACAGTAGTACACCGCTCGCTCAGCCAGACTATATACCATTGTTTACTGACACTATATAGCAGACTATATAGCATTGTGTGTACACCGCTCAGCCAGACTATATACCATTGTTTACTGACACTCTGTGTACACCGCTCAGCCAGACTATATACCATTGTTTACTGCCACTCTGATTCTGCTGGGAACAGTAGTACACCGCTCGCTCAGCCAGACTATATACCATTGTTTACTGACACTCTGTGTACACCGCTCAGCCAGACTATATACCATTGTTTACTGCCACTCTGATTCTGCTGGGAACAGTAGTACACCGCTCGCTCAGCCAGACTATATAGCATTGTGTTTACTGCCACTCTGTGTACACCGCTCAGCCACACTATATAGCATTGCGTACTCTGCCAGTCAGTGTGTATATTGCTGGGATCAGTAATACTCCACTCACCGTCAACCACTATATGAGCTCAACATGAGTTCCCCAGAGACCTCCGCTGTGAGCAGCACTCCCAACAACAGCAACAGCCAACGCCCCACGCAAGCTATAACATCCACCCCAGCAGCCAGTGGTCAGCAGCAGCCCTCCCCGGAGGAGAACGTTGTGTCCATCAGTCCGTCGCCAGAGCGATTAATGAGGGCTGCCATTGAGGAGATGATGGGGCCTGATGTGGAGGAGGAGGTCTGGCTCAGGCCAGCATCCCAAGTTAATGTTGAGGACGATGAGGGGTCTGTGTCTGGGGATGTTGGGGTGGCAGAGGTGGTGGGTGGGTCAGACTCAGGAGAAGAGTTGTATGATGAGGATGATGATCGGGACCATCTGTATGTGCCTCAGAGTCCGACCCCGGAAAACATGTTGTATCGTGTGTTTAGGTACTAAAATCTGCGTTCCCTCCCAGTAGTGTTGGGCGAACAGTGTTTGCCACTGTTCGGGTTCTGCAGAACATCACCCTGTTCGGGGTGACTATATAGCAGACTATATAGCATTGTGTTTAATGCCACTCTGTGTACACGGCTCAGCCACACTATATAGCATTGTGTTTACTTCCACTCTGTGTCTGCTGGGAACAGTAGTACACCGCTCACCCGCCACTGTATAGCATTGTGCTCTGTGTCACTGCTGACAATAGTGGTACACCGCTCACCCACCACTGTATAGCATTTCTGTACTGCCACTGTACTGCTGCCAGTCAGCGTGTACTTTAAGGATAAGTGAAATGAGGAAGAAATCCGGTGAAAGAGGGAAGGGCAAGGGAAGAGGTGTTTCCCCTGACGGTTCACGTACAGGCCACAGGGGAGCACCCAAGAAAACCCACTCAATACTGCCCATGTTGTCCAGGACAACAACCCTCACAGATCCAAAAGAACAGGACCAGATAATTACTTGGATGACCTCTCAAGCGTCCAGCAGTGGGTTAAGCAGCACCAGCACATCACGCACGAGGTCCGAGTCCTCAGCCAGTTAAAGTCTGGGCTTTCTTTGAAGACTGCACTGAGGATGTTACCATGGCGATTTGCAAGGTGTGCAAGACCCGCCTGAGCAGGGGGAAAAGTATTAACAACCTCTCCACCACCAGCATGAGCCGCCACATTCTATCCAAACATCCCACTCTGTGGGCAAACGCGGCAGGACAGGGTACCACCAGCAACACTGCCTCCCTTGGGTTCACCAGACTCACCACCAGACCCGCCTCAGCAGCAGCAGTAGCCCAGCCATTGCGTGGTTCACAACATTCACAAACATCAGACGATGCTGACACTGTCACTTTCCGGACTAGTGCTCTTGAGGTCTCCCAGTGTTCATCAAACACAACAACCAACAGCCCTTCGGTGTGCAGCGCTACGGTTGAGTTGTCTGTCTCTGAGATGTTTGAGCACAAGAGGAAATTGCCAGCAAATGACCCCCGGGCCGTGGCAGTAACAGCCAGCCAGCATAGCCAAGCTTCTGGCCTGCGAAATGCTGCCATATCGAGTGGTGGAGACAAACAGCTTCAAGGGCATGATGTCAGTGGCCATCCCACGTTACGTGGTTCCCAGCCGCTACCACTTTGCGCGCTCTGCAGTGCCTGAGTTGCATGAGCACGTGGTCAGCTAAATAACCCGAAGCTTGAAGAATGCCGTTGCCTGCAAGGTTCACCTCACCACTGACACCTGGACGAGTGCGTTCGGCCAGGGTCGATACATCTCCCTTACCGCGCACTGGGTGAACCTTGTGGAGCCTGGCAGCGATTCCTCACCTGCTACGGCGCGGGTGTTGCCCACGCCGCAAACAGCTGGATAACAACAGCAGCACCTACCTCTCTGACTCCTTCTCCTCCAACGCATCTCAAAGCTGTACCTCATCCGGAAATGCTAACCCAGCACCAGCAGCAGTAGGATCGTGGAAGCAGTGCAGCACAGCTGTTGGCATGCGTCAGCAAGCGTTGCTGAAGCTGATCTGCCTTGGGGATAAGCAGCACACAGGGGAGGAAATTTGGAGGGGAATAAAGGAACAGACGGATTTGTGGCTGGCACCGCTGGACCTGAAACCGGGCATGAAGCTAGACACCTGGCACGAACTGGCAATGTACGCAATAGAGGTGCTGGCTTGCCCGGCAGCCAGCGTTATGTCGGAACGCTGTTTCAGTGCTGCCGGAGGCATCATCACAGATCGGCGTATCCGCCTCTCCACAGAAAATGCAGACCGTCTGACTCAAATTAAAATGAATCAATCCTGGATTGGAAACGACTACGCAACACTCCTGGACCCCAACCAAGTAACATGACCGATGAACATCTGGGATGGTTTAGCGTTTCCGGTCCCTGTTTATTGAACCTCTCATCTGTATTACATTTATGACTGCATGGCGGCAAAAAGCATTGCTGCTATATCCGCACGCTTTTTGTCCTCATGCAAGGCCTGGGTTGTTGTGTCTCACAAAGCGTGGCCTTCTCCTCCTGCGCCTCCTCCTGTTCCATCACGTGTGCTGCTGCTGCTGCTGCTGCTGCTGGGTTACCGTTGCCGGTCCCTGTTTATGGAACCTCTTATCTTTATTACATTTATGACTACATGGCGGTACAAAGCATGCTATCCGCACGCTTTTTGTCCTCATGCAAGGCCTGGGTTGTTGTGTCTCACAAAGCGTGGCCTTCTCCTCCTGCGCCTCCTCCTGTTCCATCACGTGTGCTGCTGCTGCTGCTGCTGCTGCTGCTGCTGGGTTACCGTTGCCGGTCCCTGTTTATGGAACCTCTTATCTTTATTACATTTATGACTACATGGCGGTACAAAGCATGCTATCCGCACGCTTTTTGTCCTCATGCAAGGCCTGGGTTGTTGTGTCTCACAAAGCGTGGCCTTCTCCTCCTGCGCCTCCTCCTGTTCCATCACGTGTGCTGCTGCTGGGTTAGCGTTGCCGCGTGGTCCCTGTTTATTGAACCACTTATCTTTATTACATTTATGACTGCATGGTGGTACAAAGCATGCTATCCGCACGCTTCTTGTCCTCATGCAAGGCCTGGGTTGTTGTGTCTCAAAGCGTGGCCTTCTCCTCCTGCGCCACCCTCCTCCTGTTCCATCACGTGTGCTGTTGCTGGGTTAGCATTACCGGTCCCTTTTCCTGGAACCTCTTATATGTATTACATTTATGACTGCATGCCGACAAAAAGCATGTTACCTGTGCAAAGAAAACAGACATTTCCCGCATTTAAAAGACAGTTTTCCCTTTGAAACTTTAAAATCGATTTTCTCAAAAACTATAAGCTCTTTTTGCTAATTTTTTTTTTCCTCTTGTACCCACTCCCAAGGTGCACATACCCTGTAAATTTGGGGTATGTAGCATGTAAGGAGGCTTTACAAACCACAAAAGTTCGGGTCCCCATTGACTTCCATTATGTTCGGAGTTCGGGTCGAACACCCGAACATCGCGGCCATGTTCGGCCTGTTCGGCCCGAACCCGAACATCTAGATGTTCGCCCAACACTACACTAAACATAAAAAAAAATTGGGAAAATAGGAAAAAAATGCCAGGGATCTTCATACAGCCATATTGCAGCTGTATAGCGATCCCTGGCCAAAGCGCTGCGGCTGCGTATGGACCCCCTGGAAACCCCGTCAGGAAATTTATTTCTCTTTCTTTTGATACATGTAAAATTACGCTACCGTTGGGTACTAAAAGTGACATTTAAAAGTATACTTTTTTCCTTCGAAACTTTAAAATCAATTTTCTCAAAAACGATAAGGTCTTTTTGAAAAATTGTTTTTTCCCCTTATTCCCAATGATCTCCTTAACATATCCTGCAAATTTAGGGTTTCTAGAATTTAAGGTGGATTTGCTATTAACCATTAAAGTCGGCTGTTTTTTAAATGTGTATTTTTTTTCCTTTGAAAATTTAAAATCGATTTTCTCAAAAACTATAAGGTCGATTTGAAAAAAAAATTTTTCCTCTTGTAGCCACTGGGGCCCCCTACAAGCTTTGGGGCCCTGGGGCAGCTGCCTCCTTTGCCTCTATGGTAGCGCCGGCCCTGGTGGTAGCAACAAAGCTGAAAAACCGCGATGGGCAGTTTGCCAGCTGCAGCTTTTGTGAACTTATTTGTGGGGTACCTTAAAAGGAATCTGAAGCGAGGGATATGGAGGCTGCCATATTTCCTTTTAAGAAATACCAGCCTGACTGTCCTGCTGATCTTTACAGTCCGTTGTGTCCGAATCACACACCTAAAACAAGCATGTAACAAATCTTGTTGGATTTTTATTAGAAACATCTGATCGGCATGCTCTTTTTCTGGGTCTATGGCTACAAGTATTTCAGGCAGAGGATCAGCAGAACAGCCAGGCAATGTGCATTATTTAAAAATAAATTTTCAAGTTTAGAGACATAGCATATAAGCTCATAACATGATAGCAGCCAAACGATTTGGCTGCTATCATGTTATGGGCTTATATGCTATGTCTCTAAACTTGTTATTTTAAAATGTAAACTTTGCACCTTATCACTCTGGCACTTATCTTTAGCACTTTATCCCTTGAAAAAGCTCCGTTAATGGAGTGAAACATGTCGGGTTATTTGGTGGGGGGTGTGTAACTTTTATGTTTAACTAAGTGATGCTAGAGGACCTAGGAGAGGCAAATCTCTCCCTTATTTACTTAGCATTGACCGTATAGGTCCAGCATCATTTTTGCAAGAATTTTTGAGCAATCAGACAGCCAACAACCTCTCTTTTTTATATTTTATTAAAAGTTACGTTTTAATGATTCAGTAAACAGGATTACTTGTAGTGTTTGCAGTAAAAATTCAGGTTCTGTGTTCTTGCCTTTTGTCAACTCACTTCCCATACAGTTCACAGTACTGCATTGTAACGGATCGCTTTATTCCAACTCACGGCATGCAGGCTTTGTATTAATGTCTATGTCTATGCAACGCACGCCTTAGGCTAGGTTCACAGTTCAAACACACTTTGCGTTGCAGCAACGCAGATAAAAGGCAACTCAATAGCAAGTAATGTGGTTGCGGTGACAAGCGATGTAACGGAGACATAAGAATGAAAATTGCATCATAGGTGTGCGACGTTTGTGTCGCACATTTAAGACGATAAAGTTCTGCCTTTTTAAAAACAGATGTGCGCATGTGCAAAACCTATAACATAGTGTGACACAGCTCAAATATTCGTACATGCTTGCATTACCTTAGACTAACATCGAACGCATCACCACATATATTGGCATAAACGCAGAGCAGGAGCTACTTTATTTTGATGTGCTCCATTGATGCACATCGCACCGCATTCACCGTGTACGTCCCATTTACTTTTCATTGCTGTGCAATATTCTCTGTTCAAAAAAACCTCTGTTATGATGCAATGTAACTGAGCACTGTTAACATAGCCTTAAAGAGAAACTCCAACCTAGAATTGAACTTTATCCCAATCAGTAGTTGATACCCCCTTTTACATGAGAAATAGAATGCTTTTCACAAACAGACCATCAGGGGGCGCTGTATGACTGATTTTGTGCTGAAACCCCTCCCACAAGAAGCTCTGGGACCGCGGTACTCTGGGCAAACTGCCACAATGTAACAATGTTCACAGACAGGAAATAGCTGTTTACAACTGTCTCTAACAGCCAAAACAGCTAGGAGCAGCTACATAACCTGCCCACAGTAAAAATGTCACCATGTAATAAATGTCAGAATGTAAATCTGGGAGAGGAAAGATTTTACAATGAGCAAACACTGACTAAATCATTTATACATAATTATGGTAAAAATTAAGCACTTTTTTACTACATTATTTTCACTGGAGTTCCTCTTTAAAGAGAAACCGTGACCAAGAATTGAACTTCATCCCAATCGGTAGCTGATACCCAATTTCCCATGAGAAATCTATTCCTTTTCACAAGCAGACCATCAGGGGCGCTGTATGGCTGATATTGTGGTGAAACTCCTCCCACAAGAAACTCTGAGGACCGTGGTACTCCTGGCAGTTTCCTGTCTGTGAACTATGTTGCATTGTGGGAAATAGCTGTTTACAGCTGTTTCCAAATGACAAAAAAGCATGCAGCAGCTGCATCACCTGCCAACAGTAAAAATGTCACCATGTGATAAATGTCAGAATGTAAATCAGGGATTTAAAAGATTTTGCAATGGGCAAACACTGACTAAATCATTTATACATAACTATTGTAAAAATAAAGCACTTTTTTATTTCATTATTTTCCTTGGAGTTCCTCTTTAAACTCAGTAAAATCATTTTTCATTGAATTTTTAAAATCAATTTATTAATAACGACAGGAAGCAGTAAAAAAAGGGCGCATATGGCTAATGGACAAAAATGGGCGCCGCCATAGGCTGCAATGCAATATATCGGCTATTGGGCGCTCGACAGGGAATTAGGGCGCCCGAGAAATAGCGGATGCAGGGATCGTGTTAATAAAAGTTTTTGTTTACAGAATAAGATTTATTACAAATATCGTTTACAAGTTCGTTTTGACATTCTGTTTTACTTATTTTTCATTTTTCATTTCGCTTTCAGGAGTGTAACTAGTAAATTGTCGTTTACACTTATTTTATCGTTTTAAAATTTGTTTTCATATGTATATGCTTAAATATCGTTTTCAACCTTATTCTATTAGAAATATATCGCTTTTGGTATTAACCTTGTTTTCAGAATTATAATGCGTCGATTATAGTTTTCAGATTTATTATCTTACGAATATATTTCTTTTAATATTACCATTGTTTTAAGATTTTTAATGTGTACATGATTGTAAGGCTATTTATTCTATTATACATATATAACTTTTTCTATTTATAATATTATTAATGTGTACGTGATTTTAAGGCTATTTATTCTATTAAAAATATATACATTATTCTATTCATGTTATTTGTGTAATAAATCACCTTTAGCTCCGGCACCAGCAACTCATCAGAGCTGCAACTCACAGCGACAGCATACAGGAGATAGAGCGGATACAGCCTTCTTCACCTTCCAAAGGGGTTTATTAACCTCCTTGGCGGTCTGATTCTTTCCAGATTTTAGGGTCTAAAAGCGGTGCAATTTTTTTTTCACTCTTTCAGACCCTAAAACCTGAAAAAAATCATTCTGGCAGTGAGATCTGCAGCAAAATAAAAAAAAAATGTACCTTCCTGGGCTCCTGTGCGGCAGTTTTCTCTTTGTCCACAAGATGGCGCTAATATACATATAAACGAACTTCTCTATATTTCTCTAATATAGAGAAGTTCGTTTTCAATATTAGCCCCGCCCCCGATGACGTCACGCTGCCACCACCGCTCTGCTGCCACCACCACGGCTGCGCTGCTCCAACTGGCTGCCGGGTCCCCGGAAGAATAGCGGGGACATGGGGGATCCCGGCGGCCAGGGAAAGACCCCACACTGCCGGGGAGAGAGGCTGGAGTCCCGCTGTGCAGCGAGATTGCGCGCGGGACTCCACAACCACAAGTAAGGCTCTGCAATGCATACCCCGACCTGAGCTCGGGATCACCGCTAATAGCTTGTTTTTTCTACCCCGAGCTCAGGTCGGGAAAACCGGCAAGGAGGTTAAGCATCTTGTGTTACAGTTTGATTTCTTCAAAGTATAAATAGTCTTTCCTATGTCCTATGTACATCACATATATTTACATCATACATACAGGAAGCTAGTATTCTAACTAGGAAGCATAGAGAGCCGGATAGCTGGAAAGTAGAGTGCCCCCCTTTTCCCTCCGTACTCCCTCTTTATATGAACCAGAAAGAGTTAAATGTGACCTCACTGAGCCATCTACAATTGGTTCAGATCCCTTGTGATGTCAGGACACACACCTACTCGATTAATATTCAATAAGATACTATGCCCTAGTTGCAAGAATGTTATGTTTTATAAATATGGCCCATGTTGATTGTTCCCGTAGTCCATTTGTCTGGGGCAGTGTAGGCCTAAGACCTTGGACTAGGAACATCTTCTCAGTATCTGCTTGTATCATTTGCTTCAAGCAGACACTAAGATGCTTCTGCCTGCATCACGAGAAACTCTATTTAAAGGTATATTCTGCGAACAAGCCTTTTACCTAAAACTCAGTCCAAATAACTGAGGCCTACTTAAATTATAACAATCCCCCCTAAAATGGCTTGATCCGCAGATCCCAGCTTCGGAACCCAGCAGTACCTGGTTTCTTTCCTTTATGTTTCACTTTTCGATGCTCGTGCTCACACACCTTCTCTGCTCTAGACGGTTACCCCTTGAAGAGAGAGAGAGCACGACCTCTTTGTCTTCCTGTAACCAGGCTCTCTGGGGAGGCCCTACTTCTAAGTCCCTCTATACCACATGCTCAGCATTTGCGTCACTTGCGTATCACTCACAAACTTGCATGACCACAGAAAAGTGAAACTTGTGTGTTTGTTACTCAATGGAGCAGTGACAGGTGCCTTCTAAAAGAGCGCCTTTATACAATCAGCTCCATCACAGGTACTACTAAACCTATACCCGTAACCCTGTATATCCCTTAATTTGAAAATATCGGCACCAATCTCTGGACCAGGTTAATTTGTTTTACGTAATTTTAACACGCAACCTCACCTGGATAATGATGCCTTAAGTTGTCATCCCCATCCAGACGACCAGTGGGTGTAGAAAGAACTTTGGAACTGCAGAGGCCCAGTCCGAGTGTCCCTGGAACATCACCGGAAACCTTTTCCACCAGGTCAGACTGGAACTCACCTGCTTATTTGTGCGTTCTACCTCGTTAAGATCACCTGGATCATGGTGAAATCTTACCTCTAACTTAGTGTACTGTTTGTTTAACCTTTGTAACAAAATGTGGTCGTCTTGGATCAAAACCTGTTCCCCTTCGTCCCATGTCATGTTCTCTTTCAGGACGGGAACTACCCGTGAAACTTTGCACTTTAGAGTTCTCTTAACAATTTGAGAAATAACGTCATCCAACCTGGATGACTGGATCCATATGGGATCTCCACTCACCCAATATGTTCCCCTTGACAGATCCCCCTTATTGGAACAATTATGAACATGTACCTTGAATGTGTCCTTAGACAGGATGCTAAAAAAACAAACCTTTCCTTCAGCCACCGGAACTATCGGTTGGGCTTCAGGGTGGATCTTTTGAATGGTAGCCTCGCATTCTGCGTTATTGAGCCCGCAGGCTTCTTCACTAAATTTGACTTGCCCCGGCCAACGCAGGTACTTCTGCAAGAATTGCCCGCATGAGGACAACTCTACTTGTTTCACCTCCCCGTCTAGCACCAAAAAAGGTTGACCTCTCAGGTCCTGGTGGAAGACACGGGTTGAGGTGGGAACTAAGGAAGTGGCGGTGCCTAAAGGAATGTTGCACCGTTTCCATTTGTTCACCCAAACATCTCGAAGCTGCCATGCAAAAGATCCTTCTCCAGAAAAATCGATATACCTCCCCTTGTCCAATCTCAGTTGCACAGGATCTTTAAGCATCTCCCTGACAAAATATGCCCCCAACTGTCCTGATTGGACCTCTTCCCCCCTTATGTCCTGAGGCACAATATGTATCTGAGGTCGGGAAGACTGTACTCTCGGCAATCTTTCAATTAAGAGTACCTCTTCACTTACCCAACTAGCATGAGGATACGTGGCTGCATATGGACTGTGTAATATCGTCCCCTGTGGTGACCCGTGTGGTGTGAATGGGGTTCCCTGTGTTGGCTTTCCCTCCCCCGGGACTGCTCTCCCCACCCTCTTTGTCACCTGGAAATGTGGCTTGATCTCGATTTTTACTTCTTGTTTCGAGAACCACCAACCCTCGGCTTTCCAGCCTTTACGTGTGTATAGTTGTTTCAGAGGCACTCTCTGTTGGTAGCTCCAGAGTGTGATGTTGTCCCCTGCGTCTCTCTGGTAGAAGAATTGACGCCTCCTGCTCATTCCTCTCCAATCTGGAACCATCTCACTCTGCATAACCAAGACAAGGTACCCCTGAATCACACACTCCACCTTTTGCATGTACCCATTGTACTGCAATGTACCTTTGAACAAACCTTTGGATCGGTGCATCGATTCTGGGAGTGTGGCATTCAATAGCAGATTTACACTGCCATTCAATTCCCACTGCCCGCACACCTGACCCTTCAGACCTTTCACCCACCTTGTGCCATGAAATTTGTTTTCTCCTGGCACAAGTGCTCTTTTCCTCCATCCCTGCTTGGTCCGTCTGTGCCAAGTGGAGGGAGGTGTGAAAGGATCAGTACCTTTGTCACCCAACATCAACATGTTTGGGCCTTGCATTCTCATCAACCCCTTATTATACATGAGAATGTCCTCTCTTCGTTCTCCTCGGACGAAATGGCAACCTAGGATCACCATCAGCACGGTACTCTTCATTATAAAAGCACCACCTTGGGAAAGAAAAACATTAGCAATTTGCACTATGCTTTGCTCAGTCAGTTTTTTTTAGTCGTTTTCCCATCTCCGGAATCTCATTTTTTTAGTCTCTTTCCAATTTCAGGAATCTCGTGTTTTAGTCTCTTTCCAATTTCAGGAATCTCGTGTTTTCCAAACTCAGATCGGCATCTGGAACTTTTCGCTTATCCGACTGACATCTCCATCTTTGCTGTCAGCACTGCCGCTGTCTCGACTCCATATTGCCCAACTCCTGAAATCAAAATACAAACAAATCAATTCTTATTAATGATTTGGGATTCGCCCTGCGGCTTGTACTCTGTACACTTTAAATGGATCAATATCTACCGTAATTGATCTTGTTTCTTTATAGTTTACTTGAACTTTATTAACTTTTTGATTATAGGAAGGCTCTAAAGCTCTCTCCCTTACTTTATGTACCATAGCTTAAGTACTTATCTTGTTACAATGTGCTTCCCTCGGATCTCACCTTTTGAAGCACTGACCTCTACATCCCCCCTGTACATACTTCGGCCGCAACGCTGACCGCAGTATGTACTGAGTAGGGACCACCTGCCCACTACTGCAACGCGCAGTTGAGCTTGAAATGTTCTTACCCCTTTTAGGGTACTTACCTAGGACTTCATATATCGCAAACCAGTTCTGCCGGAAGTCCTATTTGTGAACCAATCGGCAATGCTACCACCTCTGCACTTGCCCCAAAAACAAACACAGCTACTTCCTGTAGGAAGGTGTGCTTTCTCTGTTAACTAAGCAGAACCCCATCCAGGGATTCACATGACAGTTTACTACAACTGCATGGGAGTCTCTGACTCCTGACTGTGTAGGGGATCCTAGACTGAACATAGGACTACCACCCCCCCAAATACACTGTCACACTATACACGGCAATCTCGCCCCTTGGACTGCTGTCAGTCCTGTGCATTGTGTGAACGCTTGGTACGAGCTGGAAGAAGAAAAAAAAATACCTTTTGACCAATCCGCAGACGCAAAAACCGCACAACTGCCCAGCCTTGACCTCTGTCAAACTCTGGCTTTGTCCCGGACAAAAACCGAAAAACGCTTACCGCTCTGTAACGTTCCGACAGACGGCTCGATTGGTCAACCCTTTTTCTGTATTATGTTCTTTTTTTTCCATTGCTCTGTACCCTTTTATCCCCCTGACCTCTATCGGGGAACTCATGTTACAGTGAAGAAAATCACTACCGGCACCCCCCTGATATGCTCTAAGTTATATGAATGCATACCCAGGGAGCCGCTTCCTATGTCACCAGTAGCCATCTGACAGCTACTGTGCTTCCCTTGTCTGATGTTCTCCCACTCAAACTGTGGCCACACTCCGTGGAGTTATATCCCAGCTTCACCTGCTCGTCAGGGTGCTTCTGTATTAGCCCAGCACTCAGCATAGGAAACAGCAAACACCTATGGGTGGTACCATTCCCACAGGCCCTACTGAATTTCCTACGCTCTCCTCCTCCACTCCTACCTCCCTCACTGGGGGCGGGGGTGAGGGTTCGTCCCTGGGCTCAGAAGACTCTCCCATTAGAACGTCATGACTGCCTGGGATCCTCCCCCCTGAAGCCTGGGACACCATTTTGAGTCATGGAACATCAGACAAGATGGCCGCTATGCAATCTCCCATAGCAAACTCTATGCATGTATGGAAAGAATAAAACAGTTAGAAAAAACATTGCATGCACACTTTAGCATATCACATTGCAACAATACAACTGAATGTAACACACAGCTGAGGAAAAAACTCTGAACCAGCGCACGCAGCAAGTACGCTCTGGAATGTTACACACCTCGAACATTAATCACCCCTCCCACACGAGAGGGCATAACTCATAACCGTACGAACGGAACTACTAGTGAAAGCGCAGCTTCATATCCCTCTCTCAGGAATGCGAAACGAAAAACCTCACTAAACAGATAACTCATGGACAAGAAAACATTTTCACTGTTATGCACGCCTTACTAGGCTCGAAAAAAAACACATAAAAAATGACATGCCGTATTGCAGCTTCACAGAAAGGCAAAGGGTAAAAAAACAACAGCATCTCTCTGTCTCTCTCTCTCCCAAACTCCGAGGAATATAACCCATAGAACATGAGAGAGAGAGACATACACACAGACACACAGCCCCCCCCCCCCCCCGCCTCTGCTGCAGGGGGGGGCGCCGCACTGACAAGTAAAAGAAAACATGTATAACACCATACTCGCCTTATCAAAACCTCTTGCGGTGTGTGGCCTCTGTACCAGAAACGAGCTCTGAGTCTCCCAGCAATCTTGGCCCAAGTTTTTCTCACAGGCGTCGGATGCGCTGAAGGTCCTAATGGGATCTGGCCAAACCCATTCTCTTGGACTGCCTTCCCCTATGTGTGGCGTACGACCACTCCAATTAGGGCGCCCACATCGACCCTGCCGCTGGGATTTTCCCGACTCACTCCGCACAGAGCTTATCTCTGCTTGATAAGCTTTGCACTTCTCGTCTCTGGCCTCCGTAGTCCGCTCTTAACTCTTCCAGCTCAGCTCGCTCTGAGCTTCTCCTGTTCTCTTGTGCTTGCCTCACAGAGATCTAAGTCACTGCTTCGAGAAGTCTCAATTAGACTGACTCTTGTGCCCACCTGGATCACCAATCAACGACCTGGGATTGGCCTAGGGTTTTCACGGCACCAACTGTAATAAATCACCTTTAGCTCCGGCACCAGCAACTCATCAGAGCTGCAACTCACAGCGACAGCATACAGGAGATAGAGCGGAGACAGCCTTCTTCACCTTTCAAAGGGGTTTATTAAGCATCTTGTGTTACAGTTTGATTTCTTCAAAGTATAAATAGTCTTTCCTATGTCCTATGTACATCACATATATTTACATCATACATACAGGAAGCTAGTATTCTAACTAGGAAGCATAGAGAGCCGGATAGCTGGAAAGTAGAGTGCCCCCCTTTTCCCTCCGTGCTCCCTCTTTATATGAACCAGAAAGAGTTAAATGTGACCTCACTGAGCCATCTACGATTGGTTCAGATCCCTTGTGATGTCAGGACACACACCTACTCGATTAATATTCAATAAGATACTATGCCCTAGTTGCAAGAATGTTATGTTTTATAAATATGGCCCATGTTGATTGTTCCCGTAGTCCATTTGTCTGGGGCAGTGTAGGCCTAAGACCTTGGACTAGGAACATCTTCTCAGTATCTGCTTGTATCATTTGCTTCAAGCAGACACTAAGATGCTTCTGCCTGCATCACGAGAAACTCTATTTAAAGGTATATTCTGCGAACAAGCCTTTTACCTAAAACTCAGTCCAAATAACTGAGGCCTACTTAAATTATAACAATCCCCCCTAAAATGGCTTGATCCGCAGATCCCAGCTTCGGAACCCAGCAGTACCTGGTTTCTTTCCTTTATGTTTCACTTTTCGATGCTCGTGCTCACACACCTTCTCTGCTCTAGACGGTTACCCCTTGAAGAGAGAGAGAGCACGACCTCTTTGTCTTCCTGTAACCAGGCTCTCTGGGGAGGCCCTACTTCTAAGTCCCTCTATACCACATGCTCAGCATTTGCGTCACTTGCGTATCACTCACAAACTTGCATGACCACAGAAAAGTGAAACTTGTGTGTTTGTTACTCAATGGAGCAGTGACAGGTGCCTTCTAAAAGAGCGCCTTTATACAATCAGCTCCATCACAGGTACTACTAAACCTATACCCGTAACCCTGTATATCCCTTAATTTGAAAATATCGGCACCAATCTCTGGACCAGGTTAATTTGTTTTACGTAATTTTAACACGCAACCTCACCTGAATAATGATGCCTTAAGTTGTCATCCCCATCCAGACGACCAGTGGGTGTAGAAAGAACTTTGGAACTGCAGAGGCCCAGTCCGAGTGTCCCTGGAACATCACCGGAAACCTTTTCCACCAGGTCAGACTGGAACTCACCTGCTTATTTGTGCGTTCTACCTCGTTAAGATCACCTGGATCATGGTGAAATCTTACCTCTAACTTAGTGTACTGTTTGTTTAACCTTTGTAACAAAATGTGGTCGTCTTGGATCAAAACCTGTTCCCCTTCGTCCCATGTCATGTTCTCTTTCAGGACGGGAACTACCCGTGAAACTTTGCACTTTAGAGTTCTCTTAACAATTTGAGAAATAACGTCATCCAACCTGGATGACTGGATCCATATGGGATCTCCACTCACCCAATATGTTCCCCTTGACAGATCCCCCTTATTGGAACAATTATGAACATGTACCTTGAATGTGTCCTTAGACAGGATGGTAAAAAAACAAACCTTTCCTTCAGCCACCGGAACTATCGGTTGGGCTTCAGGGTGGATCTTTTGAATGGTAGCCTCGCATTCTGCGTTATTGAGCCCGCAGGCTTCTTCACTAAATTTGACTTGCCCCGGCCAACGCAGGTACTTCTGCAAGAATTGCCCGCATGAGGACAACTCTACTTGTTTCACCTCCCCGTCTAGCACCAAAAAAGGTTGACCTCTCAGGTCCTGGTGGAAGACACGGGTTGAGGTGGGAACTAAGGAAGTGGCGGTGCCTAAAGGAATGTTGCACCGTTTCCATTTGTTCACCCAAACATCTCGAAGCTGCCATGCAAAAGATCCTTCTCCAGAAAAATCGATATACCTCCCCTTGTCCAATCTCAGTTGCACAGGATCTTTAAGCATCTCCCTGACAAAATATGCCCCCAACTGTCCTGATTGGACCTCTTCCCCCCTTATGTCCTGAGGCACAATATGTATCTGAGGTCGGGAAGACTGTACTCTCTGCAATCTTTCAATTAAGAGTACCTCTTCACTTACCCAACTAGCATGAGGATACGTGGCTGCATATGGACTGTGTAATATCGTCCCCTGTGGTGACCCGTGTGGTGTGAATGGGGTTCCCTGTGTTGGCTTTCCCTCCCCCGGGACTGCTCTCCCCACCCTCTTTGTCACCTGGAAATGTGGCTTGATCTCGATTTTTACTTCTTGTTTCGAGAACCACCAACCCTCGGCTTTCCAGCCTTTACGTGTGTATAGTTGTTTCAGAGGCACTCTCTGTTGGTAGCTCCAGAGTGTGATGTTGTCCCCTGCGTCTCTCTGGTAGAAGAATTGACGCCTCCTGCTCATTCCTCTCCAATCTGGAACCATCTCACTCTGCATAACCAAGACAAGGTACCCCTGAATCACACACTCCACCTTTTGCATGTACCCATTGTACTGCAATGTACCTTTGAACAAACCTTTGGATCGGTGCATCGATTCTGGGAGTGTGGCATTCAATAGCAGATTTACACTGCCATTCAATTCCCACTGCCCGCACACCTGATCCTTCAGACCTTTCACCCACCTTGTGCCATGAAATTTGTTTTCTCCTGGCACAAGTGCTCTTTTCCTCCATCCCTGCTTGGTCCGTCTGTGCCAAGTGGAGGGAGGTGTGAAAGGATCAGTACCTTTGTCACCCAACATCAACATGTTTGGGCCTTGCATTCTCATTAACCCCTTATTATACATGAGAATGTCCTCTCTTCGTTCTCCTCGGACGAAATGGCAACCTAGGATCACCATCAGCACGGTACTCTTCATTATAAAAGCACCACCTTGGGAAAGAAAAACATTAGCAATTTGCACTATGCTTTGCTCAGTCAGGTTTTTTTTAGTCGTTTTCCCATCTCCGGAATCTCGTTTTTTTAGTCTCTTTCCAATTTCAGGAATCTCGTGTTTTAGTCTCTTTCCAATTTCAGGAATCTCGTGTTTTCCAAACTCAGATCGGCATCTGGAACTTTTCGCTTATCCGACTGACATCTCCATCTTTGCTGTCAGCACTGCCGCTGTCTCGACTCCATATTGCCCAACTCCTGAAATCAAAATACAAACAAATCAATTCTTATTAATGATTTGGGATTCGCCCTGCGGCTTGTACTCTGTACACTTTAAATGGATCAATATCTACCGTAATTGATCTTGTTTCTTTATAGTTTACTTGAACTTTATTAACTTTTTGATTATAGGAAGGCTCTAAAGCTCTCTCCCTTACTTTATGTACCATAGCTTAAGTACTTATCTTGTTACAATGTGCTTCCCTCGGATCTCACCTTTTGAAGCACTGACCTCTACATCCCCCCTGTACATACTTCGGCTGCAACGCTGACCGCAGTATGTACTGAGTAGGGACCACCTGCCCACTACTGCAATGCGCAGTTGAGCTTGAAATGTTCTTACCCCTTTTAGGGTACTTACCTAGGACTTCATATATCGCAAACCAGTTCTGCCGGAAGTCCTATTTGTGAACCAATCGGCAATGCTACCACCTCTGCACTTGCCCCAAAAACAAACACAGCTACTTCCTGTAGGAAGGTGTGCTTTCTCTGTTAACTAAGCAGAACCCCATCCAGGGATTCACATGACAGTTTACTACAACTGCATGGGAGTCTCTGACTCCTGACTGTGTAGGGGATCCTAGACTGAACATAGGACTACCACCCCCCAAATACACTGTCACACTATACACGGCAATCTCGCCCCTTGGACTGCTGTCAGTCCTGTGCATTGTGTGAACGCTTGGTACGAGCTGGAAGAAGAAAAAAAAATACCTTTTGACCAATCCGCAGACGCAAAAACCGCACAACTGCCCAGCCTTGACCTCTGTCAAACTCTGGCTTTGTCCCGGACAAAAACCGAAAAACGCTTACCGCTCTGTAACGTTCCGACAGACGGCTCGATTGGTCAACCCTTTTTCTGTATTATTTTCTTTTTTTTCCATTGCTCTGTACCCTTTTATCCCCCTGACCTCTATCGGGGAACTCATGTTACAGTGAAGAAAATCACTACCGGCACCCCCCTGATATGCTCTAAGTCAGGGGTAGGGAACCTTTTTGGCCGAGAGAGCCATAAACTCGACATATTTTAAAATGAAATTCTGTGAGAGCCATACAATATGTTTAAAACTAAATACAAGGTAATGTGTACATTTTATGCAAAACAAACACTTTTAAAGTACAATAAGTGTCTGCATTCTTTAATAACGTTGTTATGCAGTTGCTAATGGACGATTTCCGCACAAATGCAATCTCATTGGCAGATGCAATCTCATTGGCAGGCGATTTCCCCACAAATGCAATCTCATTGGGAGACTATTTCCCCACAAATGCAATCTCATTGGCAGACAATTTTCCCGCAAATGCAATCTCATTGGCAAACTATTTCCCCACAAATGCAATCTCATTGGCAGATGCAATCTCATTGGCAGACGATTTCCCCACAAATGCAATCTCATTGGCAGACAATTTCCCCACAAGTGCCATCTCATTGGCAGACAATTTCCCCACAAGTGCAATCTCATTGGCAGACGATTTCCGCACAAATGCAATCTCATTGGCAGACTATTTCCCCACAAATGCAATCTCATTGGCAGATGCAATCTCATTGGCAGGCGATTTCCCCACAAATGCAATCTCATTGGCAGACTATTTCCCCACAAGTGCCATCTCATTGGCAGACAATTTCCCCACAAGTGCAATCTCATTGGCAGACGATTTCCGCACAAATGCAATCTCATTGGCAGACTATTTCCCCACAAATGCAATCTCATTGGCAGATGCAATCTCATTGGCAGGCGATTTCCCCACAAATGCAATCTCATTGGCAGACTATTTCCCCACAAATGCAATCTCATTGGCAGACAATTTCCCCACAAGTGCAATCTCATTGGTAGACAATTTCCCCACAAGTGCAATCTCATTGGCAGACGATTTCCGCACAAATGCAATCTCATTGGCAGACTATTTCCCCACAAATGCAATCTCATTGGCAGATGCAATCTCATTGGCAGGCGATTTCCCCACAAATGCAATCTCATTGGCAGACTATTTCCCCACAAATGCAATCTCATTGGCAGACAATTTCCCTACAAATGCAATCTCATTGGCAGACAATTTCCCCGCAAATGCAATCTCATTGGCAAACTATTTCCCCACAAATGCAATCTCATTGGCAGATGCAATCTCATTGGCAGACGATTTCCCCACAAATGCAATCTCATTGGCAGACAATTTCCCCACAAGTGCCATCTCATTGGCAGACAATTTCCCCACAAGTGCAATCTCATTGGCAGACGATTTCCCCACAAATGCAATCTCATTGGCAGACAATTTCCCCACAAGTGCCATCTCATTGGCAGACAATTTCCCCACAAATGCAATCTCATTGGCAGACTATTTCCCCACAAATGCAATCTCATTGGCAGATGCAATCTCATTGGCAGGCGATTTCCCCACAAATGCAATCTCATTGGCAGACTATTTCCCCACAAGTGCAATCTCATTGGCAGACAATTTCCCCACAAGTGCAATCTCATTGGCAGACAATTTCCCCACAAGTGCAATCTCATTGGCAGACGATTTCCGCACAAATGCCTATCACATTGGCAGACGATTTCCCCACAAATGCCTATCACATTGGCAGACGATTTCCCCACAAATGAACTCTCATTGGCAGAAGATTTCCCCACAAATGAACTTACCAGACTGGAGTGACCTCCTGGACCTGGAGTGACGGCGGCGGCTCCTACGGCGGCGGCTCCTGCGGCGGCGGCGGCTGCTGCTCCTGCTGGCTTGTGCACTAGTGCGCTCCGAAGCAGTAGCTATGGGTGCGGCTGCCTCCGGGTCGCACGTCGTCGGGTCGGCTCCTCCCCCCGCCAAGCTGCCTCAGTTCCCGCTGGCTGCGCCGATGTGTCACACGTAACGTGTGACATCACTTTCACAGGCAGCGCCAGCATCAATCTGGGTCGGGCAGAAAAGGCATTCTGGCGCGGGAGGCGGTGCCGATGAAAGAGGCACACATAAGTACAAAGACCCGGCATGGAGGAGGGGGGCGGGGCCGCGGCGCAGATTACGGCGGGGCAGATTAGTAAACACAGGCTCTCTGGCCGCTCTGTCACACGTCTTTTAGCGAGCCAGAGAGCCATACGCAGGCATGAAAAGAGCCATATATGGCTCGCGAGCCATAGGTTCCCGACCCCTGCTCTAAGTTATATGAATGCATACCCAGGGAGCCGCTTCCTATGTCACCAGTAGCCATCTGACAGCTACTGTGCTTCCCTTGTCTGATGTTCTCCCACTCAAACTGTGGCCACACTCCGTGGAGTTATATCCCAGCTTCACCTGCTCGTCAGGGTGCTTCTGTATTAGCCCAGCACTCAGCATAGGAAACAGCAAACACCTATGGGTGGTACCATTCCCACAGGCCCTACTGAATTTCCTACGCTCTCCTCCTCCACTCCTACTTCCCTCACTGGGGGCGGGGGTGAGGGTTCGTCCCTGGGCTCAGAAGACTCTCCCATTAGAACGTCATGACTGCCTGGGATCCTCCCCCCTGAAGCCTGGGACACCATTTTGAGTCATGGAACATCAGACAAGATGGCCGCTATGCAATCTCCCATAGCAAACTCTATGCATGTATGGAAAGAATAAAACAGTTAGAAAAAACATTGCATGCACACTTTAGCATATCACATTGCAACAATACAACTGAATGTAACACACAGCTGAGGAAAAAACTCTGAACCAGCGCACGCAGCAAGTACGCTCTGGAATGTTACACACCTCGAACATTAATCACCCCTCCCACACGAGAGGGCATAACTCATAACCGTACGAACGGAACTACTAGTGAAAGCGCAGCTTCATATCCCTCTCTCAGGAATGCGAAACGAAAAACCTCACTAAACAGATAACTCATGGACAAGAAAACATTTTCACTGTTATGCACGCCTTACTAGGCTCGAAAAAAAACACATAAAAAATGACATGCCGTATTGCAGCTTCACAGAAAGGCAAAGGGTAAAAAAACAACAGCATCTCTCTGTCTCTCTCTCTCCCAAACTCCGAGGAATATAACCCATAGAACATGAGAGAGAGAGACATACACACAGACACACAGCCCCCCCCCCCGCCTCTGCTGCAGGGGGGGGCGCCGCACTGACAAGTAAAAGAAAACATGTATAACACCATACTCGCCTTATCAAAACCTCTTGCGGTGTGTGGCCTCTGTACCAGAAACGAGCTCTGAGTCTCCCAGCAATCTTGGCCCAAGTTTTTCTCACAGGCGTCGGATGCGCTGAAGGTCCTAATGGGATCTGGCCAAACCCATTCTCTTGGACTGCCTTCCCCTATGTGTGGCGTACGTCCACTCCAATTAGGGCGCCCACATCGACCCTGCCGCTGGGATTTTCCCGACTCACTCCGCACAGAGCTTATCTCTGCTTGATAAGCTTTGCACTTCTCGTCTCTGGCCTCCGTAGTCCGCTCTTAACTCTTCCAGCTCAGCTCGCTCTGAGCTTCTCCTGTTCTCTTGTGCTTGCCTCACAGAGATCTAAGTCACTGCTTCGAGAAGTCTCAATTAGACTGACTCTTGTGCCCACCTGGATCACCAATCAACGACCTGGGATTGGCCTAGGGTTTTCACGGCACCAACTGTAATAAATCACCTTTAGCTCCGGCACCAGCAACTCATCAGAGCTGCAACTCACAGCGACAGCATACAGGAGATAGAGCGGAGACAGCCTTCTTCACCTTTCAAAGGGGTTTATTAAGCATCTTGTGTTACAGTTTGATTTCTTCAAAGTATAAATAGTCTTTCCTATGTCCTATGTACATCACATATATTTACATCATACATACAGGAAGCTAGTATTCTAACTAGGAAGCATAGAGAGCCGGATAGCTGGAAAGTAGAGTGCCCCCCTTTTCCCTCCGTGCTCCCTCTTTATATGAACCAGAAAGAGTTAAATGTGACCTCACTGAGCCATCTACGATTGGTTCAGATCCCTTGTGATGTCAGGACACACACCTACTCGATTAATATTCAATAAGATACTATGCCCTAGTTGCAAGAATGTTATGTTTTATAAATATGGCCCATGTTGATTGTTCCCGTAGTCCATTTGTCTGGGGCAGTGTAGGCCTAAGACCTTGGACTAGGAACATCTTCTCAGTATCTGCTTGTATCATTTGCTTCAAGCAGACACTGAGATGCTTCTGCCTGCATCACGAGAAACTCTATTTAAAGGTATATTCTGCGAACAAGCCTTTTACCTAAAACTCAGTCCAAATAACTGAGGCCTACTTAAATTATAACAATTTGTAGTGAAGTATTTTAAGGATTAAATATATTATTGTTTATATGTGTGTAAGGGTGTTTGTGCAGTGGGGATGGTTAGGGTTAGGCACCACCAGGGGGATGGTTAGGGTTAAGCATCACCAGGGGGGTTTAGGGTTAGGCACCAACAGGGGTGGTTAGGGTTAGGCACCACCAAGGGGGGTTAGGGTTAGGCACCATATAAGTACAAGGATATATAGTAAAAAAAAATATATTTTTGAAGAGACAAAAAAGTTTCAAGATGATTTTAAATTTTAATGTATCAAAAAGTCCTTTTGTAAAAACAGAGTTCACAAATCTTCAAACGAATTCATCTTTGTAAACAACATCCCATTATCAAGTACCAAAAACACATGTTGAAATATGTAATTGTTTAAAAAGGCGACAACGTTGACTTGTTTCAGAGTAACCTTCTTCAGGCCTTCACAAACAATTATGCACAAAAAGAAGGAAAAATATTGCAGGACTTGGATATCTACCTCTTCAATTAGCAACCGTCTCACCTATAAAAACTCATGTAACCTATCAAAAACTATATAGGGAGCCAGTTATAAACAAGTACAAAATGTATTAATTTATCATGATTTCCCCAAAAATTGCTGCAATACAACTTTTTATTGTTTAACAACTTCACATTCAGTCATTTTCACTTTATGCATCCAAGCAATGTTCACCTCCCATTCATTAGCCTATAACTTTATCACTACTTATCACAATGAACTGATCTATATCTTGTTTTTTACGCCCCCAATTAGGCTTTCTTTGGGGGGTACATTTTGCTAAGAGCCACTTTAAATGCATTTTAACTGGAAGAATAAGAGAAAAACTGAAAAAATTCATTATTTCTCAGGTTTCAGCCATTATAGTTTTAAAATAATACGTGCCTCCATAATTAAAACCCACATATTGTGTTTGCCCATTTGTCCCGGTTATTACACCATTTAAATTATGTCCCTATCACAATGTATGGCGACAATATTTTATTTGGAAATAAAATTGCATTTTTTCCGTTTTGCATTTATCACTATTTACAAGCTTATAATAAAAAAAAAATAGAAATATTTCATCTTTACATTGATATTTAAAAAGTTTAAACCCTTAGGTAAATATTTACGTGTTTTTTTTATTATTACTATTGTAATTTTTTTTCTATTAAACATTTTATGTGGGTATTTTTGGGCGGGAGGGATGGAAATAGTATTTTTTTTATATAAATATATGCATTTTTTTTTTTTTTTAAGATGTAGTTTTACTTTTTGGCCACAAGATGGCAGCCATGAGTTTGTTTACATGACGTCACTCTAAGCGTAACATGTAAGCTTAGAGCGACGTAGGGGGACGCAAGAGGCAGAAAAAGCGAGGCTTCCCAGAGAAGCTGACGCTTTTTCTGCAGGGGAGAGGAATCAATCATCGGGCATCATGTCCCGATTGATTCCTGGGCTAACGCCGGGAGCGCACATGCACGCGTGCAATCGGCCGCGGGAGCACACATGGCCTCCTGGACATAACTTTTTTCGTCCAGGAAGCTTAAATGGTTAATATGAACCTTAAAGGAACACTATCAATTAACATTTTTTTTTTATTGAGATAGGAATAGTTTGAGAAGTGCAGTATTGCTGTATACATTTGACTTCTTACCTCTTTGTTTACTGTTACCAAATTCCTTTCACACTTCACTGATGGCCAAGCTGAGCAGGGTGATAGGCCAGTGAATCATGAGGAGAGGAGGCAAATTCCTCTCCTTACATCTGTTAACCCTATGTGTGAGACAGAGGAGTAGCTATGGGGGGGGGCAAGGGGTACATCTGTCCCCGGGCGCAACATCTGGGGGGCGCAGTTACAGGTTTTACTTTTCCTGATGTGTCCCCATCAAAGAGCCTATGAAAGAAGGTGGAAGAATCCAATATTCTCCCCTGCTTCCTCCTGCTCTCTGCCCCAGAGTTTTGTTTTATTTTATATACCTGCTGTAGTTAGCGCTTGCCATGTTTGCATAAGCAAAGTAGATCATGCATATTTCTGCGTATCTCACAACTTTCTGATGCCTGGTACACACGATGCAATTTCCTGCTAGGTGGATTGGCCAAATTGATCATTTCTGGCATGTCCAATCTGCTACTGATGGAGAACAAGATTGGTTTTGTGCAGCGCTGATCTGAAAATCAATCCTGTTCTCCATCAGATCGGACATGCAAGAAATTATTCTAAAACTCAAACATCTCTGGGAAAACATGTTGGACCCTCTTATCGTTCACACCTTGTCCCGAGGGGGCGCAAAAACGGACTTTGTCCCCGGGTGCTGAAAACCATAGCTACGCCTCTGGTGTGGGAAAGCTCTCACTAGCTTAACTGCAGCTGCTTGTGTCTCTCTGAATGAGCTGTCTGCAGGGAGAGCAGAGGAAACGTATCTTGTTTGTAATTGTGTGTGAAACCTGACACCCAAGGCTTTTCATATAACTCTGTAGTCTCACATGCAAAGAACAGCACTGCCTGTGTCACATACGTACCTCACGAAAAACAGATTCCCCTTCACTAATGAATTGTTCCAACACAACCGCAACCTATACACAACAAATTACAACTTTTGCCTCTGATATTTAACATGAAAAGTAGGAAAATGTTTACACAGCTACTTAGACATTATTTGTACATTTGCAAATATTATCAGCACACCTGCTTGCAATTTAGAGCACACTTTTTTATTGGGCCAGTTCCACAAGAAATTCCAACAATTGTTCCAGGGGTCTCACAAGGTCCCCCTTTATCAAGGTGTGTGGGACCCTGTGAGGCCCGCTAAACAATTGTTGGACCTTCTTGTGGAACTGGCACAATAAAAAGTGTGCTTCAATTTGCAAGCAGGTGTGCTGATAATATTTGAAACTGTACTTCAACTAGTGGTCTTGCCTATACCCCTTTTATCAAGCACCCTGGAATACTGAAGGTGTACCTACTCCACTTTTGAATTGATTATTTGTACATTGTCATTTTAGAACACTTGGTTTGATAGTGTTCCTTTAAAAATTAGTTTTAGAGTTATTTTTATTAACATTGGCTGTAGATCTCTAGGAGGAGAAGCTTCCAATTAAAGTCATATATGTCAGGGAAGCTGACTGTGTCCATAAAAAAGGGGCACAGAAATTTGGGTGCCCCGGAAAACCCAATAGTAAAATATCAGCAAATTTACCAATACTAATTTATTATTACAGTGCAAATGATGATGGTAAAAAATTGGTAATACTTACTGATATTTTGATAAAGATAACTCCATTCTCACACTGAACCCTCCCTCTATCAATGCCTAACCTTAACCACTCCCCCACAGCTAACCTTACCCACCACCCCCTATGGCTAACCTTAACCACCCATCCTCCACGGCTAACCTTAAAGACTCCCCATTGCTAATTTTTGGGCACTGTCATAGGTACCCATTCAAATTTCAGTATTGATATGACATTTTGGAGCCAGCAGCTGGGGCGCTGGGACAGGCTCCAACGTTAATATGGCTAGAAATAGCAGTCGCAAGCATTTTCCCCTCCCCTTCTCTTGTCCTTTCTTCCTCCTTATCAGCTAATTAACTTCCTTCATTTTTTTCTCTTCTTGTTATCCTCCTTTTCTCCCCTTCTTGCCTCCTCCTCCTTTCTCCCTCCTCTTCTTACTTCTCTTTTTTGCCCTTTACTTCTTCTCTTTTCTTCCTTTTTCTTTCTTCCTCTTGTTCTCCTCCTCCTTTCTTTCTTCTCTTTTTCACCTCCATTTGTTTTCCTCCATTTCCTAATTCCTCTCTTTCCTCTCTTCCATCATTTCTTCTTCTTTTTTCCTTTGCCTTCCTCCTTGTGGCCGCCTCCTCCTTTCCTTCTCTTTATGAATTCCTCTTTCCCCCCACTATCTGTTCCATTCCTACCAGAACTTCCATCACCTGCCTCTTTTTGTCCTTCTTTCTCCATCCTTTTCCATCTTCCGTCACCATTCTCCTCTGTATTCTCCTACTTTCCTCCTTTTCTTCTCATTAAAAAAAATATTTTATTTATAAAAACAAAACAAAACATTAGCATATCGAAGAATGCAAGGACAAGTGCAATATATGCATATGGAAGACCCCTCCCCCTCCCCCTCCCCCCAATCTTTGTTCTTTTTTCCTACCCCTTTATCTCTTCTACTCCCCTCCCCACTTTTTCTTCTTCTTTTAGATATTCTTTTTTTTCCAAAAAAAACAGCAAACAATTGAAAGCGCTCCCAGGCTGCAAATGAAATGAAACCAACAGAGGTGTGCAGACGCCCCCAGGGACTAAAATACACACCTTAATTACAAATCAGACTCAAATTATTCACTAATCCCTAATCTAAAAATCTGAATGCAAACTGAAGCACATGGATGCAGCTAGCCATAAGTATACTTACATTTGTTTTGTACAGCAGGAGACATAGGAGGGCTTCCTTCTTTTTTTATTATTCCTCTTTGCTACTTTCTTGTTTCCTTTTCTGTTCTCTTCCTCTTCTGCTCCAACCCCTCCTTCTCCTGTCCTCCTCCCTTTCTTGTTTTTCTTGTTCTTTCCTCATCTACTCCTTCATTTCTTCCTTCTCCTCTCCTTCTCCTGAATTCTTCCTCCCCTCCTTGTCTGCTCCTCATTTTTGTCTCCATTACTACTCCACCTTTATTTTTCCTTCCATCCTCTACCTTTTCACTTGTTATCTAATGCTAACTTCTTCCTCCTTATTTCCCCTCTGCTTTTCTTCATTTGTCTTACTTTGTTGTTCTCCGTTCTTCTACCCTCCATTTGCCCCTCATCCAGTCCTCCTTCTCATTTTTACCTTCTTTCAAACACACACACACACACACACACACACACACACACACACACACACACACACACACACACACACACACACACACTACACACACACACACACACCACACACACACACCCCACACACGCACACACACACACACACACACACACACACACGGACACACACACACACACGCACGCACGCACACACACACACAGTGTATACACACACACACACACACACACACACACACACTGTACACACACACACACACACACCACACACACACACACACACACACACACACACACACACACACTGTACACACACACACACACACGCACGCACGCACGCACACACACACACACACACACACAGTGTATACACACACACACACACACACACACACTGTACACACACACCCACACACACTGTACACACACACACACACACACACTGTACACACACACACATACACACACACACACACACACTGTACACACACACACACACACACACACACACCTGTTTGCACACTATTCTGGAGTTGGATTGAGCAACTGCTGTGCTTTTGAAACTAAATAAAACCTTGAGAATCCCCTATGAGAAGATGGGTTAGTTCAAAACCTGCCAGTTCTGTCAGATTTCTACTAGCTACTGAAAGTAACAGCAACATAGGAGAAAGAGTGCTTAAAACAAACAAAACATAGACACTCAGGACACCCATCTTTTGATACATGTATATAAAAAAAAGGTTCAGAAACGGGGCACAGCAAGGGGTTCGAGCTTTGCCCCCAGTTATGCAAATCTTACCAGGGGCTGGAAAATCTGCTAATAGAAAACAATAATCCATTCAGTTCAAATATCATATACTATCGGAGGTATATAGACGACCTTATTCTGATTTGGGATGGTGATAATACATCAATCCAGAAGTTTGTGAGCTATATGAATAATAACGATTGGGGAATATCATTCACTGCCAATCATAACTATAAAGAAATTGAATACTTAGACATAGTACTATACATAGTGGAAAACCAGATCAAAACAAAAAATCATTTCAAGAATGTTGATTCAAACTCCTATATAGACTATAGAAGCTCTCATCATCGACCGTGGAGAAAGACTATCCCATATGGCCAGTTCCTGCAGATTCGCAAAAGCTGCACAGATCTAAAAACTTTTGACGCACAGGCAAAAATCTTGACAGCAAAATTTAAAACACAAAAATTTCCGACTAAACTTATTAATGCGGCCAGGAGAAAAGCTAGGGACACGGAAAGACTCACATTACTCAGAAATAAGGAGAAAGAAGCTAATACCAACACATTCCAGGATCAAACTACCTTCATAACCAGATTCTCAAGCAATCATATGTTAGTGAAGAAAATATTATCAAAACACTGGTCACTACTTCAGAAAGATCCATATCTCAAAAAAGAATTTAGTGAGAAACCAAATTGCACATTTAGAAGGGCAAAAACTTTGAAGAACGAATTAGCCCAGAGCAAACTAAGAAATCACTATCGGAATATAATCGGTGAAAATCGCATACAAAACGCAACAGGGGCCTACAGATGTCAACAAAAAAAGTGCCTATGTTGCCAAAGGATACAAGATGGGAAGAAGAGTTTCAGCTCTACTACAACTGGAGAAATGTTTAATATTACTCATAAAATGGACTGCTCCACCAACTTCCCTCCTGACATGCACGTGCGGACTCCAATATGTTGGACGTACCACACAGCAGCTTAAAACAAGATGGGGCCAACATAGACGTAATATCAATAAAGGATTCACTAAACACGGCCTTTCCAAACATCATAAAGAATATCATAATCAAGATCCAACCACAATTGAGGTCTGCCCCATAGAATACATACCTGCAAACATACAGAACAGAAGGGATCGGTTAAAAGCCAGAGAAATGTTCTGGGTGTTCAAATTGAGGACATTGCAACCAGAAGGCCTAAATATTTGCCTAGAGCATAACCTATGAAATATCAGATTCAACAAGAGAGCCACCCCGATCCAAAGACCTTCCACTATAACCTTCCCTACTTTTTTCCTCTTACCAACAAACCCATACCCCCCTCCTTCCTTCCCCCCCCCCCTCCCCCCTGTATCCCTTGTCCTTCCCTCCCACCTAACCTTTTGACATACGGGATGACCCAAATATATCAAATAGGGCGGTCACACAACAGTGACACAACCACAAAGATTCACACCAGCAATTCCCCCCTGATATAAAGAATACCCAATCAGAAGAGAGAATGCGGGAAGTGTTTCTCTAAATAAATCCCTCTAACACCAGGGGTATTACCCTATACACGTAAATAGATACACCTAAATAAAGCAAAGATTAAATCTTTATTTCACACAAAGTTTTGTATCTAAAACGGAACAGTAGGAGGTCTATCTATAAGATGTAAATGAGGAAAAATGCATATACAGGCAAACTTTGTGTATATATGGACTGTATATGTATTGAATTGTATGTGTGTATACATATATGTTATGATCTATGCAAGCCCTATGATAGATGTAGATTGCACATACCGACAAGTTTAAGAATGCAAAGTGACTCTTCTATAACTTGTGTCTTTTATTTATTTATTCAATTATGCAAAAAAAAAAAACATATTTTCATATATATCTATATATCTATATATATAAAATCGGATGTATGTATGTATGTATGTATGTGTGTGTGCGTGTATGTGCCGCGATCACGCGAAAACGGCTAGACCGATTTGAACGAAACTTGGTATACAGATCCCTTACTACCTGGGATGATATGTTCTGGGGGTCTCGCAGCCCCCCTGCACACCTGGGCGGAGCTACAAACAGCAAATCAGATTTCACCCATTCAAGTCAATGGAAAAAATGTAAAAGGCTGCCATTCTCACAGTAATCAAGCCAGAGTCCCCACACTTGGCACAGTTGGTCACTTGGTGACTGAGGTTACGAATCCAGGAAAAGTGGGAGGAGCATAACACAGCCAATCAAATTTCAGCCGTTCATTTTAAATGGAAAAATGTAAACTGCAGCCATTCTTAGACTGTTAATCGCAGGGTTCTCAAACTTGCCACAGTTGGTCACTGGGTGAATGCGATTAAGATTCAAGAAAGTGGGTGGAGCCTACAACAGCCAATCAAAATTCACCTATTGATTTTCAAGGGGAATATTAAAACTGCTGTCATTCTTACACTGTTAGTGGCAGAGGCTTCAAACCTGGTACAGTTGGTCATTGGGTGACTGGGGTCCAAATTCATTAAAGGGGCGGGGCCACAAACAGCCAATCAGATTTCCTTGCTGGATAAACTGCTTCCATTCACACATTTTTGATGCCAGGAACCTGAAAGCTCACAAACTTGGTCATTGAGTGACTGTGTGTCAAGTTTACAAAAAGTGGGCGGAGCCAATACTAAAGTTCACTAAGAAAATATAAACTGCAGCAATTCTTACACTGTTTCTGGCAGGGTTCTCAAACTTTGCACAGTTGGTCACTGGGTGAATGGGATGAATATTCAAGAGAGTGGGTGGAGCCTACAACAGCCAATTAAAATTCACCTGTTGATTTTCAAAGGGAATATTTACATTGCTGCCATTCTTACACTGTTAATAGCAGATGCTTCAAACCTGGTACTGTTAGTCACTGGGTGACTGGGGTTCAAATTTGGAAAGGGGGCGGAGCCACAAACAGCCAATCAGATTTGTTTAATTTCAATGGGAATATACAAATTATTGATACCAAAAGCCCAAAGCTCATAAACTTGGTCATTGAGTGACTGTATGTTAAGGTGAGAAAAAGTGGGCAGAACCAACAACTACATTTTATTCCAGGGGAAAATATAAACTGCAGTCATTCTTACACTGTTAATGTCGGGGTTCCAAAACTTGACACAGTGGGCCACTGGGTGACTGGGATTAATATTCAGAAATGTGGGTGGAGCCTACAACAGCCAATCAAATTTCACCTATTGATTTTCAAGGGAATATTTACATTGCTACCATTCTTACACTGTTAATGGCAGAGGCCTCTTAGCTGATAGGTGACTGGGGTCCAAATTCAATAAAGGGGGCGGAGCCACAAACAGCTAATCAGATTTGTTAGATTGATTTCAGCCATTCTGTTATTGGCAGGGTTCTCAAACGTGACACAGTTGGTCAATGGATGAACGGTATTAATATTCAGGAAAGTGGGTGGAACCTACAACAGCCAATCAAAATTCACCTATTGATTTTTAAGGGAAATATTGCAACTGCTGCCACTTTTACACTAATAATGGCAGAAGCCTCAAACCAGCTACAGTCGGTCATGAAGTGGCTGGGGTTCAAATGCACTAAAGGGGTGGAGCCACAAACAGCCAATCAGATTACTTTACTGGATAAACTGCTTCCATTCACACAATTTTGATGGCAGAAACCCAAAAGATTAAAACTTGGTCACTGGGATTTTCTGGGATTAATATTCAAAAAAGTGGGTGGAGCCTAAAAAGAAAATCAAAATGCACCTGTTGATTTTCAAGGGGAATATTTAAATTGCTGCCATTCTTGCACTGTTAATGGCACAATCCTCAAACCTGGTACAGTTGGTCATTGGGTCACTGGGGTTCAAATTCAGAAAAGGGGTGGAGCTACAAACAGCCAATCAGATTTGTTTCATCTCACTGGTAAATTACAAATTATTGATGCCAAGGACCCCAGAGCTCACAAACTTGGTCATTGAGTGACTGTGTGTCAAGGTTACAAAAATTGGGCGGAGCCAAAAACAAATTTCACTAGGAAAATATAAACTGCAGCCATTTTTACACTGTTAATGGCAAAGGTTCTCAAACTTTGCCCAGATGGTCACTGGGTGACTGAGATTAATATTATGGGAAGTGGGTGGAGCCTATAATAGCTAATCAAAATTCACCTGTTGATTTTCAAGGGGAATATTTAAATTGCTTCCATTTTTGCTCTAATAATAGCAGATGCCTCAAACCTGCTACAGTTGGTCATTGGGTGACTGGGGTTCAAATCCCGGAGAGATGCAGAGCCACAAACAGTCAATCTGATTTGCTTAATTTCTATGGGAACATACAAATTATTGATGGCAAAGACCCCAAAGCTCAAAAACTTGGTCATTGAGTATTTGTGTGTTAGGGCTAGAAAAAGTGGCCGGAGCTAACACCAGCCAAAAACATATCCGGGCAACGCCGATTCATCAGCTATTATTCATAAAAGTGGATGGAGCCTACAAAAGCCAATCAAAATTCATCTATTGATTTTCAAGGGAAGTATTTCATTACTGCCATTCTTGCACTGTTAATGGCACAAGCCCCAAACTGGGTACAGTTATTTATTGGGTGACTGGGGTTCAAATGCAGATAAGGGGTGGAGACACAAACAACCCGTCAGATTTGTTTCATTGCAAATTATTGATGCCAAAGACTGCAAAGCTCACTGTAATGATCGCTGCTGCAGCAGGTGTTGCTGGAAGTAGTAGTGCTGCAGCTCAGGCAGTTCTGATGTCTTTCCATGCAAGCTGCATAGCTTTGTCTGTCTTTCCCTGCTGTCAGCTTGTGACTGATTATCATTCACCTGTGTGGGAATCTGCATGTCTGCTCCCATTGGATGACCTCAGTATAAAGATCTGCTTCCTGCAGGGTTTCCTTGGGTTTTCATAGCTTCAGTTTAAGCCCGTCTTGCTGTCGCTTCAGCCCCCGATCGTGGTTCTTGTTCTAAAGATACTTTGCTGGTTTTGCATCATATATTGGTTCATTGCCAATATATATGCATACCAGCACGTTTATTATTTTCCTTGTATTCGTGTTACGTTGATACATCAGTGTCGCTGATATATACGTACACGAACTGTTTATTTCCTGTGTTCAGTTAGTCAGTTTTCCAGCACGTTTTGGTAGTTTGCGCGTACCGTGAGCACCCGTGCTGAGCTAGTTATCCTGTTCCTGGTCCTGTTTGTGGATTGCGTTCATCTCTGCGAAGAGATAACGAATCCTTCTGAATCCTGTTCTGTTACTGTTTGTGGATTGCGTTCATCTCTGCGAAGAGATAACGAATCCTTCTGAATCCTGTTCTGTTACCGTTTGTGGATTGCGTTCATCTCTGCGAAGAGATAGCGAATCCTTCTGAGTCCTGTTCCCTGTATTACTCCAGTCCTAGTCAGCGTTCCTGCTTATGTCATATATCGGTTCATTGCCGATATATACATATGTTAGTCAGACGTTACAAATAGTTTCATTGATAGCTGTAATTGTAATACGCTAGGAAAACATACTTATTGTATATTTATCTGTGTTACGTTCATCTATCTTAATCCTGCTGTTTCCTGACTGTCCTGTCCTGTCTTTGTGAGGCACGCCATTGCCGCAGCGCATTGGCTGCCTCATTCCAGTCTGTCTGGTTTTGGACGCTTGCTGTCGCTAAGTAGCCGCTAGCTAGCAAGCGTTCATTCTGTCTACCTGTCCTGATCTCCTCAGTTCTGGTTTGTGCGCTCAGCGCTACTTTGCGCTGAGACGTTATAACGAAAGCATTGTTTGTGGCTGTCAGATCTGCACCGGCTCTGTGCGCCACAATCTCCTATTGGAGTCAGTCCTCCCCTCCACTATACTAGGGATAGCCTGTTTCCTGGTGCTAGTGTGTGTACCTCCTCCACGCCAGCTCATGCGTTGCATGCTGACTGTGGAGAATACACCACCAAGCCTTACATTATGAAAACCCCATTACCAATCCCTATTGTGGGGGGAATTTCCAGAAATTATGACACTGTTTGTCAGGGGTCCTGCTCCTTTAAAAAATTTGAAAAGCTTGGTCCTGAAGTTACAGACAAATTTATATCAGAATTGGTTAAAGTTCTGGCCAATCCCGACTTTCGGGCTTCTGCAATTTCTACCTGGTCTGATTGGATCGTTTGTGCTCTTTTTAAGGGCAAACTTTTTGATTGGGCAATCGATGTCTTAGATCACACTCAGTTTAGACAAAGTCCTTTGCAATTTATAGCTTTTGTAATTCACAATTGGTTGCGCATAGATCCATTGCCTTTTCCTCTTAATGAACTCCTGGCAGCAGGCCAATCAGCTGCTCCTTCAATTGCTTGCAAGAATGAGCAGCAAGCAGAAAGTGTTACTGATAATTTTCCTGCAGCTTTGAATAAATCATCAAAAACAGCAAGGTCAAAGGCAAAACGCAAACGTTCTAAGAAACGTGTCCAATCTGCAGAGTCGTTATCCTTAGTGACTGAGACCTATAATGAGATTCTGCCATTAACAGATAATGAAATGCAATTGTCTTTCAGGGGAGTTAAATGGACTTATGAAACTACTAATGAACTTTCATCACTGGCTAGGGAAAATAAAGATTTTTGTTTAAAAGAATTATCTGAGTATGATTATGAGGAGATATTACAGAGTATTGAACAAATCAACTTATTTGTGAAGCAAGGAAAGTTTGCATACACTACAGTTCAACACTTGCTACAGGTATTAGAGATTCTTAAGAATAAGGAATCTGCCAATCACCTGCTAATTAACCCAATATATGTCCCTGCCACAATCATATCTGCAAACTGTGATCTGCCTGTTAAGTATGCTTGGAATCCTCCATTTGAGAAAGGAGAGATGGAAGCCCTGGTCAATGAATGGAAGAATGATTCAAGTTCATTTTGTCAATTTTACAGTGCAAAAAGTGAATTAGTATTGAATGCATGCATTAAGTCTGCCTATAACCTAATAAAAACTGGTGTGTGTGGGTATGACTTTGTGGCTCCATTGATTGATGTGTGGGAACTGATTTTGGATGATTTTTATGTGACTCCGAATTCGCAAATTTGGCGTTCTGACCCGCCTGCTTCAGCACCTTTGGCTGATTCAGCAGGTGATTCGGAGCTCTTTTTGTGTGAAATTGAAGTTCCTGCAATTCCACCCTGTACCATGGATAACTCAGTGTTACTTACCAGTAAAACAGAAGCCACTGATACATTCTTAACCTTGCCCTGCGCAAATTTCTCAGCAGAGAATCCAGAGGTCCTGCTGACTTCTGAGTCCAGCCTAGCCAGTACTCATGACTCTTTGTTCAGTGAAACAGACACCAGAAAAATCTTGCCTGTCTCTGCAAACACTTCTGCAGAAATTACCTGTGTTAATAAAGTTCAACTCCTGTCTGATCCAGCAGATGCCAATAGATGCACTACATCAGTTTCCGAGTCCCAGCAATCCTGTCTAGAAACCTCAGAACCCCAGCATCTGAATTTTCCAATTTTACAAATGAATGGTGATTCAGATGCGCAAACATTGTGTCTTGATCTTCCTGTTTCTACACCTCGCTCTAGTTTCGTGAATAGCTCAGAGCATCTGCTATGTGAACCTGAAATCGCAGAATTATTACCTTGTTCAGAAAATTTTCCAATAAATTTGCCCTGTACCATGAATTGTGCAGTAGATCTCTCCAATGAAACTCAGGTCACAGAATCATTATGCTGTCCAGCAGGTGCTTCCATGGTTTTGCCCTGCAATATGGACTGTTCAGTGATCCTGTCCAGTGAAGCTGTGGTCGCAGAGTCTTATGCTTCACCCAGTACTTTGGATACTTTAAACCCTCTAGCAGAGAAGTCTGAAGCACTGCTTACCTCAGTTGGTGTTGCAGTAATATTCACTTGTCTAGCAGCTGTTTTGGAATTACAGTCTGCTCTAATAAAACTTGGTGAATTTCTGCCCAGCAAAGCAGAAGCCATTGAAATATTGTCCTCGTCAGCAATTGTGTTAGATACCTTGCCCTGTACACAGTCTGATTTAACCAATGTTGAGTCCCTCTCCAGTGTTGTAACAGCCGAGGAACTCCAGCCCTGTCCTCTGAATGTTTCAGAAGTCTTGCCCTGTAACATGGATAATTCTGATTCTCTGGTCAAAATAATAGAAATCTCAGAATTTCAGTCCGGTCTGATGAGTGTTCCTGAAACCCAGCCCTGTATCCTGAAAGATTCTGGTTCTCTGGCCGCTGTGGCAGAGGTTCCAGAGTCCCCTTCCTGTCCAGGGAATTCCTCAGTTTTGCCTAGTCCAGTGGGGGCTGCTGCAATACTGACTTGTTCTGCAGCGCCTCATGAGCTCCAATCCAGTGTATTAAATGAGTCTCTGTCCAGTCCAGAGGTAGTTGTGGAGTCCCTATCTGGTTCAGTGCATACATCAGAAGATTTGTCCTGTTTTGTTAGTGCCCCTGAATCTGATTTGTTACTGACTTTGCTGGAATCAGCGACATCTAAGTCTGATCCTGCATTCTCGTGTAAAAATCCAGTAGTTGCGAAGTCTAGTCATGATGATTTTTTTTTGGCCGGTCCTGGTTTTGGTCCCGTCTTGGCTGACCCTGAGGCTCACAGTTCCTTGACGTGCCCAGAGGTTTCTCTTGTGCCAGTGTGCCCAGATGTTCTTTGTGTGCCAGAATGCCCAAGTGTGTCTAAGGTGTTAGCGTGCTCTGATGCTTCCTTAGTGGGAACATGTTCTGATGTTGCCAGTCTGCCTGCATGCCCAGAGATGGTTCTGGTCCCTGAAAGCCCTGATATTGATGTTTGTCCTTGTGGCCCTGACTCGGGAATTGCCCTAGGTTCCATAGGGGTTCTTGATGGTTCTCCATGTGAGCCTAAGGGGCATTCTGACCTATGGGGATCTCTTTGGAGCTTCAAGGTGTTCTGGGAGGTCTCTGAGAAAACTTGTCCTGGTGCCTTGGACTGGTTCAACAGTGGGTTTTGTGTTGGTAAAGACAGTACCGGTGGGCATTGCAAAGGCTTTGGCGTTTCTGAACGGTTCCTGGAAGGCGGTGGGTATCGCTCAGGGAGTTTCGGAGGGCTTTCTTCTGGAAATCATGGTTCTGATGGGTGTCACACTGGGGCTTGTAGTACTGATGGGCATGGTTCTGTAGGTTCTGGTTCTGATGGGTCCAGTCTTGTGGGGACTGATTCTGGAATTCGGTCTTGCCGGGCTGTCCCGGTCATCATGAATTATCAGTCAGACTGTTTTGTTGGGAATTTCAGTTTTGAAAAGCGTCTGGAATCCGCTTTTAAGGGCGGGGGTACTGTAATGATCGCTGCTGCAGCAGGTGTTGCTGGAAGTAGTAGTGCTGCAGCTCAGGCAGTTCTGATGTCTTTCCATGCAAGCTGCATAGCTTTGTCTGTCTTTCCCTGCTGTCAGCTTGTGACTGATTATCATTCACCTGTGTGGGAATCTGCATGTCTGCTCCCATTGGATGACCTCAGTATAAAGATCTGCTTCCTGCAGGGTTTCCTTGGGTTTTCATAGCTTCAGTTTAAGCCCGTCTTGCTGTCGCTTCAGCCCCCGATCGTGGTTCTTGTTCTAAAGATACTTTGCTGGTTTTGCATCATATATTGGTTCATTGCCAATATATATGCATACCAGCACGTTTATTATTTTCCTTGTATTCGTGTTACGTTGATACATCAGTGTCGCTGATATATACGTACACGAACTGTTTATTTCCTGTGTTCAGTTAGTCAGTTTTCCAGCACGTTTTGGTAGTTTGCGCGTACCGTGAGCACCCGTGCTGAGCTAGTTATCCTGTTTCTGGTCCTGTTTGTGGATTGCGTTCATCTCTGCGAAGAGATAACGAATCCTTCTGAATCCTGTTCTGTTACTGTTTGTGGATTGCGTTCATCTCTGCGAAGAGATAACGAATCCTTCTGAATCCTGTTCTGTTACCGTTTGTGGATTGCGTTCATCTCTGCGAAGAGATAGCGAATCCTTCTGAGTCCTGTTCCCTGTATTACTCCAGTCCTAGTCAGCGTTCCTGCTTATGTCATATATCGGTTCATTGCCGATATATACATATGTTAGTCAGACGTTACAAATAGTTTCATTGATAGCTGTAATTGTAATACGCTAGGAAAACATACTTATTGTATATTTATCTGTGTTACGTTCATCTATCTTAATCCTGCTGTTTCCTGACTGTCCTGTCCTGTCTTTGTGAGGCACGCCATCGCCGCAGCGCATTGGCTGCCTCATTCCAGTCTGTCTGGTTTTGGACGCTTGCTGTCGCTAAGTAGCCGCTAGCTAGCAAGCGTTCATTCTGTCTACCTGTCCTGATCTCCTCAGTTCTGGTTTGTGCGCTCAGCGCTACTTTGCGCTGAGACGTTATAACGAAAGCATTGTTTGTGGCTGTCAGATCTGCACCGGCTCTGTGCGCCACAATCTCCTATTGGAGTCAGTCCTCCCCTCCACTATACTAGGGATAGCCTGTTTACTGGTGCTAGTGTGTGTACCTCCTCCACGCCAGCTCATGCGTTGCATGCTGACTGTGGAGAATACACCACCAAGCCTTACACTCACACATTTGGTCACTGAGTAATTAAGTAATTGTCTGTTACTATTACAAAATGTGGGCATAGCCAACACCAGCCAAATACATACACGGGCAATGCTGGGTCATCAGTGGGTGGAGACAAATAGAAATTTCACTGGGAAAATGTAAACTGCAGCCATTGTTACACTGTTAACGGTAGGGTTCTCAAACTTTGCAGTTGGTCACTGGATGACTGGGATTAGTATTCATAAAAGAGGGTGGAGCCTACAAAAGCCAATCCAAATTCATGTATTGCTTTTCAAGGGGAATATTGAATTGCTGTATATATATATATATATATATATATATATAAATATTATTTTTTTTACTCTTATCTTTAGAAATTGAGCAATATAAACCATTTGAAACTAAGCCTATTACCCAATTTTAAATGCTATGCCCTCTTAGGATTTACAGCATTATAGTGATAAGCTCCCCGTACAGAATGAGCTTACGTGTGTTGCCATAATGACAGGAGCAACACCAGAGTGTGACGTCTACCAGTATTTTAATGGGCAGAGGAGAACACCGCCTCCTCCCGTCCCCTTACCGCCGCTTATGTTTATTCATTGATGACGTGGCACGCACGGGCATGCACGCTGACGTCATTTCACCTCCCCCTGTCCCTGACGTCACCACAACACCGGACTCCCACATTAGAATTCATGTAACCTATATATATGGTGGACATACACTGGCGCGGCTTGGCGCCCAGGATTTTTCAGATACCTATTGAGGTAAGTGCCTCTTAATTATATCCTTTAGTCTAGGGATCCTTGCAATATAAGCTCATCTAGTAAGACTGCATGAGATCCGTCTGTGCACTTTTACCCGCTTTCTCCCGCAGTAGCACAATGTTGGTCCCCTACCTATGTATACATATATCCAACTGCATTCATGCGGTTGTGCACCCCGCTCTTTTGTCCGCAGTGGGATGTTTACAATTTTTTGCAGCATTACAATAATATTTGCTTTTTATCTCTGCAGTTCCCCAAAAAAACATATATATATTTCCTCATACCTCTACAACTTTGCAGTGATGTATTCTTGCAACCTACTCCTACAGCTACGCATTTCCCATATTTACTTTTGCAACAATAACTTTTTGTCTCCGACTCTCCTACTCTGAAAGCAATATATTTATTGCACTCTACAAGTTCAATGATAGATATTCCGATTAAACAGTAGGATAAGAGGACTTACCTATAAACTTAAAAAGCTATTAGCACAACCACTTTTTTATGGATAAGCATATGTTACTATAGGAAGCATGCCTTTCCTTTGTGAATGTATCCACCATTAAGAGTATATACATTTGACTTTTTTTCTAAAAGGTTTTTATACCGATAGTACTACCCCATATGTATTTCATTGATTGTTCTTTGTATTGTATTTTATATATTTTATGAACCTTTTTTATATACATGTATCAAAAGATGGGTGTCCTGAGTGTCTATGTTTTGTTTGTTTTAAGCACCCTGTTGTTTGACCTGAGGAAGCGGTTTGAGCCGTGAAACGCGTTGTCGTCTGAGGTGCTTTTTGAAAATAAATATTAAGAAATTTACTATGAGTTGATGTCTTCCTGTATAAGGTAGGCAATAATTTTATTGCTTTAATTATTTGGAGTTAATCAAAGAGGAAATAACATATATTTACTATATAAACTATACAAATACGGGCGCCTCCTAATCCTATAGTATCCAGTTGAACCAACCCACATTGTGGGTCTCGCACTACACCTTGGTGCAATGAGTTTTTTCTTTTCTTGGAAGGAGCAATCAACACAAGACCGAGTGGAGACGGGATTTCTCCACATGCCTATATGAGTGGTTGCCTCTTTTAGCAACCTACACTTGTGAGTATAATATACTCGAATTCTTTTTCTTCTCTTAATATCTGACGATAATACACCAGAAGGGCTCTCGGTGTCCCTGTGTTTTCTTTTTTTTCTGTCCAGCTCTAAAATATAGGAGAAAGTCATTTATAGCACATTTTACTCTGGGAGAAATGTACTTATTATTTACATGTTTTCATATATTTTCCACTTTTTGTGATAGCGGTCCTTTAAATAACATGCAGCAAAATAACTCCTAACAAGCGAATCTTTACTGACCCAGGAATTAAATATAGTCTGTTAGGCTCTTGCTGCAGGTTAATTATCTATCAAATTGACTGGTAGCTCCAGTCTCCTGAATGTGGATGCTGCACATGATTGCAACAGCACAGCCGGTTATCACTAATCAATCCTCTCTGAGGTTTATCCACACTATGGTTTGCTATGACCCAAGTGAGGGCTGCAGAGGCTTGTCACCTATTCGCAGACAAATCTTATGCGTAAGCTAATCTGAGTGCACACATATGATGAATGTCGTCTGGCAGGGTTAGGGAATCGATCCTGTAAGTGTACTTGGTAACAAATGCTGCAGCTGGAAGGAACTTAGTGAGCGGCAGACCAGACCAGGAACAAAGCATGCTTATTTGTATGCTTGCCATTGCACACATACATGTCTATCTCGTCATCAGTAGAGATGGCCCAGCCTTGGAGAACTCATGGAGAAGCACATGATCAGTTAGATTTGTAAGCCTCTGATTTGCTGTGATGACTTCCTGGTTTAACACATGATCATATCCAGCAAATCAGAGCCTTACAAATCAATCAGCTGATCAAACTGATCATGTGCCTCTCCAGAAGTTCTCCAAGGCTGGGCCATCCCTACTCATCAGAGGTTGATTCATTAAAGTGCACGATTTACTGTAAAAAGCAACGTCCAGCGCAGGTAAGTTAGGAACGCACGCTATGCAGCACGACCACACGTAGCGTGCGTTCCTAACTTACCTGCGCTCTTGTCTAAGTTACACACGTTCCTTTAACTGCCATGCACTTTGAAGTATCGCAATCGTGAAAATCCACTAGCGCAGCCGCTACTACGTTAGTCACTGTACTAGTGGCAGTTGCGTTACTTCACAGTGCATGGCAGTTAAAGGAGGGCGCGTACCTTAGACAAGAGTGCAGGTAAGTTAGGAACGCACGACCATGTGCAGTGTGTGCGCGTTGCTTTTAAACTCCCGCTGCTATAGCAGTGCAATGAATCAACCTCCATGTCACTTAATGTTTCCTTTAAATGTTACCTTACTGTGTAAAAAATGTAAACTGGGCACTGTAGTGTTGTCAGGTAAAATGCTAATCACTGTAGCTGTGATGCAGATACTCAGCTCAATCAAATAGAGTGTTTGGAACTGCATAACATTTAAAACTCAAAAGCATTCCCCCAGAAGAAAATGTGTGTGATTGTGAGACTTCCTACCAGGAATACATAAATTCTGCCTATGTTACTCTAATCAGAGAAAGCGATTTCTCAGTAACAGTACAGCGGTGTCCCCCTGTGATTTGTGTTGGGAATTCTCATTCACCTGTGACAGAGTCTGAGCATAGACTGCTTGGATTTAGTGTTGGGCGAACATCTAGATGTTCGGGTTCGGGCCGAACAGGCCGAACATGGCCGCGATGTTCGGGTGTTCGACCCAAACTCCGAACATAATGGAAGTCAATGGGGACCCGAACTTTTGTGCTTTGTAAAGCCTCCTTACATGCTACATACCCCAAATTTACAGGGTATGTGCACCTTGGGAGTGGGTACAAGAGGAAAAAAAAAATTAGCAAAAAGAGCTTATAGTTTTTGAGAAAATCGATTTTAAAGTTTCAAAGGGAAAACTGTCTTTTAAATGCGGGAAATGTCTGTTTTCTTTGCACAGGTAACATGCTTTTTGTCGGCATGCAGTCATAAATGTAATACATATAAGAGGTTCCAGGAAAAGGGACCGGTAACGCTAACCCAGCAGCAGCACACGTGATGGAACAAGAGGAGGGTGGCGCAGGAGGAGAAGGCCACGCTTTGAGACACAACAACCCAGGCCTTGCATGAGGACGAGAAGCGTGCGGATAGCAATTTGCATTTTGTCGCCATGCAGTCATAAATGTAATACAGATGAGAGGTTCAATAAACAGGGACCGGAAACGCTAACCCATCACAGATGTTCATTGTTCATGTTACTTGGTTGGGGTCCGGGAGTGTTGCGTAGTCGTTTCCAATCCAGGATTGATTCATTTTAATTTGAGTCAGACGGTCTGCATTTTCTGTGGAGAGGCGGATACGCCGCCGATCTGTGACGATGCCTCCGGCAGCACTGAAACAGCGTTCCGACATAACGCTGGCTGCCGGGCAAGCCAGCACCTCTATTGCGTACATTGCCAGTTTGTGCCAGGTGTCTAGCTTCGATACCCAATAGTTGAAGGGTGCAGATGGATTGTTCAACACAGCTACGCCATCTGACATGTAGTCCTTGACCATCTTCTCCAGGCGATCGGTGTTGGAGGTGGATCTGCACGCTTGCTGTTCTGTGTGCTGCTGCATGGGTGTCAGAAAATTTTCCCACTCCAAGGACACTGCCGATACCATTCCCTTTTGGGCACTAGCTGCGGCTTGTGTTGTTTGCTGCCCTCCTGGTCGTCCTGGGTTTGCGGAAGTCAGTCTGTCGGCGTACAACTGGCTAGAGGAGGGGGAGGATGTCAATCTCCTCTCTAAAGTCTCCACAAGGGCCTGCTGGTATTCTTCCATTTTGACCTGTCTGGCTCTTTCTTCAAGCAGTTTTGGAACATTGTGTTTGTACCGTGGATCCAGAAGGGTATAAGCCCAGTAATTGGTGTTGTCCAGAATGCGCACAATGCGTGGGTCGCGTTCAATGCAGTCCTAGGCCGAAGAGGTCATAGCCTAGGGTCACAAAACCTGTTTATTGGGCAATTTCAATGGTGGCGAGTCTGACGTACATAAATCGCAGCAATGGCCGTTAGCAACGTCTGAATCTCACGAAATGTCTCATGCAGGTAGAAGACATATTGTTAGACTTGGGCTCCAAAGATGGGTTCCCTACATCTCTGCAAACCAGAGTTACAGGGCTCCAAATTTGGTAAAATCCCCCATAGGCTTTCATTGGGCCTCCTATTTACAGTTCCAAAATCTCACATCTTTTCAAAGGGCAATTACTCAGCAGTGGCAAATTTTCTAGCATTGTAGGGACCCTTAGGGGGAACATGACTGGTGAGTTTCGGGCCCCTAGGCCGAAGAGGTCATAGCCTAGGGTCACAAAAACCTGTTTATTGGGGCTATTTCAATGGTAGTGATGGTGACGTACATAAATCGCAGCAATGGCCGTTAGCAAAGTCTGAATCTCACGAAATGTCTCATGCAGGTAGAAGACATATTGTTAGACTTGGATTCCAAAGATGGGGTCCCTACATCTCTGCAAACCAGAGTTACAGGGGTCCAAAATTGGTAAAATCCCCCATAGGATTTCATTGGCTCCCTATTTCACTTTCCAAAATCTCACATCTTTTCAAAGGGCAATGGCTCAGCAGTACCAAATTTTCTAGCATTGTAGGGACCCTTAGGGGGAACATGACTGGTGAGTTTCGGGCCCCTAGGCCGAAGAGGTCATAGCCTAGGGTCACAAAAACCTGTTTATTGGGGCTATTTCAATGGTAGTGATGGTGACGTACATAAATCGCAGCAATGGCCGTTAGCAAAGTCTGAATCTCACGAAATGTCTCATGCAGGTAGAAGACATATTGTTAGACTTGGATTCCAAAGATGGGGTCCCTACATCTCTGCAAACCAGAGTTACAGGGGTCCAAAATTGGTAAAATCCCCCATAGGATTTCATTGGCTCCCTATTTCACTTTCCAAAATCTCACATCTTTTCAAAGGGCAATGGCTTAGCAGTACCAAATTTTCTAGCATTGTAGGGACCCTTAGGGGGAACATGACTGGTGAGTTTCGGGCCCCTAGGCCGAAGAGGTCATAGCCTAGGGTCACAAAAACCTGTTTATTGGGGCTATTTCAATGGTAGTGATGGTGACGTACATAAATCGCAGCAATGGCCGTTAGCAAAGTCTGAATCTCACGAAATGTCTCATGCAGGTAGAAGACATATTGTTAGACTTGGATTCCAAAGATGGGGTCCCTACATCTCTGCAAACCAGAGTTACAGGGGTCCAAAATTGGTAAAATCCCCCATAGGATTTCATTGGCTCCCTATTTCACTTTCCAAAATCTCACATCTTTTCAAAGGGCAATGGCTCAGCAGTACCAAATTTTCTAGCATTGTAGGGACCCTTAGGGGGAACATGACTGGTGAGTTTCGGGCCCCTAGGCCGAAGAGGTCATAGCCTAGGGTCACAAAAACCTGTTTATTGGGGCTATTTCAATGGTAGTGATGGTGACGTACATAAATCGCAGCAATGGCCGTTAGCAAAGTCTGAATCTCACGAAATGTCTCATGCAGGTAGAAGACATATTGTTAGACTTGGATTCCAAAGATGGGGTCCCTACATCTCTGCAAACCAGAGTTACAGGGGTCCAAAATTGGTAAAATCCCCCATAGGATTTCATTGCCTCCCTATTTCACTTTCCAAAATCTCACATCTTTTCAAAGGGCAATGGCTCAGCAGTACCAAATTTTCTAGCATTGTAGGGACCCTTAGGGGGAACATGACTGGTGAGTTTCGGGCCCCTAGGCCGAAGAGGTCATAACCTAGGGTCACAAAAACCTGTTTATTTGGGCTATTTCAATGGTAGTGATGGTGGCGTACATAAATCTCAGCCATGGCCGTTAGCAACGTCTGAATCTCACGAAATGTCTCATGCAGGTAGAAGACATATTGTTAGACTTAGATTCCAAAGATGGGGTCCCTACATCTCTGCAAACCAGAGTTACAGGGGTCCAAAATTGGTAAGATCCCCCATAGGCTTTCATTGGGCCTCCTATTTACCGTTCCAAAATCTCACACCATTTCAAAGGGCAATGGCTCAGCAGTGGCAAAACTCACCAGTCATGATCCCCCTAAGGGTCCCTACAATGCTAGAAAATTTGGTACTGCTGAGCCATTGCCCTTTGAAAAGATGTGAGATTTTGGAAAGTGAAATAGGGAGCCAATGAAATCCTATGGGGGATTTTACCAATTTCGGACCCCTGTAACTCTGGTTTGCAGAGATGTAGGGACCCCATCTTTGGAATCCAAGTCTAACAATATGTCTTCTACCTGCATGAGACATTTCGTGAGATTCAGACTTTGCTAACGGCCATTGCTGCGATTTATGTACGTCACCATCACTACCATTGAAATAGCCCCAATAAACAGGTTTTTGTGACCCTAGGCTATGACCTCTTCGGCCTAGGGGCCCGAAACTCACCAGTCATGTTCCCCCTAAGGGTCCCTACAATGCTAGAAAATTTGGTACTGCTGAGCCATTGCCCTTTGAAAAGATGTGAGATTTTGGAAAGTGAAATAGGGAGCCAATGAAATCCTATGGGGGATTTTACCAATTTTGGACCCCTGTAACTCTGGTTTGCAGAGATGTAGGGACCCCATCTTTGGAATCCAAGTCTAACAATATGTCTTCTACCTGCATGAGACATTTCGTGAGATTCAGACTTTGCTAACGGCCATTGCTGCGATTTATGTACGTCACCATCACTACCATTGAAATAGCCCCAATAAACAGGTTTTTGTGACCCTAGGCTATGACCTCTTTGGCCTAGGGGCCCGAAACTCACCAGTCATGTTCCCCCTAAGGGTCCCTACAATGCTAGAAAATTTGCCACTGCTGAGTAATTGCCCTTTGAAAAGATGTGAGATTTTGGAACTGTAAATAGGAGGCCCAATGAAAGCCTATGGGGGATTTTACCAAATTTGGAGCCCTGTAACTCTGGTTTGCAGAGATGTAGGGAACCCATCTTTGGAGCCCAAGTCTAACAATATGTCTTCTACCTGCATGAGACATTTCGTGAGATTCAGACGTTGCTAACGGCCATTGCTGCGATTTATGTACGTCAGACTCGCCACCATTGAAATTGCCCAATAAACAGGTTTTGTGACCCTAGGCTATGACCTCTTCGGCCTAGGACTGCATTGAACGCGACCCACGCATTGTGCGCATTCTGGACAACACCGAATTTTGGGTTTATACCCTTCTGGATCCACGGTACAAACACAATGTTCCAAAACTGCTTGAAGAAAGAGCCAGACAGGTCAAAATGGAAGAATACCAGCAGGCCCTTGTGGAGACTTTAGAGAGGAGATTGACATCCTCCCCCTCCTCTAGCCAGTTGTACGCCGACAGACTGACTTCCGCAAACCCAGGACGACCAGGAGGGCAGCAAACAACACAAGCCGCAGCTAGTGCCCAAAAGGGAATGGTATCGGCAGTGTCCTTGGAGTGGGAAAATTTTCTGACACCCATGCAGCAGCACACAGAACAGCAAGCGTGCAGATCCACCTCCAACACCGATCGCCTGGAGAAGATGGTCAAGGACTACATGTCAGATGGCGTAGCTGTGTTGAACAATCCATCTGCACCCTTCAACTATTGGGTATCGAAGCTAGACACCTGGCACAAACTGGCAATGTACGCAATAGAGGTGCTGGCGTGCCCGGCAGCCAGCGTTATGTCGGAACGCTGTTTCAGTGCTGCCGGAGGCATCGTCACAGATCGGCGGCGTATCCGCCTCTCCACAGAAAATGCAGACCGTCTGACTCAAATTAAAATGAATCAATCCTGGATTGGAAACGACTACGCAACACTCCCGGACCCCAACCAAGTAACATGAACAATGAACATCTGTGATGGGTTAGCGTTTCCGGTCCCTGTTTATTGAACCTCTCATCTGTATTACATTTATGACTGCATGGTGACAAAATGCAAATTGCTATCCGCACGCTTCTTGTCCTCATGCAAGGCCTGGGTTGTTGTGTCTCAAAGCGTGGCCTTCTCCTCCTGCGCCACCCTCCTCTTGTTCCATCACGTGTGCTGCTGCTGGGTTAGCGTTACCGGTCCCTTTTCCTGGAACCTCTTATATGTATTACATTTATGACTGCATGCCGACAAAAAGCATGTTACCTGTGCAAAGAAAACAGACATTTCCCGCATTTAAAAGACAGTTTTCCCTTTGAAACTTTAAAATCGATTTTCTCAAAAACTATAAGCTCTTTTTGCTACATTTTTTTTCCTCTTGTACCCACTCCCAAGGTGCACATACCCTGTAAATTTGGGGTATGTAGCATGTAAGGAGGCTTTACAAAGCACGAAAGTTCGGGTCCCCATTGACTTCCATTATGTTCGGAGTTCGGCCATGTTCGGCCCGAACCCGAACATCTAGATGTTCGCCCAACACTACACGTGACCCGTTCGGCCAATCACAGCGCTAGCCGAACGTTCGGGTAACGTTCGGCCATGCGCTCTTAGTTCGGCCATATGGCCGAACAGTTTGGCCGAACACCATCAGGTGTTCGGCCGAACCCGAACATCACCCGAACAGGGTGATGTTCTGCAGAACCCGAACAGTGGCGAACACTGTTCGCCCAACACTACTTGGATTCTGATTTTTGTCCAGCATTTATATCCTTGAGGTCTATCGTCTGAGACAATTATGGCAAAAATAGCGTGCCTAAGGGATCAATATACTGTCCCCATTACACCACTAATCCACCAGGCTCTGCAGACTTCATTATAATAATAATAATACCCACAAAGGTATAAAAAAAATGACTGACACTTCCTCTTTCTGTTTTTGCTTTAAATATTTTTATTGATTTTTTTTTCCAATAAACGTACATCCCTTCTTTCTCCAATGTCTTAACTCATCTTAAATATCCGTACCCTGGAATACAGTCATTTTAAGACAATGTGATAATAATACATTGACACCCCCCCCCTCCCCCCCACCACCACACCTTGCAGCCGTCAACCTCGCCCCAAACACACAATTATCCCCTTCCTGGAGGTCTAAACAGCATTGCATAAATCTTACCTAATTACTTACCTCATCTTGAATTCCGTCTAATCTTAACTCATCTTTTTTTTCTTGTTATTTCAAACATTACCTCCATTTATCAGAACAGTTTCATTTTTAAATCTTTTTTTTTTTTATATCTCCACAATTCTCTTCATTCGGGCATACCATTTCCCAATATTTAATAGTCCATGATCCAGCTACCATACAGTTATTTCACTTTTAGCCATATTTATTCAGGAACATTAGAACTACACTCATCCTAAACTCCTTTAATGACATAATAGTACCCAGCAGCATAACCATTGGATCCATCTTTATATTTATACCTTTCAATGTATTAATTAAGAATGTAATTTTTCCCCAACAATCCTTTACATACAGACATTCCCACGTAAGATGTAACAGGGTTCCTCTTTGATCATATCCACGCCAACACGTATCTGAAACTCCTAGGTCCATTCTTGCTATTTTAACTGGAGACCTATACCATCTTGTAATATTTTTATAATTTGCCTTCCTTTTTTTTAAATTCACTGATGAGTAGTATACCCACTTATTTATACCCTCAATACTTTCTTGTGATAGAGTCATCTTTAAATCTTTTTCCCTCTCCCTTAAAATATACGGCTTCCCAGTTTATACAATTTAGAAATGAGATGCGTATTTTTTATTCGCTTTTAAAAAGTACTTTTCTACGATGTTAAGGTCTTCCTTAGACCTAATCCTATCATTGTTATCTTGCCTGAAATGTTGAATATGACCATATCGCCAAAGGTCAAGGAGGATAATTCCAAAATCTTCCATAATGACTGCAAAGGTTTTGATCTGTCTACCTTCAAACAACTGTCCAATATTCAAAATATTAGAGCTACGCCATGACCTAAAATATCCCAGTTCTTCTCCTGGAGCAAAGAAAGGGAAGCCTTCTAACAGAGTTAATGGTGAAATTCCTTTTTCCGGATAAAGCTTTTTCCAACCTCGCCCAGGATTTTGGACTCAAATTTGTCACCTAATCTATCATTCTAGTTTATCATACAGGTTTCCATATAAATGCAGCACTCAAACTTCTCTTATTTTTCTTGGCCTTCTCAACCTCCTTTTACTAAAACTGTCCTTATTTGTCCTTAACCTTAAACATAATAATAATTGGTTGCATTTTTTTACAGATATCTAGCTAGACTGAACACTCTAATGTGTCTTTACATTTCTGTTTTTGTTTGGGAATGTCAACACCAGAGCCATATGGAGCAATTTAAGAGGTCAATACATTAACTTTCCAAATCAGCATCAGTGAAAAGAAATCCAATATGGTTTTGGGGCAAAACACAACTTCCCAAACTGCTGTGGGTGCATAGATGGCTAGCATGTCATGTAATTATCTACCCAGAATGTGGTATCAAACTTTACAATTGTAATTGTTTTACTCATCCTTAAAGAGGAACTCCAGTAAACATTTTTACTGTTGGCAGGTGATGTAGCTGCTGCATGGTTTTGGGCGGTTGGAAACAGCTGGAAACAGCTATTTCCCACAATACAACAAGGTTCACAGACAGGAAACTGCCAAAAGTTTGAACTTTTCTTGTGGGAGGGGTTAATTGTGGGAGGGATTTCACCACAATATCAGTCATACAGCGCCCCCTGATGGTCTGTTTGTGAAAAGGAATAGATTTCTCATGTAAAAGGGGGTATCAGCTACTGATTGGGATAAAGTTCAATTTTTGTTTGGAGTTTCTCTTTAAGGCTGTGGCAGACCACTACTTTCTGTATATATATATGTGGGTGGCTACGGCAGTTCAAGTGACTCCAATGTGTTCTGCAATACCGCATTCTTCCACTACACTGGATCTTTGACCAACCTCACCCTGGCCTGGTACCACCGAACCATAATTTCCACATGTTTGTTGAGGATAAATCTTGTTCCTTTTCAAAAAAAACAACATATGAGGCCTTACTCATCTGCAAGCTTGAGCCACACCAAGAAGGGTCTTCTGTTATCCCTTGAAGAGGGCTTGGAGAATTTGTCAAGTCTGCCTTTGGTATCTTAAAGCGAACCCGAGGCCTAAGACTATAAATAGTAAATACTTACCTAAGGAGAGGGAAGCCTCTGGATCCTTTTGGTGCTTCTCATGTCCTCTTATTCTCCACTGCTCACTGGGACCCTCCTGGGGTTTCTGCTCCTCTTCTGGCACAAGTGTGGCCATGCTATACCCACTCGAGCATAGGTGCACCTGCGCAGTAGCATGGAGCCACTCATGCACAAACAGCTGTGGCTTACTGTGCAGGCACAGCTGTACTCACGCAGGTGCAGTATGGCCATGCTCATGCGTAAAGAGGAGCGCAGCCCCCATATGATTACTGACAATCCCTTGCCGGTAAGTTTCAGGGATCTGTGCTTGACGACAGAGGACTGGAGGGAGCCATGGAATGCCTTTATATGATCTAGAGGTTTCCTTACTCTTAGGTAAGTATATACATGTAGAAAAAGAAAGCCCATATATACAGCACCACTCCAGATATGTATTAAATTGATACAAATTTTATTGACAAAGATAACATCTGATAATTGACACATTGGAAAGTTCAATATATAAAAACAATTAAAAAGACCACATTGTCCAAAAATCCAGCTGCAATAATCGAAATCCACCATGCAAATAAATACATGCAAATATAGGAGAATAAATGTCAATATAATGTATACCAGCTTGGTGGGCTGCAATGTAGAGCCCACCAGTGGTAGAACCCGGGTTTAGTATGACCTAAAGTGCATATAACATGTGTAAACAAAGATGCATATCTAAAGTGCTAATGCAAAAATAAACAATAATGTGCAAATGCTGAACTGCAAAACACTGTAATCATTGATAATAGGAGCAGCCCAAGGATAAAGTGGAAAGAGAGTGAGAAGTGACCATGAAAGTCAAGATACTTAGCCCAGGTATTTAGAATATAGGCAGCTGGAGCAAGACTGGGGACCCCTCAGACATTCCACCAGGTTCGCGAGCGTCACCTCGCTTTGAGAGGAGGAGAGGACACCTCAAAGCGAGGTGACGCTCGCGAACCTGGTGGAATGTCTGAGGGGTCCCCAGTCTTGCTCCAGCTGCCTATATTCTAAATACCTGGGCTTAGTATCTTGACTTTCATGGTCACTTCTCACTCTCTTTGCACTTTAATTCTTGGGCTGCTCCTATTATCAATGATTACAGTGTTTTGCAGTTCAGCATTTGCACATTATTGTTTATTTTTGCATTAGCACTTTAGATATGCATCTTTGTTTACACATGTTATATGCACTTTAGGTCATACTGAACCCGGGTTCTACCACTGGTGGGCTCTACATTGCAGCCCACCAAGCTGGTATACATTATATTGACATTTATTCTCCTATATTTGCATGTATTTATTTGCATGGTGGATTTCGATTATTGCAGCTGGATTTTTGGACAATGTGGTCTTTTTAATTGTTTTTATATATTGAACTTTCCAATGTGTCAATTATCAGATGTTATCTTTGTCAATAAAATTTGTATCAATTTAATACATATCTGGAGTGGTGCTGTATATATGGGCTTTCTTTTTCTACATGTATAGTTCCTCTTGATGGGCCCAAGCACACTCATTGAGTTTGCAAGTGTTTGCGGACATTTACCTTCTGTTGTCTTAGGTAAGTATATGGTTTTTAACTTTTTTTTATGTCTCGGGTACACGTAAACCAGCAAGTGGATGGTCTTACACACTCCAACTATTTGTTAGCCAGAGGTGCCCCCCTTTACATATTGATTGCATATTATGGCCATGTACTACTGTAACTGTTAGATTCTAGGGGCACACTAATGCAAGCAATGTACTGGTGGTCAGATAGTAATGAGGGTGATGGACAACAAGGTAGCAGTGGTTGGAAACATGCAGTGTGATAGGTTGCATTGGGTGGCCTGCTGCAGAGGGTGTCAAACATCAGTAGCTGTGTGTAGAGATGTCACAAACCTCCGATTTTCGGTTTGCGAACCCCGTACGCGAACCTTCGCGTAAGGTTCGGTTTGCGTAAAAGTTCGCGAACCACAATAGACTTCAATGGGGAGGCGAACTTTGAAAAATAGAAAAAATTATGCTGGCCACAAAAGTGTTGGAAAAGATGTTTCAAGGGGTCTAACACCTGGAGGGGGGCATGGCGGAGTGGAAGACATGCCCAAAGTCCCGGGGAAAAATCTGGATTTGACGCAAAGCAGCGTTTTAAGGGCAGAAATCACATTGAATGCTAAATTGCAGGCCTAAAGTGCTTTCAAACATCTTGCATGGGTATACATAAATCAGGGAGTGTAATTAGAGTTCTGCTTCACACTGACACACCAAACTCACTGTGTAACACACCGCAAACAGCTGTTTGCGTAGTGACGGCCATGCTAGACTGGTGCGCACCGTGGCCAGAGTGTAGGCTGTGGCGTTTTTCAAGCCTATATGGTCGCCGGGCTGTGGTAGCTCAATGATAGAACAACAGTGACTGTCCAGCTGATCAAATTTGGTCTGACCACAATGAAGCAACGACCTTATTATCTTTTGTGTGCCACCCCCACCCGAGACACTCAAATAGCCGGCGGTCATTGCTTCATTGTGATACGCAAGCCCCTTCACCGTGGCAAGGTAATGATCACGAAGGGGGATGGGCACATGTACATGCCTTTTGTTTTTTTGTTGCAGCCGCACGCAGTGCAGCCAGAAAAATTAGGCAGGCATGTACACACACCAGAAAAATTAGTGTAGCGGCCGCTGCTAGCAGCGGCCTTAAAAATTCAGGAATCCGCCTAGAGTCCTGGACCCTGTTGGTGGTGGCGGAGAAGGCAAGCGGCCTGCAGGCAGAGATGCTGTGTGTGGGGACTGACTTAGTCTTCGGTCGTGCAGTAGCCCTCCGGGATCCATTCCTCATTCATCTTGATAAAAGTCAGGTACTGAACACTGTCGTGACTTAGGCGACTTCTCTTCTCAGTAACTATGTCTCCAGCTGCACTGAAGGTCCTTTCTGACAGGACGCTTGCGGCAGGGCAAGAGAGAAGTTGTGTGGCAAATTGGGACAGCTCTGGCCACAGGTCAAGCCTGCGCAACCAGTAGTCCAAGGGCTCATCGTCGCTTTTTGCAGTGTGCACCAGCCCTTTGAGAACAGTGAGCTTTCGCAACAAATGCTAGAATTTAGGAGATAATTGTTATTCTTTAAAGGGACTACCAGCAGTGCAGTAACTATGGAAAGATGCATACCATTTTGAAGCTCTCTTTCTCCTCTTTCCATTGATATATAAACCGCCTTTTAGTTTTTGCTATTTTCGCGATTGAAATCGCAGCTGCCATCTTGGATTCCTAATTCAGCATTGTATTATGCAGGACAACACTTTCCCCAGTGTCGGCAGCTCCATTCAGTGCAATGCAATGAAATACAAGGAACCCAGGGGGATATAATTACAAACATCATGCTGGTAGGTGTGAGGATATAATTAATTAGTTGTGGGTATGCTTAAAGGCACACCCACAGGCACTGCTCGGAGTCCCTTTAACTGTTTAATCACCTCTTTTGTTGCATTTCTTAAAGCAGAATGAAACTCCATTTTTTATTAACTGGAAAAAAAATTATCCAATAAGAAATGATTTATTTAGCTTACCTATCCTGTTGTTTTTAGTGTTCACGGTCAGATTTAAGAGAAATTTGAAATTAAAAAAGAAAATATTTGTGCTGGTTTCCATCTTTCCTTTTTCTCTCGGATGACATTTTCTTTTTTTTTTAATTCAGTGCTTATTTTACAGCTTACCGTTCATTCCACAGCAAATATCACCTAGAGAACAGGCCTAAATCACTGTGAAATGATTCTTCAACGGGAAGGAGGATTCAATTACCTTCTGGTCATAATATCCTCATCTTATCTGAAATGGGAAGTTTCTGTTATTTGCATTTTGAGATAACCTTGTTACAGTAGCTAAAAAAAAAATTTGACACAATCCTACTGGCACTGCACAGTTAGGTACAGTTCAGCAAAGGCACACAGACCAGATAAAACAAAAAATTAGGAAACATATAAAGATTTATTTTTGAAAAAAGGGGTTTACATATATATTTGGGGCACTATTTTTAAGCAACTTTTTATTAATGGAAGTTTCAACAATTGTCACGATTTATCTTTGTATGAACATTAATCCAAATACTGGGCCAGGTATAAGGATAACTTCTGCAGTTTTGATTTCTCTGCCTGTATTTGGTTGTTTGGTTTTGATTGAATTCACAATGAGTCTCATTGCCATCTGCAATCACTCTGCAGTTCGGAGTAGCTCAGGATGTTGTCATGTATCCACTTATGGCTTGCTGTAGTTGAACTGCAGTCAGACAGCTGCGGATTTCTTACATGCATGTGGTTGCATAATCTGGCATGCATTTGTAATGAGTCCTTTCCATTCACAGGCAGCTTGCAGCCTTCAATCAGCCTAACACAGGATTGCGGGATTACCATTCAGCTGTGTGGGAATTTGTATGTCTGCTCTCATTGGCTGATGTCCATAGAAAAGCCTGCCCCTCCTCTCAGACCTCGCCCGACATAGTGTTCACCTTATCCATAGTTGATTGCTGGGTTCATGGTGTGAAAGTTGTAATATTGTATTGCATTATCTTGCCTTGCCTTGCCTGGATGTTCACTGCACCCGTGAAGGGGGGCACAGTGAAGTCTTACCCATCCTGATAGTTTGGAGACTGCCTTCACCACGATGGTGAGTGGTAGTATTCCTGCTTGTTCTGTTCCCGTGGAAATGACTGTAGCAGCGGTTGCTATTAGTTACGCTCCTACCTGTTTGTCTTGTCCGTACCAGTGTGGATGTTTGCTATTGCTGGGCAAACAATCCTTCTGTCTGTCTGTCACTGTAAGTCTTGTTCCTGTGGACATAACTATAAGCTGTGGTTGCTATTAGTTAGCTCCTACTTGTTTGTCTTGCCCTTGTTAGTTTTGATGTTTGTTATCGCTGGGGCAGCAATTAGATTGACAAGCATTCAGTCTGTCTCTCTGATGTCTGTCTTTGCTACTCAGTGTGTTGGACATCAGAGGTTCAGTGCTGCAGTCGCCTTGAGCAACCAGTGTGTCTTGTTTGCTGGCAAACATTCCGTTTGTCTGTCTGTTGACTGTTTTGTGTGCTGGACATCAGAAGCTCAGGGCTGCGGTCGCCCTGAGCAATCATTGGCCTCGATTCATCAAGACTTATCGAATTGGTTAACGACAGTTTGGTAAAATACCGAATTCGTTAAGTTGATTTCAGGATTCATCAAATTTATCTACAGCTGTTAGCGAGCATTCGGTAATAATTCGGTAATCATTCGTTAGTGATGCGTTAAAACGGAAGAAAGTGCAATTCATGAAAATGAAAGTGGGTGTGGTTTATTGTTAAATTTAGGATTAGTTATCTCCTTCACTGCTCTGTCGTTATTCCTGTCAGATCATTGCTGACAGAGAAGATGGAGCCATTTGAAGTGGTTATGTATCAGCTGAGAGTGATTCAAAGGTGCAGAAGGGCAAGAATAAGGTCTAGAACCATATACATTTGCAAGAGAATAGATTTATCATCTGCATTTCTCTTGAATCATCTTGTAAGAGAACACAGGCAGTGCCAGGGTTAACTAATTTGCTAGCTGCACTATATTTTTTTTTTAGAAAAGGCTCCGATCAAATTGTGGGATTGTCCCAAGCCACTTACAGAATCCTGGTCCAGGTGTTAAGCCCTATTCAGAATGTTGCTACGTAGTGTTCAAAGGACTGCCTTTTACCCACAATTCCATGGGAATCTTATGGCCTTGTGTTAAATTACCGCTGTAAAATGGAAATATCGACACGTTACTGAATGGTTACCGAATTGTTATCGAATTCACACCGAATGAGGAAAAACCTTGATGAATACAACTAGAAATCGCTAAACTTCGAATTCGGTAATTTCACAAACTGGAAAAAGTTATCTCAAAGAGAATGATGAATCAAGGCCATTGTGTCTTATTTCATTGTGGCGATTATCAGAAGCTTAGAGCTGCGGTCGCTCTGAGCAATCTTGCTCCCTTGTCCATAGCTCCTGGGGAAATCTGTGTAACCTCCTCCTCAAAAGCATTCTGCTCTACTACTGAATATCACCCAGCTGCATAGTTTTGTTTGCTCTGGTGGTACTCTGGCTTTCTCAGCCTCAGTTGCTATACCTTGCACGTTAACACCTGGGGGTAACCGAAGTCAGGAGACATATTCAGTGTCGTGTTCAAGCGGGGGCAGATTGGGAGTAGGGAGTAGATTGGGGCATAGCAGCTGAAAGAAAGCAGGAGATCTGCCAGGCATTACACCAGGGTTACAATTGTATTATATAAAAATATGTGTGTGGACAAAAAAATAAATAAAGAAGGATTTCATTTTGGCAGAAAGACAGTACATTTAAGGTTTATTGCCACAGTAATCCAGTATATCTCTACAACTGATCTGGGCTAGTTTCAAAATTAGGGTGAAAACTCTTTAAGTCTGGGAGCACAGTTATACATACATTTTGCCGCATAGCGGGCAACATACTGTACATGAAATCACATATAATATAAGTCTATCAGCCACACAAAAGTTGCATTGGTGTCCAATTCACAATGCGATTTATTTGTCCATTTTAAAGTTACACAACAATTTTCTTTTTCCCACATACTGTATTGCATGTGATGCATTCTTATGGAACTGCAAAGGCATGCTTTGTAAAAATGTATCTGGTGATATTTTTTTTTTTTAGCTTGTTGAAAAAGCCGGATTATTAAAAATGCAAAGAAGTACGTACAAAAACACAAATCCAAAAACACAAACATAGAGCCCACTTTGCAGAACCTCCAGTGTTTTCCTCGAGAGCAGAAAGCGCATGCATTATCACACATAATAGGAGTTTACGGGCCGCATAAGAAACCGATTATCTCTGCGTTTTCCAACGTGCATTTGTAAATGCACAATTTGCTGCTTATTTCTGTTAAACCAACGTGAATCCCACACAATGCATTCCTATGGAGACGCAGAAGTAGTGCATCTTACTGCATTTTTACATGCCTTTTTTTTATTTTAAATACACTCTCCTGTATTTTCTGATCCTGTTTTTTACCAACTCTGGCCAGAATCCAGAAGAAGAAAAAAAAAAGCATAGAAAAATGCACAGCACAAAAAGACATATGGAAATCCAAATGAAAATGCAAACATACATAAAGTGGGCATCACAATTAGGAAAAATCAGAAGTGCACATGTGTTAAAATGCATGCTTTTCTGCACAGCCAAGTGTGCTCCAAGCCTTAAAGCTAATGAGATCCCATATTTAAATAAAAAAAGTCAGATACTCACCTAAGGAGAGGGAAGGCTCGGTCCTAATGAGCCTTCCCTCTCCTCTCCCGGTGCTGCGCTGGCTCTCCTGTTCAAATCCTCTGCTGCGGGGGACTTCGGAAGTCTCCGGGATCCGAGTCCTGCCGAAGAAAGGCGGCTCAATACTGTGCATGTGCGAGTGCGTCATAGTGGGCGCGTGCGCAGTGTGGAGTGGCCCGTCTTCAAGAGCATTTAGGCTCCCGAAGCATTTCCGAAGCCTCCCTTCGGCCAGGAAACAGCGGTATATGACCGAAAGGGTCCAATACTACTGCTACGGGGGAGCCAGCGCAACAGCAGGGACCGTCACCGGGAGAGGAGAGGGAATGCTCTCTATGGGACCCAGAGCCTACCTCTCCTTAGGTGAGTATCTGACTTTTTTATTTAAATATGGGTTCCCATTCACTTTAAGTTCATCTCTGGACACAGATGTATAAATAACGTCTGGCAGCTCAGTAATCAGAGGGCTAACCTGCTACCTTTGATTGCAAAATAAAAACATTTAAACTGGGCAGTGTAGTGTTGTCAGGTAAAGTGCTAAGCAGTGTAGCTGTAAGAATCCTTTTCCTCTTGGCTGTGAAAAAAATTACATGTAAATCGCAGTGCTCATTTCCCATTAGCATGATCCGTACTTTTCCTCGAATGCAATGGCCGGTCTGTGCGATTTTTCATGCAATTGTGTCCTGGGTTGCGGGATCACCACACTGCGTGATCGCACTTCCCAGTGGAAAAGAGCCCGAATGCAGATAATCAGTGTCTCAGCTTTTCTCAGGATACAAATAGCAACATGAATACTGCATATTTTACTCCTCTGATAAGAGAACGCTATCGCTCAGTGACACTATTATTATCATTATTGATTTATAAAGCGCCAACATATTTTGTGGCCCTGGCACTGTACAACGTAAGAAATTAGCATGGGGTACATAATAATACAGACAATGGGTATACTCCAATATACAAAATACAGAATTGACCATACAGCAGAGCCTCCCTGTGATTTGTGCTGGGAATTCTCATTCACCTGTGACGGAGTGTGAGCATAGACTGCTTGGATTCTGATTTTGGTCCAGCATTTATATCCTTGAGGTCTATTGAGTGAGACAATTATGGCAAAATATAGTGTGCCTAAGGGATCAGTTTATTGTCCCCATTACACCACTTATCCACCAGGCTCTGTAGACTTCATTACAATAATAACAATGAAATAAACCCTGCAAATTTTTATTAACTTTGGCTGTAGATCTCTAGGAGGAGAAGCTTCCAATTAAAGTCATATACTGTATGTCGAGGAAGCTGTCTGCATACATAAAAAAAGGAGCGCCTAGAAATTTGGGTGCCCAGAAAACCCATAAGTAAAATATGGAAAAATGTAACTATATTATTCTATTATTACAGTGCAAATGATGGTAGTACAATATCAGTAATACTCCCTCTACCAATGCCTAACCTTAACCACTCCCCCCAGCTAACCTTAACCACTCCCCCCAGCTAACCTTAACCACCTCCCCCTACGGCTTACATTAACCACTCGGCCCCCATGGCTATCCTAAACCACCCACCCTCCGTCATTTATACTTCCTGTGCCACTAGGCCAAGTATGTTGAGGCTCCCATTTCTTGTGCAGTATTGCCCCTCCCACTCCATGTGCTGCCTCCTCTTCCATGTGTATCATCCATGTATGCAGCCTCTCTCTTTCCCTTGGGCCTCATTTTTCCTTTTTCACATGTTGATCCCCATGCTCAGCCTCCTCTTTCATATGTAGCAACCCCTCTTTCATGTTCAGGTGCCCCATTGGTCTACAACCACCCAAGGCCATGGCCTTTGTGGCCTGTCCAGAAATCTGGCCCTGCCCACCCTCCACGGCTAATAGTGTCCTAGTTGACCCCCTCGGTGCCCTCTCCTCCTCCTCTCTCACCACCCAAACCTGTCCTAATCTTGCTGCAGGTCAGTATCATCAAACCCTCTCATCAGCCCTAGAGGAAGCTGCTCCCCCAATATTCCGACACAGCCGCTCCCCTAACTCCCAGCCCTAGTGCAGCACCCATACTTGCACCCTCCAGAGGGTGACATACACCACTGAATGGAAATGGAGGAAAACTCAACTTAACCAGGATTTCCTACAGTACAAGGCTAACCTGCTACATTTCCACACTGCTCTTGCTGATGCAAAGCAGGAATACTTCACCAAGCTTAGAACCCCCGGCGTCTCTTTGCCACTTTTAACTCCCCCACCCTCTGTTTCTTCCCTCTCTGCCATGGATGCCACCCACTTCACCAACAAAATTGTGTCCATCAGTCAGGAAATATCCAGCCTTCAATCCTCACCTCCCGCCCCCTCTCATCCAGCTTCTCCTCCACCATAGCCTTCCCTCACCTCTTTCACTCCTACTATCATTGAGGAAGTCAACCACCTACTGCAGACTTCCCATACCACTACCTCTCCCCTTGACCCTGTCCCTTCTGACTTACTCTTTCCTCACTTCCTGGATTTGGTCCCAGTCCTCACTGCCCTGTTTAATCTCTCCCTATCCACATGTATCTACTCCTCAGACTCAAACTTCAAGCAGGTCACTGTACTTCCCCTACTCAAGAAACCCTCCATCAACCACTCACTAGCTTCCAACTACCGCCTTATCTCCCTCCTCCCCTTTGCATCAAAACTCCATTATTTTATAATGATAGCATGTATGGGGGTTTTGTGATTAACCACAGGATGGATTTGATGCCATTGACTTCAATGCATGTTCAGGAAAGTTTTGCTGAAATTACATGGAACCAATGGTAGTTTGAGGAAATTTTCACAAAAATGTCAGCCTTGTTTTTGCTCATCTACCTGTACTTTGCCTTAACCTAGTCAAAAGGAGACAGAGAGTGCTGGCACTAGATGATTCCAGGCAGGGTGCTTAAACAAAACATGAACAAAAATACCTGTGCTCATGGTGAAGGGAAAAAATGGGTAAAGAGGCGCCCAAGGTGAATAAAATACATTAAAAGCAACTAAAATATAAATAAATGAGGTGGCTTACCTCAATGACACACCCATATAGGAAAGGATATTTATTAGTAAAAAAAGCACAGGCAACACGTTTTGTTGGAACTCGCCCACTTCCTCAGGCCACATAAAGTGCCTACAACCATCAAGAGAGGCGTTTAGTGCTACAGTTCAGCATTATATGATGGTGAAGGGAGACTCCACATAAACAGGGGAGAGGAGCAAGGGCACGTAGGGTTCCAAAAATCAAAGCACACCATCACAGGTTAAAAGCACATAGCAGACATAAGTAGAAAGGTCATGGGGGTAGGTACAAGTAGTTTTGTGGTGATTGTACACCTTTGTTTCTACCCCTTCATGATGCCAGCCACTAAACCGGAAACAAGGGCCGCTTCTGTGACAGCCCGATTATCTTGACCAGCCCTGCTGAATGCTGCCCAGGAGTCGGGACCCACCACAGAAATGAACGTACAATACCGCACCTTTTTAACTGGAACACCTTGGCCAGCACTGCCAGATGTCAGCAATTGAGATCCTCAGCAGCATCAGCCATCACCGCCAGTCTCTGTCATAAAGAACCGTTTTATCACTGCTGAACTTCCGCCTCCCAGATGTCCTCCTTCCCAGATGTCTCCTTAGGGATGACAGATGATTGCCAAGTGCAACTGGTTGCACCATAGTATGGCAGCCTCGGCTCTTGACTTTTGGACATTATTCCTCCCTCCCGCCCTTTCAGAACCTGTATGAGCCAAAACCAAATCCATGTACAAACCCCCATCTGTATTTGGTGAAATAAATTATTTTGATTCTCATTAACTGCTTTGTCAGAGACCCTATGCAGTGTCAGAGATTGTAGCAGCAACCACTACCACTATATATATATATATATATATATATATATATATATATATATATATATATATATATATATATATATATATATCAAAATTGCCATATAGTAAGTGTGCCTCACTTACCGAGTCCTGCAAGGCATTCCTGAGAACCAGACCATACACCGTGATTCTGACACCACCTCTCAAAAGTGATATAGGGCTCTCCAGTATAAAAGTACAGATGATCCAGTAAAACCGCACCACTAAAACCATGTACAAATATCATGCCCGGAAGAAGTCTCTTTATAGCGAATAGGGATGGTACTGGACTGGGGTACATCTCACTCTCCTCTACCCTCTGCCTTAGTAAGGGGATCATCCTTTCTGCTATGTGCAGCCTATGGCCTTCTGTCACTCTATGCACACGGCGTGTCAGCCATTTCACTATTTCATTGGTGCCGGTGTGTTTTCTTTGCATGCTCCTATGGTGATTTATTGATTTGTTTTGGGCATTTTCATTTTATTCATGGTTCATGGTTTCTTGCTGATGTGGCTATCCTTCCCACAAGGATTGTATGTCACTGGGGATATATATCCCCTTGTGACCCATCAGCATATGCACTTGCACTTTAAACTTACCATATGACTTTTTTTCTACAATATTGTTGGTCAGTGATTGAGCATTTATTATTGATTATTGGTATTATTGACTAGCTGATGACCCGGTGTTGCCAGGTATGTATTTGGCTGGTGTTGGCTCCACCCATTTTTCCTAACCTTAACATACAAACACTCAATGACCAAGTTTGTGAGCATTGGCATCAATAATTTGTATATTCCCATAGAAATTAAACAAATCAGATTCGCTGTTTGTGGCTCCACCCCCTCTCCAGCATTTGAACCCCAGTCACCCAATGACCAACTGTAGCAAGTTTGAGGCTTCTGCTATTTACAGTGTACAAAATAGAAGTAATTTAAATATTCCCCTTGAAAATCAACAGGTGCATTTCAATTGGCTATTATAGGCTCCACCCACTTCCCTGAATATTAATCTCAGTCACCCAGTGACCATCTGAGCAAAGTTTGAGAACCCTGCTATTAACAGTGTAAGAAGGCCTGCAGTTTATATTTTCCCTGTAAAATGTGCTTTTGGCTCTGCCCACTTTTTGTAACCTGGACACACAGTCACTCAATTACTAAGTTTGTGAGCTTTCGGGTCTTTGGCATAAATAAAAACACATCTGATTGACTGTTTGTGGCTCCGCCCCCTTTCTTGAATTTGAACCCCAGTGACCCAATGACCAACTGTATCAGGTTGAGGCTTGTGCCATTAACAGTGCAAGAATGGCAGCAATTTTAATATTCCCCATTAAAATCAACAGGTTGATTGTCTTTTTTAGGCCCCATCCACTTTTTTCAATATTAATCTCAGTCACCCAGTAACCAACTGTCCAAAGTTTGAGAACCCTTCCATTAACAGTGAAGAAGAGCTACAGTTTACATTTTCCCAGGGAAATCTGTTTTTGACTCCACCCAGTTTTTTTTAACCTTGACACATAGTCACTCAATGGCCAAGTTTGTGTGTCGGGTTCCTGGCATCAAAATTGTGTGAATGGAAGCAGTTTATCCAGCAAATAAATCTGGTTGACTGTTTGTTATTTCACCCCTTTAGTGAATTTGAGCCCCAGTCACTTAATGACCGACTGTAGCAGGTTTAAAGAGAATCTGTATTGTTAAAATCGCACAAAAGTAAACATACCAGTGCGTTAGGGGACATCTCCTATTACCCTCTGTCACAATTTCGCCACTCCTCGCCGCATTAAAAGTGGTTAAAAACAGTTTTTAAAAGTTTGTTTATAAACAAACAAAATGGCCACCAAAACAGGAAGTAGGTTGATGTACAGTATGTCCACACATAGAAAATACATCCATACACAAGCAGCCTTCCTTTTTAATCTCAAGAGATCATTTGTGTGTTTCTTTCCCCCTGCAGCTATCTTCCACTGAAGTGTCAGGCTTTTTCTTCCTGCAGAGTGCAGACAGCTCTTCCTGTATGTAATTCCTCAGTATGTGAAAGCCCAGCCAGCTCAGAGGAGGATTTATCCAGATTGTAAAAGATAATAGAGCAGAGAGAACCTGCCATAATCTAAATAACACACAGGCAGTGTGCAGAGAGGGACCTGGAGGGGGGAGATGCATCACAGAACCACAACACTGAAGAACTTGGCAGCCTTCCAGACACAGGCTGACAAGTCTGACAAGAGAGAGATAAGTTGATTTATTACAGAGATGGTGATAGTAGAATGTGCTGCAGTAAGCCAGAACACATTAGAATAGCTTTTGGAACTTGTAGGATGATAAAAAACAGGATGCAATTTTTGTTACGGAGTCTCTTTAAGGCCTCTGCCATTAACAGTGTAAGAGTGGCAGCAGTTTCAGTATTCCCCTTGAAAATAAATTGGTGAATTTTGATTGGCTGTTGTAGGCTCCACCTACTTTTCTGAATATTAATTATTAATCCCAGTCACCCAGTGACCAACTGTGTCAAGTTTGAGAACCCTGCCATTAACAGTGTAAGAATGGCTGCAGTTTATATTTTCCCATGTAAAAAGTTTGTTTTGGCTCCGCCCACTGTTTCTAACCTTGACATACAGTCACTCAATGACCAAGTTTTTGAGCTTTGGAGTCCTTGGCATCAATAAGTAGCATTTTTCCATTGAAATTAAACAAATCTGATTGGCTGTTTGTGGCTCCACCCCTCTCCAGCATTTGAATCCCAGTCACCCAGTGACCAAATATGCAAAGTGTGAGAACCCTGCCATTAACAGTGTAAGAATGGCTGTAGTTTATATTTTCCTAGTGGACTTTATTTTTGGCTCAGCCCACTTTTTGTAACCTTGACACCCAGTCACTCAATGACCAAGTCTGTGAGCTTTCAGGTTCCTGGCAACAAAAATGGGTGAATGAAACTAGTTTATCTTGCAAGGAAATCTGATTGGCTGTTTGTGGCCCTGCCCTTTTAGTGAATTTGAACCCTGATCACCCAATGACTGACTGTAGCAAGTTTGAAGCCTCTGCCCTAAACAGTGTAAGAATGGCAGCAGTTTAAATATTCCCCTTGAAAATCAATAGGGAAATTTTGATTGGCTATTGCAGGCTCCACCCACTTTCCTGAATATTAATCCCAGTCACCCAGTGACCATGTGTGGCAAGTTTGAGAGCCCTGCGATTAACAGTCTAAGAAAGGCTGCGGTTTACATTTTCCCATTAAAAATGAATGGCTGAAATTTGATTGGCTGTTTTATGCTCTGCCCAATTTTCCTGGATTTGTAATCTCGGTCACCAGGTGACCAACCGTGCCAAGTGTGGGGACTCTGGCTTGATCACTGTGAGAATGGCAGCCTTTTCCATTTTTTCCATTGACATGGGTGAAATCTGATTTGCTGTTTGTAGCTCCGCCCAGGTGTGCAGGGGGGACACGAGACCCCCAAAACATATCATCCCAGGTAGTAAGGGATCTGTATACCAAGTTTCGTTCAAATCGGTCAAAGCGTTTGAGTGATTGCGGCACATACATACATACATACATACACACATACATACTACAGAGGCGCTCAGTGTGGTTTTGATGCTGATAAGCTGTATGCTCCTTTTTGATTGGCCTGATGAAGCGGGATTGAGCCCGTGAAACGCGTTGCCTATTTTTACTGTGGAGTATAAATAAATTGTTGTTTGACTGTTGATGCCACAGTCCTTCCTGTGTTTGCTTTGTCTGCATGGATGGGATAGGCCCACCACTGCCCCATCGGTTTTAAGCTCGTTTAAGTGATTTTTATTCTATTGGCGCCTCTGGAAAGCTTCTACATACATACACACATACATACATACTGTACATACATCCGATTTTATATATATAGATTTGTACACTCATTATTACTATTTTCATGGTTTTTAAGCATTCCATATTCATGCATACCAATAAAGCAAATTTTTTGATACTTGTATATGGGTTTCGTGGTGAGGTTTTTCAGGATCGTCTGTACTTTTGTTCTATATTTGAGTTATTTGATCCTTTTTACAAACTTCCTGGATTCATTATTAAGTAGTTAATAATATATATCATTGTTTGATTCTCGGAGTACTTTTTGAGGAGACCTTGTTTTTTTGGCACTTGCCCCTTTTCTCTCCTATACAATAGGGCTCTCCAGCTCCAATACTGTGCTGGAGGTCAATCCTCACAATCACAGCGATGGCATCGCGTCACTGGTTGTTCAGTAGGCGGGTCAGAGTGTGGCCGCAGCAATTGACAGACTCCGGGGGCCATATGCAATTCACTTTTTTACCTGAGTTTTCTTCTAGCAGATATTACTTCACCTTCTATTTAAAGAAACTCTGTAACAACATTTTAAGCCTTATTTCTTCTATCCTATAAGTTCCTATACCTGTTCTGTTGGGCTCAGGCACTCAGGCAGGAATGTGCTGGTCTGCTTGTGATAGAATAGAAACTATACACACCCTCTCCAGGCCCCCTGCAGGCTCTGTGTGAGTCACAGACAGAGCTTCTCTCAGCCTATCACACTCCAATTAGCAGCCATGTCTTTTGTTTGTAAACACTGCCTAAAAACTGGCAAATACAAGCCAGGATCTCCGCAGGGAGTGGCAGAAACAGCACAGAGGGGCCCAGGAGAGCATAATGAATAGAATGGTATTCTTTTTATTGCAAGAATTTTAGAGTACAGAATCTCTTTAAAATAACTTTCCAGCATTTTTTAACTAAAAAAGTACCAAAAAGTAAATGAAAAAGTACTATCAAATTTATTTTGAGTATTTTGTTGCTTTCTGGTCACATAAAAAGTCATTTTATTGACAAGTTTATAAATACCACCTAGGAGAAAACTCAGGAGAAAATGGTAATTGCATATGGGCCCAGCCGTCTTTGTGTAAGCAATTCATTCATTAACCTCCCTGGCGGTTTATTTATTTTGCCAGGGAGGCTGCAATGTGGTTTTTTTTTTAATAAAAAAAAAAATATTTCATGCAGCCAACTGAAAGTTGGCTGCATGAAAGCCCACTAGAGGGCGCTCCTGATCCGTACTTTCGATCGCCTCCGGCAATCGAAAGTAACAAGATAGGCCGCAATGAGCGGCCTATCTTGTTTCGCTTTCCTCGTCGCCATGGCGACGAGCGGAGTGACGTCATGGACGTCAGTCGACGTCCTGACGTCAGAGCCGCCCAATCCAGTCCCTAGCGCCGGCCGGAACTGTTTGTTCCGGCTGCGCTGGGCTCGGGCGGCTGGGGGGACCCTCTTTCGCCGCTGCACGCGGCGGATCGCCGTGGAGCGGCGGCGATCGGGCAGCACACACGGCTGGCAAAGTGCCGGCTGCGTGTGCTGCTTTTTTCAGAACTAAAATCGGCCCAGCAGGGCCTGAGCGGCGACCTCCGGCGGCATACCCCGAGCTCAGCTCGGGATTACCGCCAAGGAGGTTAAACATTCATGAGAATAATTGCAAGAATTACAAAAGATTAGAGACACACAACGATTAAAAACAATGTAAATACAGTTTAGGATTATTCATAGTTACAAAAAAGATATTGCAGTTTTAGAGCAGGTGCAGAGACGAGCAACAAAATTGATACGTGGGATGGAAGGTCTCACTTACCAAGAAAGGTTAGATAAACTGGGTTTATTTAGTCTAGAGAAAAGACGCCTTAGAGGGGATCTAATTAACATGTATAAATACCTCAGAGGGCAATATAATAGCTTGGCGGATGAGCTTTTTGTCGTCCCTAGGCCTTCTCAAAGGACTAGAGGACATGATCTGTCCATGGAGGAAAAACGTTTTAGCCATTTATTTAGGAAAGGGTTCTTTACAGTAAGAGTGATTAAGATGTGGAATGCATTGCCACAGGAAGCCGTTATGGCAAACTCTATACCTGCATTTAAAGGGGGCTTAGATGCTTTCCTTGCGTTGAAAGACATCCATGGCTACAATTACTAGGTAATGCCCAATGATGTTGATCCAGGGATTTTATCTGATTGCCATCTGGAGTCGGGAGGGAATTTTTCCCTTTTTTGGCCTAATTGGACCATGCCTTGTAAGGGTTTTTTCGCCTTCCTCTGGATCAACAGGGATATGTGAAGGAGTAGGCTGGTGTTGTACTTTGTTCTCTGGTTGAACTCGATGGACATATGTCTTTTTTCAACCAAAATAACTATGTAACTATGTAACATAGTTATTTTGCTTGAAAAAAGACATATGTCCATCGAGTTCAACCAGAGAACAAAGTACAACACCAGCCTGCTCCCTCACATATCCCTGCTGATCCAGAGGAAGGCGAAAAAGCCCTTACAAGGCATGGTCCAATTAGCCCCAAAAGTCCAATTAGTCCAATTTGCATCCAGATCTTGTCGACCAGACCCTTTTGGACCAGAGCAGTTTTTACATTTTAGCTATGTCCATATTTAGTTAGCAATAACTTTACCCCTACTTATGACAACTAAATGAAATATATATTGTTTTCTTTGAAGGCAAATTAGGCTTTGCCTTTCATCATATGGCTTCTTTCCCCCAAACAATCTTGATTTCCATGCATTTATTTGGGAAAAAGAGCAAAAAAAAAAAAAAAGAAAAGAAAACAACACATTATTTCCTAGTTTTACTCATTTCAGATTAAAAATAAAAAGTGCTACTGGAGATTTTAAAAAAAACACAAATTTTGTTTGGCTATTTCTACCGTTTATCACAAAACTTATATTATATTTCTGTCACAATTTATGGTGAAGATATTTGATTTTGAAATAATGCTGCAGTGTGTATTTTTCACTATGAAGTAAGAAAATAAAAGTATTTTAACCTCTTGAGGACCGCAGTGTTAAACCCCCCTAAAGACCAGGCAAGTTTTCATTAAATTGGCCACTGCAACTTTAAGGCCAAGCTGCAGGGCCACATGACACAGCACACAAGTGATCCCCCCCCCTTTTCTCCCCACCAACAGAGCTCTCTGTTGGTGGGGTCTGATCGCCCCCCAGATGTTTGTTTGTTTGTCTGTGTTTATTTATGTTTTTTTGTATAAAAAGGTTTTTTTTTAATTTCATTGTATACCCCCCTCCTTCCCCCCCCCCCCCCCCCCCGCCAGCCAATCCCCGTGATCAGCTGTCATAGTCTTCAGCCTATGAAGGCCGATCACCTCTGTGTCTCAGGAGGGGACAGCCGTGTTACACAGCTGTCCCCAGTACAGCGCTGCTGCAGATCGCAGCGCTGTACATGTAATAGATGGCGATTATGCCGTCTAACAGTCTCCCGAGCGGCAACCGCCGCTCGGAGTCTGAAGGCGAAGCTCCGCTCCGCCCACCAAGCAGGAGATGCGCGTGCACACTGCGCGCGATCTCCTGCAAAACAGAGCCCCAGGACTTTACGCTGATCGGCGTTAGGCGGTCCTGAGGCTGCCGCCGCAGCCACGCCCATTGGCGTGATGCGGTCGGCTAGAGGTTAAATGGTAAAAATCAATCTTATTGGCTTAGGGAACATATATACCCTTTCACCAATTAGTGCTGAAGCAGATAGTGCCAGAGGTTGGCACAGAAGAAAGCCCAATCGTGCACAGCTGTGCTTCAGCTACAAGAGCTATAGCTATGTCCTTGTGGCTTAGATGAAGTCACAGAGGACATAGATATACTGTAGTAGTGGATAAAGTGGTTAAGAAACAGAAGCAAAATGGAGCCTTAGTAGCAATCCATAAAACAATGCATTCATTTCTTTATTTCAACCTGCCCAATCTGCAGGCTTCCGTGTTCTCTATTTCCACCTATGTGGGAAGTTAAAACATGTAAATACCTTTAAATGTCAGTCACTATTATGTTTCAAAGATACATTTTTAATTAATCTTTTAATCTATCTTCCAGCATCCTCTCCTACATTATGTCCTTTCCCACAATGCCTTTCTCTTCAAGGACTGTTTGTATAAACAAATGTCAGGAGTCGTGATGGGGAATGAGGGAGGAGGAACTGTTCAAAAATGCTGAGTGTCCATTTAAAAGCCAAATCATTACATGGTACCAGTACATGGACCCAGGGCCGGGCCGAGGCAGAGGCTGGAGAGGCTCCAGCCTCAGGGCGCAGTGTAGGAGGGGGCGCACAATTCATTCAGCTGTCATTCCCAATTGTGTTTGAAGCAGAAAGAAATAAGAAAAGGTGATACATGGCAGTGACTGCAAGCCAGATAACTAGAGATTAAGGTGTTGGGGAGGTTGAGGGCCTTGGGGCACCTATTAGTCTAATAGCAATCAGTGTGTGACGGCTGGGGTGGGAGGGATGGGGGGGCGCACTTTGGTGTCTCAGCCTTGGGTGCTGAAGGACCTTGTCCCGCCTCTGCATGATGGACCCTCTCCTTGTGGTTTGGAGAGGTGTACATGTCTACATGTGTAAAGATTTTGTGTCCCAAAGAAGGGAGCAAGCAGTTTTCTGATAAGAGATAATAGTAAGTTTAAAAGTTATGCCCCCATAGTATTACCTAGCCAAAAGTACCCGCCATTATTATGTTGCAGGAGTGCTGAAAGGTAAGTTATTTACCTCTCCACTTTGCTAGCTATTCTGCAATTCAGGAACCCTGACATGCGTCTGCAGAAGGCTTGTGGTGGTCACCCTTATTGCTGGTAGATACACCAAGGCCCAGGGTGGTTATCTTAGTTGAGCTGGGGTTGGTTAATCTGTTCCTGCTCCTTCATTTCACAATATTTATTTGTGCTGCTGGGATTTCCTCTTTCATTGTTTTGCTCAACTTCATGAACCTCATGAAGCAACAATATCTGTTGAATGTTCTCGAAAAATTCTAGAATGGACCAAGCTATTCATTTATCCAAACTATGGGACATATTTCCTGTAATATGTGAGCCAGGCTACTGCTTTGGAGATAGGAAGAAATTATGCTGAACTATGAAGTAGAGCTGATGTATGACCAGTAATGTACATAATCTTGACAAAGCTAAACCACCCATTTTCTCAAAGAACTCATCACCTCCTTGTTCCGTAGACTGTATATGAGAGGGTTCAGCATCGGGACCACTATTGTATAGAAAGTTGTCAGGATCTGTTCCAGCACATTGTAGCGGTCAGATGGTGGCATCATATAAACAGATAAGGCTGATCCAAAGTAGATGACCATGATGGTGAGATGGGATGAGCAGGTGGAGAAGGCCTTACTTCTTCCTTCCTTGGATTTAATACACAGTATGACTCTGATAATCTGTACATATGACATCAGGATGCACACAGTCGGACCCAATCCATATACCAAACATTCTACATAGAGGACTACATAGAACATAAATGTCCCACCACAGGAAATGTTAATCAGAGCTTTGGCATCACAGAAGAATTGGTGGACAGTACGGGAGGAGCAGAAAACCAGCTTTAAGATAGAAATTATAACTATACAGGAGTTTATCCAGGCAGAGATCCAGATAAACAGTGAGAATAATATACAGATTTTTTTGTTGAGAATACGCTGATAATGTAAAGGGTGACAAATTGCAACATATCGATCGTATCCCATTATAAATAGAACCATGGTCTCAGCAATGTTTACTGTAAATAAAAAATATATCTGGACATAACACTGTGTGAGGGACATGGTGTTATCCCCAGAGATCATCATATACAGGAGATTGGGAATAGTGATAGTTGTGTAACACAAATCAATAAAAGACAAGTTAGAGAGGAACAGAAACATGGGGGTGTGTAGATGGTGATCCAGGCATATCACTGTAATGATAATGATATTCACCAGGAGTCCAGCAAGATATGTGAGTGGAAAAAATATTATATTGGATATGAATATGTTCCCATTCCTCATGAAAAATGGCAAAATATAAAACTGTAAAATAGATGAGTTGTTTTCCATTCATTGTCCTGCAAGAAAAGCGTCTTTTAAAACCAGCGTAGGAAAAAAAAACTGATATCAGGGCTAGTGCTGTGGGTACAGCATTGCCCTGCATTTCTTACTTCCTGAAACATTCATTTTTCCTAGTGTAGTGGGTGTGTGTCCTATCCACTATTACTATATGGTGCATGCTGGTGTTAATTTATGCAGATACCGGTGGGCAGTGATGCTCAAATACCCCTTTTCAAAATTCGAGTTAGGTTGAATTCGAATAGTAAATTATTCGAGATCAGTCGAATATTCGAGTCGAATAATTTTAACTATTCGATTCGACCTCGGAATTCGAGCTCACTATTCGAGTCGGTATTCGAGCTCATTATTCGAGCTGACTATTCGAAATGGCCTTAAATAGCTTCCAACACTTGTTTTGAGGGTGAATGATGCAAGAAACCTCTTTTTTTCCAAGTAACAACAGCAAGTGATTATGTGGGGATGTTCCTTTAAAAAAAAAAAGTTGAAAAGAGAAGTTGTGTCCAGAAATTTGTTCAGTACTGTATATACTTCTTCTTCTTCTTCTTCTTCTTTATCTTCTATATATCTTCTTCTTCTTCTTCTTCTTCTATATCTTCTTCTTCTATATCTTCTTCTTCTATATCTTCTTCTATATCTTCTTCTTCTTTTATATTGTCTTCTTCTTCTTCATCTTCTTCATCATCATCTTCTTCTTCTTCTTCATCTTCTTTTTCTTCATCTTCTTCATCTTCTTCTTCATCTTCTTCATCTTCTTCTTCATCTTCTTCATCTTCTTCATCTTCTTCTTCTTCATCTTCTTCATCTTCTTCATCTTCTTCATCTTCTTCATCTTCATCTTCTTCATCTTCTTCATCTTCTTCATCTTCTTCTTCATCTTCTTCTTCTTCTTCTTCTTCTTCATCATCTTCTTCTTCTTCATCTTCTTCATCTTCTTCATCTTCTTCATCTTCTTCATCTTCTTCTTCTTCATCATCTTCATCTTCTTCTTCATCTTCTTCTTCTTCATCATCTTCATCTTCTTCTTCTTCATCTTCTTCTTCTTCATCTTCATCTTCTTCATCTTCTTCATCTTCATCATCTTCTTCATCTTCTTCATCTTCTTCTTCTTCTTCATCTTCTTCTTCTTCATCTTCATCTTCTTCTCCTTCTTCTTCTTCATCTTCTTCTTCTTCTTCTTCATCTTCTTCTTCTTCATCTTCTTCATCTTCTTCTATATCGTCGACTTCTTTACTTATTTCTCTTTTCAAATTTTTTTTTTTAAAGAAATGCAGCTATTTTTGAGCGTAACAAATAGCTGGTGGCGCACGCATGTTGGAAGCGCCATTGTATGTGCTCCCTGGCAGTGGAAACACACAGACAGCAGGAGGTAAATTCAGCAGCAGGAGGAGGAGGATGAGTGTGTGGCAGCAGGCAGTCAATGAGGCAGGCAGCGTGACATAATAGCCCTGGTACCTAGCGGTGATACCAGGGCTGTAAATAAACACAGCAGGCAGGAGGTCCCAGACAGCGGTCGTGCAGCCCACATTGTGTCCAATACACAACTGGGACAACACAGTTTTCAACCCGGGCACCTCAGAAAAATTAAACCTTTTTTTTTTTTTATGGTTTTGTAGTTTTGGTTTTACAACCAATTACACAGATATAGCTATTTTTTGACGTAATAGCTGGTGGTAGAGTGGCAGCAGAAGGTAAATCTGTGTACCCTGGCGTTGGGAAACACAGACAGACAGACAGCAGCAGCAGCAGCAGGAGGAATGGAGGAGTAATGTGAGCAGCTATTGTTTGACGTAATAGCTGGTGGCAGAGTGGCAGCAGAAGCTAATTCTGTGTACCCTGGCAGTGGGAAACACAGACAGACAGCAGCATCAGCAGGAGGAATGGAGGAGTAGTGTGAGTGTGGCAGCAGGCAGGCAGCGTGACATAATAGCCCTGGTACCTAGCGGTGATACCAGGGCTGTAAATAAACACAGCAGGCAGGAGGTCCCAGACAGCGGTCGTGCAGCCCACATTGTGTCCAATACACAACTGGGACAACACAGTTTTCAACCCGGGCACCTCAGAAAAATTAAACCTTTTTTTTTTTTTTTATGGTTTTGTAGTTTTGGTTTTACAACCAATTACACAGATATAGCTATTTTTTGACGTAATAGCTGGTGGCAGAGTGGCAGCAGAAGGTAAATCTGTGTACCCTGGCAGTGGGAAACACAGACAGACAGCAGAAGGGCAGTACACAGCAGCCCACTGTAGGTGTAAAATGTGTGGCTGCAGGCGACGTAATAGTCAAAGTGAACCAGGCTGGCTTAGTGAGCAGGAGCCAGGAGGTGGTAAAGGGTGGTAAGGCACATTAACGATGGTTCTTAGCCAGTTCATGTCCCCCTCTCGCCGACAACAGGGGCCAGGAACTCGCCTTCCACCCACGCCTGGTTCATCTTGAGAAACGTCAGTCTGTCCACAGACTTGTGAGACAGACGTGAGCGTTTCTCGGTGACCACACCACCAGCTGCACTGAAGCAGCGCTCGGACAGCACGCTGGAAGGGGGGCAGGACAGCACTTCCAGGGCGTACTGCGCCAGCTCGCTCCAGATCTCCAGGCGCTTGACCCAATACTCCATGGGATCAACAGGGGCATCGCTGTCAAGCCCGCTGTAGGACCCCATGTAGTCAGCCACCATGCGGGTCAGGCGCTGGCTGTGACCGGTGGAGGATGCTGCTGCATGCACCTCCTCTCTAGTCACTGCTGCCGGAGCCTCTACAGTCCTGTAGAGCTCGTGGCTGAGAGACAGCAGGTCTGTGGGGCGCTTGCTGCTGGATGCAGGCACCTGCTGCTGCCTCTGTGCTGGCTGCTGGACAGTGGGGGTGGAAGGCTGGGGGAAGGCTTCCTCCAAGCGCTCAACAAGGGCCTGCTGCAAGCTCCTTATTTGTTGCGCTGGGTCTCCTCCTGCAGGCGGCAGGAACTGGCTCAACTTCCCCTTGAGGCGTGGGTCCAACATCATGCTGATCCAGATGTCCTCCCTCTGCTTCATCTGGATCACCCTGGGGTCTCTGCGCAGGCACGTCAGCATGTGCGCTGCCATTGGGAAGAGGCGGGCCACGTCTGCTGGCACATCGACGGCAGTGCTGCTGTCCTCATCCTCCTCCTCTGCCTCGTCAGCCTCATCCTCTCTCCACCCCCGCACCAACTCAGCTGCACTGTGCTGCTCCCCCTCATCAGCAGCAAGGTCAGGGACCTCCACCAAGTCCTCCTCCTCCTCCCCCTCAGAGGTGGACTGTGCAGCTGCTTGCCGCTCCTGCTGGTCCAAGGCTGCCGCTCCCTGTTCCAGCAAAGCATCGAGGGCCCTGTTCAGCAGACAAACCAGGGGCACCCACTCGCAGACCATAGCATGGTCCCTGCTCACCATGTTAGTGGCCTGCAGAAAGGGAGCCAGCACTAAGCACACCTGCTGCATGTGCCTCCAGTCATCATCGGGGACGATGGACGGGATGTTGCTGGTCTTGTCCCTTCTCTGAGCGGCGGAAACAGTGGCCAGGGCAAGGTACTGGTTGACAGCGTGCTTCTGTTCAACCAGACGCTCAAACATCGCCAGGGTGGAGTTCCAGCGAGTCGGAACGTCAAGGATCAGCCGATGGCGTGGCAGATCCAGCTCCTTTTGCACGTCTTCCAGGCTCGCACAGGCTGCAGCCGAGCGCCGGAAGTGACGCACAACGTTCCTTGCCGTTTCCAGCAGTTCGCCCATCCCCTGGTAGGTGCGCAAGAACTTCTGCACTACCAGGTTCAGCACGTGGGCAAGACAGGGGATGTGGGTCAGGTTTCCCCTGTCTATTGCGGCAACCAGATTGGCCCCATTGTCGGCCACCACCTCTCCGACTCTGAGGCCTCTGGGGGTCAGCCAAATCCTCTCCTGCTCCTGGAGTTTGGCCAACACATGGGTTGCCATCAGCTTGGTCTTCCCAAGGCTGACCAAGTGCAGCAGCGCTTGGCAGTGGCGGGCCTTCACGCTGCTGCTGAGGCGGGGGGTTTGGCCAGGTGTGCCGGAGGATGGCAGAGGATCGGAGGAACCTGCTGCAGTTCCCCTGACCCTGCGGGGTGGCACCACCCACTGTGTTGCTGCTGCTGCTGTGCCCGCTGCTGCTCTCCCATCCTCACCCCCTTCCACCAAGCTGACCCAGTGGACAGTGAAGGACAGGTAGCGGCCTGTCCCGAAGCGGCTGCTCCAGGAGTCCATGGTGACGTGGACCCTTTCACCAACCGCGTGCTCCAGCCCTCGCTCCACATTAGCCATCACAAAGCGGTGCAGTGCAGGAATGGCCTTGCGGGAGAAAAAGTGTCTGCTGGGGAGCTGCCAGTCTGGGGCTGCGCAAGCAAGCAGCGCACGAATGTTGCTCCCCTCCTGCACGAGCGTGTACGGCAGGAGTTGGGAGCACATGGCCCGTGCCAGCAAGCCGTTCAGCTGCCGCACGCGACGGCTGCTGGGAGGCAGAGCCCTAACCACCCCCTGGAAGGACTCGCTCAAAAGGCTCTGGCGTGGCCTTTTGCTGGCACGGGAATCAGCAGACACAGCGGAGGAGGCCACTGAGGACTGGCTGCCAGAACAGGCCTCAGTGTCGGCGGCAGGAGTTGCAGAGGGGGGAGGAGCAGTGCGTTTCCGCACTCCTGCTGGTGCTGCTGGAGGAGCAGGAGGGCGGGTGGCTGCTGTTGCTGCTGCTGCTGAAGGCTGTGCAGTGATGGGTGTGGTGCCACTGCCAGCACCAGATGCCTTCAGCCTCTGGAACTCCTCATGCTGGTGGAAATGTTTCGCAGCAAGGTGGTTGATGAGCGAGCTGGTGCTGAACTTTAAGGGGTCTGCACCTCTGCTCAACTTCCGCTGACAGTGGTTGCAAGTGGCGTACTTGCTGTACACAGTGGGCATGGTGAAATATCGCCAGATTGGTGACAGAAACATCCCCCTACGGCATGGAAGCGCTGCTGCCTGTCTCCCTGTGGTGGTTGGGGGGGGGGCTTGGGGGGCTTGGGTGCGGCTGGTGGTGGTACTGGCAGATGCTGCTGCTGCTGCTGCTGAGCCTGAGACACCAGCAGGCTGTGGGACCTGCCTACTGCTGCCAATGCTTGCAATGATGCGCCTCCTTGCAAGGCCCACAAGAGCATCCTCCTCCTCCTCCTCAGAGCTGCTGAGGACGACATCCCCTGGAGGTGGTGGCACCCAGTCTCTGTCTGTCACTGGGTCATCATCATCCTCCCCCTCCTGAAACATGTCCTGCTGGGATGATGACCCCCCAAACTCCTCTCCTGATGCATGGATGGGCTGCTTGACTGTCGCCACAGTCTTGCTGTCCAATCCCTCATCCCCCAAAGTGCCCATCAGCATCTCCTCCTCAAAATCGCCAACAACAGCAGACAATACCCTGATGGTGCCTGGGGTAAAAATACTGCTGAGTGACAGGTCGCCAACTTGTGAGGGTGAACTGGCCTCCTCCCCAGACCCTGCTGGGCGGCTGCTGCGAACAGGGGTGGTGGTGGTGGTGGTGGTGAGGGTGGAGGCCTCGGATGCAGAGCTGATGGCGGGCTGCTCATCCTCCGTCATGAGTTGCACCACAGTGTCTGCATGCTTTTCCTCAATGGGACGTTTCCGACCCGGCTGGAGGAAAATCAGAGCAGGTGCTACACGCTGCTGCTGCTGTGTCTCTGCAGCGTGAGTTGCAGATGCTCCTGCTGGGCGGCGCCCAAGGCGTCCACGGCCAGTGGCTATGGGAGGAATGTTAGCCACTGACGCTGCTGCTGCTGCTGCGGAACTGTGCATGGTGGCGCGGCCGCGGCCTGCCACAATGCTGCTCCCTCTCCTCCTGATTCCCTTGCTGCCCTTCCCCTTAATCAGTAGTAATCACAAGTAAATTTAGTGTGTGTACACTACAGACAGTGAGTGCACGCACGCGCAAACACGCGCAGGAGCTAGCCTATGAACAGTGACTGAGTGAGTGTCCCTAGTACAGTAAGTAAGTAAGTAGTAACAGTCAGTAAGTACAACTAACTAATTACAATAATCAATCAGTTATCAGAAGGAAATAGAGTGTGTGTAGTGTGTGTACACAGACAGTGAGTGCACACACGCAGGAGCTAGTAGACTATGAACAGTGACTGAGTGTCCTAGACTCCTAGTACAGTAAGAGTAAGTAGTAACAGTAAGTACAACTAACTAATTACAATAAGCAATCAGTTATCAGAAGGAAATAGAGTGTGTGTAGTGTGTGTACACAGACAGTGAGTGCACACACGCAGGAGCTAGTAGCCTATGAATAGTCTTTGGTGCGAGAAAAAGACACAGAAAAACCGGGAGCCCAATATAGTGCAGTACCGTCTGGTTAGATTGGATCAATATGTGAGATAATATATATATACTCACAAGTGTGGGTTGCACATCAAGCAACCACTGATAAGCGCATGTGAGGAAGTACCGTCCTCACTCGGCCTTTTCCTTAGGATAGGTATCACGGTCGCAACTCCAAAAATAAAAAACAGCCTTTTAACTCAATTGAGGTATAAGACTAAACGGACTCCACTTAGGGAGCCCGCTATGGATGCTAGATAGAGGTTGGAGGCGCCCAAGATATAATTGATATCACTATATACAGGTAAGAAATTCTTACCTTTTTTTTCCTCAGGTTTCAAATAATGAACGTTTTTCTCGAATAGGTAGATAAAGTTTAATATGCACACCAGACAACGCGTTTCGCGGAAACAATCCGCTTCATCAGGTCAAATTCAAGTGCCTAAAAACATATACATTTGACAGGGGCTCAAGATCTTGTATACAGTGCCAATCAAGTTAAGAATAAGAATATTAACATATAAAAAAATATATATATATAGATTTATCAGCTTAAAATAACACATTGTAATATGTATAAAATATATAAAACATTGCTGTTAGAGACATTGTAGTTGAAAACATTGCTGTTGGAGGATAATGCCCCCAATAGAACCTTAAAATCAAAACCTGATATTCTCAAAGGTCCCCTAAAGGGACCCTAACTGCACGGGTCATGTGCTCCGCCGGACCCTGCTCGGGCAAACGCGCACATACCCACCATATATGCGCACGCGCCTGCCCAGAGCCCCGACAGAACGCACACCCCCCAAATCAGGATGAGCATATCGTGAGGGTACCCTCAACCTGATTGCTTATTGTAATTAGTTAGTTGTACTTACTGTTACTACTTACTCTTACTGTACTAGGAGTCTGTCGGGGCTCTGGGCAGGCGCGTGCGCATATATGGTGGGTATGTGCGCGTTTGCCCGAGCAGGGTCCGGCGGAGCACATGACCCGTGCAGTTAGGGTCCCTTTAGGGGACCTTTGAGAATATCAGGTTTTGATTTTAAGGTTCTATTGGGGGCATTATCCTCCAACAGCAATGTTTTCAACTACAATGTCTCTAACAGCAATGTTTTATATATTTTATACATATTACAATGTGTTATTTTAAGCTGATAAATCTATATATATATATTTTTATATGTTAATATTCTTATTCTTAACTTGATTGGCACTGTATACAAGATCTTGAGCCCCTGTCAAATGTATATGTTTTTAGGCACTTGAATTTGACCTGATGAAGCGGATTGTTTCCGCGAAACGCGTTGTCTGATGTGCATATTAAACTTTATCTACCTATTCGAGAAAAACGTTCATTATTTGAAACCTGAGGAAAAAAAAGGTAAGAATTTCTTACCTGTATATAGTGATATCAATTATATCTTGGGCGCCTCCAACCTCTATCTAGCCTATGAACAGTGACTGAGTGTCCTAGACTCCTAGTACAGTAAGAGTAAGTAGTAACAGTAAGTACAACTAACTAATTACAATAATCAATCAGTTATCAGAAGGAAATAGAGTGTGTGTAGTGTGTGTACACAGACAGTGAGTGCACACATGCAGGAGCTAGTAGCCTATGAACAGTGACTGAGTGTCCTAGACTCCTAGTACAGTAAGAGTAAGTAGTAACAGTAAGTACAACTAACTAATTACAATAATCAATCAGTTATCAGAAGGAAATAGAGTGTGTGTAGTGTGTGTACACAGACAGTGAGTGCACACACGCAGGAGCTAGTAGCCTATGAACAGTGACTGAGTGTCCTAGACTCCTAGTACAGTAAGAGTAAGTAGTAACAGTAAGTACAACTAACTAATTACAATAAGCAATCAGTTATCAGAAGGAAATAGAGTGTGTGTAGTGTGTGTACACAGACAGTGAGTGCACACACGCAGGAGCTAGTAGACTATGAACAGTGACTGAGTGTCCTAGACTCCTAGTACAGTAAGAGTAAGTAGTAACAGTAAGTACAAACAACTAATTACAATAAGCAATCAGTTATCAGAAGGAAATAGAGTGTGTGTACACAGACAGTGAGTGCACACACGCAGGAGCTAGTAGCCTATGAACAGTGACTGAGTGTCCTAGACTCCTAGTACAGTAAGAGTAAGTAGTAACAGTAAGTACAACTAACTAATTACAATAAGCAATCAGTTATCAGAAGGAAATAGAGTGTGTGTAGTGTGTGTACACAGACAGTGAGTGCACACACGCAGGAGCTAGTAGCCTATGAACAGTGACTGAGTGTCCTAGACTCCTAGTACAGTAAGAGTAAGTAGTAACAGTAAGTACAAACAACTAACTAATTACAATAATCAATCAGTTATCAGAAGGAAATAGAGTGTGTGTAGTGTGTACACAGACAGTGAGTGCACACACGCAGGAGCTAGTAGCCTATGAACAGTGACTGAGTGTCCTAGACTCCTAGTACAGTAAGTAGTAACAGTAAGTACAACTAACTAATTACAATATTCAATTACAATAATCAATCAGTTATCAGAAGGAAATAGAGTGTGTGTAGTGTGTACACAGAAAGTGAGTGCACACACACGCAGGAGCAGCTAGTAGCCTATGAACAGTGACAGTGAGTGTCCTAGTACAGTTACAGTATATAACTACAATACTAATACAATCAGTAGTAAAGGACAGCAGAAATACTGGTATAGAATAGAGAGAAATAAACAGAGGACAGGAGGACAGCTGCCCACACAGGCAAGGCCCTGAGGCCTAAAGCTGTAAGCCTGCAGCAGCTGGCCTGTCTCTATGTAACACAAAAGCTACTAACTAAAATACAATGTCTAACTAACTAACAACAATATAGGTGTGTATAGGAGGTGTATGTGAGCAAAAACGCTAGGTAAATGACCACAATAAAGCTCTTGCTAAGCCAAAGCACAAAGGAGCAACTCTCTCTCTATGCAAGTCTCAGGCAAGGACGGAGAAACGTAACATGGCGGCCGCTATTTATAGGGTAGGGGCTGGCCAGGGTCCCCCTCTGTGATTGGCTGCCGTCAGAGGGCCTGGGAGCCCTCTGATTGGCTCTAAGGACATCAATCTGGGCTATGACGCTATTCGAGCTCGGTACCGAGCTCGAATAGCGCCGTTTGCTCGAATAGCTCGAATAGTGAATGGGCTATTCGAGTGTACGCAAATAGCCCATTCGAATAGCTACAGCTATTCGGAGCTCGAATACCGAGCTCGAATAGCTGGAAAAGAGCTCGAATATTCGAGCTACTCGAATATTCGAGCTCTGCTGAGCACCACTGCTGGTAGGAGAGCCCTGGTTAAAGGACTGAGTTTGAAGACAAGAAGTAATGATAAGGTTCTTCCCTAGATACATGATCAATACGTTTTATTCTTCCAACGTACTGCACATGCAACCTTCATCAACCTATAACCATTTCAGGGCCTCGCAGGGTCCTCTTTGTTAAGGTATTCAGACAGAAGACTGTACAATGGGTAATACCTCTAACATACACAAGCACAAGAAGGATCTGAAAGGCTATACAGAGGCGCCAATAGGGTAAAAAAGACTAAAATTGTGAAAATGTTCAGTAGGCGGTGGTGGACCAGCTACTAGAAGCAGACACGATGCTTGTCGATTCTGGCAATAATAATTATTTATTCACAAATACTCCAATAGGTAACTGGCAACGCGTTTCACGGGCACAATCCCGCTTCATCAGGCAACATAAAAATGGAGTATAGCACAGCAAAGAGTCAAGTGTCAGTTTGGCACCTCTGCCAAAGCTGACACTTGACTCTTTGCTGTGCTATACTCCATTTTTATGTTGCCTGATGAAGCAGGATTGTGCCTGTGAAACGCGTTGCCAGTTGCTTATTGGAGTATTTGTGAATAAATAATTATTATTGCCAGAATCGACAAGCATCGTGTCTGCTTCTAGCAGCTGGTCCACCACCGCCTACTGAACATTTTAACAATTTTAGTCTTTTTTACCCTATTGGCGCCTCTGTATATCCTTTCAGATCCAATTTATCCACCCTTGGTGGAAGGGTGATACGCCCTTTTTTCCTCTATCTACAGAGAGCGACATCTTAATCCTGAGTGGGGACAGGTCTAATCTCCCTACCTGCCTATACAGTGGTTGCCTTTGCGGTGACCCAGGTTTGTAAGTATAATACTTACTTTTCATTTTTCATCCCATTATCCAGTACATACTACACTATATTGGGCTCTCGGTTTTTCTGTTAAGCACAAGTACGCCACTAACCACCCAATAGTCACCCCTCTCCCAGGGCCTTACTGTAATCACGCCCAAAACCTCATTATGCATAAATAATTGCCATCTCTAAGTTCAGAAACAACTGTTGGCACTCACCAGTGCTCCAGGCTTGCATTCTCCTTGCATCTGTCACATCCCTGAGCACTGACTTCCTGGTTCTATCGCATGCAACCAATCGGGAGTCAGATTAGTGATCAGCTAGTGGCAGGGGGGCGGAATCTTCAGCTTTCACAGGGGACTCTGTTGAGTCTATCTGCTGTTGATGTGCACCAGAAACCTAGCATGTGTGTGCCCGACATAGGTTGCCACGACAACAAGATTGTCTATGTTCTGACTGTCACCGAGAACATGTAAAGCACAAGGAACCTACTCAAATGATAAAGAATAAAATCATACATTTGATTGATCTGGGGACTGATAATGGATGGATTGATGTAGCCATGAGAAATTACTTATTTTGTGAACATTCCCAGATTCCAGTTATCTACAGGTTCCTCAAAGTGCACAAAGGGGTTAATTCTTTACAGTATAAACCTATTGTTTCTGGAACAGACTCAGCCACACAGCCAAATGCCAGATACAGTGGTTTGCAAAAGTATTCGGCCCCCTTGAAGTTTTCTACATTTTGTCATATTACTGCCACAAACATGAAAGACCAATACAAAATGGTGTACATGTGAGAAGTGGAACGAAAATTATACATGATTCCAAACATTTGTTTACAAATAAATAGCTGCAAAGTGGGGTGTGCGTAATTATTCAGCCCCCTTTGGTCTGAGTGCAGTCAGATACCCATAGACATTGCCTGATGAGTGCTAATGACTAAATAGAGTGCACCTGTGTGTAATCTAGTGTCAGTACAACTACAGCTGCTCTGTGTCAGCCTCAGAGGTTGTCTAAGAGAATATTGGGAGCAGCAACACCATGAAGTCCAAAGAACACACCAGACAGGTTAGGGATACAGTTATTGAGAAATTTAAAGCAGGCTTATGCTACAAAAAGATTTCCAAAGCCTTGAACATCCCATGGAGCACTGTTCAAGTGATCATTCAGAAATGGAAGGAGTATGGCACAATGGTAAACTTACCAAGACAAGGCTGTCCACCTAAACAAGGCCGAACAAGGAGAGCGCTGATCAGAAATGCACCTGTGTGCAGAAATGATGCCAGCACTTACAGTAAACTTAAATGAGTGAGCTTGCAGGGACAGGATCGGAGCAGATCGGGCTTGCAGGGACAGGATCGGAGCCAGCATGACTTGCCTGCAGCCTTGTACCACGGGTCGGATGGCCTGGAGTGGAGCGGCATGCCTGGAGAAGCACAGATGATTTGATAGCCGCAGGGGAACACAGAGTGGATCGGATGGAGCAGACCGGAGACCGAGTAGCAGTGACGTCAGCACCATCTGCAGCCAGTGTGTTGCTCTGGCTGTGTCTCATCTCTGATGCCCTCTAGCTGCGTCTTGAGACACAGCCAGAGCGACACACTGGCTGCAGATGGTGCTGACGTCACTGCTACTCGGTCTCCGGTCTGCTCCATGATCCGATCCGCTCTGTGTTCCCCTGCGGCTATCAAATCATCTGTGCTTCTCCAGGCATGCCGCTCCACTCCAGGCCATCCGATCCGCGGTACAAGGCTGCAGGCAAGTCATGCTGGCTCCGATCCTGTCCCTGCAAGCCCAATCCTGCAAGCCCGATCTGCTCCGATCCTGTCCCTGCAAGCTCACTCATTTAAGTTTACTGTAAGTGCTGGCATCATTTCTGCACACAGGTTCCCCACCAGCAAGCCTGCTCAGTACAGTACAGGCTCTGGCTGCTTACACAGAAAACTATCCATGGGGCAGAGTTCCTCCTCCAATACAGTTAATGAAAAGCTGTGCCTGAGCACCTATTTGCATAACAAATCCATGCAATTAATAAGTAAAGCCAAGCATAAATAAATGTTTACTTCAGGTATGTAAAGGTTTGCTTTAGAGATTGCTTTCACCCTTCTCTGCTGCAGCAATACTGTATCAGAGTCAATTCTTACAGCTTCTGCCTATGATCCTGACACCTTCCTTCTAGAGAGAGAGAAGCCAGTGTCCAATTTTCTGGTCACAATGTCCATTTATTTTGATCATTGAAACTCAGGAGCTGCTCGATTTCCTACCCTCGGCTTATATGAGAGTCAATCACTTTTTCCTGATTTCTGATGAAAAAGTTGGGGGGACGGCTTATATGCGGGTCGGCTAATATATATATACGGTAGGTTTAGTTGCAGTAAAATGCCTGTAATATCTACAATTGTATTACTATGCTTAATACAAGTGTAAATATCGTTTTTTTGTTATAGACGGTATTTTGCTGTTTCATTTCCAATATCATTTTTTGTTATAGATGGTATTTTGCAGTTTCATTTCCGTTTATTTAACATATTTAGCGCTAGATTTTCGTTTATAATCTATAAACAAAACTATTTTTTTAGATAAAAACTTATAATTCTGGCTTTTTTTCCAGGCGCCCTTTTTGTATGTATGCAAAATGACAAGGTTTTTTGAAAAAACATTTTTGACTTGATCCCACCCACTATTTTTAACATAGGTAGCAATTTTGGTGGCAATAACATGTATGGGGTCTTTGATATTAACTGCTGGAGTTGGCACAAAATTTTGTCAGTCAGAGCCTCTGGCTCTGACTAGTGAAGTTTACTTACAAGTTCATGCTGTATTTTAATACCTTCTTTTCCTTACTTAAAGGGAACCTTAACTGAGAGGGATATGGAGGTTTCCTTTTAAACAATACCAGTTGCTTGTCCGTCCTGCTGAACTCTTTGGCTGCAGCAGTAGCTGAATCACACACCTGAAACAAGCATGCAGCTAATCCAGTCTGACTTCAGTCAGAGCACCTGATCTGCATGCTTGTTGAGGGGCTGTGGCTAAAAGTATTAGAGACACAGGATCAGCAGGAGAGTCAGGCAACTGGTATTATTTTAATAGGAAAAATCCACATCCTTCTCAGTTTAGGTAGCCTTTAAGATGGGGCAAGGGGTGGGGAGTGAAAGGGAATGGGAGTGGGAGGAGGGAGGGAAAGGAAAAACTGACTAGGATGGAAATGACAGGCATTTATCCTGTCAGCACATGGCATTGCCGCACCCGCCCTGAAAGGGTTAAAGGACAACTATAGGGAGGTGGCCATGTTTTTTTTCCTTTTGTGCAATACCAGTTGCCTGGCTGTCCTGCTGATCCTCTGTCTCTAATACTTTTAGCCATAGCCCCTGAACAAGCATGCAACATATCAGGTGTTTCCGAAATTAATGTCGGAACTGACAAGATTAGCTGCACGCTTGTTTTTGGTGTTATTCAGACACTATTGCATCCAAAGACATTAGCAGGGCTGCCAGGAAACTGGTATTACTTAACCTCCCTGGCGGTCTAATAAAACCACAGCACTTTAATTTTTTTTTTTAAATCATGTAGCTAGCCTGGCGCTAGCTAAATGATAGCCGCTGTGCAGCGGCATTCCCCCACCCCCTCCGATCGCCTCTGGCGATCAGCGCAGACAGGAAATCCTGTTCAGAACGGGATTTCCTGTTTGGCTTCCCCGTCGCCACGGCGATGATCGTCATCGATGTCGTGACGTCATCGGGAGTCCCGATCCACCCCTCAGCGCTGCCTGGCGCTGATAGGGGTCTGGGGGGGCGGGGCGGCGGGTAGCGGCGAATCGGCATGGAGCAGCGGCGATCAGTTTGTACACGCAGCTAGCACAGTGCTAGCTGCATGTACAAAAAAAAATTATGCAAATCGATCCAGCAGGGCCTGAGAAATCCTCCTGCATGGCATAGCCCGACCTGAAGTCCGGCTCACCGCCAGGGAGGTTATGGAGGAATAAATATGGCAGCCTCCTTATACCTCTCCCTACAGTTGTCCTTTAAGTGTGCATTTCTGCTGGCTCTATCTTCATCTAATTACAGGGCCAGGTGTGCGTTCCCCCCAGGTGCTGGGGAAAAAAATGCAGAAGAAGCCGGATTGGTGCTCAGCTTGGCTGGCGTCCCACTGCAGCCAATCAGCGGAGACTGAGGGTCTTATAAGCCAGGCTGATTGAAGCAGCTGCACCCGGAATTGAAGCAAAGAAGCTGTGTCCCCTCCCACCCCCACCCCCAGTCTCTGGCCAAGTAATTGGCCAATTAATTGGGGACGATTATGGGTAATGTCACCCGGTGGGCGGACATTTGGTTGGTTGTTTAATAAAGGGGTTCTTTATTAACAACTAGCTGATTGCCCGGCGTTGCCCGGGTATGTATTTGGCTGGTGTTGACTCCGCCCACTTTTCCTAACCCTAACACACAATGACTCAATGACCTAGTTTGTGAGCTTTGCATTGTTTGGCATTAATAATTTGCATTGAAATGAAACAAATCTGATTGGCTGTGGCTCCACCCTCTTTTCTGAATTTGAACCCCAGTCACTCAATGACCAACTGTACCAGGTTTTAAGCTTGTGTCCTTAACAGTGCAAGAATGGTAGCAATTGAATATTCCCCTTGAAAAGCAATAAATGAATTTGGATTGGCTTTTGTGGGCTCCACCCACTTTTCTGAATATTAATCCCAGTCACCCAGTGACCAACTGTTCAAATTTTGAGAACCCTACCGTTAACAGTGTAAGAATGGCTGCAGACAGTTTACATTTTCCCAGTGAAATTTATATTTGTCTCCGCCCACTGATGACCCAGCATTGCCTGGGTATGTATTTGGCTGGTGTTGGCTATGCCCACTTTTTCTAACAGTAACAGACAATTACTTAATTACTCAATGACCAAATTTGTAAGCTTTGCAGTCTTTGGCATCAATAATTTGCATTGAAATGAAACAAATCTGATTGGCTGTGTGTGTCTCCACCCCTTTTCTGAATTTGAACCCCAGTCACCCAATAAATAACTGTACCCAGTTTGGGGCTTGTGCCATAAACAGTGCAAGAATGGCAGTAATGAAATATTCCCCTTGAAAATCAATAGGTGAATTTTTATTGGCTTTTGTCCACTTTTATGAATAATAGCTCATGAATCGGCATTGCCCGGGTATGTATTTGGCTGGTGTTAGCTCCGGCCACTTTTTCTAACCCTAACACACAAACACTCAATGATCAAGTTTGTGAGCTTTGGGGTCTTTGTCCTCAATAATTTGTATATTCCCATAGAAATTAAACAAATCAGATTGGCTGTTTGTGGCTCTGCCCCTCTCCGGCATTTGAACCCCACTCACCCAATGACCAACTGTAGCAGGTGAATTTTGATTGGCTATTATAGGCTCCACCCACTTCCCATAATATTAATCTCAGTCACCCAGTGACCATCTGGGCAAAGTTTGGGAACCCTGCCAGTAACAGTGTAAGAATGGCTGCAGTTTTTCCTAGTGAAATTTGTTTTTGGCTCCGCCCACTTTTTGTAACCTTGACAAACAGTCACTCAATGACCCAGTTTGTGAGCTCTGGTGTCCTTGGCATCAATTTGTAATTTACCAGTAAGATGAAACAAATCGGATTAGCTGTTTGGAGCTCCACCCCTTTTCTGAATTTGAACCCCAGTGACCCAATGACCAACTGTAGCAGGTTTGAGGCTCGTGCCATTAACACTGCAAGAATGGCAGCAATTTAAATATTCCCCTTGAAAATCAACAGGTGAATTTTGATTTTCTTTTTAGGCTCCACCAACTTTTCTGAATATTAATCCCAGTCAACCAGTGACCAAGTTTTAAGCTTTCGGGTTTCTGCCATCAAAATTGTGTGAATGGAAGCAGTTTATCCAATAAAGTAATCTGATTGGCTGTTTGTGGCTTCACCCCTTTAGTGGATTTGAACCCCAGCCACTTTATGACCGACTGTAGCCGGTTTGAGGCTTCTGCCATTATTAGTGTAAGAGTGGCAGCAGTTTCAATATTTCCCTTTAAAATCAATAGGTGAATTTTGATTGGCTGTTGTAGTTTTCACCCACTTTCCTGAATATTAATCCCAGTCATCCATTGACCAACTGTGTCACGTTTGAGAACCCTGCCAATAACAGAATGGCTGAAATCAATCTAACAAATTGGATTGGCTGTTTGTGGTTCCACCCCCTTTAGTGAATTTGGACCCCAGTCCCTTATCAGGCAAGAGGCCTCTGCCATTAACAGTGTAAGAATGGTAGCAATGTAAATATTCTCCTTGAAAATCAGTAAGTGAAATTTGATTGGCTGTTGGTGGCTCCACCCACATTTCTGAATATGAATCCCAGTCACCCAGTGGCCCACTATGCCAAGTTTGGGAACCCCACCATTAACAGTGTAAGAATGGCTGCAATTTATATTCTCCCCTGGAAAAAATGTAGTTGTTGGCTCCGCCCACTTTTTCTAACCTTGACATACAGTCACTCAATGACCAAGTTTATGAGCTTTGGGCTTTTGGTATCAATAATTTGTAGATTCCCATTGAAATAAAAAAAAATCTGATTGGCTGTTTGTGGCTCCGCCCCCTTTCCGAATTTGAACCCCAGTCACCCAGTGACTAACAGTACCAGGTTTGAAGCATTTGCTATTAACTGTGCAATGCTGGGTACACACGTTGCGATTTCCCGCTCGATCCGTGGGATCGATTGGATCGATTCGATTATTTCCAACATGTTTGATCGGGTTTCGATGGATACTTAATATGCAAAATCGACGGCTGTATCCATCGAAACCCGATCGAACATGTTGGAAATAATCTAATCGATCCAATCGATCCTGCGGATTGAGCGGGAAATTGCAACGTGTGTACCCAGGATAAGAATGGCAGCAATGTAAATATTCCCTTTGAAAATCAACAGGTAAATTTTAATTGGCTGTTGTAGGCTCCACCCACTCTCTTCAATATTCATCCCATTCACCCAGTGACCAACTGTGCAAAGTTTGAGAACCCTGCCAGTAACAGTGTAAGAATGGCTGCAGTTTATATTTTCTTATTATTTTTGACTCCGCCCACTTTTTGTAACCTTGATACACAGTCACTCAAAGACCAAGTTTGTGAGCTTTCAGGTTCCTGGCATCAAAAATGTGTGAATGGAAGCAGTTTATCCACCAAGAAAGTCTGATTGGCTGTTTGTGGCCCCGCCCCTTTAGTGAATTTGGACCCCAGTCACCCAATGACCGGCTGTAGGAAGTCTGAAGCCTCTGCCATTAACAGTGTAAGAATGGCAGAAGTTTTAATATTCCCCTTGAAAATCAATAGGTGACTTTTGATTGGCTGTTGTAGGCTCCACCCACTTTCCTGAATATTAATCTGATTCTCCCAGTGACCAAGTGTGCCAAGTTTGAAAACCCTGGGATTAACAGTGTAAGAATGGCTGCAGTTTGCATTTTTGCATTTAAAATTAATGTCTGAAATTTCATTGGCTGTTTTATGCTCCGCCCCCTTTTCCTGGATTTGTAACCTCGGTCACCAAGTGACCAACTGTGCCAAGTGTGGGGACTCTGGCTTGATTACTGTGAGAATGGCAGCCTTTTACATTTTTTCCATTGACATGAATGGGTGAAATCTGATTTGCTGTTTGTAGCTCCGCCCACGTGTGCAGGGGGGCCGCGAGACCCCCAGAACATATCATCCCAGGTAGTAAGGGATCTGTATACTAAGTTTCGTTCAAATCGGTCAAGCCGTTTTTGCGTGATCGCGGCACATACACACACACACACACACACACACACACACACACACACACACCACACACCACACACCACACACCACACACCACACACCACACACCACACACCACACACCACACACCACACACCACACACACACCACACACACACACACACACATACACACACACATACATACACACACACACACACACACACACACACACACACACATACACACACATACACACACACACACATACATACACACACACACACACATACACACACACACACACACACACACACACACACACACACACACACACACACACATACACACTACACACACACACACATACACACACACACACATACATACACACACACACTACACACACACACACACACATACATACACACATACACACACACATACACACACACACACACACACACATACACACACACACACACACATACACACACACACACACACACACACACACACACACACACACACACACACATCCGATTTTATATATATAGATTTGATGTCATATATGGTCTTGAATGTTTAAAGGAGTCATCAGGGAAAATGAAGAAAATAAGTGCTACTTACCGGGGGCTTCCTCCAGCCCCAAGCTCCGCTCCGGCCCACGTGGCAGTGATTGACAGCGCCGCTCGCGCAGGCACAGTACAGGCCGACCTGGAGGTCGCCCTGATGTCATTGCCGGGGACTGGGATGGAGCTGCGATGAACGGCTGAAGGGAGAGCTGCGGCGAGGGACATGCTGGGAGCTTGGGGCTGAAGGAAGCCCCACGGTAAGTAGTACTTATTTTATCCATTTTTTACCTGATTACTCCTTTCAGTTATCGATTAATACATTTCCCCAATAAATGGCCGCAACCTTTCTCCAAGTTGATGTCTTGCATTATTATTATTATTATTACTATTATTATTATGTTAAGTTTATAAGTTTATGAAGGGCATAGTGGGGCGTGAAATTCCATGCATGTGCAATAATCAGTGTTATATGTAAGGGGCGGTTGGTAATAATGGGCCTTGGGTGCTGAAAAGTAAAAATGCGCCTGATCATATTACCTCTCTGTGCCCAAAAGAGTGTGGTGATGGCGGAGTAGGCAAACTGCCTAAAAGTTTTTCCTAAGAAAAGAAGAATAAAGATGGCTGAAAAAAGCATGTGTTAATAGTAAGCAGTGCCCATCATGGATTGTCTGTATCTAGACTTTCAGGAGGACCCCTAGCCTCTCCTAGATAGAATTAATATTATAAAAATGATTAATATCAACATGCATTTACATAGCACTGACATTTCCCATAAACATTTACAGAGTATATTGAGTGATTTATGTCACTAAGTGACCCTCAGAGTCCCAACCTAATGTCCTTTCCATAGACTGGGGGAGATGCTACTTAGCCTGACAGTATATCCTTGTGACGTGTGAGGACACTGGAATGCTCAGAAAAAATAAAGCATACAAACTCCATGCAGATAGTATCCTGGCAGAAAGCTGAACTCTTTAATTTGTAGGTAAAAATGTTCTGCACTAACAGTCCCAAAAGCCAGCTGCAAAGAAAAGAAACAGATGCACATCAGCCTCTTTTAAGGTTGTATGGTTTTGTGCTTAAATTTGGATTATACTAACGAAACTAAAATTTCAGTGTCTACTCTTATTTAAATAAAAGAATATTTGAAAGCATTTCCTGTGTGTAAAAATGTTTATTTCCACTGCAGAGAGCAGGACAAAATAGCTTATCCCTGACCCATTGGAAAATGTAATCATTGTTGGCTGAAGCTCTCTGCCTGGTCTCTTCACTCTGCCCCCAGTCCTTTTCTGCTGAAGTGACCCGGCTGTTACCAGAGTAATTAACAGAGGAAGTCTGTTAATTAATGTATTACCTTATATATGTACATATTTTTCTAAATTACTTAACAATTAAGTTCCCTCTCAAACAGCACCACTGAGAATAAACACATTTATAAACCAAAGATGGTTTACTTCATGGAAAATATAAAAAAAATATACATAGGTCAGAAAATCACATGGAACATTAAAAGCTTATAAGCTAGAGTATTGCCAACCAAAAATAAAGCACAAGAATATTATACAATATCATTAGTACAACATACAGCCATGGACCATCCTTTGAAGTTGTATTGTTTTGTGCTTAAACTTGAATTATACTCCCGAAACTAACCAACCGTACATTGGTATGCAAATCAATTTATTATATTATACATAATGTAAACTGATCACACACAATACATACCATAGCCAGAGGCTTGGTTAGTCCATGTCATTAGTTACAGAACAGTGTGAAAAAAATATACAAAAAAATGCTAGTGCAATTCAAGATATGCATAAATTCTGCTTATTTTACTCCCCCTCCGATAAGAGAAAGCTATCTCTCAGTGACACTATTATTATTGATTTATAAAGCGCCAAAATATTCCGTGGCGCTGTACAAAGTAAAAAACGAACATAGGGTACATAATAATACAGACAAATAGTATACTTAAATATACAAAATATAGACTTGACATTACGGCTTGTCCCCCCTGTGATTTGTGCTGGGAATTCTCACTCACCTGTGATGGAGTCAGAGGGTAGACTGGCTGCATTCTGTTTTTTTTGTCCAGCATTTATATTCTTGTGGTCTATTGTGTGAGACAATTATGGCAAAAACCAACGTGCCTAAGAGATGAATATATTGTCCCCACTACACCACTTATCCAGCAGGCTCTGTAGACTTCATTATAATGATAACAATGAAAAAACTCTACAACTTTTTATTGTTTAATATGAACCTTAAATGAACACTATCAATTAACATTTTTTTTTAAATTGAGATAGGAATAGTTTGAGAAGTGCTGTACTGCTGTATACATTTGACTTCTTACCTCTTTGTTTGCTGTTACCAAATTCCTTTCACACTTCACTGATGGCCAAGCTGAGCAGGGTGATGGGCCAGTGAATCATGAGGAGAGGAGGCAAATTCCTCTCCTTATTATTATTATTATTATTTATTGTATTTATAAAGCGCCAACATATTACGCAGCGCTGCACAATAGATAAAAGGGTTAACATACAAGGTAGGACATACAGGACACTCACAACAAAACAAGATCATGCAAATGATTTGATAACAATACTGTAACGATCGGTGTCAGCACACAGAGAGAATCTGATTATTGGTGATCTGCAGTATCACCAAGAATACAGATTTATACCCGATTATTGATGATCTGCAGAATCACCAATAATACAAGTATAACTAACCTCTGGACACCTGATAAGTGTAAGTGTTTGGTGCAACAGTATATGAGTCTGGACCACCTGAGGAGCAGGCGACTCCAGATAGTATAATGGAGTATCTCCTGATTGGCTTGGAGTACACAGAGAGTCAATGTTTCCCTGAACAGCTGGGAATCAGACTCTACTGCAGTCAAAGGACTCCTGTGAGATTGAGTCCCTGACTGGATTGCAGGGAGGTCCCTCTGAGGCAGTCCCTGCAGCTACTGGACACCCCACTGGGGGGGTGTCACAGGTAGAAGGGTCGGTCAGGCCGGGTAGGCAACACACGAGCAGATAAAGTACAGAGACAGAAGGCTGATTTGGTAACCAGGGATAGGCAGGGTTGGCAACAGGTAATCGGATGTGCAACGGTACCGAATCAGAGAGCAGGAGCAGAGTCAAGGGAGCAATCGGTCATAACAGATATCAAGCAGAGGCCTAGTCTAGAGTGTGAGGTCCGTGGTCTCAACACTCAGGGACTGATCTAAAGCACAACACAGCAATGACACAGTTTCCCTAGTCTTGGGTGTGAGGTCTGTGGTCTCGACACCCTGGGACTGGTCTAAAGTATAACACAGTAATAACACAGTTTCCCTAGTCTTGAGTGTGAGGTCCGTGGTCTCGACACCCTGGGACTGGTCTAAAGTATAACACAGCAATAACACAGTTTCCCTAGTCTTGGGTGTGAGGTCCGTGGTCTTGACACCCTGGGACTGGTCTAAAGTATAACACAGTAATAACACAGTTTCCCTAGTCTTGAGTGTGAGGTCCGTGGTCTCGACACCCTGGGACTGGTCTAAAGTATAACATAGTAATAACTAGTGTTGGGCGAACACCTAGATGTTCGGGTTCGCAAACGTTCGCCGAACATCGCCGCGATGTTCGGGTGTTCGCGCCGAACTCCAAACATAATGGAAGTCAATGGGGACCCGAACTTTCGTGCTTTGTAAAGCTTCCTTACATGCTACATACCCCAAATTAGCAGGGTATGTGCACCTTGGGAGTGGGTACAAGAGGAAAAAAAATATTTGAAAAAGAGCTTATAGTTTTTGAGAAAATTGATTGTAAAGTTTCAAAGGAAATACTGTCTTTTAAATGTGGAAAATGTCATGTTTCTTTGCACAGGTAACATGCTTTTTTTCGCCATGCAGTCATAAATGTAATACAGAGAAGAGGTTCCAGGAAAAGGGACCGGTAACACTAACCCAGCACCAGCAGCAGCACACGTGATGGAAAAGGAGGAGGAGGCGCAGGAGGAGAAGGCCACGCTTTTTGAGACACAACAACCCAGGCCTTGCATGAGGACAAGAAGCGTGCGGATAGCATGCTTTTTACCGCCATGCAGTCATAAATGTAATAAAGATAAGTGGTTCAATAAACAGGGACCACGCGGCAACGCTAACCCAGCAGCAGCAGACGTGATGGAACAGGAGGAGGCGCAGGAGGAGAAGGCCACGCTTTCAGGCGCAACTCAGGCCTTGCATGAGGACAAAAAAATGCGTGCGCAAAGCAATGCAATGAGTAGTTTTCAGGACACAATGGGCTATTCGGAGGAGCTATTCCCACCCCCACAATCTTCTACCTGTGAAAGGTCAATGGAACAGCCACAAATGTTGTGCCCGGATTCACAACCTTTTTCTGTGGAAAATGCACCTCGCACTGAAATGCAAGGCGAGGCTGAGGATGAACATGACGTCAACAACTCAACATGACGCCAAATGGGGGCGGAACAGAAAGCTGCTTTCAATGTTTTGAAGGCCTTAATTGCCTCCGGTGGCCAGTTAGATGCATCATTCATCACACCCAAATCCCAGAGCAATGTGTGCAGGAATTTGAATCGCAGGAGGTGTACCGAGATCATCTGGACAAGTGACCAAGTGACAAGTGACCAAGTGACAAGTGACAAAGTGAAAAGTGACCAGTGACAAAGTGACAAAGTGACTGACAAAGTGACAAAATGACAAAGTGACAAGTGACAAAGTGACAAGTGACAAAGTGACCAGTGACAAAGTGGCAAGTGACAAAGTGACAAGTGACAAAATGACAAAGTGACAAAATGACAAAGTGACAAGTGACAAAGTGACAAGTGACAAAGTGACAAGTGACAAAGTGACAAAGTGACAAAGTGACCAGTGACAAAGTGACAAGTGAGAGGTTGTTCTGGGGAGCTCTACTCCACTGCACACAGTCACATATGAGGAGAGGTCTCGTCGGGACTGCTGATCCTCCTCAGCTTGCTCAAAGCCTTGAAGGTTCCTGAAGATCCTCTGCTTGGAGTTCGCCGGGGTTCAGCTTGGTGTCGGGGTCGGCGGCGTCCTCCTCACTCCAACGTGGCAGATCTTCTGTTGAAGGGAAAAAAAAAAACATTTTTAAAAGTCCAGTACCACTTCTGCAGGACTCACCAAGAGATGCAGGAGCGCTTCAATCTAGCGCACCATCGCTCGCTGGGTGATGTCCCTCCCTACGCGCTGGAATTCTACGCTGCACATGCTAGCACGCTTTTGCGCAGTGCCGAGGCGGATTCCAGCAGCTAGCTACCAAGCTTCTGTGGATCTGATTGGGCCACCATGTTGGATCTCTGCCAAGTCCTCCAAAATTTTGAGCAATCCACGTTGCTTGTGACTGAGCAGTGACAACTCTACAGTCAGCATTACAATACCACTGCTGTGTTTACTGAAGAAATCAATGTTGAAGATGGAAACCGCTGGCATGATGCAAGTGGGGGAATCTGAAGATGAAAACGATCAGCGTGATGATACCAACATCAGGCAACCTGCCTCAGGAAACGCTGGTCCCAGCTATGACAAAGAACAGGACGAGGAACAGCTGGAGATGGAGCAGGCATTGGATGCCCCCACTGCCGAGGGACAGAGCGGTGCACGTTGGACTTCCACAATTTATCGGGAATGGACAGCAGAAGATGAAGAAAGTGATGCTGGTGACGAATATGGTGCATCACAACAATCACAACGCTCACAAGAACATGAAGACAGAGGAGTCTGGCAGGATTCTCTGGCACACATGGCTCAATTCATGCTAGACTGCATTGAACGCGGCCCGTGCATTATTCACTATTCATTATTATTCATTATTCTGGACAACACCAATTACTGGGTTTATACCCAGTTTATGCAAACACAATGTTAAAAAACTGATTGAAGAAAGTGTCAGACAGGTCAAAAATGGAACAATTCCAGCAGGCCCTTGAGGATGGAGACTTTAGAGAGGAGATTGACATCCTCCTCCTTCTCTAGCCAGTTGTACGCCGACAGACTGACTTCAGCAAACCCAGGAGGACCAGGAGGGCAGCAAAGAACACAAGCTGCTGCTAGTGCCCAAAAGGGAATGGTATTGGCAGTGTCCTTGGAGTGGGAACATTTTCTGACACCCATGCAGCAGCTCACAGAACAGCAATCGGGCAGTTCCACGTCCTCCAACACCAATCGCCTGGAGAAGATGGTCAAGGTCTACATGTCAGATGGCGTAGCTGTGTTGAACAATCCATCTGCAGACAGACGGTGAGTGTGACAGCACAGAAGGACCATGGCAACTCACTCATAGTACCACAGTTTGATAGTGCTGCCCAAAAAATTATATGGATCCGTGGACCCGGGCAGTACTGGGAAGTGGGAACGCAGATTTTAGTACCTAAACACACGATACAACATGTTTTCCGGGGTCGGACTCTGAGGCACATACAGATGGTCCCGATCATCATCCTCATCATACAACTCTTCTCCTGAGTCTGACCCACCCACCACCTCTGCCACCCCAACATCCCCAGACGCAGACCCCTCATCGTCCTCAACATTAACTTGGGATGCTGGCCTGAGCCAGACCTCCTCCTCCACATCAGGCCCCATCATCTCCTCAATGGCAGCCCTCATTAATCGCTCTGGCGACGGACCGATGGACACAACGTTCTCCTCCGGGGAGGGCTGCTGCTGACCACTGGCTGCTGGGGTGGATGTTATAGCTTGCGTGGGGCGTTGGCTGTTGCTGTTGTTGGGAGTGCTGCTCACAGCGGAGGTCTCTGAGGAACTCATGGTGAGCTCATATAGTGGTTGGCGGTGAGTGGAGTATTACTGATCCCAGCAATATACACACTGACTGGCAGAGTACGCAATGCTATATAGTGTGGCTGAGCGGTGTACACAGAGTGACAGTAAACACAATGCTATATAGTCTGGCTGAGCGGTGTACACAGAGTGGCAGTACACACAATGCTATATAGTCTGGCTGAGCAGTGTACACAGAGTGGCAGTACACACAATGCTATATAGTCTGGCTGAGCAGTGTACACAGAGTGGCAGTAAACACAATGCTATATAGTCTGGCTGAGCGGTGTACACAGAGTGGCAGTACACACAATGCTATATAGTCTGGCTGAGCGGTGTACACAGAGTGGCAGTACACACAATGCTATATAGTCTGGCTGAGCGGTGTACACAGAGTGGCAGTAAACACAATGCTATATATAGCGTGGCTGAGCGAGGTACACAGTGGCAGTACACACAATGCTATATAGTCTGGCTGAGCGGTGTACACAGAGTGGCAGTAAACAATGCTATATATAGTGTGGCTGAGCGAGGTACACAGTGGCAGTAAACAATGCTATATATAGTGTGGCTGAGCGAGCAGTGTACTACTGTTCCCAGCAGCGACACACAATGACTGGGGGGGACCCTGGCTAGCGTGGCTGGAGAGCGAACTACCCTGCCTGCCTACCCAAAGCTAAACCCACAGAGAAATGGCGGAGATATGACGTGGTTCGGGTATTTATTTACCCGAACCACGTGACCGTTCGGCCAATCAGAGCGCGTTCGGGTCCGAACCACGTGACCCGTTCGGCCAATCACAGCGCTAGCCGAACGTTCGGGAACGTTCGGCCATGCGCTCTTAGTTCGGCCATGCGGCCGAACGGTTTGGCCGAGCACCATCAGGTGTTCGGCCGAACTCGAACATCACCCGAACAGGGTGATGTTCTGCAGAACCCGAACAGTGGCGAACACTGTTCGCCCAACACTAGTAATAACACAGTTATCTGGCTAAGTGTGAATTCCCAGGTCCACCTGGTTCAAACACACTGACGGATCTGACTATGGTCTGAGTGCTAACACATAAGCATTCGCAACGGCAGACAACCAGCCACTGACAGCCGAGAAGTATATATAGCAGAGCGCTTCTCAGCGCCACCCAGTCCCATTCAACCAATCGCCTGCTGCGCTGGGATCAGCTGATCGACCCGATCAGCTGACCCCCCTCCTATTGGCATAAAGGGCCTGCCTGTTAGCGCGCGCGCTCGGGTAGCTCTCCATCTGTGTGCACTACTAGGCTCAGACAAACCAGCCGCTGCGGAGAAACCGCCGGTCTGAACGCGTGGCTGGAGGGGTTCAGCAAAGTTGCATCAATAATCAATCCTTACATCTGTTAACCCTATGTGTGAGACAGAGGAGTAGCTATGGGGAAGGCAAGGGGTACATCTGTCCCCGGGCGCAACATCTGGGGGGGTACAGTTACAGGTTTTACTTTCCCTGATGTGTACCCATCAAAGAGCCTATGAAATAAGGTGGAAGAATCCAATATTTTCCCCTGCTTCCTCCTGCTCTCTGCCCCAGAGTTTTGTTTTATTTTATCTATCTGCTGTAATCAATGCTTGCCATGTTTGCATCAGCAAAGTAGATCATGTGTATTTCTGCGTATCTCCCAACTTTCTAATGCCTGGTACACACGATGCAATTTCCTGCCAGGTTAATTGGTCAAATTGATCATTTCCAGCATGTCCGATCGGCTACTGATGGAGAACAAGATGGATTTTGTGCAGGGCTGATCTGAAAATCTATCCTGTTCTCCATCAGGTGCAAATCGGACATGCAAGAAATTATTCTAAAACTCAAACATCTCTGGGAAAACATGTTGGACCCTCTTATCGTTCACACCTTGTCCCGAGGGGGCGCAAAAATGGACTTTGTCCCCGAGTGCTGAAAACCCTAGCTACGCCTCCGGTGTGAGAAAGCTCTCACTAGCTTAACTGCAGCTGCTTGTGTCTCTCTGAATGAGCTGTCTGCAGGGAGAGCAGAGGAAACGTATCTTGTTTGTAATTATGTGTGAAGCCTGACACCCAAGGCTTTTCATATAACTCTGCAGTCTCACATGCAAAGAACAGCACTGCCTGTGTCACATACGTACCTCACAAAAAACAGATTCCCCTTCGCTAATGAATTGTTCCAACGCAACCGCAACCTATACACAACAAATTACAACTTTTGCCTCTGATATTTAACATGAAAAGTAGGAAAATGTTTACACAGCTACTTAGACATTATTTGTACATTTGCAAATATTATCAGCATACCTGCTTGCAATTTAGAGCACACTTTTTATATTGTACCAGTTCCACAAGAAAGTCCAACAATTGTTTCAGGGGTCTCACAAGGTCCCCCTTTATCAAGGTGTGTGGAACCCTGTGAGGCCCACTAAACCATTGTTGGACCTTCTTGTGGAACTGGCACAATAAAAAGTGTGCTTTAATTTGCAAGCAGGTGTGCTGATAATATTTGCAACTGTACTTCGACTAGTGGTCTTGCCTATACCACTTTTATCAAGCACGATGGAATACTGAAGGTGTACCTACTCCACTTTTGAACTGATTATTTGTACATTGTCATTTTAGAACACTTGGATTGATAGTGTTCCTTTAAAAAAATTTTTTAGAGTTATTTTTATTAACATTGGCTGTAGATCTCTAGGAGGAGAAGCTTCCAATTAAAGTCATATATGTCAGGGAAGCTGTCTGTGTCCATAAAAAAGGGGCACAGAAATTGGGTGCCCAGAAAACCCAATAGTAATATCAGCAAATTTACCAATTCTAATTTATTATTACAGTGCAAATGATGATGGTAAAAATATTGGTAATACTTACTGATATTTTGATAAAGATAACCCTATTCTAACACTGAACCCTCCCTCTACCGATGCCTAACTTTAACACCCGCCCCCACAGCTAACCTTACCCACCTACCCCTAACTTAACCCACATGGCTCGCTTTAACCACCAACCCTCCACAGCTATCCTTAAAGACTCCCCATTGCAAATTTTTGGGCACTGCCATAGGTACCCATTCAAATATTGGCATTGATGTGAAATTTTGGAGTCAGCAGCACCTAATAAATATTGGGCGCTGGGACAGCCTGAAACGTTAAATACGGCTAAAAATAGCAGTCGCAAGCATTTTCCCCTCCCCTTCTCTTGTCCTTTCTTCCTCCTTATCAGCTAATTAACTTCCTTCATTTTTTTCTTATTTTCCTCCTCCTTTTCTCCCCTTCCTTCTTGCCTCCTCCTCTAATCTCCTTCCTCTTCCTACTTCTCTTTTTTGCCCTTTACTTCTCTTTTCTTCCTTTTTCTTTCTTCCTCTTGTTCTCCTCCTCCTTTCTTTCTTCTCTTTTCCACCTCCATTTGTTTTCCTCCATTTCCCAATTCCTCTCTTCCATCATTTCTACTTCTTTTTTCCTTTGCCTTCCTTCTTTTGGCCGCCTCCTCCTTTCCTTCTCTTTATTAATTCCTCTTTCCTTTCACTATCTGTTCCATTCCTACCAGTCCTTGAACTTCCACCATCTGACTCCTTTTGTCCTTCTTTCTCCATCCTTTTCCATCTTCTTTCACCATTCTCCTCTGTATTCTAATACTTTCCTCCTTTTCTTCTCATTAAAAAATATTTTATTTATAAAAGAACCAAAACCATCAGCATATACAGTAGAGGAATTCAAGGACAAGTGCAATGTATGCATATGGAAGATCCCTTACCCCCTCAATCTTTGTTCTTTTTTCCTACCCCTTTACCTCTTCCATTCCCCTCCCCACTTTTTCTTCTTTTAGATATTATTTTTTTCCCAAAAAACAGCAAACAATTGACAGCGCTCCCAGGCTGCAAATGAAATGAAACCAACAGAGGTGTGCAGACCCCCCCAGGGACTAAAATACACACCTTGAATATAAATCAGATGCAAATCATGCACTAATCCCTAATCTAAAAATCTGAATGCAAACTGAAGCACATGGATGCAGCTAGCCATAAGTATACTTACATTTGTTTTGTGAAGCAGGAGACATTGGAGGGCTTCCTTTTTTATTTTTCCTCTTTGCTACTTTCTTGTTTCCTTGTTCTTTTCTCTTCCTCTTCTACTCCAACCCCTCCTTCTCCTGTCCTCCTCTTTTTCTTGTTTTTCTCGTTCTTTCCTCATCTCCTCCTTCATATCTTCCTTCTCCTGAATTCTTCCTCCCCTCCTTTTATGCTCCTCATTTGTGTCTCCTTTACTGCTCCACCTTTATTTTTCCTACCATCCTCTACCTTTTCACTTGTTATCTAATGCTAACTTCTTCCTCCTTATTTCTCCTCTGCTTTTCTTCATTACTTTGTTGTTCTCCTTCCTTCCACCCTCCATTTGCCCCTCATCCATTCCTCCTTCTCATTTTTACCTTATTTCACACACACGCACACACACACACGCACGCACGCACGCACGCACGCACGCACGCACGCACACACACACGCACACGCACACGCACACGCGCACGCGCACGCGCACACGCACACGCACACGCACGCACGCACACACACGCACGCGCACGCGCACGCGCACGCGCACGCGCACACGCACACGCACACGCACACGCACGCACGCACGCACGCACGCACGCACGCACGCACACACACACACACACACACACACACATACACATACACATACACATACACACACGCACACGCACACACTATTCTGGAGTTGGATTGAGCAACTGCTGTGCTTTTGAAACTAAATAAAACCTTGAGAATCCCCCATGAGAAGATGGGTTAGTTCAAAACCTGCCAGTTCTGTCAAATTTCTACTAGCTACTGAAAGTAACACCAACATAGGAGAAAGTCATTTATAGCACATTTTACTCTGGGAGAAATGTACTTATTATTTACATGTTTTCATATATTTTCCACTTTTTGCGATAGCGGTCCTTTAAATAACATGCAGCAAAATAACTCCTAACAAGCGAATCTTTACTGACCCAGGAATTAAATATAGTCTGTTAGGCTCTTGCTGCAGGTTAATTATCTATCAAATTGACTGGTAGCTCCAGTCTCCTGAATGTGGATGCTGCACATGATTGCAACAGCACAGCCGGTTATCACTAATCAATCCTCTCTGAGGTTTATCCACACTATGGTTTGCTATGACCCAAGTGAGGGCTGCAGAGGCTTGTCACCTATCCGCAGACAAATCTTATGCGTAAGCTAATCTGAGTGCACACATATGATGAATGTCGTCTGGCAGGGTTAGGGAATCGATCCTGTAAGTGTACTTGGTTACAAATGCTGCAGCTGGAAGGAACTTAGTGAGTGGCAGACCAGACCAGGAACAAAGCATGCTTATTTGTATGCTTGCCATTGCACACATACATGTCTATCTCGTCATCAGTAGAGATGGCCCAGCCTTGGAGAACTCATGGAGAAGCACATGATCAGTTAGATTTGTAAGCCTCTGATTTGCTGTGATGACTTCCTGGTTTAACACATGATCATAACCAGCAAATCAGAGCCTTACAAAGCAATCAGCTGATCAAACTGATCATGTGCCTCTCCAGGAGTTCTCCAAGGCTGGTCCATCCCTACTCATCAGAGGTTGATTCATTAAAGTGGACGATTTACTGTAAAAAGCAACGTCCAGCGCAGGTAAGTTAGGAACGCACGCTATGCAGCACGAACACACGTAGCGTGCGTTCCTAACTTACCTGCGCTCTTGTCTAAGTTACACACGTTGCTTTAACTGCCATGCACTGTGAAGTATTGCAATCGTGATAATCCACTAGCGCAGCCGCTACTACGTTAATCAATGTACTAGTGGCAGTTGGCGTTACTTCACAGCGCATGGCAGTTAAAGGAGGGCACGTACCTTAGACAAGAGTGCAGGTAAGTTAGGAACGCACGACCATGTGCAGTGTGTGCGCGTTGCTTTTAAACTCCCGCTGCTATAGCAGTGCAATGAATCAACCTCCATGTCACTTAATGTTCCCTTTAAATGTTACCTTACTGTGTAAAAAATGTAAACTGGGCACTGTAGTGTTGTCAGGTAAAATGCTAATCACTGTAGCTGTGATGCAGATGCTCAGTGTCTCGGATTCTCTTTTAGGATAGGCAGCTCATCCAGATGGAGTGTTTAAAACTGCATAACATTTAAAACTCAAAAGCATTCCCCCAGAAGAAAATGTGTGTGATTGTGAGACTTCTTACCAGGGATACATAAATTCTGCCTATGTTACTCTAATCAGAGAAAGCGAATTCTCAGTAGCAGTACAGCTGTGTCCCCCTGTGATTTGTGCTGGGAATTCTCATTCACCTGTGACAGAGTCTGAGCATAGACTGCTTGGATTCTGATTTTTGTCCAGCATTTATATTCTTGAGGTCTATCGTCTGAGACAATTATGGCAAAAATAGCGTGCCTAAGGGATCAATATACTGTCCCCATTACACCACTAATCCACCAGGCTCTGCAGACTTCATTATAATAATAATAATACCCACAAAGGTATAAAAAAATGACTGACACCTTCTCTTTCTTTTCTGTTTTTGCTTTAAATATTTTTATTGTTTTTTTTCCAATAAATTTACATCCCTTCTATCTTAACTCATCTTAAATATCCATGCCCTGGAATACAGCCATTTTAAGACAATGTGGTAATAATACATTGACACTCCCCCTCTTGCAGCTGTCATTCTCGCCTCAAACACAAATTTCTGGAGGTCTAAACAGCATTGCATAAATCTTACCTAATTACTTATCTCATCTTGAATTCCGTCTAATCTTAACTCATCTTTTTTTTTTGTTATTTCAAACATTACCTCGATTTATCAGAACAGTTTCATTTTTAAATCTTTTTTTTTTATATCTCCACAATTCTCTTCATTCGGGCATACCATTTCCCAATATCTAATAGTCCATGATCCAGCTACCATACAGTTATTTCACTTTTAGCCATATTTATTCAGGAACATTGGAATTACACTCATCCTAAACTCCTTTAATAGCATAATAGTACCCAGCAGCATAACCATTGGATCCATCTTTATATTTATACCTTTCAATGTATTAATTAAGAATGTAATTTTCCCTAACAATCCTTTACATACAGACATTCCCACGTTAGATGGAACAGGGTTCCTCTTTGATCATATCCACTCCAACACGTATCTGAAACTCCTGGGTCCATTCTTGCTATTTTAGCTGGAGACCTATACCATCTTGTCATATTTTTACAATTTGCCTCCCTTTTTTTTTTTAATTCACTGATGAGTAGTATACCCACTTATTTATACCCTCAATACTTTCTTGTGATAGAGTCATCTTTAAATCTTTTTCCCTCTCCCTTAAAATATACGGCTTTATACAATTTAGAAATGAGATGCGTATTTTTTATTAGCTTTTAAAAAGTACTTTTCTACGATGTTAAGGTCTTCCTTGGACCTAATCCTGTCCTTGTTATCTTGCCTAAAATGTTGAATATGACCATATCGCCAAAGGTCAAGGAGGATAATTCCAAAATCTTCCATAATGACTGCAAGGGTTTAGATCTGTCTACCTTCAAACAACTGTCCAATATTCAAAATATTAGAGCTACTCCATAAAATATCCCAGTTCTTCTCCTGGAGCAAAGAAAGGGAAGCCTTCTAACAATGAGTTAATGGTGAAATTCCTTTTTCCGGATAAGGCCTCGTTCACATCATTTAGCGCAGATGGCTGTGCGATCGGAACGCAACGCGTCCGATCGTACGCCATCTGCGCTCCTATGCGCTGCGCATCCCATTCATTACAATGAATGGGATCTGCGCTGCGATTCCCAAAAATGCGTGCAGTACGCGATAGCGCAATCGCACTGCCACGCAGCGCATATGATGGGAACGGTAGAAGGGCTGTCTATGCCCTTCTACCGTTCTTGCGTGTCGCACACTATGCGCGCTGCCAAAATGCGCACGGCAGCGCGTATAGTCTGAACGAGGCCTTAAGCTTTTTCTAACCTCGCCCAGGATTTTGGACTCAAATTTGTCACCAAATCTATCTTTCTAGTTTATCATACAGGTTTCCATATAAATGCAGCACTCAAACTTCTCGTATTTTTCTTGGCCTTCTCAACCTCCTTTTACTAAAACTGTCCTTATTTGTCCTTAACCCTAAACACAATAATAATTGGTTGCATTTTTTACAGATATCTAGCTAGACTGAACACTCTAATGTGTCTTTACATTTCTTTTTTTGTTTGGGAATGTCAACACCAGAGCCATATGGAGCAATTTAAGAGGTCAATACATTCACTTTCCAGATCAGCATCAGTGAAAAGAAATCCAATATGGTTTTGGGGCAAAATACAACTTCCCAAACTGCTGTGGGTGCATAGATGGCTAGCATGTCATGTAATTATCTACCCAGAATGTGGTATCAAACTTTACAATTGTAATTGTTTTACTCATCCTTAAAGAGAAACTCCAGTAAACATTTTTACTGTTGGCAGGTGATGTAGCTGCTGCATGGTTTTTGGCAGTTGGAAACAGCTGTAAACAGCTATTTCCCACAATACAACAAGGTTCACAGACAGGAATCTGCCAACAGTTTGAACTTTTCTTGTGGGAGGGGTTAATTGTGGGAGGGGTTTCACCACAATATCAGTCATACAGCGCCCCCTGATGGTCTGTTTGTGAAAAGGAATAGATTTCTCATGTAAAAGGGGGTATCAGCTACTGATTGGGATAAAGTTCAATTTTTGGTCGGAGTTTCTCTTTAACCACCTAACGACCGCCCACTGCACAGGGGCGGCCGGAAAGTGGATCCCGCAAGGACCGCCGTATGCACAGAGGCAGCGGTCCTTGTACGGGCATGGGCAGAGCGATCGCATCATCCGTGACGCGATCCTCCGCCGGGGATCGATGGCCAAGGACTTAGACTCCAGCCCCCGGCCAATTAGCAGCGCCGGCGGGCGGAGGAAATCCAAAATCGAGCTAAATTAAGTGTATAAAGCACTTTGCTAGGTGAACAAAGTGCTTTATACACGCTTCCTCCTCGCCTCGTGGTCTCATTGTTCCAGAGACCACCAGCGAGAAGGAAGCAGTAGTAAGTATGCACCACACATTTTTTTTTTGCCCACAGCCCCCCTGATCTCCCACCCCAGCCTTCAGACCCCCCCCCCCTGCCCACCCCCCAGAACACTGTTTGCACCCAATCACCCCCCTAATCACCCATCAATCACTCCCTGTCACTATCTGTAAACGTTATTCTTTTTTTATGCCCTAAACTGCCCCCTGCTTCCTCCTGATCACCCCCCCCCCAGCCCCCCACCCCCCCTGTGTACTGTATGCCTCTATCCCCCCTGTAATAACCCACTGATCACCTGTCAATCACACATCAATCACCCCCTGTCACTGCCACCCATCAATCAGCCCCTAACATGCCCCTTGCGGGCAATCTGATCACCCACCCACACCAATAGATCGCCCGCAGATCCGACATCAGATCACCTCCCAAGTGCATTGTTTACATCTGTTCTCTACCCTAAACACCCACTAATTACCCATCAATCACCCATCAATCACCCCCTATCACCATCTGTCACTGTTACCCATCAGATCAGACCCTAATGTGCCCCTTGCGGGCACCCAATCACCCGCCTACACGCTCAGATTGCCCTCAGACCCCCCCCCCTTATCAATTCGCCAGTGGATTATTTACATCTGTTCTTCCCTGTAATAACCCACTGATCACCTGTCAATCACCTGTCAATCACCCATCAATCACCCCCTGTCACTGCCACCCATCAATCAGCCCCTAACCTGCCCCTTGCGGGCAATCTGATCACCCACACCAATAGATCGCCCGCAGATCCGACGTCAGATCACCTCCCAAGTGCATTGTTTACATCTGTTCTCTACCCTAAACACCCACTAACTACCCATCAATCACCCCCTATCACTGCTACCCATCAGATTAGACCCCTATCTGCCCCTAGGGCACTCAATCACCCGCCCACACCCTCAGAACGCCCTCAGACCCCAGCCCTGATCACCTCAGCAGTGCATTGCTTGCATCTATTCCCCCCTCTAATCACACCTTGAGACACCCATCAATCACCTCCTGTCACCCCCTAGCACACCTACCCATCAGATCAGGCCCTAATTTGCCCCGTGTGGGCTCCTGATCACTCGGCCAAACCCTCAGATCCCCCTCAGACCCCCTACCGATCACCTCCCCAGTGCATTGATTGCATCTATTTTCCCCTCTAACCACCCCCTGAGACACCCATCAATCACCTCCTGTCACCCCCCTAGCACTCCTATCCATCAGCTCAGGCCCAATACAACCTGTCATCTAAAAGGCCACCCTGCTTATGACCGGTTCCACAAAATTCGCCCCCTCATAGACCACCTGTCATCAAAATTTGCAGATGCTTATACCCCTGAACAGTCATTTTGAGACATTTGGTTTCCAGACTACTCACAGTTTTGGGCCCATAAAATGCCAGGGCAGTATAGGAACCCCACAAGTGACCCCATTTTAGAAAAAAGACACCCCAAGGTATTCTGTTAGGTGTATGACGAGTTCATAGAAGATTTTATTTTTTGTCAAAAGTTAGCGGAAATTGATTTTTATTGTTTTTTTTCACAAAGTGTCATTTTTCACTAACTTGTGACAAAAAATAAAATCTTCTATGAACTCACCATACACCTAACAGAATACCTTGGGGTGTCTTCTTTCTAAAATGGGGTCACTTGTGGGGTTCCTATACTGCCCTGGCATTTTAGGGGCCCTAAACCGTGAGGAGTAGTCTAGAAAACAAATTCCTCAAAATGACCTGTGAATAGGACGTTGGGCCCCTTAGCGCACTAAAGGCCCATACACACATCGGATTTTAGCGAACGACCCGTCGTTTGAACGTTCCGTCGTTCAGACGTTTCCGCGTCAAATCCGACGTGTGTACAGACTATCGTTCGGGTGATAAGACTGGTTACCAGTGATCCGCCGGGCGGATCGCTGGTAACCAGTCTTATCACCCGATCAATAGTCTGTACACACGTCGGATTTGACGCGGAAACGTCTGAACGACGGAACGTTCAAACGACGGGTCGTTTGCTAAAATCCGATGTGTGTATGGGCCTTTAGGCTGCAAAAGTGTCACACATGTGGTATCGCCGTACTCAGGAGAAGTAGTATAATGTGTTTTGGGTGTATTTTTACACATACCCATGCTGAGTGGGAGAAATCGCTCTGTAAATGGACAATTGTGTATAAAAAAAAATCAAACAATTGTCATTTACAGAGATATTTCTCCCACCCAGCATGGGTATGTGTAAAAATACACCACAAAACACATTATACTACTTCTCCTGAGTACGGTGGTACCACATGTGTGGCACTTTTTTACACCCTAAGTGCGCTAAGGGGCCCAAAGTCCAATGAGTACCTTTAGGATTTCACAGGTCATTTTGCGACATTTGGTTTCAAGACTACTCCTCGCGGTTTAGGGCCCCTAAAATGCCAGGGCAGTATAGGAACCCCACAAATGACCCCATTCTAGAAAGAAGACACCTAAAGGTATTCCGTTAGGAGTATGGTGAGTTCATAGAAGATTTTATTTTTTGTCACAAGTTAGCGGAAAATGACACTTTGTGAAAAAAAAACAATTAAAATCAATTTCCGCTAACTTGTGACAAAAAATAAAATCTTCTATGAACTCACCATACTCCTAACGGAATACCTTGGAGTGTCTTCTTTCTAAAATGGGGTCATTAGTGGGGTTCCTATACTGCCCTGGCATTTTAGGGGCCCTAAACCGTGAGGAATAGTCTTGAAAAAAAAATGACCTGTGAAATCCTAAAGGTACTCATTTGACTTTGGGCCCCTTAGCGCAGTTAGGGTGCAAAAAAGTGCCACACATGGGGTATCCCCGTACTCATGAGAAGTAGTATAATGTGTTTTGGGGTGTATTTTTACACATACCCATGCTGAGTGGGAGAAATCGCTCTGTAAATGGACAATTGTGTATAAAAAAAAATCAAACAATTGTCATTTACAGAGATATTTCTCCCACCCAGCATGGGTATGTGTAAAAATACACCACAAAACACATTATACTACTTCTCCTGAGTACGGTGGTACCACATGTGTGGCACTTTTTTACACCCTAAGTGCGCTAAGGGGCCCAAAGTCCAATGAGTACCTTTAGGATTTCACAGGTCATTTTGCGACATTTGGTTTCAAGACTACTCCTCGCGGTTTAGGGCCCCTAAAATGCCAGGGCAGTATAGGAACCCCACAAATGACCCCATTCTAGAAAGAAGACACCTAAAGGTATTCCGTTAGGAGTATGGTGAGTTCATAGAAGATTTTATTTTTTGTCACAAGTTAGCGGAAAATGACACTTTGTGAAAAAAAAACAATTAAAATCAATTTCCGCTAACTTGTGACAAAAAATAAAATCTTCTATGAACTCACCATACTCCTAACGGAATACCTTGGAGTGTCTTCTTTCTAAAATGGGGTCATTAGTGGGGTTCCTATACTGCCCTGGCATTTTAGGGGCCCTAAACCGTGAGGAGTAGTCTTGAAACAAAAATGACCTGTGAAATCCTAAAGGTACTCATTGGACTTTGGGCCCCTTAGCGTAGTTAGGGTGCAAAAAGTGCCCACATGTGGTATCGCCGTACTCAGGAGAAGTAGTATAATGTGTTTTGTGGTGTATTTTTACACATACCCATGCTGAGTGGGAGAAATATCTCTGTAAATGGACAATTGTGTGTAAAAAAAAATCAAACAATTGTCATTTACAGAGATATTTCTCCCACCCAGCATAGGTATGTGTAAAAATACACCCCAAAACACATTATACTACTTCTCCTGAGTACGGCAATACCACATGTGTGGCACTTTTTTGCAGCCTAACTGCGCTAAGGGGCCCAAAGTCCAATGAGCACCTTTAGGCTTTACAGGGGTGCTTACAATTAGGCACCCCCAAAATGCCAGGACAGTAAACACACCCCACAAATTACCCCATTTTGGAAAGTAGACACTTCAAGGTATTCAGAGAGGAGCATAGTGAGTCCGTGGCAGATTTCATTTTTTTTTTTGTCGCAAGTTAGCAGAAATGGAAACTTTTTTTTTTTCTTTTTTGTCACAAAGTGTCATTTTCCGCTAACTTGTGACAAAAAATAAAATCTTCTATGAACTCACCATGCCTCTCAGTGAATACTTTGGGATGTGTTCTTTCCAAAATGGGGTCATTTGGGGGGTATTTTTACTATCCTCGAATTCTAGCCCCTCATGAAACATGACAGGTGCTCAGAAAAGTCATAGATGCTTCAAAATGGGAAAATTCACTTTTTGCACCATAGTTTGTAAATGCTATAACTTTTACCCAAACCAATCAATATAGGCTGAATGGTTGTTTTTTTTATTAAAAACATGTTTGTCCACATTTTTCGTGCTGCATGTATACAGAAATTTTACTTTATTTGAAAAATGTCAGCACATTTTTTTGCCAAAATTCATGTCTTTTTTGATGAATATAATAAAAAGTAAAAATCGCAGCAGCAATCAAATAGCACCAAAAGAAAGCTTTATTAGTGACAAAGAAAAGGAGCCAAAATTCATTTAGGTGGTAGGTTGTATGAGCGAGCAATAAACCGTGAAAGCTGCATTGGTCTGAATGGCAAAAAAGGGTCTGGTCCTTAAGGGGGGTAAAGCCTACGGTCCTCAAGTGGTTAAGGCTGTGGCAGACCACTACTTTCTGTATATATACATGTGGGTGGCTACGGCAGTTCAAGTGACTCCAATGTGTTCTGCAATACCGCATTCTTCCACTACACTGAATCTTTGACCAACCTCACCCTGGCCTGGTACCACCGAACCATAATTTCCACATGTTTGTTGGGGATAAATCTTGTGCCTTTTCAAAAAAAACATATGAGGCCTTACTCATCTGCAAGCTTGAGCCACACCAAGAAGGGTTTTCTGTTATCCCTTGAAGAGGGCTTGGAGCATTTGTCAAGTCTGCCTTTGGTATCTTAAAGCGAACCTGAGGCCTAAGGCAATAAATAGTAAATACTTACCTAAGGAGAGGGAAGTCTCTGGATCCTTTTGGTGCTTCTCATGTCCTCTGGTTCTCCACTGCTCACTGGGACCCTCCTGGGGTTTGTGCTCCTTTTCTGGCACAAGTGTGGCCATGCTATACCCACTCGAGCATAGGTGCGCCTGCGCAGTAGCATGGAGCCGCTCGTGCACAAACAGCTGTGGCTTACTGTGCAGGCACAGCCGTACTCACGCAGGTGCAGTATGGCCATGCTCATGCGTAAAGAGGAGCGCAGCCCCCATATGATTACTGACAATCCCTTGCCGGTAATTTTCAGGGATCGGTGCTTGATGACAAGAGGACTAGAGGAAGCCATGGAATGCCTTTATAGGATCTAGAGGTTTCCTTACTCTTAGGTAAGTATTTGGTTTTTAACTTTTTTTTTTATGCCTCGGGTAAACGTAAACCAGCAAGTGGATGGTCTTACACACTCCAACTATTTGTTAGCCAGAGGTGCCCCCCTTTACATATTGATTGCATATTATGGCCATGTACTACTGTAACTGTTAGATTCTAGGGGCACACTAATGCAAGCAATGTACTGGTGTTCAGATAGTAATGAGGGTGATGGACAACAAGGTAGCAGTGGTTGGAAACATGCAGTGTGATAGGCAGGGCCGGATTTCTGGCAAGGCCACATAGGCCATGGCCTAGGGCACCAGAAATTTAGGGGCGGCTCAGTGAGGGGCAGTAAAGCTATTCTATGCAGCCATCCATATCTACAAGAACAGATTTAACCATCAAACTCCCTGTCCTGTACTTGTGTCGTCCCTGCAAGACCTGTAAGCTCTATCCTGCAGGTACACTTCAGCCTAGCTCTCATGGTGACACAATGGTTCCATCATTAATGAGATGACAAACATAACATAAAAGTTCTTAAGGAAAACATAACTTATAATCTATACGCATATTACTAAAATAGTCATCTGTGACAACTGACATCCAATGATGGAAAGTAAGTAGAATTCTCATTGGGGCACACAGAGATAACAACCAAACAGACGGTATAGTTGGCCTTGGGCGGTGAAAAGTACAAATCCGGCCCTGGTGATAGGTTGCATTGGGTGGCCTGCTGCAGAGGGTGTCAAACATCAGTAGCTGTGTGTGCCTGACTAACTCCAGATTATTGCCAACTTCCCTTTTTGTAAAACTAAAGAACAATTAAAATCACATAATAGAAAATAAAAACATTTACCACACTTTTTATTGCCTTTTCTTTCTCAGTGAGGATGGCCCACTCAGGAAACAACGAACAGGTCATGTCTTCCCACACTCTTCCTGTAATAAATATTTGTTGGTTGCTATGGGCAACAACACTACACCTTTGTTTGGCACCATATCCTGGAACGTGTGATAACTTGACACTCATCACAGCAACAGCACAGGAGATAGAATTGCTTAGACATCGTCAAAGTTTCAGGAGTTTATTCGACAAACAGATATACAGATGTCTTCAACAGCAATCTTATCTTTGTTATATATTTTGTTACCTCAGCAAAGCAATCGGTCTTTCTTAAGCATTGCGGCTCTTGATCCATCCCTTTTGAATGGTAACCAGGCTTTCTCTTATGGTACGTCTATGCTACGTTGCACTTAGGCCTATATACAGCATACAGGTAAATGACTATAAGTAAAGTGAAGGTAGGCGTGAAGTCTGAAGCTAGAAGGTGGAAACTGGAAGGAAGGTTCTGGAGCCCATGTTGGCTATTTTATACTAGCCACTAAAGAGTTAAATGTGACATCACGCAGCAGGGATGGATCAATAACCCATCGCCTGCTATTGGCTGATAAGAACGCATGATAGCATGACAAGTACAGTCTTTACTGCGCATGCACTGGAAAATTCCATTTTCCTATGACCTGCTTCCTTGTTCTTGGGAGAACATTGTTTTCTGTTCCCTGAGCCCTGGCTATTGTTTACCTTTAGGAAATATGAAAACACTAAATGTTTACCCCACAAGGCCTGGAGGTCTGTACATCTCGAGCTTGATATCTATTCTGACCTTGTAGAGCCAGAGTACAATGTTTTAATAAACACGGTGCTTCCAGAAATGCTTCTATTTCTTTCCAAGAGAAATTCTCCTTAAAGAGAACCCGAGGTGGGGTTCTAACAACGAAATCCCCATACAGAGGCTGGGTCTGCCTATAGAGCCCAGCCTCTGTTGCTATTCAGATTGCTGTGTAAGCTTATTTTGTGGACCAAAGTATGATCCCTTTCTCATTGTTTTTTATTGCTACTCTTCTTCCTCTTTTTTCTTCTTCTTTGTATGTTTCTTCTTTGTATTCTTCTCCCTCATATTATTCTTCGTCTTCTTCTTCATATGTTTTTCTTTCTTCATATTCTTATTTGTTTTTTACTTCTTCCCATTCTTTTTTGTATTCTTCTTCTTTATATTCTGTGTATTCTGCTTCATATTCTTCTTCTTCTTCGTATTTTTCTTTTTCTTTTTTTCTTATTCTTTCCCATCTTCTTCATATTATTATTTGTATTCTTCTTCTTCATACTCTTTTTCTTCTTTGAATTTTTCCTTGTCTTTTTGTATTCTTCTTCTTTGTATTTTTCTTCATATTCTTCATTTTCTTCTTCTTCTTTGCATTCTTCTTCTTCCTATTCGTCTTCTTTTTATGTATTCTTCCTTTGTATTCTTCTTCTATCTCTTTCTTTTATTTGTATTCTTCTTCTTAATATTCTTCTTCTTCCTCTTATTTGCATTCTTCTTCTTCGTATTCTTCTTCTACATATTTTTGTATTCTTCTTCTTTGTCTTCTTCTTAATTTCACAAAGGGTTAAGTGAAATAAAAAAAAAAAACACAGGAAAAGTCCTTTATTATTATTAATTAAACATAAATACTTACCAGTACCCTTAAAAAAGTTTCCATGCCAATATCCTTGGAAAATTCCCAAGCCAATATCCTCTTGTTAACTTGATTGAAGATCTCTGCCGGCCGCCACCACCACACATGACGCTTCCCACAGCAGCTCTCAGCTGTACAAAGTATAGATGAGAGGCCTGTCCTGTGCGGAAGTTACCCCGTGGCACCCGCTGTCCTCCTCACCCCCCACACCTATCATCACTACCACCCATGCTAGCATGGATGGGGCTGATAGGTGTTGGCAGGTGGAGAGGACAGCGGGAGCCATGGTGCAGCCTCCGTCCGCACAGGCAGTATAGCTGAGAGAAAAAAGCATCTCTGAATTTCCCTCCAGGGCTCCCCATTGGTTCGTTAACAGACTAATATGGATCAGGAGGATCACATTCAGGGGCTTTGCTATTAACCACTAAAGTCAGCGGCCACTTAAACATTTCCCATACTCAACACAAGAACTTTAAAATTGATTTTCTCAAAAACTATAAAATCTTTTTGAAAACTGTTTTCTTCTTGTTCCCTCTCTCCTCCTTAACAAACCCTGCAAATTTAGTGATTCTAGCACGTACAAGGGCTTTGCTATAGTATTAACCACTAAACTTGGCGGCCTTTCACCTGCCATTTAAGTCTATGGAGCCCGCCGCGAACGGGTGGTTCAAGAATATTTGCGGTAAATTTGCATTTGCAAGCCGAAAATATGATGTCCGCTACATCACTACCCACTACCACTCCTCCACTAAATGATTCTGGAGTTACCCAATCGCATGGTCAAAGAAGGTGCCCAACTTATCACTGCACAGCATAAGTAGGTGGTTAAACAATGTGCCAGTACCCAAAGCAGTGGCATTGAAGCAACTTGATTAATTAAATAGGTGAAGCATCATAGTTTTTTTTTTTATGTATGTATATATTTTTTCTATTTATGTTTTTTGTATGTATGTTTTGTATTTATATAAGTGTAATGAGGAGCACCATATAAATAATAATAATAATAATAATAATAATAATAACAATAACGTAAACTAGCAACAGAAGTAGTAATTTCATCATGCCATTGTTATCAAGATTTTTTTTTTTTATATTTACCACCACACATTAATTACATTGATCAGTCCAACAATGCCCGCTGAGGTTGAGCAGTGATTGCTTTCCCACTCTTGCTTGTTATGTTTCCCTAGGCAGGCATATCCACAGGAGAACCTGCTCATGTAGAACTGTAGCATGCGTATTACAAATTAGCAAAAACACATCAGTTATTACTATTTAAAAAAAGGCCAAATATTTATAGGAAAATAAATTGTGTGTGTGTGTATATATATATATATCTATTTATATATATCTATATATATATATATATATATATATATCTATATATATAAAATCGGATGTGTGTATGTGTGTGTGTGTGTGTGTATGTGCCGCGATCACGCGAAAACGGCTTGACTGATTTGAATGAAACTTGGTACACAGATCCCTTACTACCTGGGATGATATGTTCTGGGGGTCTCGCGGCCCCCCTGCATACGTGGGCGGAGCTACAAACAGCAAATCAGATTCCACCCATTCAAGTCAGTGGAACAAATGTAAAAGGCTGCCATTCTCACAGTAATCAAGCCAGAGTCCCCACACTTGGCACAGTTGGTCACTTGGTGACCGAGGTTACAAATCCAGGAAAAGTGGGCGGAGCATAAAACTGCCAATCAAATTTCAGCCATTCATTTAAATGGGAAAATGTAAACTGCAGCCATTCTTAGACTGTTAATCGCAGGGTTCTCAAACTTGGTACACTTGGTCACTGGGTGAATACGATTACGATTCAAGAAAATGGGTGGAGCCTACAACAGCCAATCAAAATTCACCTATTGATTTTCAAGGGGAATATTTAAACTGCTGCTATTCTTACATTTTTAATGGCAGAGGCTTCAAACCTGCTATGGTCGGTCATTGGGTGACTGGGGTCCAAATTCACTAAAGGGGCGGGGCCACATACAGCCAATCAGATTTCCTTGGTGAATAAACTGCTTCCATTCACATATTTTTTATGCCAGGAACCTGAAAGCTCACAAACTTGGTTATTGAGTGACTGTGTGTGTCAAGGTTACAAAAAGTGGGCGGAGCCAAAAAAAAACTTTTATTGGGAAAATATAAACTGCAGCCATTTTTACACCGTTAATGGCAGGGTTCTCAAACTTTGCACAGTTGGTCACTGGGTGACTGAGATTAAGATTTTGGAAGGTGGGTGGAGCCTACAACAGCCAAAAAATATTCACCTTTTGATTTTCATAGGGAATATTTCATCTGCTACCATTCTCTTATACTGTGAAAAGCAGATTCCTCAAACCTGGTACAGTTGGTTGCTGGGTGACTGGGGTCCAAATTCGGAAAGGGGGCGGAGCCACAAACAGCCAGATTTTTTATTTTTCAATGGGAATATACAAAGTATTGATACCAAGGACCCCAAAGCCGATAAACTTGATAATTGAGTGACTGTATGTCAAGGTTAGAAAAAGTGGGCGGTGCCAACAACTACATTTTTAACATGGCAGGGTTCCCAAACTTTACACAATTGGCCACTGGGTGACTGGGATGAATATTCAGAAATGTGGGTGGAGCCTACAACAGCCAATCAAAATGTACCTATTGATTTTCAAGGGGAATATTCCCATTTCTACCATTCTCACACTGTTAGTGGCAGAGGCCTCAAACCTGATACAGTCAGTCATTGAGTGACTAGGGTCCAAATTCACTAAAGGGGTGGAGCCACAAACAGCCAATCAGATTTGTTAGATTGATTTCAGCCATTCTGTTATTGGCAGGGTTCTCAAACGTGACACAGTTGGCCAGTGGGTGACTGGGACTAATATTCAGAAAAGTGGGTGGAGCCTACAGCAGCCAATCAAAATTCACCTTTTGATTTTCAAGGGGAATATTTACATTGCTGCCATTCATGCACTCTTAATGGCAGAGACCTAAAATCTGCTACAGTCAGTCACTGGGAGACTGGGGTTTAAATTCTGAAGGGATCAGGCCAAAAACAGCCAATTAGATTTGTTTAATTTCAATGGTAAAATGCAAAAATGTTCAAATTCAGTAAGGGTGCGGAGCCAAAAACAGCCAGATTTCTTTGCTGGATAAACTGCTTCCATTACCACAATTTTGATGCCAGGAACCCAAAAGCTCACATCTTGGTCATTGTGTAGTGACTGTGTGTCCAGGTTACAAAAAGTGGGTGGAGTCAAAAACCAGATTTTTCTGGGAAATTGTAAACTGCAGCCCTTCTTCACTGTTAATGGCAGGGTTCTTAAACTTAGCATAGCTGGTTACTGGGTGACTGGGATTAATATTCAGAAAGGTGGGAGGAGCCTAAAAATGGCAATCAAAAATCACATGTCACTTTTTAAGGAGAATATTAAAATTGCTGCCATTCTTGCACTTATGGCACAAGCCCCAAACCTGGTACAGTTGGTCATTGGGTCACTGGGGTTCAAATTCAGAAAAGGGGACAGAGCCACAAACGGTGAATCAGATTTGTTTCATTTCATGGGAAAATACAAATTGATGCCAAGGACCCCAGAGCTCACAAACTTGGTCATTGAGTAGTGACTTTGTGTCCAGGTTACAAAAAGTGGGCGGAGCCAAAAACTAATTTCACTGGGAAAGTGTAAACTGCAGCCCTTCTTACACTGTTTATGGCAGGGTTCACAAACTTTGCCCAGATGGTCACTGAGTGACTGAGATTAATATTCAGGGAAGTGGGTGGAGCCTATAATAGCCAATCAAAATTCACCTGTTGATTTTCAAGTGGAATATTTAAATTGCTGCCATTTTTACACTGTTAATAGCAGATGCCTCAAACCTGTTACAGTTGGTCATTGGGTGACTGGGGTTCAAATGCTGGAGAGGGGCGGAGCCACAAACGGCCTATCTGATTTGTTTAATTTCTATGGGAATATACAAATTATTGATGCCAAGGACCCCAAATCTCACAAACTTAGTCATTGAGTGTTTGTGCGTTAGGGTTAGAAAGTGGGCGGAGCCCACACCAGTCAAATACATGCCCGGGCAACGCCGGGTCATCAGTGGGTGGAGACAAATACAAATTTCACTGGGAAAATGTAAACTGCAGCCATTCTTACATTGTTAATGGCAGGGTTTTTAAACTATGCACAGTTGGTGACTGGGTGACTGGGATTAATATTCAGAAAACTGGGTGGAGCCTACAAAATTAGGCTCCACCTATTGCTTTTCAAGGGGAATATTTAATTGCTACCATTCTTGAACTGGTAATGGCACAGGCCTCAAACCTGTTAGGCCCGGTTCACATTAGCGGCTGCTATCCGGAATCGCCGTGCCGGAGCCGGACCGCATGCGGACCGGACGAAACGGACGCACGGCATAGCAATGAAAGTCTATGCGACCGTTCACATGCGTCCGTTTCGTCCGGACCGGAGCCGGACCGGATCCGGACTCCGGCGTCCGTTCCAACATGCGCTATTTTTTGGTCCGGCTGGTCCGGCTGACGTATCCGGACCGGAGCCGGAATGTTGCATCCGGCCAATGGAAACCAATGAGAACCGGAGAGCGCACAACACACTGGCTATAAAAACCGGATGTTGTACCACACTTCCTATGCTGACTCTATGGTATGGTGGCCATTTTGGATGGGGACCACATGGCACCAGCGTTCACAGAGTGGAGCAGCAGTGACTTCATGCTGGAGCTCTTTGGCAGCAATATGGAGCAGGATCTGTCTGATAGCGAGGGGGTGAGGCCCTACACATCAGAAGACCTCATCCTACAGGTGCAGCAGGTACCAGCCCTTTGGGACAAGGGGGATGCGGACCACAGCAACATCAAAAAATGCAGAGGCCTGTGGAAAAAAATTGCCAAGCTGTATGTGGAGGACTTTGAGAACTTGAGCAAGAGACAGCAAGGCACAGAGGGTATGTTGACTAGAAGTTTTTGGGGGGGGCTTGTGGTTTAAGCTTGTGATGTATTCCACTTTTGCTATGGATTTGTGTCACCCACGTGTTGCCCACCCACCTGTTCCCCACCCACCTGTACCCCACCTGTGATGTATCCCACCCACCTGTACCCCCCACCTGTGATGTACCCCACCTGTGCTGTATCCCACCCACCTGTGATGTATCCCACCCACCTGTACCCCACCTGTGATGTATCCCACCCACCTGTACCCCACCTGTGATGTATCCCACCCACCTCTACCCCACCTGTGATGTATCCCACCTGTGATGTATCCCACCCACCTGTACCCCACCTGTGATGTATCCCACCTGTGATGTATCCCACCCACCTGTGATGTATCCCACCCACCTGTACCCCACCTGTGATGTATCCCACCCACCTGTACCCCACCTGTGATGTATCCCACCCACCTGTACCCCACCTGTGATGTATCCCACCCACCTGTACCCCACCTGTGATGTATCCCACCCACCTGTACCCCACCTGTGATGTATCCCACCCACCTGTGATGTCTCCCACCCACCTGTGATGTCTCCCACCCACCTGTGATGTCTCCCACCCACCTGTGATGTATCCCACCCACCTGTACCCCACCTGTGATGTATCCCACCCACCTGTACCCCACCTGTGATGTATCCCACCTGTGATGTATCCCACCCACCTGTGATGTATCCCACCCACCTGTACCCCACCTGTGATGTATCCCACCCACCTGTACCCCACCTGTGATGTATCCCACCCACCTGTACCCCACCTGTGATGTATCCCACCCACCTGTACCCCACCTGTGATGTACCCCACCTGTGCTGTATCCCACCCACCTGTGATGTATCCCACCCACCTGTGATGTATCCCACCCACCTGTGATGTATCCCACCCACCTGCGATGTACCCCACCTGTGCACATAAAACATACACAATGACCAATTATTATACATCAATTTATTGTAAAAAATAAATACATTTAAAATCACTCAAAAACTTGAAACTCCAAAATAAACACATTTCAACAAAACATATTAAAAACCAAACATTCACCCTCGTCCTGGTGGTGTGGTAAAATAAAGTCTCAGTTGGTCCCTGTTCCGCAGTGACACTACCCTTGGCCTGGTTGCATACCTCCGCAGGGGCATTAGTGGAAGCACATTCGGGGGTTCCGGAGTCTCTCTTTCCTCCTGCCGCACAAAGTTGTGGAGGATGCATGCTGCCTTCACCACGACAACTGCGTTGCCCGGTTTCAGCAGCATGGGCGTGTGGAACACCCTCCACTTTGACACCAGGATCCCAAATGTGCACTCCACCATTCTCCTTGCACGGCTCAACCGAGCATTGAAGTGTAGCTGGCTGGCATCAAGTCCCCTGTCTGGGTACGGACGCATTACATGGTCGGACAGGGCGAAGGCCTCGTCCCCCACAAACACATAGGGGTAGGCCGGTACCCTTGTCCCAGGCCAGGGTCTGTCACGGGGGAGACGCAGTCTGCCTTCCTCCATCAGCCGGCAAAGGGTCGTACGCTGGAAAATTCCAGAGTCATTGGAACTACCGTACGACCCCACGTCCACGTACACAAACTTGTAGTCCGCATCTGCCACTGCCATTAGAACAATGCTGAAGTATTTTTTATAGTTGAAATAATGGCTGCCACTCCCCACGGGTTTCTGAATCCGGATGTGTTTCCCATCCAGTGCGCCAACACAATTAGGAAACTTGCACTCGGTCCAGAAGCCCTGGGCGATCTCCTCCCATTTCGTGGTGTCTGGCACAGGCATGTATCTGGCCCTCAGTCGCGTCCAAAGGATCCTCGAAGTCCTCACGACGATGCCTGCCACCGTGCTCTTCCCAATACGAAATGTGACATGTAGCGATGTATATGTTTGTCCAGTTGCGATGTACCTACAAGAGAAATAATCGAAATCAATTTTTCATGTCGTTACAGGAGAAAGGTTCAAGACAAGGTGGCGCAATATACGGGATGCATACGTGAAATGGCTACGGAAGAAAAAACTTGCCGAACGAAGTGGCAGTGGCGGGGGAAGGCGACAAAAAGACTACCAATTTGCCAAGCAATTGTCTTTCATCAATGCAAGCCTGGAACCTATACTGTAAGTACCACTACTGTGGGCAGGAACTGAGAGCTCATTTACCATGACTTCGGCCATGTATTGCTATGGCCTCAATTCCCATGGCTAGCGAACTTTTCTCACAAGCTTTATCAAATGTTGGGTAGAAACGGTTGATAAAGTGATTGCTAGTGTTTGCTAGCTCTGTGAATTGACGCCACATGCTGTTTGGCACACCAATAAATATTGTTTTTATCTACAGGACTGAAGACAATTTGGAGCAAGAGGAACCGACCCAGGAGGCACGGTTCAGCAGTGAGGAGAGCTTGGTGGATGATGACGTCGCCGATGTAACCTATTGCCCCGAGGAGAGGAGTAGGAGGAGGGAGTCCTTAATCCCAACTCTCTCCTTTGATGATGACTTGGCAGAAGAGAGCTTGGATGTTGAGGTTGCAGGACCGAGTGTGGAAGAAGCTGAACCTCCACAATCGACCGCTATGGAAGCTCCAGGGGAACAAGAACAAAGTGAGGAGCACCGAGAGACTGCAGCACAACCAGCGCGCAGGGCAACCCCGACACAGGCCAGAGGACGGGAAGATGCTGCCACACCACCAGTGAGGACCACCACACCAGTGAGGCGTCGAGGTACCCTCCCCCCAACAAGGAGAGAGACAGAGTCCGAGATGTCCGGGGCTGTCTCCGGACTTCTCGGGATTCTTCAGAGCCACCAAACTCTCATAACCCGGCAGTTGCAAGATGAGGACAGGGGCCATATCATGGAGCAGTACAAGTCCCACATCACTTCACTGCAATGTGAGCTCGACGCTGTACATGGGCACTACAGGGACGAGCTTAAAATGATTCATGAGATGCACAGAGGAGAAATCGACCAACTGCGTGCGCAGCATCATCAGTCGGTGGGCCAGCTGCAGAACATGATGCAGCAAATGCATCAACAAAGCAAGGAACTACTGAAATTGCAGGCACACCCGTGTTTTCACACTGTGATGTCTCTAATACCATATCTGGAAAAGGTGCCTTCCCAAAACCTGATGGCGTGCCATTCCAATTTGCTGGAGGTGATTAAACAGCACATGGACACGCCATTATTGCAACCACCAATTTTTAGACCCCCACAACCAACAGCGGTGCCCACCTGGCAATCATCACAGATGTACACCGGCTACAGAGGCAGTCAATATGGGCCACCGCTGTCAGGGTCCAGCTCATCCACGACCAGCACCCAAGAGAGTCCAGATTTCCAGGCAGCAACTCCCACCTTTTCTAGTAGTGGTGCCGATACAATTTGAAAAAAAAAGTCAAATTGTTCCTGGACATGCTCCTCTGAATACCTCCGATCCTCGGAGGAAGGATACCATCACAGGGCTTTTTAACTTTTGGTTTTGCTGGACTTGAACTTTAGGGCCTGGTGTCCCCGAAAGACACTACCTGGGTCACAACCTTGTGCCTGTTGCACTGCACCTGTAGTCCTGCACCTGTGCCTTTGATTCCTCTTGTTCCTTACTTTGTTGATCCTAATCACTTGCACAAGACCCTTGGAGCCATGGGTGAAGGACACCTTCACTGGTCGGTGAGAGGCCTAGCCTTTTCACTGACCTGTGTCCTTCATCCATGGCTCAGAGGGTCCTGTGCCAGTGGTTAGGTTTTAGAAGCACTAATAATTTAGGGCCTGGTGTCCCCGAAAGACACTACCTGGGTCACAACCTTGTGCCTGTTGCACTGCACCTGTAGTCCTGCTCCTGTGCCTTTGATTCCTCTTGTTCCTTACTTTGTTGATCCTAATCACTTGCACAAGACCCTTGGAGCCATGGGTGAAGGACACCTTGACTGGTCGGTGAGAGGCCTAGCCTTTTCACTGACCTGTGTCCTTCATCCATGGCTCAGAGGGTCATGTGCCAGTGGTTAGGGTTTTGAAGCACTTCAATTTTAGGGCCTGGTGTCCCTGAAAGACACTACCTGGGTCACAACCTTGTGCCTGTTGCACTGCACCTGTAGTCATGCACCTCTGCCATCGGTTCCTCTTGCTCCTCACTTTGTTCTTGTTCCTAACCACTTGCACAAGACCCTTTGAACCATGGATGAAGGACACCTTGACTGGTCGGTGAGAGGCCTAGCCTTTTCACTGACCTGTGTCCTTCACCCATGGCTCAGAGGGTCCTGTGCCAGTGGTTAGGTTTTTGAAGCACTTCAATTTTAGGGCCTGGTGTCCCCGAAAGACACTACCTGGGTCACAACCTTGTGCCTGTTGCACTGCACCTGTAGTCATGCACCTCTGCCATCGGTTCCTCTTGCTCCTCACTTTGTTCTTGTTCCTAACCACTTGCACAAGACCCTTTGAACCATGGATGAAGGACACCTTGACTGGTCGGTGAGAGGCCTAGCCTTTTCACTGACCTGTGTCCTTCACCCATGGCTCAGAGGGTCCTGTGCCAGTGGTTAGGTTTTTGAAGCACTTCAATTTTAGGGCCTGGTGTCCCCGAAAGACACTACCTGGGTCACAACCTTGTGCCTGTTGCACTGCACCTGTAGTCATGCACCTCTGCCATCGGTTCCTCTTGCTCCTCACTTTGTTCTTGTTCCTAACCACTTGCACAAGACCCTTTGAACCATGGATGAAGGACACCTTGACTGGTCGGTGAGAGGCCTAGCCTTTTCACTGACCTGTGTCCTTCACCCATGGCTCAGAGGGTCCTGTGCCAGTGGTTAGGTTTTTAAAGCACTTCAATTTTAGGGCCTGGTGTCCCCGAAAGACACTACCTGGGTCACAACCTTGTGCCTGTTGCACTGCACCTGTAGTCATGCACCTCTGCCATCGGTTCCTCTTGCTCCTCACTTTGTTCTTGTTCCTAACCACTTGCACAAGACCCTTTGAACCATGGATGAAGGACACCTTGACTGGTCGGTGAGAGGCCTAGCCTTTTCACTGACCTGTGTCCTTCACCCATGGCTCAGAGGGTCCTGTGCCAGTGGTTAGGTTTTTGAAGCACTTCAATTTTAGGGCCTGGTGTCCCCGAAAGACACTACCTTGGTCACAACCTTGTGCCTGTTGCACTGCACCTGTAGTCATGCACCTCTGCCATCGGTTCCTCTTGCTCCTCACTTTTTTCTTGTTCCTAACCACTTGCACAAGACCCTTGAAACCATGGATGAAGGACACCTACACTGGTCGGTGAGAGGCCTAGCCTTTTCACTGACCTGTGTCCTTCATCCATGGCTCAGAGGGTCCTGTGCCAGTGGTTAGGTTTTTGAAGCACTTCAATTTATTAGGGCCTGGTGTCCCCGAAAGACACTTGGGCAGCTATGCCCTACAACTCTTCCAGCACAAAGTTGGTGGTTGGTGTTCCTTAAAACTGACCGGGCTATACCATAGATATGTTATTTTTTTGTCTTCCATGTTGGAAGAATGTTTCCATGTTGGAAAGTGGTTGTTTTTGCAATAAAAAAATTTGTTTTTACATACCTCAGTGTGATGAGTAGTTGTTCTTGTGGTGTGACTGCTCTCCTGAACGTGGTATCCTTCTTCCTAAGGTCATCCTTCACCATCTCCAAAAGGGTATCAAACCTGTCAGGAGATGGAAAGGAAGAAGCTGTAAAGTATGTTGTGGGACAAGGTGTTGGGTGGAGGATGGGGGAGGTGTGTTTACAGAGGTTTGGGAGTGTTGTGGAGGGTGGGGGTGTACTGTATAGCTAGGTATACAGGGGTGTGGGGGTCAGGGTGGTGTGTTTAGCTAGGTATACAGGGATGAGGTGTTGTGGGGGTGAGGGTGGGGTGTTTAGGAATGGTGGGGGTTGGTGTATTTAGGCCTATATACTTACAGGGGAATAGACATCCGAGTGTAGCTGTAGAACTTCTGTGGGTGTCGTCTGAGGTCCCGGTAGAGGGCCTGGAACTCTCCCTTCCTCTGCCTCCTGGCTAGTAGAGGGTGCACCCACCATCTCCTGCGAGGAGCACGCCTTCTCCCCACATAGTAGTAGGTAAACAACAGGAAGGAGAGAATTCCCAGGTAATAAGCGTAAAAAATGACTGGATCCATGGTCCCAACTGCTGTCTCTGTATCCAAGGATGGTCTCCACACGTCCAGCTGTCTCCAACAATGACCCCAGAGCTTCTGCTGACCTCCCAGAACCCCAGGTATTTATACAGGTTGTTATCTCTTTAAGAATCCGGATCCGGACCGGAACCGTGTTCATACGGCACGGAAACCGTATGCAACCGGACCGGATCCGGACCGGATCCGGACAGGAACCGTACGGTTCAGGTCCGATCCGGCTCCGGTGCGGTCCGGACATCCGGTGCGGTTTTTGCAAAACCGCAAGTGTGAACGGGGCCTTACAGTTGGCCATTGGGTGACTGGGGTTCAAATTCAGAAAAGGGTGTGGAGCCACAAACAGCCAATCTGATTTTTTCATTTCAATGCAAATTATTGATACCAAAGACCACAAAGCTCACAAACTTGGTCATTAGGTAATTGTGTGTCAGGGCTAGAAAAAGTATGCAGAGCCAACACCAGCCAAATACATACCCGGGCAACGCCGGGCAATCAGCTAGTATATATATATATATTCGGATGTATGTTTGTGTGTGTGTATGTGTGTATGTATGTGCCGCAATCACTCTAAAATGCCTTTACCGATTTGAACGAAACTTGGTACACAGATCCCTTACTACCTCGGATGATAGGTTCTGGGGGTCTCGCAGCCCCCCTGCACACCTGGGCGGAGCTACGAACAGCAAATCAGATTTTACCCATTCATGTCAATGGAAAAAATTTAAAAGGCTGCCATTCTCACAGTAATCAAGTAAGAGTCTTCCCACTTGGCACAGCTGGTCACTTGGTGACCAAGGTTACAAATCCAGGAAAAGTGGGCGCGGGCGGAGCATAAAACAGCCACATTTCAGCCATTCACTTTAAATGGGAAAATGTACTGCAGCCATTTTTACACTGTTAATCGCAAGGTTTTCAAACTTGGTCACTGGGTGACTGGGATTAAGATTCAAGAAAGTGGGTGGAGCCTACAACAGCCAATCAAAATCCACCTATTGAATTTGAAGGGGAATATTTAAACTACTTCCATTCTTACACTGTTATTGGCAGAGGCTTCAAACTTGCTACAGTCAGTTATTGGGTGACGGGTCCAAATTCACTAAAGAGGTGGGGCCACAAACAGCCAATCAGATTTCTTCGGTGAATGAACGGCTTCCATTCACACATTTTAAACTCACAAACTTGGTCATTGAGTGACTGTGTGTCCAGGTTACAAAAAGTGGGCGGAGCCAAAAACAAATTTCACTGGGAAAATATAAACTGCAGCCATTCTTACACTGTTAATGGCAGGGTTCTTAAACTTTGCACAGTTGGTCAATGGGTGACTGGAATTAATATTAAGGAAAATGGGCGGAGCCTACAACAGCCAATCAAAATTCACCTGTTTATTTTCAAGGGAAATATTTAAATTGCTGCCATTCTTACACTGTCAGTAGCAGATGCCTCAAACCTGGTACAGTTGGTCACTGAGTGACTGGGGTTCAAATTCAGAAAGGGAGCAGAGCCACAAACAGCCAATCAGATTTATTTAATTTCAATGGGAATATACAAATTATTGATACCAATGACCCCAAAGCTCATAAACTTGGTAATTGAGTGACTGTATGTCAAGGTTAGAAAAAGTGGGCGGCTCCAAATACATTTTTTACATGGGGAAATATAAACTGCAGCCTTTCTTACTGTTAATGGCAGGATTCTCAAACTTGACACAGTTAGTCACTGGATGACTGGGATTAGTATTCAGAAAAGTGGGTGGAGCCTACAACAGCCAATCTAAATTCACCTATTGATTTTCAAGGAGAATATGGAAACTGCTGATAATGGCAGAGGCCTCAAACCTGCTAGTCGGTCACTAAGTGACTGGTGTTCAAATTCACTAAAGGGGCGGAGCCACAAACAGCCAATCAGATTTCTTCTACTGCTTCCATTCACACAAGTTTGATGCCAGGAACCCAAAAGCTTAAACTCTGGTCATTGACTGTGTGTCAAGGTTACAAAGAGTGGGTGGAGTCAAAAACAGATTTCCATGGGAAAATATAAACTGCAGCCCTTCTTCACTGCTAATGGCAGGGTTCTCAAACTTTGCACAGCTGGTTACTGGGTGACTGGGATTAATATTCAGAAATGTGGGTGGCGCCAACAACAGCCAATCAAAATTCACCTGTTGATTTTCAAGGGGAATATTACAATTGCTGCCATTCTTGCACTGGTAATGGCACAAGCCTCAAACCTGGTACAGTTGGTCATTGGGTCAATGGGGTTCAAATTCAGAAAAAAACGGGTTGGAGTCACAAACAGCCATTCAAAAATGATTGATGCCAAGGACCCCAAAGCTCACAAACTTGGTCATTGAATGACTGTATGTATGTCAGGGATACAAAAAAGTGGGCAAAGCCAAAAACAAATTTCACTGGGATATTCATCCAATTATAATAATCGAATCGGATAGTGGATCGGCCCCAAAGTCGCCTGATGTATGGCCACCTTTACTCAACAAAACAACAAGATAGGAGCGGAAAACAGCTGAACAATGAAGGTGAATTGACATTCGCTGCAAGAAGTAACAGCTGCAATGTACTAACTTACCAGCAGGGGGAGACAGTACACTGATACACAAAAATCATATCACAGCACTTATCAGAATGGGTGATAGATATTAGCGTCAGGATTGAATGAGTATTTTACCATCTTAATAATAACTTGTAGTATAATTCTCTGTGATGAACACAATGGGTTAGGGAATATGAGAAATGTATTGTTTTCATCCACTGATTAGTACTATATGTGATTGACAGTTCCTCTTGAGCAGATGGTAGAAAATTGCTGTGTCCTTAAAGAGACACTGAAGCGGAAAAAAAAATTATGATATTATGATTTGTATGTGTAGTACAGCTAAGAAATAAAAAAGCATTAAAGGAATAGTATCAAACTTCATCAATTTCTGGCAGTAGCATAAATCAAAATTCAATCAACAGTCTGATGGAACACAGCATATCTTTTTGCTGTGCAGTGTCTTATTTTATTTATTTTACCTTATAGATTGCGTCCCCTGAGAAACTGACGGTGACGGGGAATGGGGCAGCTCATTATATGAGAGGGGATTCCTCTATGAGTGTAGCAGTGCCTATCCTACTTTCCCCACATCATAGCGCCTTATTCAGCGCATGACCCGCCTAAGTCGCCTGCTATAAGGAGCGAGAGACAAGACAACCTCTCTCGCTCCTACTCTGCCCAGCCAATCTGCCCCAGGAGGCTTCTGTGTGTCGGGCTCGGGCTGCCGCCGCCGCATCGTCATTGCTGTTTGCTACGGAACGGCAAACACATTAGCTGGAGGAGGGCGTGTCATTGCTCCTGAAAGCATTGGAAGCAGGAGTGGAAGGGGAGGAAGGCTCATGACACGCCCTCCTCCAGCTAATGTGTTTGCCGTTCCGTAGCAAACAGCAATGACGATGCGGCGGCGGCAGCCCGAGCCCGACACACAGAAGCCTCCTAGGGCAGATTGGCTGGGCAGAGTAGGAGCGAGAGAGGTTGTCTTGTCTCTCGCTCCTCATAGCAGGCTACTTAGGCGGGTCATGCGCTGAATAATGCGCTATGATGTGGGGAAAGTAGGATAGGCACTGCTACACTCATAGAGGAATCCCCTCTCATCTAATGAGCTGCCCCATTCCCCGTCACCGTCAGTTTCTCAGGGGACGCAATCTATAAGGTAAAATAAATAAAATAAGACACTGCACAGCAAAAAGATATGCTGTGTTCCATCAGACTGCTGATTGAATTTTGATTTATGCTACTGCCAGAAATTGATGAAGTTTGACAGTATTCCTTTAAGATCAGATACATCAGTCTAATTGTTTCCAGTACAGGAAGAGTTGAGAAACTCCAGTTGTTATCTCTATGCAAACAACAGCAGAGAGCTCTGCCTCTTTCAGGAAGCGCTGCTCAAATTCTCCCCGGTGGATTTGGGGGGTCTAAAGCTCTCGTTTTGCCGCAGGGATGCAGCGGTTTACCTCTACTGAGACTCCGGAAGTGAACTAGGAGGTAAAAATAGCAATTTTTGTTCACTTCAGTCTCTCTTTAAGCGAAAGGAATATGGAGGCTGCCATATTTGTTTCCTTTTTAACAATACTAGTTGCCTGGCTGTCCTGCTGATCTTTCATGCATCAGTAGTGTCTTAAACACATACCTGAAACAAGCATGCAGCTAGTCCAGTTAAGCTGCGTGCTTGTTCAGGGTTTATGACTAAAAGTATTAAAGGCAAAGTATCAGGAGGACAACCAGGCAATCTGCATTGTTAAAAGGTTATGTTGGTTTGTAAGTTAGTTTGTAAGTTGAATTTGTTTGTAAGTTGAGTCCTGTGTTATGCATAGTGAAATGTGGATAATTATTTACTGTCAGACAACATACTGTAACGTGTCACAACAAAGACAAAAACAGTTCTGTATATTGTGAACATGGAGACAGGATGTATGAAAAGATCTGGAGGATTCCTATTGGTCTGATAAAGGACCAATGGGCAGCCCTGCAAGACTTTTGCTTCGGGAGGTTCTGGCTATACTTAGTATGCCCAGTACTTCTGGCGGCATGGGGTGGAGGCAGAAATCTTCACTCAAGGTACTAATGGGACCTTTATGAGTATATTGGCCTGGGAACATTCATTTAAGGTATTTATGGTTAATTAAGATTGTTAAAGGACTTTTCTTGTCAGTGCATTTTTAAATATCTTTTTTTTTTTGGAGGGGGGGGGGGGGGGGGAGTATTGGTAATGGGTTCTTCAGTACCCTTATATTAATTTCCCCTTGTTAAACAGAACCCCCAGAGGTGCCACCACTGATTAAGTGTAAATGGGGCCTAGGGTCAAGATCTTTTAAAATTTAATGGATGGGACATTTTAGGCTATAGATTCTTGGCAAATTTTATTGGGAAAATGAAAGCGTGTATGCTTATATAAAGGCTTAAAGAAGGCCATACACAAAAACATTTAGCCAAAATGTTTGATTTCCTCATTTTTCCTTACAAAAATGATCGATTGTATAGAAAAATGTAAAGAGAACCAATGTGGCATGTTTGTAAAAAAAACATGATACCAATCAGGGGAGCTAGTGGTAATATAAGCTAAGTTATCCTTTAGTTTCAAAGACTTTTTTATTAATTAGCAATAGAGTCATACAAGGCGTACATTTCAAAGAAAGATACAAGGTTGTATATATGGTTAGCTCATAATACAAAGTACGTGAAGCTTATATGTATATTGGTAACACAGAGAGTCTGAGATTGGGGACTTTATACAATAATAAGTCTCAAGGCCATTATAATAGATCAATGTCATTTGTTAACTTGAGCTGGAGTTACTGGCATTTAGTGCCATCTGAAAATGATGGAAATAGTTAAAGCCCCAATCAAAGGTGTTATTGATCTAATGCTTGGTGTGAAAACAAAGTAACTAATTAGTTTTAACTATAACAAAACTCTCTGCGCTGCCCGCAGCTAAGTTATCCTTTAAAGGAGGTACAATTTGGAAAAAAAGAGGTGCCCTGGTATACAGTATATAAAATTGATTAAAACCAGTTTAAAATAGAGAAAAGTTAAAGTGGCTTACCTCAGTAATGAAATTCTTGTATGAACAAAGAATTTTTAGCACAGGCAACGTGTTTCGCGGGTCTGCGCCCGCTTCCTCAGGCCAATCAGAAAAAAAAATAAGTGGAGTAAGGTTTTTTTTCTCCACCTGCTTCCTGTGGTTGGTTGCCCCCCTGCAACCCACCTTTGTGAGTAGTAAATTGACTTTACCGTTTGGTACCCTGTGTATATTAACGTACTGCACTATTGAGCTCTCGTTTTTGTTTCCTGTGTCTTTTTACTCCAGGGTGCCAAGACACCCCCACTACTCCACTTTAAAGGAGGTGCTGCACAAGCCTGCTCTCCCTGTTTTGAAAATTCAGGTTAAAGCTAAAGGTAAATCTAAGGTACCCTTTAAGGTACACAAAGCTACTTCACACTCTTATACTTGCTGCATCAGTTAGAGGTTTATCGAGGGTACCATAGTCTGGAAGACATTTCCTGTAGAATACTGATGTTCCCAGAAATGCCTGAACCGGCTTCTTCCTGATAGGCTGAGGCCATGGCATTATGGCGTCACTCTTGGGGTCTAACTCTTGGGTCTAATCTGGTGTCCAACATACTGCTCTTCTGTCATGCCAATATGACACTTACTCAAAAAGCTTCTCCAGGACTTGTGACAAGTGATTGAGGTACTCTTCCCAGGTGGCACTGAACAGCACAGTGTCATCCAGGTAAACTACTACAAATTCTTGCATCCCATCTAGTGTTGGGCGAACAGTGTTCGCCACTGTTCGGGTTCTGCAGAACATCACCCTGTTCGGGTGATGTTCGAGTTCGGCCGAACACCTCATGGTGTTCGGCCTTTTAAGTTCGGGTTCGCCCCGAACTTCTGTATGCCCCCGAACAGGGCCGAACAGGGCCCCTGTTCGGGCGAACAGGGCCCTGTTCGGCCGAACAGGCCGCAATACGGCCCCCCTATGGGGTCGCAGGCATAAGGGGGGAGCATGCCCCGATCGCGGGGGGGGTCGGAAATTCCCCCCACCCCCTCCGCTAGCGCTCCCCCCTCTGCCCGCTTCCCCATTCAAAAGTTTCAAGAAGTACCTGTATAGCGGATGGCCTGGCAGTGGCACTGTGGAGTGAGGAGGAGGAGGAGTCCGGAGAGTGACGAGTTGAGGGAGGCCGGGCAGCGGGCGTGAGGTCAGAGAAAGGGCGAGTTCCGCCCTTTCTCTGACCTCACGCCCGCTGCCCGGCCTCCCTCAACTCGTCACTCTCCGGACTCCTCCTCCTCCTCACTCCACAGTGCCACTGCCAGGCCATCCGCTATACAGGTACTTCTTGAAACTTTTGAATGGGGAAGCGGGCAGAGGGGGGAGCGCTAGCGGAGGGGGTGGGGGGAATTTCCGACCCCCCCCGCGATCGGGGCATGCTCCCCCCTTATGCCTGCGACCCCATAGGGCCCCCAAAATAGGGATGTTCGGGAAGTTCGGGGTTCGGCCCGAACATGCCGAACATCTCGGCCATGTTCGGCGAACTTTCCCGAACCCGAACATCCAGGTGTTCGCCCATCACTAATCCCATCCAGCAGGTTGGTCACAGCGGCCGCATGCAAATCACACAAAGAGTTGACTGATATAATCCAAAGCTACAGTGCATCCGGAAAGTATTCACAACGCATCTCTTTTTCCACACTTTGTTATGTTTCAGCCTTATTCCAAAATGGATTTAATTCCATTTTCCCCTCAGAATTCTACACACAACACCCCATAATGACAACATGAAGAAAGGTTGATTTTTTTTGTTTGATTGGAGGGGACCTCAGGCTTCATCTTGGCCCAGACTAGAAATAAAATGACTTCACAGCCATGCTCCTGTGTCCCGGGGCACATGTTTGCATCATTGTCCCATAGATTCAGTAGAAAGCATCCAGGAAAAAGAAAAGAAAGAAGTATAGAGAAGAAAGAAAGCGAAGAAGAAGGAATCAAGAAGTTGATCAGAGGTAGGTGGTAATAATTATACCGGGGAAGGGGATATACAGTAGTTGTAGCCAGCACTGATTCCTATAAGTCCCTAACCTGACCCATAGCTGCATCATTATTGAGGTTTGATACCCCGCCAACCTCCATACTGAGAAAAGATGTAGTCTTCAGTCTCCATTCCAGCAAAGTGGGAGGTGAACTGTCTTTCCACTTATCCACAATTAATTTTCTAGCTAAGAGAGAGAAAATATAAAGGGATAGAGTTAGAACCGAGTCCACATATCTTCTAGACTGCCCAAAAAGGGCCACAACTTCATCCATAACGAACTGGGAGTCCATACTACTTTTGATAAAAGATTCCAGTTCTGACCAGAAAGGAGCAATCATGTTGCAACTCCAGAACCAATGTATAGTTTACTTGAAATGTTTGCAAATTAGTTCAAAATAAAAAAAAATAAAAAATTGAGAAATCACATGTTTATTAGTATTAACTAGCTGATTGCCCGGCGTTGCCCGAGTATGTATTTGGTTGTTGGTGGTCCGCCCACTTTTCTAACCCTAACACACAATGACTCAATGACCTAGTTTGTGAGCTTTGCATTTTTTGGCATCAATAATTTGCATTGAAATGAAACAAATCTGACTGGCTGTGGCCAGGGCCGGATTTGTACTTTTTTCCACCCTGGGCCCAGTACCACCAACCGCCCCCCCCCCCCCCTGCATTTTTTTCGACACTGCCTACCAACACTTCTAACTTTAAAATAAACCACAAAATGTTGGTTATTTATTACGAATTAAACTTGTAGTTTATTTAAATAACAGGAAAAAACAGCAAGACATGTTTAAAATAAATGTCAATAATAAACTAACTATTACATTTGCACTACTGCAATTCGTTTTTTACCTAATCGAGATCGTGCAGCGGAACAATTATTGCCGAGATTTTACTATGCAGTGCATAGCAAAATCACGATCGCAAATGTCGGGAAATTGCCGCTAAATTTTGTACTTTTGCTGAATCGCAATCGCTAGCGTTCAGCGCGAACACTAGCGATTGCTAGTGGAAAAGGGGCCTCAGGGATACTTTAAACTTTATGCTCTGAATGGTATTTTGATCAGGGCCATGCACTCTGGTGTGCGACTGGGCTGGATTGTGGCTTCATTGTGTAAAAATGATGGTGATCAAGCAAATTTGTTACTGGGGGCTGGAGAAGCCCCAGGTAAGTATAAATCTTTCCTGGGGCTTCATCCAGCCCCCAGTAACCAGTTTGCTTGATCACCACCATTTTTACACAATGAAGCCGCAATCCAGCCCAGTCGCACACCAGAGTGCATGGCCCTGATCAAAATACCATTCAGAGCATTTTGTGCAAGCAGATAGTTAGCAAAATGGGCTGTGCAGAGCATTCCCTGTCCGCACACACACTGTAAAGTGCTAGACTGAGACAGAGAGTGTGGGCTGGACAGGGCAGAAGCAGACCATTAGGGGACACATTCAGCAAAGACAGGATGGGGGCTGGTAAGAAGCCCTCAGCATATAATTACTACCAACCTTACTACATACATTAATAACAAATACAGTGGCGGACACAGCCAGCAGTGGGCCCCTGTGCAAAATTGTAATTGTGGGCCCCCTATGACCTAATATGGACGTGGCTATAACCTGCGGCGCGCGATGCGCGGCAAAAAATAGTGGATAGAACCTACGCGCCGTGGCAAAAAAATGGGCATGGCAATGACCGGATGAGGGCGGAGCTAACTGTAACTTAAAGCGAACCCGGGGTGAGGGTTTATTTCCTTTTAAACAATACTAGTTGCCTGGCGGCCCTGCTGATCTATTTGGCTGCAGTAATAAACTGAATTACACCAGCAACAAGCATGCAGCTAATCTTCTCAGTTCTGACAATATTGTCAGAAACCCCTGACCTGCTGCATGCTTGTTCAGGGTCTATGGTTGAAAGAATAAGAGGCAGAGGACCAGCACGGCAGCCAGGCAACTGGTATTGCTTAAAAGGAGAGAAATATGGCAGCCTCAAGATTATTCTCACCTCAGGTTCCCTTGAAAAGTGCAACGCAAAGACAGTGGGCCCAAGTTTTGGTGACCCTTTCCCCAGAAAATTCACATAATTGTGCAGGTTTTCTCAAGAAAATACACATCATGTCGGCAGATATGCCCAGAAAATACGTGCAATCATTTCGGCAGATATGCCCAGAAAATACGTGCAATCAAGTCGGCAGATATGCCCAGAAAATACGTGCAATCATGTCGGCAAATATGCACAGAAAATACGAGCAATCATGTCGGCAAAAAATAGTGGATAGGGCAAAAAAAAATGGGCGTGGCAATGACCGGATGAGGGCGGAGCTAATTGTAGCTTAAAGCGAACCCGGGGTGAGGGTTTATTTCCTTTTAAACAATACTAGTTGCCTGGCGGCCCTGCTGATCTATTTGGCTGCAGTAATAAACTGAATTACACCAGCAACAAGCATGCAGCTAATCTTCTCAGTTCTGACAATATTGTCAGAAACCCCTGACCTGCTGCATGCTTGTTCAGGGTCTATGGTTGAAAGAATAAGAGGCAGAGGACCAGCACGGCAGCCAGGCAACTGGTATTGCTTAAAAGGAGAGAAATATGGCAGCCTCAAGATTATTCTCACCTCAGGTTCCCTTGAAAAGTGCAACGCAAAGACAGTAGGCCCAAGTTTTGGTGACCCTTTCCCCAGAAAATTCACATAATTATGCAGGTTTTCTCAAGAAAATACACATCATGTCGGCAGATATGCCCAGAAAATACGTGCAATCATGTCGGCAGATATGCCCAGAAAATACGTGCAATCAAGTCGGCAGATATGCCCAGAAAATACGTGCAATCATGTCGGCAGATATGCCCAGAAAATACGTGCAATCATGTCGGCAGATATGCCCAGAAAATACGTACAATCAAGTCGGCAGATATGCCCAGAAAATACGTGCAATCATGTCGGCAGATATGCCCAGAAAATACGTGCAATCATGTCGGCAGATATGCCCAGAAAATACGTGCAATCATGTCGGCAGATATGCCCAGAAAATACGTGCAATCAAGTCGGCAGATATGCACAGAAAATACGTGCAATCATGTCGTCAGATTTGCGCAGAAAATACGTGCAATCATGTGGCAGACCTGCCCAGAACATACACCTGCTAATATAAATAAAAAAACAAAAACATTTACTCACCTGCAGCAGCAGACCTCCTGTCCCAGCCTCCATCCGGCGCGCAGCTCCCATGGGTGGTTGGGTGGATGGGTGAGTGGGTTGGTAGCCTGGTGGGTGGGTGGGTAGGTAGCCTGGTGGGTAGGTAGCCTGGTGGGTGGGTTGGTAACTAGCCCGGTAGGTAGGTAGGTAGCCTGGTGGGTGGGTGGGTAGGTAGGTAGCCTGGTGGGTGGGTTGGTAACTAGCCCGTAGGTAGCCTGGTGGGTGGGTGGGTAGCCGGGTGGGTGGGTAGGTAGCCTGGTGGGTGGGTTGGTAACTAGCCCGGTAGGTAGGTAGGTAGCCTGGTGGGTGGGTGTGTAGGTAGGTAGCCTGGTGGGTTGGTAACTAGCCTGGTAGGTAGCCTGGTGGGTGGATAGGTAGGTAGCCTGGTGGGTGGGTAGGTAGCCTGTTGGGTGGGTTGGTAACTAGCCCGGTAGGTAGCCGGGTGAGTGGTTAGGTAGGTAGCCGGGTGGGTAGGTAGGTAGGTAGCCTGGTGGGTGGGTGGGTAGCCGGGTGGGTGGGTAGGTAGCCTGGTGGGTGGGTTGGTAACTAGCCCGGTAGGTAGCCGGGTGGGTGGTTAGGTAGGTAGCTGGGTGGGTAGGTAGGTAGCCGGGTGGGTGGTTAGGTAGGTAGCCGGGTGGGTAGGTAGGTAGGAAGCTTGGTGGGTAGGTAGCCTGGTGGGTGGGTGGGTAGGTAGGTAGCCTGGTGGGTGGGTAGCTGTGTGGGTGGGTAGGTAGCCTGGTGGGTGGGTTGGTAACTAGCCCGGTAGGTAGCCGGGTGGGTGGTTAGGTAGGTAGCCGGGTGGGTAGGTTGGTAGCCGGGTGGGTAGGCAGGTAGGAAGCCTGGTGGGTGGATAGGTAGCCGGGTGGGTAGGTAGGAAGCCTGGTGGGTGGGTAGGTAGCCGGGTGGGTAGGTGGTTAGGTAGCCGGGTGGGTAGGTAGCCTGGTGGGTGGGTAGGTAGCCGGGTGGGTAGGTGGTTAGGTAGCCGGGTGGGTAGATGGCCGGGTGGGTAGGTAGCTTGGTGGGTGGGTAGGTAGCCGGGTGGGTAGGTGGGTAGGTAGCCTAGTGGGTGGGTAGGTAGCCGGGTGGGTGGTTAGGTAGTCGGGTGGGTGGTTAGGTAGGAAGCCTGGTGGGTGGGTAGGCAGCCGGGTGGGTAGGTAGGTAGGAAGCCTGGTGGGTGGTTAGGTAGTCGGGTGGGTAGGTAGGTAGGAAGCCTGGTGGGTGGGTAGGTAGCCGGGTGGGTAGGCAGGTAGCTCTTAGCTATCCGGGTGGGGGGCCCCGACTCCTATCCTCCCTCCCTTCATCACCTCGGGGGGGGGGGGTCAGGAACACAGACATCATGCTTCAGGCCGGTGTTCCATCTCAGTAGCATTTGTATGCTATTCTGTCGGGTATGCTAAAATGTCTCATATCCATCAGCCCCAGCGGCCCCGCGAGACCTCCCCTAGACTCCTGGCCAATGCTGTGCAAATCTGTGACGTCACGTGCGTCACTGATTGACAGCGGGGGCGCCCTATTGAAGGATGCGCTCTCCCTCGCTCTCTCACAGCCGCAAGTTTGAGCTGCCTGGGCTGGGAGTCGGACTCCAGAGCGAAAGTCTGCCTTGTATTGGTTGGGCCAGCGGCTGGTGACTGGCTCCCAGATGCAGGCAGGCTCGCTCGAGTCCAGACTGTCCAGGGCAGGGGCCAGGGCGCACCACCAGGCATCGCATCGGCACTCAGAGACGGAGTCCGATCTGCTCACGTGGCGCCTCCTCCTCTCCTCTGGCATCCCGCCTCCCGTCCGTCATTGTAGTCACTAGCCAGGCAACTGCAGCCGCTTTCACCCGCCTTGCCTGCCTCTGCTCACATCGCACAGAGCAGAGCAGCAAGCGGGGCAGCGGGCGGCTCAGCTGTGACAGCCAGGCAGCCTATGGAGGACAGGTCACACTGTCTGTGCGTGCAGACGCAGCAGTCCCGCGGCCGCCCCATGGAATGTATCATATTTAATTCGCCCTAGTCCTATGCCTTGGGGGCCTTTCCGCAAATCCGGCCCTGGCTGTGGCTCCACCCTCTTTTCTGATTTTGAACCCCTGTCACCAAATGACCAACTGTACCAGGTTTTAAGCTTGTGTCCTTAACAGTGCAAGAATGGCAGCAATTGAATATTCCCCTTGAAAAGCAATACATGAATTTGGATTAACTTTTGTAGGCTCCACCCTCTTTTATGAATATTAATCCCAGTCATCCAGTGACCAACTGTGCAAAGTTTGAGAACCCTACCGTTAACAGTGTAAGAATGGCTGCAGTTTACATTTTCCCAGTGAAATTTCTATTTGTCTCCGCCCACTGATGACCCAGCATTGCCCGTGTATGTATTTGGCTGGTGTTGGCTATGCCCACTTTTTGTAATAGTAACAGACAATTACTTAGTTACTCAGTGACCAAATTTGTGAGCTTTGCAGTCTTTGGCATCAATAATTTGCATTGAAATGAAACAAATCTGATGGGCTGATTGTGTCTCCACCCCTTTTCTTCATTTGAACCCCAGTCACCAAATAAATAACTGTATCCAGTTTGGGGCTTGTGCCATTAACCTCCTTAGTGGTAACCCCGTGTGTGACACGGGGTAAGCCTCCGGAGGGTGCCGCTCAGGCCCTGCTGGGCCGATTTACATATTTTTTTTTTTGCTGGACGCAGCTAGCACTTTGCTAGCTGCGCCAGCACACCGATCGCCGCCACCCCGCGCCCGATCGCCGCTATCCATTGAGGAGCGCGCCCCCCCCCCCCCAGACCCCGTGCGCTGCCTGGCCAATCAGTGCCAGGCAGCACCAAGGGGTGGATCGGGACTCCCAATGACGTCACGACGTCGCCGACGACGGTGACGTCATCCCGCCCCGTCGCCATGGCGACGGAGCCCTCCAGGAAATCCCGTTCTTTGAACGGGATTTCCTGATAGGAGATCGCCGAAGGCGATCGAAGCGGGCGGGGGGATGCCGCTGAGCAGCGGCTATCATGTAGCAAGCCCTGGGCTCGCTACATGATTTAAAAAAATAAATAAAAAAAATAAAAAATAAAAACTGCTGCGCTGCCTCCTGGCGGAATTTTTCATACCGCCAGGAGGGTTAACAGTGCAAGAATGGCAGTAATGAAATACTTCCCTTGAAAATCAATAGATGAATTTTGATTGGCTTTTGTAGGCTCCATCCACTTTTATGAATAATAGCTGATGAATCGGCGTTGCCCGGGTATGTATCTGGCTGGTGTTAGCTCTGGCCACTTTTTCTAACCCTAACACACAAATAGTCAATGACCAAGTTTGTGAGCTTTGGGGTCTTTGTCATCAATAATTTGTATATTCCCATAGAAATTAAGCAAATCAGATTGACTGTTTGTGGCTCTGCATCTCTCCGGGATTTGAACCCCAGTCAACCAATGATCAGCTGTAGCAGGTTTGAGGCATCTGCTATTAATAGAGCAAAAATGGAAGCAATTTACATATTCCCCTTGAAAACCAACAGGCGAATTTTGATTGGCTATTATAGGCTCCACCCACTTCCCATAATATTAATCTCAGTCACCCAGTGGGCAAAGACCATCTGGGCAAAGTTTGAGAACCTTTGCCATTAACAGTGTAAGAATGACTGCAGTTTATATTTTGCTAGTGAAATTTGTTTTTGGCTCCACCCACTTTTTGTAACCTTGACACACAGTCACTCAATGACCAAGTTTGTGAGCTCTGGGGTCCTTGGCATCAATAATTTGTAATTTACCAGTGAGATGAAACAAATCTGATTGGCTGTTTGTAGCTCCACCCCTTTTCTGAATTTGAACCCCAGTGACCCAATGACCAACTGTACCAGGTTTGAGGCTTGTGCCATTAACAGTGCAAGAATGACAGCAATTTAAATATTCCCCTTGAAAATCAACAGGTGAATTTTGATTTTCTTTTTAGGCTCCACCCACTTTTTTAAAATATATTAATCCCAGAAAATCCCAGTGACCAAGTTTTAAGCTTTTGGGTTTTTGCCATCAAAATTGTGTGAATGGAAGCAGTTTATCCAGTAAAGTAATCTGATTGGCTGTTTGTGGCTCCACCCCTTTAGTGCATTTGAACCCCAGCCACTTCATGACCGAGCTGGTTTGAGGCTTCTGCCATTATTAGTGTAAAAGTGGCAGCAGTTTCAATATTTCCCTTAAAAATCAATAGGTGAATTTTGATTGGCTGTTGTAGGTTCCACCCACTTTCCTGAATATTAATACCATTCATCCATTGACCAACTGTGTCACGTTTGAGAACCCTGCCAATAACAGAATGGCTGAAATCAATCTAACAAATCTGATTAGCTGTTTGTGGCTCTGCCCCCTTTAGTGAATTTGGACCCCAGTCACCTATCAGCTAAGAGGCCTCTGCCATTAACAGTGTAAGAATGCTAGCAATGTAAATATTCCCCTTGAAAATCAATAGGTGAAATTTGATTGGCTGTTGTAGACTCCACCCACATTTCTGAATATTAATCCCAGTCATCCAGTGGCCCACTGTGTCAAGTTTGGGAACCCCGCCATTAACAGTGTAAGAATGACTGCAGTTTATATTTTCCCCTGGAATAAAATGTAGTTATTGGCCCGCCCACTTTTTCTAACCTTAACATACTTAACTCAATGACCAAGTTTATGAGCTTTGGGCTTTTGGTATCAATAATTTGTATATTCCCATTGAAATTAAACAAATCTGATTGGCTGTTTGTGGCTCCGCCCCCTTTCTGAATTTGAACCCCAGTCACCCAGTGACTAACAGTACCAGGTTTGAAGCATCTGCTATTAACAGTGTAAGAATGGCAGCAATGTAAATATTCCCTTTAAAAATCAACAGGTGAGTTTTAATTGGCTGTTGTAGGCTCCACCCACTCTCTTGAATATTCATCCCATTCACCCAGTGACCAACTGTGCAAAGTTTGAGAACCCTGCCAGAAACAGTGTAAGAATGGCTGCAGTTTATATTTTCCTAGTGAACTTTATTATTGGCTCCGCCCACTTTTTGTAACCTTGACACACAGTCACTCAATGACCAAGTTTGTGAGCTTTCAGGTTCCTGGCATCAAAAATGTGTGAATGGAAGCAGTTTATCCAGCAAGGAAATCTGATTGGCTGTTTGTGGCCCCGCCCCTTTAATGAATTTGGACCCCAGTCACCCAATGACCAACTGTACCAGGTTTGAAGCCTCTGCCACTAACAGTGTAAGAATGACAGCTGTTTTAATATAGGTGAATTTTGATTGGCTCTTGTAGGCTCCACCCACTTTCTTGAATCTTAATCGCATTCACCCAGTGACCAACGGTGGCAAGTTTGAGAGCCCTGCGATTAACAGTCTAAGAATGGCTGCAGTTTACATTTTTCCAATTTTTAAAATGAACGGCTGAAATTTGATTGGCTGTGTTATGCTCCTCCCACTTTTCCTGGATTCGTAACCTCAGTCACCAACTGTGCCAAGTGTGGGAACTCTGGCTTGATTACTGTGAGAATGGCAGCCTTTTACATTTTTTCCATTGACATGAATGGGTGAAATCTGATTTGCTGTTTGTAGCTCCGCCCAGGTGTGCAGGGGGGACGCGAGACCCCCAGAACCTATCATCCCAGGTAGTAAGGGATCTCTATACCAAGTTTCGTTCAAATCGGTCAAGCCGTTTTCGCGTGATCGCGGCACATACACACATACATACATACATACATCCGATTTTATATATATATAAGACAGCCTTTAGCATTGATCTCAGGTGCATCCTGTTTTCCCTGATCAACCTTGAGATGTTGTTGCAGCTTTAGGGCCTGTACACACTGCTGCGCTTGTGCTGCGCTTTTCAAATCGCATGCGTTTTTTAATCGCAAGGTCCTCTGAAAAATAATGAAAATCGTGAAGACCTGTACACACTGGTGCGATGCGCTTTTTCTATTCTCATGAAGGCTTGCGATTTAAAAATTGCATGCGATTTTAAAAACGCAGCGCAAGCGCAGCAGTGTGTACAGGCCCTAAGGGTAGGTACATACATAACATAACATAAAAGATCGCATTTATGTCATGTGCGGGTTTTTTTTGTGTGTGCAAATTAGCTGTGTTTTTACAGTTTTTTTTGGTGCGTTTGCGGGGGGGGGGGGGGGGGGGGGTAGTTTACCTCATATGCATTTTTCAAGCGTACATACAAAACATTTTTAAAGAAGAAAAAACGCATGTAAAATGCATACCATTGCATTTCCATTGACTTTCATTATGTGCATTGTTAAAGCATTTTTGCATATTATGCAACAAATCCAGCATTTTTGAAAACGCACACATGCAAAGCGCATATGCTTTTTTTCCTGCGGCCCATAGACTGCCATTAGCAGCAAAAACGCAGTGTTTTCCACAACGCTAGCGTTTCTGCTAAGTTTGCACCTAGCCTCAGGCCTCTTTTCCATGGACTGTTGAACTGTGTGCTCAGTAAGCAGTTGCCAGGCAGCAGTGAGCAGTTACCAGGCAGCAGTGAGCAGTTGCCAGGCAGCAGCGAGCAGTTACCAGGTACCAGTGAGCAGTTACCATGCAGCAGTGAGCAGTTGTGAGTTTTAGAGGCATTTCACTGCCTATCAACTGTCCATGGAGAAGAGGCCATAGGCCTGTTTTCCACAAACTGTTGAGCTGTGTGCTAAGCAAGCAGTTACCAGGCAGCAGTGAGCAGTTACCAGGCAGCAGTGAGCAGATATCAGGCAGCAGCGAGCAGTTGTGAGAGTTTGAGAGGCATTTCACTGCTTATCAACTGTCCGTGGAAAAGAGGCCTAACTGTGGTAAATTGAGTTGATTGGACATGATTTGGAAAGGGAAACACCTGTCAATATAAGATCCCACCAGAGCAGGATTATCCACCAGGCAACCTAGGCAGGTGCCTGAGGCCTAGTGGGTGTCAAGGGGCCCCTGCCACCTTCTCTGACCTCTCTCCACTTCAGCTTACCAAAGAGACCACAAGGGGGATCCAAATCTGCTACCCTGCCTTGGGCCCGTTACATCTTAATCCATCTCTGGATCGCACAGCTGACAGTTCAGTCACAGCACAAACCAAGCATGAAGTCAAAGGAGACTTTCTCGAGGCACAAATCTGGGGAAGGTTACAGAAAAACTTCTGCTGCTTTGAAGGTCCCAATGAGTGCAGTGACCTCCATCATCCATAAGTGGAAGAAATTAAAAACCACCAGGGCCCTTCCTACAGTCAACTGGCCATCTAAACTGAGCAATCAGGGGAGAAGGGCCTTAGTCAGGTAGGTAGGCGTAGAGGGTTATCCTGTACACAAAGACAATGTGTATACAAAACCCTGTGTAGGCAGGAGTAGTAGCATAGCCATAGGAGGTGCAGAGGTTGCAACTGTAGAGGGGCCCACTAGGGGCGCTCATTCATCCAACTTATCTTACTTAGCTTTACTTTGGTGCTATGCTGGTAAATAATTCTTCTATATATGCATTGCATAGTAGTAATCCGTTAACTATTTCCCTACTCATATTTTACACTTTTGGAGCAAGTTTTGGGGCTTCATATCAATAGAGTATTAGGGGCCCCATGTAAAACTCACACTGGGGCCTCAAGCTACGCCATTGGGCAGGAGGAGCATTTTGGATTTGGTGGTGCTGGGGAGAATGGTGACAAATGGGTGTCGATAGTGGTGCTGCTCTCTGAAGCCACTGGCTAGTGGTCTCTTGATCTGTATCTGCCATAAACTCACAAGGACTGGTGAAGCTGCAGTAGCAGTGAATGGTCTGCTGGAGCGATGCCTGTAGTGAGTAGCCACAGCGCTCTGTGTACCCACTCTGCCGGGTGATAAGCCTGTGGCAGCTGCAGTACGTCAAAGTGCATGGAATGATACATGTCAGATTGAAAATGAAAAACTTTTATTAAGGATATGATGAGTCTCAGGAGACCTTCTCCCTTAATCAGATAAACATATCTGCATGGAGTTTGTATGTAAAAATATCTCTCCCTGGTGGTCTAATGGCTAGGCTTCAGCGCTCTCCCCGTCACGGCCTGGGTTTGATTCCCCGTCAGGGAAGGTCTCCTTCTTCACCACCACTCCCTCTAGAATGTACGCCTTTGGCAGGACCCTCTCCCCTTGTGTATCATACTTGACTGTGTGCACGCTGCCCAAAATTATGTGAACTTGTATTTTTGCCACTACCACTCCAGAGTATGATCTGGCATTGTATTACTATCTGTATTGTGTTGTGTATCTTATTCCATTTACCTGTATTGTGCTGTCAGTCACCCATGTTATCATTGTCTGTAATCCTATGTATTGTACAGCACTGCATAATATGTTGGTGCTATATAAATCCAATAAATAATAATAATAATGTACTCCCTGTGTCTGTGTGGGTTTCCTCCTGGAACTCCGGTTTCCTCCCACATCCCAAAAACATACAGATAAGATAATTGGCTTCCCCCTAAATTGGCCCTAGACTATGACACATACACTACACAATACATACATCGACATGTGACTGTGGTAGGGATTAGATTGCGAGCCCCTCTGAGGGACAGGGAAGTGACAAGACAATATAGTCTGTACAGCGCTGCGGAAGATGTCGGTGCTATATAAATATTAAATAATAATAATAATGGGTATTGAATTCGCCTGTCAGGAATGAAAATGCAAATGTAACTCCCAGAATCCTCTGTCCTAGGGGTTTCTCAGGAACCCCTAGGACAGAGGATTCAGGGAGTTACGTAGTTTAATGGGAATATAAATACGTAGGATTCTGGGAGTTACGTAGTTTAATGGGAATATAAAAACGTAGGATTCTGGGAGTTACGTAGTTTAATGGGAATATAAATACGTAGGATTCTGGGAGTTACGTAGTTTAATGGGAATATAAATACGTAGGATTCTGGGAGTTACGTAGTTTAATGGTAATATAAAAACGTAGGATTCTGGGAGTTACGTAGTTTAATGGGAATATAAATACGTAGGATTCTGGGAGTTACGTAGTTTAATGGGAATATAAATACGTAGGATTCTGGGAGTTACGTACTTTAATGGGAATATAAATACGTAGGATTCTGGGAGTTACGTAGTTTAATGGGAATATAAATACGTAGGATTCTGGGAGTTACGTAGTTTAATGGGAATATAAGTATAATTTCTAGAGCTGGGTGGTATATAAACTATAAATTAGAGGAATTTTCTCAAGGATACATTAGGGAATATTAGGTAAAATATAAAACTCACAATAAACAGGAAATTGTAGAAAAAAATGTAGCTATATAAATAGAATAAAAATGAGCTGAATAAGAATTTAAGTGTAGTAAACTCAAGAGGTCACTAGATGGCAGCACAGGACCACCAACTACACAAGCATTACATACAAAATGTAGGGTGTACATATGTTTCTGCACATACATTAGTCATAAAAAAACAAACAGATATATAAACAGATATATGTGTGTGTATGTATGTATGTATGTATGTATATATATGTACATATATATATATATATATATATATATATATATATATATATATATATATATATATATATATATATATATATATATTGTGCCCATACACTCGTCAGATTGGCAGCAGATAGATAAGAAATGCATCTGATGATCTATCTGATGCGTTTTTAGAACATTTTTACCAGGATAGAATTCCAATAGATTTCAGTTTGAAATCTATTGAAATTCGATCTGATGGCATTCTTTTGCCATCAGATTTCCATTAAGGCCAATGCAAACTGATAAGCAATCTCATCAGATCGACCTAAATTTTCCACCCTGACAGTTCGATGGAAATCCATCGAAATCGATCGAAATCGGCCATCGATCGGTCGATTGGCCAACCGATTTGCAAACGATCAACCGATCGTTATCGATCGGTCAGAAAATCGGCTGAGTGTATGGGCTCTCTATATATATATATATATATATATATATATATATATATATATATATATATATATATATATAAATAACATATTTATGGGCAATGGTTATTATATAATATATATGTAAATTATGAATAAAAGCTGTATACACACACTAGTGTTATTAAATGAAATAGTAAAATAACCAAATAGGACTTTTTTAAGCATTATAGGGGAAACATAAAAGATATTAAGAGCATTAATATTAGGGACTCTATATAAATATGATGGATAAAAAAGCCTTATACCCTTAATAAAAAAAAATATTTTCAAACTGCCACGGAACCCTCCATGCATCTTTCTTGCATACATTGCACTTACAAGTACTGCAGCTGCCATAGGCTCATCACCCACAACACAGAGTGCTGCGGTTACTCACTACAGGCACCGCTCCAGCAGACCATCCCCGGCTACCACAGCTTCACCTTGTGAGGTTACGGCAGACCTATGGACCAGCGCTGCTTACACTGTGAGCGGCGACTCACAATGGACATCCAACACTGACAGGACCCTTTGGAGAGGAAACCTCACTAGCCTCAGTCCCCCGGCTCTATGAGGGACTACTGCAACCTTACTAATGAAACCCATATGGGTTAGTCGGCATCTGTAAAGGTGAGATAATTCCCTAGCAGGGTGCCAGGCCTTACAGTCACCTATCTGAGTGCGCTCTCTCCCCTTTTGTTTTATCCCCATCCCCTCCACCTGTCTATACAGATCATTAGTCAGGGAGGTCACCAAGAACCTGATGGTCACTCTGTCAGAGCTCCAGAGGTCCTCTATGGAGAGAGGAGAACCTACTAGAAAGACAACCATATCTGCAGCATTCCGACAATCAGGCCAGTATGGTAGAGTAACCACTCCTTAGTAAAAGGCACATGGCAGCCCGCCTGATGAGACAAAGATTGAACTCTTTGGTGTGAATGCCAATCATCATGTTTGGAGGAAACCAGGCACTGCTCATTACCAGGCCAATTCCATCCCTACAGTGAAGCATGGTGGTGGCAGCATCATGCTATGTAGATATTTTACAGTGTCAGGAACTGGGAGACTAGTCAGGATAAAGGGAAAAATGACTGCAGCAATGTACAGAGACATCCTGGATGAAAACCTGCTCCAGAGCACTCTTGAACTCAGACTGGGGTGACTGTTCATATATCAGCAGGACAACAACCCTAAGCACACAGCCAAGATATCATTGGAGTGGCTTCAGGACTAGAGATGTTGCGAACGGTTTCCGAACCGTTCGCCGGCGAACATCTCAGAATCTGTGGGCCTTCAACTACTTCCGGGTCGCAATGACCCGGAGTAGTATGCCTGCGCTGCCCGGCGGAGCGCGTCCTAGATCGCGCTCCTTTTGCCGGGCACTTTCTGTGCATGTGCGTGATGTCATGAGTGACGTCACGCTCATGCGCAGAGGGTGCCCGGCAACAGGAGCGCAATCTAGGACGCGCTCCCCCGGGCAGCGCAGGCATACTACTCCGAGTCATTGCGACCCGGAAGTAGTAGAAGGCCCAGAGAGATTCGCCCGGCGAACGGTTCGGGCCATCTCTGTTCAGGACAACTCTGTCAATGTCCTTGAGTGGCCTAGCCAGAGTCCAGACTTGAATCTGATTGAACATCTCTGGAGAGTTCTTAAAACGGCTGTGCATCCCATCCAACCAGATGGAGCTTGAGAGGTGCTACAAAGAGGAATGGTGGAAACTGGCCAAGAATAGTTGTGCAAACCTTGTGGCGTCATAACTATGCAAAAAGACTTGAGGCTGGAAGTGCTGTCAAAGCTGCATCAACAAAGTATTGAGCAAAGGCTGTGAATACTTATGTACATGTGTTTTCTCAGTTGTTTTATTTTCAATAAATGTGCCAAAACCTCAAGTAAACTGCTTTCACTTTGCCATTATGGGGTGTTGTGTGTAGAATTCTGAGGGGAAAAAATGAATTTATTCCATTTTGGAATAAGTCTGTAGCATAACAAAATGTGAAAAAGTAAGGCGCTGTGAATACTTTCTGGATGCACTGGAGATTGTAACATGTGGGAAATTTTTTACTCTATGTCAGATTTTTTACTCTATGGCCTCGATTCATCATTCTCTTTGAGATAACTTTTTCCAGTTTGTTAAATTACCGAATTCGAAGTTTAGCGATTTCTAGTTGTATTCATCAAGGTTTTTCCTCATTCGGTGTGAATTCGATAACAATTCGGTAACCATTCGGTAACGTGTCGATATTTCCATTTTACAGTGGTACTTTAACACAAGGCCATAAGATTCCCATGGAATTGTGGGTAAAAGGCAGTCCTTTGAGCACTACGTAGCAACATTCTGAATAGGGCTTTACACCTGGACCAGGATTCTGAAAGTGGTTGGGACAATCCCACAATTTGATAGGAGCCTTTTCTAAAAAATTATAGTGCAGCTAGCAAATTAGTTAACCATGACACTGCCTGTGTTCTCTTACAAGATGATTCAAGAGAAATGCAGATGTCGTGTTATAGCAAATAAATCTATTCTCTTACAAATTTATATGGCTGCAGACCTTATTCTTGCCCTTCTGCGCCTTTGAATCACTCTCAGCTGATACATAACCACTTCAAATGGCTCCATCTTCTCTGTCAGCAATGATCTGACAGGAATAACGACAGAGCAGTGAAGGAAATAACGAATCCTAAATGTAACGCTAAACCACACCCACTTTTTTTTTTCATGAATTGCACTTTATTCCGTTTTAGCGAATCGTTACAGAATCGTTACCGAATGTTCGCTAACAGCTGTAGATAACTTTGATGAATCCTGAAATGAAGTTAACAAATTCGGTATTTTACCAAACTGTTGTTAACAAATTTGCTAAGTGTTGATGAATCGAGGCCATTGTCAGATTTTTTACTCTATGTCAGATTTAAAGTGGACCCAAACTCTTGCACAGGACAGAAGGAAAACAGAGAAATGCACCCTGTGTGTATTCAGAGAGTTTAGGCCAATACCTCCACATTTGTGTCTAATCTCAAGATGCAATTTGATCCTCCCCTGTGTCACATGACAGCCTATGGCAGATAAGCAGATACGCCCATTTGAAAGCACAGACTGTAAACAATATGTCTGCTTCCATGAATCAGGAAGTACACTGCAGATTTATTTTAGGATTTGTATCAGCTGTAACAAAGAACTGTTTTTTTGTTTAAAGGTTATTATGCTGTTGTGTATTTTTTAGAGCAGAGAGGAAGTTGTGAGTTCAGGTCCGCATTAAAGGGAACCTTAACTGAACGGGGGGTAAAGAGTTTCACTTACCTGGGGCTATTACCAGCCCCCTGCAGCAGTCCTGTGCCCTCGGAGCCGCTCTGGAATCCTCCGGTCCCTCGCTGTCACTTAGTTTCGTTTTTGACGACTCACCAGTCGGCCGGCCGCCATGCGTATTATTGGATGCATTCCCTACTGCAATTAGCGCTGTAACGTGTAGCGTATTTTTGTACGCGTTGCAGTCCGCACCAGCGCTAATTGCAGTAGGGAATGCGTCCAATAATACGCATGGCGGCCGGCCGACTGGTGAGTCGTCAAAAACGAAACTAAGTGACAGCGAGGGACCGGAGGATTCCAGAGCGGCTCCGAGGGCACAGGACTGCTGCAGGGGGCTGGTAATAGCCCCAGGTAAGTGAAACTCTTTACCCCCCGTTCAGTTAAGGTTCCCTTTAAGGGCTCTCGAGGAAACAGTGACACACATATTCCACTCCAATCTGTCGTGAGCTTCAAACACTCAAAGTCCCTACAGCAAGACAGGAAACACAGGCAGAGAGTCATACAGGCTGGAGACACAGCGGTGAGTGATTTTCGGATCATTTTCACTTTTAAAAAAATGTTCCCATTAACTAAAATGGGAAAATCATGTCAAAATTGCTGCAAAATTGTCACTATCGTGATTTTCCCCCCAAAAAATTGCGATTTAGACTATTTTGCCACGATTTTAGTTTCAAAGATTTTTTGTTGAAAAATAAAGAAGAGATGGTCTCTAGCAGTCAGTAATTACAGGGAACCAATGCAGACAGCAAGAATAATGAGCAAGAGAAACATATTCTACAACTGAGTAGCAGAAATGTGCATGTCAATCAAAACAAAGAAGGCAAATGAACTCATTAACCTCCCTGGTGGTATGACCACTTTTGGATTTTAGGGTCTAACAGCAGGAAAAAAAGCACACCGCTGAGAGATCTTCAGCAGCTCTGCACATTACTCACCACCCTGGGATCAAGCAATGCAATTCTCCCTCCATCCACCGGCACTCTATTCCTATAGTGAGATCTCCATCGGCCATCGTAACGACAGACGGTGATCTCACTCGAGGGAGTGAGAGCCTCCCAGGACCAAAAGAAGAATGGCTGCTGGCGTCTGAATCCTGAGGGAGGTGAGTTGAAATGTCACAACGCTACACTCTTTATCCATACCTCCTGGTGACTACCACGAGTCAGGCTTGGGGTTGCCCCTCTGAGCTTCGGATCTCCAGCCCGAGTCTTACTCGGGGTTACCACCAGCGAGGTACCAGCAAATTTAGAACCAAAACACTAATGGCAGAGAGATGTGGACTAGGCCAGGTTTGGCGTGTGCCGGATTCTCAAAACACTCGATAGGGCAAAACATAACATTCAACATTACCACAACATGGTGAGAGGGGAGATTAGAAGAAAGTGGGGCAATTGCTCTGGGCCCCGCTCCTAAAGAGGGCCCTGCACCCTCTGCAGGATCCTCGGATTTCTCCATGACAGTTAGCAGCAGGGTGTCAGTTGCGGTGCACACTGGGTGTAGCCATGACCAGGGGGATGCTTGGGGAGGCTATAGCACCCTCTTAATTACCTGCAGCCAGCACCAGCTTCCTGACTCCTGCGGCTGCCAAAGTGCATTTAGTTAGAGCAGTTAGGAGTGCTGTTCGGCGGCTCCTCCTCCCTCCCCACAGACTTACACAGTAATCTACACAGATGTCAGCATCAAGCGTGTGTACGCTGACCTGACGTCTGTTTCGAGTGTGACACGGCGGGAAGACCTGGATGGAGTGATGCACGAGGCTGGAGAGCTTGATGGGGGAGCTGAGCTGACACACATTCCAAGTGTGCAGCTTGAAGCACAGGGCAGAGGAGGAAAGCTGATCAGCCAGCTGTGAATAGGACAGGGGACTGTATACCTATATCCTTCCCAGCAGCGAGTGCCGCTGCTGAAGTGAAGTCTGAAGAGGGGATGAAAGTAGAGAAGATGTGCTGCAGGTGTCTGTGGTGCAGACTGGAGTTGCTGGGAGCAGTGGTTCCACAGAGGAAAAAGGAAGAAGGCAAGCTTGTGAGTGACTGCAGTGATGATCTTTTTTTTGCCCAAATATTCTGGTTTATTTTCTGACCATTTATGTCATTTTTATTGTGTTTTCTCTATGGTCTGATTCAAATCTGTTATTGTAAAAATGCTCTTAATTTTTTTAAAGAAAACTCACATAAACACATGGTTTAATATGCTTTTTCTTGCATTCTGTCCATCTCCGTATTCCCACCCCAGTGCGTCTCTGATAGTATGTTCCCACAGTATGTACTCATAGTCTAATGTCTTACCATATTGGTATCATGTATTTACATAGCACTGACATCTTCTGCAGCACATTACAGAGTACATAGTCATGTCACTGACTGTCCTCAGAGGAGCTCACAATCTAATCCTACCATAGTCATAGTGTAATGTCCTACCATATTATTATTATGTATTTACATAGCACTGACATCTTCTGCAGCACATTACAGAGTACATAGTCATGTCACTGACTGTCCTCAGAGGAGCTCACAATCTAATCCTACCATAGTCATAGTCTAATGTCCTACCATATTATTATTATGTATTTATATAGCACTGACATCTCCTGCAGCGCTTTACAGAGTACATAGTCATGTCACTGACTGTCCCCAGAGGAGCTCACAATCTAATCCTACCATAGTCATAGTCTAATATCTTACCATATTGGTATTATGTATTTATATAGCACTGACATCTTCTGCATTGTTAAGGCCGGGCATACACGGCTTGTTCCTGTGCTGGAATCGAGCCGCTGGCTCGATTCCAGCTCGTCCCCGCAGGCGCCCGGATCGATTCCCGCTCATCCCTGCAGGAACTTCTTTATCAGCGCTTCGTTTTTTCTTTTGTCCTGCCCGCTGGTATCGAGCGCGGAATCGATCCGGCGGGGTATCGGACAGGTTGGAAATTATCAATCGAGCCATCAGCGGCTCGATTGATAATTTCAAATGAACCGTGTATTCCCAGCATTACAGAGTACATAGTCATGTTACTGACTGTCCTTAGAGGAGCTCACAATCTAATCCTACCATAGTCATAGTCTAATGTCCTACCTTATTATTATTATGTAATTAAATAGCAGTGACATCCTCTGTACCACTTTGCAGAGAACATAGTCATGTCACTGACTGACTGTACTCAGAGGGGCTCACAATCTAATCCTAATCTAATCATAACCGGAGTACCTGGAGGAAACCCACACAGATGGGGGGGAACATGCGAACTCCTTGCTGATGTTGGCCTGGCTGGGATTCAAACTGAGGACCCAGCACTGCAATGTGAGAGTGCTAACCATTAGGTATGTTTGTGCATATATATATATATATATATACATACACATACATGTATACAGCATATATGTGTCTCTAGGCCCCAGGCACTCTAAGGCCGCCTCTGGACCCGAGCTTTCACAATGGGAACTAGATAGCTCATCAGGCTCACTCAAAAAGGGCCTTATTTCAGACACACACGTCTCTATGGTACCATTTTCTTTCCAACTTCACTCCCTCAAAAATGACCTCCATCCAGACTCTCATAAAAGGCTATAGGAGGCCTCTAGAGGCTGTTATATTTACAAAAGGAGGTACTGATATATCTCTGTTGAAGAGCGGACATTTCTCCACCTGTCTAATCTTCTTATGATGCATATTGCATAGTATTTCCTGTAATCCAACAAATGTAATTTCACTGCAGAAACACTATTTCAATATCACATGACACAGGAAAAGGAGGTTTCTACTTAAAAGGGAGTTGAAAATTCATATAAAATAAATAAATGAAAATCATATTATCTGATAGCAAATTAATTATCCCCCTTACCTATCCAGTCTGCAGTATTTTTCTCTGGCAGGTCTGGCAGGTTTAGTAGATATTTGCCCAATAAAATATAAAAAAAATTATTTGCTTTATTTCCAGCTTGTGAGGATAACACTGACATCACTTCCTCCCTTTCTTTTGTCTTTCATGGACTTTGTTCCTGTTCCCAGGGTCATTTCTTGGGCAGTGCGGGCAGGGCGACCGCCCTGGGCGCAGACAGGCAAGTAGAAGGGGAGCGCAGGCAGAAGGACATAACCACTAGGGAGCTGGTAGCGAATGGAAGAAGATAGAAGATTACCAGTGCAATCACCTTCCTTGACTCCTCCTGGTCATCTTCACGTCACCACCATGTAATGACACCTGATGTCCTGTAGCGGCACTGCAGGCTGTCAGTGCGCAGCGCCCATGGAGCAGTCGGCTTTCCGGGCTCTCTTCACCTGTGTGTTCTCCTGGTCCCTGCTACCTCCTGGATGAGCGGCTGGTCACTAGTAAGTAGGCAGATCTACTTGTGACCTGTGGCTGTGTGACTGTCCCTAAAAAGTAAGGGTTCGTGAGTCCACGGGTGGGGGGGAAGGGGGCGCAATTTTTACACTCTCACCCTGGATGCAATTTAGACTAGAAAGTGCCCTATCTGTTCCCCTCCCTCCTTGCATGATTGATGTCCCTCCCGGGGTAGGAGGTGAAAACATGTTGCCTAGGAAACAGGGAAGGTCACTCCTGAGCATGTCAGGAGAGAGTTACCAGCACACAGGAGGTGGTGTGAGAAGATACACACACAGCAAGGACATTTTCCTCTGCTTGTGCGGCTGTTAGCGCTGGTGGGGGAGGGAGATACTTTGTAGGAAGTTTCTGAGGAGCCCTGCAGGGTCCCTGAGACTCCTCATTTTCACAGTAGGTTTGAACCCCCCCCCCCCCCCCCCCAACACACACACACACTAAATGTATTAAATTTGAGTCACAGAATCTCTGGAACCATGGCTCCTACAGACCCCAAATTTGTAGGGTAACGAGGGGCCCCCCGATCTGCTGCTACACCAAATTACAGAGTTCTAGATCGGTTTATTATTATTATTTATTTATAAAGTGGCAACACATTCCGTGGCGCTGTACAAAGTAGGAATACAAACAAGGGATACATAATGATACAGACAATGATATACATCAATTATGGACACTGGTACAAAATACAGAACTGCTGATTACAATATCATATGTAACATGATGACTAAAATGTATAACAGAATGCAAGCTATGAAATGAATAACATTCCAAGACACAAAAGGCCCTTGCGAGCTTACAATCTAAAGGAATGGGGTGGAAACAAGAGGTGGGGAAGTATACAGAATACGTACAGGCAGTGCGCGATTAGGTTATTTAGTAATGTATATGTGATAACTCTGGAACAAGCAGTGCTGGAAATCTACAATATGGCACGGGGGTCCCCTCACTATCCTGTAAATGGGGGGAATGTAGGAGGCGGGGCTGGGGGGATATTTAGCATGAAATGTAATGAATGAGGGGTGCATCTTTCCGCACATGCACAAATCTCCGGTGACCAGCAGCCATTCTCTCTCCTCCACTGCTAATTCTCCCCATACTTTCCCACCGCGCTGACAGAATAATACAAATACCCACAATGCCTCTGGCTGAGCTAGCTTCCTGCTACACAGCAACAGTACCCATAAGAGCTGGGGTTACAAACTCCATCTATAGGGGCACTAATAGGGATCTATTTATTCAGGAAAGGGGGCTACACTTATTATTTTGACTTTATTTTCATTTTTTCACAGTTTCAGCCCTCTGTAAAAGCTCAGACAGTGATACACACACAAATAAACCACAAATACGAGCTTCACATAATTTTCATTAAAGGACAAGTGTAACAAGAGTGATATGGAGGCTGCCATATTTACTTCCTTTTAAACAATACCAGTTGCCTGGCAGCCCTGCTGGTCTTTTCAGCTGCAGTACTGTCTGAATTACACCAGAAACAAGCATGCAGCTAGTCTTGTCAGATCTGACAATAATGTCATCAACACCTGATCTGCTGCATGCTTGTTCAGGGGCTGTGGCTGAAAGTATTAGAGGCAGGGGATCAGCAGGGCTGCCAGGCAACTGGTATTGTTTAAATATAATTAAATATGGCAGTCTCCATATCCCTCTCATTACAGTTGTCCTTTAAAGCGGACCTGAACTCAGAACTCCTCTCTGCTCTAAAAGCTTCACAACAGCATAATAACCTTTATACAAAAAAGCATTTCTTTGTTACAGCTGATACAAACCTTTAAACAAATCTGCACAGTTTCTACTCCCAGATTCATGGAAGCAGACATATTGTTAACCTCCTGTGCTTTCAAATGGACTTATCTGCCATCTCTGCCATACACAGTCATGTGACACAGGGGGAGATCAGATTACAACGTATGATTATACACAAATGAGGGGAATTAGACAGGCTAAACTCTCTAAATACATACAGGGTGCATTCTCTCTGTTTTCCTTCTGTCCTGTGCAAGAGTTCAGGTCCACTTTAAGACTGGAAAACAAAAATACAGAGAGAAAAAAATCTGCTTTCCTCAGCTCAGTCTGGATAAATGGGAGCTTCTAATATTTCTATGTCTGCAGCTCACATAAGGTAAATAACAATACAGAACATTCCTGGAGTCTCAAATTCTAGAATTAAATGTAAGGGGGGTTAAATTCTGACTCAGAATTGTACAAAGCAGACATATCAGTGTGACAGAAAATCTAGCTCATTCAGCTCCCAACAAAAACAAATAATTCACTTTTCAGCACTCTCTTCTTATCAAGAGAGTTTTTCAGCCAGATATGTGTTTTGGCTTTTATTTACTCTTCAGGAGAGCCATAGCTGCATGTGACTACAGTTCCTGCCTCATTTGCATAGATATTAACCCGTGTTTAGTAACCATTCTAATGGAAAATATAAAAAGTGTACACAGACAAGTTTAAACTAGGCTTAGTACTATATGTGCCCATATTTATTTCATCATGTCACCTCAGATCAGCGACTTTAACCACTTCACAACTGAGGGGTTTTACCCCTTGAGCACCAAAACAATTTTCACCTTTCAGTGCTCCTTCCATTCATTCGCCAATAACTTTATCACTACTTATCACAATGAAATGAACTATGTCTTGTTTTTTTTCGCCACCAATTAGGCTTTCTTTGGGTGGTACATTATGCCAATAATTATTTTATTCTAAATGTGTTTTAATGGGAAAATAAGAAAAAAATTGGAAACAAAATCATTATTTTTCAGTTTTTGGCCATTATAGTTTTTAAATAAGGCATGCTACCGTAATTAAAATCCACATAATTTATTAGCCCATTTGTACCAGTTATTACACCGCTTAAATTATGCCCCTATCACAATGTCTGGCTCCAACATTTTATTTGGAAATTAAGGTGCATTTTTTCAGTTTTGCGTCCATCCCTAATTACAAGCTCATAATGTATAAAGTAACAGTAATATACCCTCTTGACATACATATTAAAAGAGTTCAGTCCCTAAGGTAACTATTTATGTTAATTTAAAATGTAAAAATGTCTATGTATTTAAAAAAAATGCTTTTAAATGTAGTTGTTTTACTTTTTGGCAACAAGATGGCCTCAGTCATTTTTTTTTTTACCCATCCTGTAAGTATGTACGCTTACAGGAAGTGTAGTGAGGATGGGGACTTTTTTTTTCAGAATGATCACACAGCTTCTCATAGAAGCCACCATTCATTACTGTGGGGACTTAGATCAATTAATAGGAACAGCGTTCGGGCGGCGGTGGGCGGGAGCGAGCGGGAGCACAGACAGCGGCGGGTTGTACGTATATCTACTCCCCATGTGCAAAAGTAAAGTTTAAAGGGGCATAGATATACTGTACATGGGCGGAGAAGTGGTTAATGCTTTACAAACCAAAACACTGAGTGAAATGAGAGAGTCCTCAAGACACTGTGTAATTTTGCTTCCTTGTGAAAAAAAAAAAAAAAGAGAGACAGAGTGTATAAAAACACCTTTGCCACACTCAACACAAGTACTTGATAAGTGGTGACTTACATTGACATTCCCCACACTCAGCACCTGAAAATAGGGCTTCTCAAAAGGTAAGATTTCTCATGGTTAGACAAGGATTGCTTTCTGTGCAAAACATTTCCCACACTCAGCACATGAATTAGAATTCTCATAGGTGTGAGATCTCTCATGGTTCATAAAACATGCTTTACATCCTCAACATTTCCCACACTCAGCACACGACTATGGCTTTTCACCAGTGTGAGTTCGCTCATGTCTGACAAGATGTGATTTGCTAACAAGACATTTCCCACACTCTGCACATGAATATGGCTTTTCACCAGTGTGAGATCGCTCATGTCTGACAAGATGTGATTGGCAAACAAAACATTTCCCACACTTAGCACATGAATAAGGCTTTACACCAGTGTGAGTTCTTTCATGTCTGACAAGGTTCCATTTATGCCCAAAACATTGCCCACACTCAGCACATGAATAGGGCTTCTCCCCAGTGTGAGATCGCTCATGTGTGACAAAATGTGATTTGCTAATAAAACATTTCCCACACTCAGCACATGTATAAGGCTTTTCACCAGTGTGAGTTCTTTCATGTGCGACAAGGTTCCATTTATTCCCAAAACATTTCCCACACTCAGCACATGAATATGGCTTCTCACCAGTGTGAGATCTCTCATGTTTAACAAGGCTTGATTTACTTCCAAAATATTTCCCACACTCAGCACATGAATAGGGCTTCTCGCCAGTGTGAAATCTCTCATGAATGACAAGCTGTGATTTATGTGCAAAACAATTCCCACACTCCGTACATGAATAGGGCTTCTCACCAGTGTGTAATCTCTCATGTCTGACAAGCTGTGAATTACGTGCAAAACATTTCCCACACTCAGCACATGAATACGGCTTCTCACAAGTGTGAGATCTCTCGTGACTAAGAAGATTGGATTTACATGCAAAACATTTCCCACACTCAGCACATGAATAGGGCTTCTCACCAGTGTGAGATCTCTCATGTCTGACAAGCTTTGATTTACATGCAAAGTACTTCCCACACTCAGCACATGAATATGAATTTTCACCAGTGTGAGATCTCTCATGTTTCACAAGGTCTGATTTCCTCACAAAACATTTCCCACGTGTGGAACAGGAATGAGACCCTCCAGCAGGGGTAGAGCTGTGCTGGGTATGGAGCCCCTCAGGGTTAGACAGGTGGTGAGAGGGGTTGGAGGGAATATTTGGGGTAACCAGGATATCTGCAGGAGACTCTTGTCCAGTGACATCATCATCCGTTGTACAGTCTGTGGATACAGAGAGACGAGTCTCTGAGAGGTTCCTGATGCCGGGACTCTGAGCTGCAAATAGAGAAACATCATCACTTCCTGTTAGAGAATTCTGAGGGGAGGAACAATTATCATTAGGGATGGTCAGTGAGCTGCTGATAGTTCCAAGATGGTGCAAAGTTTATGCAGATTACAAATGCAGCCGTTGCACAAATTTGCATACAATTAGCATACAATTTGCACCCTCTCAGTTTTTTTCATGTCAGGGCTGATTAACACTCGGATCGGAAAACGTAAAATTGCAATCACCCAGCTATTGGAATTGCGATTTTGCACCATGAAATTTTAGCAATTTTTCCTTTATTTCGCTTCATGGTTCACATTTAAGAGGATGAGAATAAAATCCTAATTGCCGGTAAAATGCTGCGTGTAGCGTGTTTGTGATTTATGCACATTGCAAGCGCTGCAGTGAGGATAATCCCATAGGGATACATTGGTCACAGCACTTTGCTGATCACCAGCGAGCAACAAATCACTGAAATGTTCACCAAAGCACCCAACTGTGCACCAACCCTCACTGACATCACACGTTATCAGCCTGACTGAGAACTGCAGAAGGTTGTGCTCATTACAGGCGGCCAATCACATGACTACAACTGTGCCTTGCATGCTAATTTTATATAGCTTGGAATTAAGACAATTAAAAGCATTTTCTGACCAATCTGATTATCTGCATACAATCTGCATGACATTTGCATACATCAGAGTTATTTGCATCTCACTGACTCCTCCCACACCTAAAGCATTGGCCATACATTGAGCAGCAGTGAATGTAGAGCTTGATGAGACAGTGGAAGCAATGTGTTACTCCTGTGACAACAGACCTACCGTATATTCCGGCGTATAAGACGACTGGGCATATAAGACGGCCCCCCCAACTTTTCCAGTTAAAATAGAGTTTGGGATATACTTGCCATATAAGACTACCCCTCTTCCAACATACACCAAATAAACATTTTTAAAAATCGTATACTGGTGCTATGTATGAACAGGTACTGGTGTTGTACTGTCTTTGGTACCCAGTATAACAGTATATAGTCAATTGACTGGTTGGATTGGTCAACTCTCCCTAAGTGGATTGGTCTGCTCTCCTTGTCTACCCGTTTATCAGAGCGGTATGGAAGAATAGATTGCGCTGTGCCCATAAAACACGCCTCTTTCACCCTTCTGGCCCCGCCCTTGTATCCTATTTACCTCCTTCTCTGCCTCTCAGATCTCGCACATGTGCACCTGCGCCACTTCACTGCAGTCCTCAGCAGCGAGTTCTGAGAGGTGGTAACAGGATAGGGCGTATCACCCGGCATCAATGACACCCGGCGTATAAGACGACCCCCAACTTTTCAGAAGATTTTCAAGGGTTAAAAAGTAGTCTTATACACAGGAATATACAGTATATGTACTTATAGCAAGAGATCTGTGTTATGTTTGTAGAGCAATGTGGTGTCACTTCCACATTCTTATTACCGCTGTATTCCTCATCTGAGAGGTAAGATGATGATCACCTTATAAAATATACAGAGACAAAGGGAGCCCAAATTGTGTAGTATTAATGCCGAGTTGGTGATGTGCGAAGTGTAAAGGGAATAACAAAATAAGGCTGCATGTTAGGGCACCAGCCATATAGGCATGTGGAGAAATCTGTTTCCACTCGGCTCCCCAGGGCTTCCTCTAGGTCTTGGTCACACTCTTGATAAAGCTATAGTTGGTGGGACAGGCTTGGTGGCCCTCCTGGTGAGGAGGTGACAATGCAAAGGGGAGAAAGAGGCGCCAGGAGCAGATAAAATTGTTTAAGACTAATAAAGTTAAGACGGGGAGGGGCGTCGCTTGACTTCGCTCAGAGCAGATGCAGGCACCATAGTTCAGTGGACGTTCCCCGACTAAGCCTTTCAATCCCCCTCTGTAGTCAGAAAACCTGTCGCTATTTCTCCCCATGTGCCGCAGGAAAACAAGAGGATGGGTCAGAAATGAGGGAAAGTGAATGCGGACCTACTGATCCCCGACATCTTCTCCAGGAAGACAAAGGGCCTCTCTTCCCAAGATGGTGCAGCAGCTCCATCCTCAGCATCCTCCCCAGACCAAAGACAGCAGCTACACGAGGGCACTATCATTAAATCGGATGTGCAGCATATGTTCCAGAACCTGGAGGAGGTGATTGAAACTACAAATGCAGCTACAGTGAAATAGATTCGCTCTGGAATCTCTGTGATTGATAACAGGCTGCATGAACTGGAGGAAAGCTTGGAGAGGGTCCCGGCTTTCTGCTCCCAGTCTGACTCAGACATAAAGGAGATCAGGTCAGAGATTACTTTTATTAGTTTAGTTTAGTTTATAAGTATACTGGTTAAGAGTTCTGTCTTTGACATGGGAGACCGGGGTTCGAATCCTTCCTGGCTAGGGTCAGTACTTATTCAGTGAGGTGTTGTTCACACAATGGGCTTGATTTGCTAAGACAAATAGTACGCCTTATCAAAGTTAACATGCCTTATCAGAGTAGCATAGCAAGCGCTCCGAACTTATGCCTGCTAATTGGCAATGGCAAGAGCTCCACTCATCCTACACTGACCCCCTTCAGGTCCAATCACTTTAAAGGACATTATCCCTGCACTTTGAATGGCCCAATAGGCTGCCTGTCAATGCCCAGTACACAGCAGAAAAGGAGGGAAATGAACCCACTGACTCCGACACAAGATTAAATACAGATACGGGTTTCCATTGCAGCTTTTGTTTGTGCATATCGACTGTCAATCCAGGCTGTATTTCTGATATCATTGTTTAACCTCTTGAGGACCGCGGCATTAAACCCCCCTAGTGACCAGGCCATTTTTTGTTAATAGGGCCACTGCAGCTTTAAGGCCAAGCTGCAAGGCCGCACAGCACACAAGTGATCCACCCCCTCTTTTCCCCCCACCAACAGAACTTTGGTGGGGTCTGATCATCCCCTCCAGTGTTTATTTTTTTTTTATAAATATTATTTTTTTAATAAAAATGTGTATTTATTTTTTCATGTTGAATACCCCGCCCACCCTCCCCCTGCTGGCCAATCATTGTGATCGGCTGTCATAGGCTTCAGCCTATGACAGCAGATCACCGCCGACACTCTGGAGGGGACAGCCGTGTCACATGGCTGTATCCAGTACAGCGCTGCCTTAGATCGCAGCGCTGTTCTGCCCTAATAGACGGCGGTATCGCTGTCTAACAGTCTCCGAGCGGCGATCGCCGCACGGAGACTAAAGGCGGGGGGGAGCTCCACCCCCGAGCAGGAGATGCACGCACAGCAATTGGCGTGGAGCAGTCGGCAAGTGGTTAATACAGATGCAGCCAGCCCCTGGTCCTCACCAACAGTAAGTGCCAGGCTCTCCATGCCTCAGCATTCCTGGACCAAAGTGAGCCCTAGAAGACAACAGCAGTCCTAAACAGGATCCATGGCCGGAGCTGGAGACCCTGAAGAGGGCCGAGTATGATGCAAAAATCACTCCCTATCCTCTGTATAGCTATCCTACTGATAGGCTTTCATTAGTGTTGGTCTTTTGAGGTTTCCTGTTTTTACTCCTTGTTTCCGTCTGAAGAGACGCAATGGAAAAACCCCATCACCCGTTACGCCGATGGTTGCTATCAAGTCACACAAGTGTAGTTCTCCTCCTATTGAAGCCATTCACCTGCAGCAGTTCTTTTTAGACTCATTAGCCACACCTTTCAGACTGATAACCTTATCCTGGGCCGATCTGGATCTAACTATGGATCTCGCAAAAATCTATTAACCCTTCGCACTCTCACATGCAAATGTTCAAACAAATGCATTCACAGATTCACTCATCCAGGCACCACTGTTATCCCTACAGCTAAGTTAAAAGCCGGGGTCTTAGTTCACAGAAGAATGCATTCTTATGCTTAGTCACCTATACTGCGCAGAAGTACCCAGGTAAACATAGGTGTCCTAACTCTGGCCCTGTAACATGCATAGTGCAGACATGCAAACACATTCATTGCATCAAACCTATCTAGGGATTAGGAGCACACATCCTGACGTCCTCTCCTGGGACAGATAGCGCATCTTACCAATCGCACAAGAGAGCTAAGGAATGTATCCATGTGCACCATGCACATACACCAGCATAAGCTGTGTGCATGCTGACAAACACATACAGGGGAAGAAGGGAGTGCACTGAATTAGACCCTAGCCACAGGGGTCAGTAACAAGAAAAAAGTACATATATCCAGGCACATCGCCTCTAGTTAGGACATTAAATAAGTGATTAAGGAAAGGTAGGTGCTGAAGGGGGTGTGGCCAGAAAACAGCAAAAATCTGTTAACCCTTTGCACTCTCGCATGCAAATGTTCAAACAAATGCATTCACAGATTCACTCATCCAGGCACCACTGTTATCCCTACAGCTAAGTTATAAGCCGGGTGTGAGAAAACGCGGAAGAGCCGCCGCAAGTGCTCAGAGTGAGGCGGCTGATTCCGCGTCCAACATGGCGACTAACATGCAGGGGCACGCGTCCACTGGCCGGGCGGAGCGCGGAGAAACCGCCGCATGCCCTGTGCACAGGGCGGCGGAATCCGCGTCCGACACGGCAGTCTGTGCGCATGGGCCTGATACTGACAGTGTGGCTGAACGCGGGGAAACCGCCGCATGCTCGGATGGCGGTGCGGCTGCCCCCGCGTTCAAGCCGGCAGGTACATTGCAAGACATGTCTGGTATGGCTGGGACTGATAGTCCACACAGGTTCAGAAGGGCGCGCGCGCTGAGAGGCAGAGTTTATATGACAGCCAGAAGAGAGTCAGCTGACCCACTGGTCAGCTGACGTTTTCAGTAGTTCTCATTGGTCCAGCACTTAGGGGAGGCGCTGGAGAGCGCTTGAGTATATATACTGGGTGCTGGTCATTTCTCTGGTGTCTGGCGTTGCGAACACTACGTGGTAGCACTCAGACCTTGTCAATATCTGTGTTTATCTAGTCAGTTTCCAAGGTGTTGATGATCAAGGAGCTCACACATTAGACTAGGAATTCTGTTATTATCTGTATTATCATCTAGATCAGTTTCCAAGGTGTTGATGACCAGGGAGCTCACACCTTAGCTTAGGCATTGTTGATTATTTGTTATGACCTTCTGCTTGCCTGACTATTCTTCTGATCTCTGATTTTGTACCTTTGCCATTCTGATACTCCGTTGCCAAACTCTGCTTGCCTTTAGATTCTGCATCTGTCTTCTGATACTGTACCTTATCTGTCTGTGTGTTAACGACCTGGCCTGCCCGACCTCGAGAACTATCTTCCCAGTTAGAGAGAGTTCACAGAGCTGTCAGTGACACTCCTCATTGGTGTCACTCACGTTCTGTCCTTCCCACTCCCAGCTTGACTCCTCCCCCGGGAGAGTCCAGGCTAACGAAAGGCACTTGTATTTGTGCAGTACTCCTTACTGCTTCTGTACCTGCTCCTGAGGTGCAGTCCTCAAAGTATTGCTGTTGCACCAAACACTCACTTGTCACTCAGGTGTCCAGAGGTTAGAGATATATCTGATTATCGGTGATACTGCAGATCATCAATAATCTGGTATATATCTGCATTCTCAGTGATACTGCAGATCACCGGTAATCAGACCCTCTCTGTGTTACACCGATCGTTTCAGAACGCCAGACCCAAAATGTAAATGGAAGCACACACTGATCGTCTGGGCGCACTTGCCACTTCAGTGGAAAACATCAACCAAGTGCTGGGTAGTCACAAGACGATGATTGACGCCCTGTCTGGGTCTTTACAAACCCTCCAGACGGCTGTGGATGAGGTGCGATCCCTTCCTAGCTCTGATATACGTATGCCTGTACCTGAGAAATTTTCTGGTCACAGATCTGACTTCTGAAATTTTAGAAGTAGAGTGTTATCTTACTTTGAGTTGAGACCTAGATCCTCAGGAACTATGGCCCAGAGGGTCACATTTATTAAGACTTTGTTATCAGGCGATTCCCAAACTTGGGCGTACAGACTACCCGCTGGAGATTTAGCCTTAACCTCCGTAGACAAATTTTTTAAAGCTATGGCAATCATTTACGACGACCCAGACATTGCCTCGACTTCTGAGCGGAAGCTCAAGTTGTTGCGTCAAGGCAAGAGTCCGGTCGAGGAGTACGCAGCTGAATTTAGGAGGTGGTCAGTTTCAGCCAGGTGGGGCACCTATGCTCTTTTAGACTGTTTTCTATCAGGATTATCAGATGAAGTCTCTGACCTTATGTTAAGTCAGCCTGAACCTAAAACCGTTGATGAGGCCATCTCTGCGGCCATTAAGATCGACCGTAGGTAACGCTATCAAAGGCAGACTCGGGGTAGAAATCAGGTAAAGATGGTGTCCTACGCTGCACCTCCTGTGAATCCACCTCCTCCAGTTTCACTTCCACCTGAGCCAATGCAGATTGGTCGGTCAAGATTGTCCCAGGTGGAGCGGAGACGCAGGATGTCAGAACAGTTGTGTCTGTATTGTGCAGAGGGGGGTCATAGAGTACAGAATTGCCCAAAGAAGTCGGGAAACGCTACTGCCTAGGAGTAGTTGGGGGTAATACCCTAGGCGTACAATTTTTACCCCTAGAAGATAAACGATTACTTCTTCCTTGTACGATTACATGGGAGAATAAATCTGAGGCCTCTGAGGCCTTTGTTGATTCAGGCTCGACAGCCAATTTTATGGATTACGAATTTGCTAAAAAATTGGGTATTCCTCTCACCCCAGTGGAACCACCCATCCAGGTTACGGCAGTGGATGACTCCCCCCTGCAACGAAACCGTCCTCTGTCTCAGACACCAGAGGTGGAAGTCACTATAGGGGTGCTGCACAGAGAGAAGTTGCAGTTTTTTGTGTTACACATGACAACCTCCACAGTCATCCTTGGCATGCCATGGCTACACCTTCACTCCCCTCAGATAAATTGGGCCACGGGTCAGCTAACGAGCTGGTCAGCCCATTGTTTCCATCACTGTTTGGTGAAGGTGGCCTTGGGGCAGACCAGGATTCATGTGGAGGGAGTACCAGAACAATATTCTGAGTTTTCGGATGTGTTTTGTCCCAAAGCCGCTGATAAGTTACCTCCACATCGCCCTTTCGATTGTCCTATTGATCTCCGATCTGGTTGTATGCCCCCCTAGAGGTCATCTCTACAATTTGTCTGGGCCAGAGAAAGTGGCCATGCAGGAGTACATTTGTGAAAATTTAGCCAAGGGGTTCATTCGCCCTTCCCGGTCGCCTGCTGGCGCAGGTTTCTTTTTTGTTAAAAAGAAAGACGGAGGCCTACGGCCGTGTATTGATTACCGAGGTCTGAATAAGATTACAGTAAAGAATCGCTATCCATTACCTTTGATAGACGATTTATTCACGCAGGTCACCAACGCTAAGATCTTCTCGAAATTGGATTTGCGGGGGGCATACAACCTGGTGCGAATTAGAAGGGGCGATGAATGGAAGACGGCCTTTAACACGCCCGACGGGCATTACGAATACCTGGTGATGCCCTTTTGGGTTGTGTAACGCCCCGGCCGTTTTTCAGGAACTAATTAATGAGGTATTCAGGGAGGTGTTGGGCAAATTTGTTCTAGTGTACCTAGATGATATACTTATTTTCTCAAACAACCTCTCTGAGCACAGGACACACGTCAAGTTTGTACTGAACAAGCTAAGACTGAACATGCTTTACGCCAAATTGGAGAAATGCATCTTTGAGAAAACTTCTGTCGCTTTTTTGGGGTACATAATTTCCACCTCGGGTCTTTTGATGGATCCTGCTAAGGTCTCTGCTGTGTTAGAGTGGCCTCAGCCAGTGGGCCTGAAATCCCTTCAGAGATTTTTAGGATTTGCTAATTACTATAGAAGGTTCATAAAGGGATATTCCACTGTCATAGCACCCCTTACCAGTCTCACTAAAAAAAGGGGCAGATACTAAAAACTGGTCCCCAGAGGCTCTGGTTGCTTTCTCCACTTTAAAAGAGCTGTTTTGCTCTGCGCCCATTCTGAGACACCTCTTTCCCCTTCATTGTTGAGGTAGACGCCTCAGAGGTTGGAGTAGGGGCTGTGCTGTCTCAGCGTTCTGGGTTGCAGGGAAGATTACATCCGTGTGCCTATTTCTCTCGTAGGTTTTCACCAGCAGAGAAAAACTACGATATAGGCAACAGGGAACTGCTGGCGATTAAATTGGCCTTCGAAGAATGGCGCCATTGGCTAGAAGGAGCAGAACATACTATTACGGTTTACACAGATCACAAAAATTTGGAATACATTGAGGGGGCTAAGAGATTGAGCCCCCGTCAGGCTCGGTGGTCTTTGTTTTTCTCAAGATTTAGGTTTATAATTACGTACACTCCCGGTAGTAAAAATGTTAAGGCAGATGCCCTGTCCAGATGCTTTGAGCCAGAGACAGCACAGCCCTCAGACCCAGAGACTATTATTCCACAGAAGATTGTGTTGGCAGTCATGGAAACTTGGAAAGACTGGAGGGAGACTTTGGGTCCTTTTCAACAGGATGTTCCTGAGGGAAAGCCGGAGGGGGTTATGTTTGTGCCACTACCCTTTCGCCTCCAAATATTGCAAATGTTCCACTCGCACAAGAATGCTGGACATCCTGGGGCCTCTAGAACACAGGATTTGGTTGCTAGGTGTGCTTGGTGGCCTTCTTTGGCAACAGACTGCAAGGAGTATGTAAGGGAGTGTGCAGTATGTGCAAAGAGTAAACCCTCCCGTCTGGCACCTGTAGGAACTTTGCAGCCTTTGCCCACCCCGAGTAAACCGTGGACCCACTTGTCCATGGATTTTGTGGGGGAACTTCCGAAGTCTGAGGGCATGTCAGTCATTTGGGTGGTAGTCGACCGCTTCAGTAAAATGGCCCATTTTGTGCCCTTGAAAGGACTCCCCTCGGCCCAGGAACTGGCCGATCTTTTCATCATCCACGTTTTCCGACTACATGGTATTCCGGAAAACATAGTGTCAGATCGGGGAGTCCAATTTATTTCTAGATTTTGGAGGGCATTTTGCCATCAAATGGGCATGGATCTGTCATTTTCATCGGGCTACCACCCACAGACCAATGGTCAGACTGAGCGAGTGAATCAGTCATTAGAACAATTCTTAAGATGTTATGTTGCGGATGCGCAAAACGATTGGGTCAAATTCTTGCCGTTCGCAGAATTTGCGCACGATAATTTGAAAAGCTCTTCCTCTGGATTTTCGCCATTTCAGGTGGTGACTGGAAAGTTGCCCAAGTTCTCCCCATTGCCAGTAGCTTCCACTCCGTTTCCAGCTCTGGAGGCTTGGCAAAGATCATTTAAGGACAATTGGGAGATTGTAAAGAATAATTTGGAAAGAGCTTTTCAAAGTCAGAAAGGTCAAGCTGACAAAAGACGGTCTTTAGAGTGGAAGTTCCGACCAGGAGATTTGGTCTGGGTGTCCACACGTCATTTGACCCTGAAACAACCCTCGGCCAAGTTGGGTCCCAGGTTTGTGGGTCCTTTTCCAGTTACCAGGAAGATCAATAATGTTACTTATGCCATTGGTCTTCCTGCCAGCATGCGTGGGGTTAGATCCTTTCATGTGTCCCTGCTTAAACCCGCAGTCCATGTAGGTGCCACTCCTCCTCCTCCTGTGATGGTAGATGACCAACCTGAGTACGAAGTAGAGAAAATTTTAGACTCACGTTTAGTACAGAACTCAGTACAGTATCTAGTTCACTGGAAAGGGTATGGTATTGAGGAAAGAACATGTGTACCTGAATGTCGCATGCATGCGGACAAATTGAGAAGAGAGTTCCACGCTTTGTATCATGAGAAACCTGGTAGGAGCTGTCCGGAGTCCACTCCTCAGGGGGGGGGTACTGTGAGAAAACGCGGAAGAGCCGCCGCAAGTGCTCAGAGTGAGGCGGCTGATTCCGCGTGCAGGGGCACGCGTCCACTGGCCGGGCGGAGCGCGGAGAAACCGCCGCATGCCCTGTGCACAGGGCGGCGGAATCCGCGTCCGACGCGGCAGCCTGTGCGCATGGGCCTGATACTGACAGTGTGGCTGAACGCGGGGAAACCGCCGCATGCTCGGATGGCGGTGCGGCTGCCCCCGCGTTTAAGCCGGCGGATACATTGCAAGACATGTCTGGTATGGCTGGGACTGATAGTCCACACAGGTTCAGAAGGACGCGCGCGCGCTGAGAGGCAGAGTTTATATGACAGCCAGAAGAGAGTCAGCTGACCCAGCTGGTCAGCTGACGTTTTCAGTAGTTCTCATTGGTCCAGCACTTAGGGGAGGCGCTGGAGAGCGCTTGAGTATATACACTGGGTGCTGGTCATTTCTCTGGTGTCTGGCGTTGCGATCACTACGTGGTAGCACTCAGACCTTGTCAGTATCTGTGTTTATCTAGTCAGTTTCCAAGGTGTTGATGATCAAGGAGCTCACACCTTAGACTAGGAATTCTGTTATCTGTATTATCATCTAGATCAGTTTCCAAGGTGTTGATGACCAGGGAGCTCACAGCTTAGCTTAGGCATTGTTGATTATTTGTTATGACCTTCTGCTTCCCTGACTATTCTTCTGATCTCTGATTTTGTACCTTTGCCATTCTGATACTCCGTTGCCAAACTCTGCTTGCCTTTAGATTCTGCATCTGTCTTCTGATTCTGTACCTTATCTGTCTGTGTGTTAACGACCTGGCCTGCCCGACCTCGAGAACTATCTTCCCAGTTAGAGAAAGTTCACAGAGCTGTCAGTGACACTCCTCATTGGTGTCACTCACGTTCTGTCCTTCCCACTCTCAGCTTGACTCCACCCCCAGGAGAGTCCAGGCTAACGGAAGGCACTTGTATTTGTGCAGTACTCCTTACTGCTTCTGTACCTGCTCCTGAGGTGCAGTCCTCAAAGTATTGCTGTTGCACCAAACACTCACTTGTCACTCAGGTGTCCAGAGGTTAGAGATATATCTGATTATCGGTGATACTGCAGATCATCAATAATCTGGTATATATCTGCATTCTCAGTGATACTGCAGATCACCGGTAATCAGACCCTCTTTGTGTTACACCTATCGTTACACCGGGGTCTTAGTTCACAGAAGAATGCATTCTTATGCTTAGTCACCTATACTGCGCAGAAGTACCCAGGTAAACATAGGTGTCCTAACTCTGGCCCTGTAACATGCATAGTGCAGACATGCAAACATTCGTTGCATCAAACCTATCTAAGGATTAGGAGCACACATCCTGACGTCCTAACTATGGATCTCGGGGACTGGACCCAACACTGCCTGGGCTCAGCATACAGTGCTTCGTCCCCCAATAATAGCAGCTTTTTTTGGGGCAGCTTATGTTAATCTTGTTAGAGATATGGACCGGTTATAGCTCTCCCTTGGCTTCCAGCCAAATTATTTTATGTTTGTTCATCTCTTATTTTTATGGTTTTCTGTTTTACTGACTTCAAATATTTTTATTGATAAATCTTTATAGCAACACCAACCAGGAGACTCTGCGTTTGGTCCTACTGGGCTCAGTATATCACAGGTGCACACTTGGCCAACAGACAGACTCTCTGGTTGGTTTGGACAGACAGAAGCGCAGAGACGGTTGACATCACTTATCTCGCAATTGGACCCCTTTCTCTCCCGTCTCTCTACTGCTTAAAGACTTAAATTTGCCTTTTAGTATCTCCATCGAATTGATGGCTGCTCACACAAACTAATAGTCCTGGGGCATGTTCCCCTCCCAATAGCCAGCAGTGTCCTCCTAAAAGTCAATCCACACCCTCAGTCAATGTTGTCACTCATAATGTAAAAGGGCTTAACTCGCCCAACAAGAGACGTTTAGCTAGCCTTTAATATAAAGATATGCCGGCACATATTGTCATGCTGCAACAAACCCACTTTAAAGCGGGATTGGCACCATAAAAATCAAAATTTCAACAGCAACTGGTCTGAGTGTATTCAATGATAAAGATGCTAATCCTGCATTTAAAACTTTTTCTACTGTTATGGTTTGGAGTTATCACATACCTTAGGAGCACTGGCCCTTTAATTGCCAATGCCATTGGCTGGCAAAACAGTTGCATGCTGGGGCAGTCTTTTTATCTATAACATATTCCTTCTCTTCTCTTTATTTCCCCCTACTTCTAATGACATAAGACAGAGCACTTCCTAGTATAGACCTCAGTGGGAGTGTCTGAAGACTCTGGGAGGAGGGAGGGTAACAAATACACAATTAGCAAGAGGAGAAACAAGAGAGAGGGAGGAAATGATGTCAGGATTAGCTTCATTCAAAAGTAACCAAGATGGAAACTGTCTAGTATAGGATTTTCTGTTTTTCCTTTATAAAATTCACAGGAATCACAACGTGGACAGTGCAATACATCTGTTATGTAAGCAGAACTAGTATTTATCGACATATATGTGGTTTTTTTTCTAGGTTAGCATGGGTGTCACTGGTTCTTTAAGATACATAGAGAACCCAAATACTGTCACTGAGCCTATCCAACTGCCTTCTATGCCTCTGTACCACAGGAAAAAAAAGGGTGGCAGTTATATTATTATTTATGATAAAATAATGATAACAGGAGTGACCGACAACACAAAATAGGTAATAAGCAATAAGATACACAATGCCAGATCATACACTGAAGTAGCAGTCTCAATAATAAGTTCCCATTATTCTGTGATCAGAGTGCACAATCAAGTATGATACACAAGGAGAGAGGGTTGTGCCAGTCTAGGCCAGGAACATTTTTGGCTGAGTGAGCCATAAACGCCACATATTTTAAAATGTATTTCCCAGAGAGCCATACAATATGTTTCAAACTACGACAGTGTGCATGCGCAGCAGAGGGCTCACATCCCTGTTGCCATGGTAATGTGTTTACAGTTGATCTGCCAGACAGCGGAAGTGTCAGACACGTCTTCAGCTTCTCTTGGGTTTCAGCAACATCAGCGATTTCCCTGAGAGCCAGACAGGAGAAATACCGACTAACAGCTTGTACAATTAGCTAGTGGACTTGGGGGTTGATTCACTTTGTAGGACGAGATCCCACACTTTGGCCCAATAGGCTGCCTGTCGAGTGACAGGCAGCCTATTGGGCCAATAAAAGTGCAGGGATCTCGTCCTACAAAGTCACTGAACCTGACAGGGTTTAGAGTGGCACAATTGGAGCAGCTGTTGGTTTTGGGGGGAGTGTGAGTAAGTTAGAAGTGCACGCTACAGCAGTAACATGCCTACTTTGAAAATTTTACTTGCGCTGCTTGAGCAGTGTAGCTTAGTGAATCAACCCCTACTGATTTGTCTGTGAGCCAGATGTAGCCATCAAAAGAGCCACATCTGTCTCCCGAGCCATAGGTTCCCTACCCCTGGTCTAGGGGGAGGGGTGGTGACACGAATGGAGCAGAGATATTACATAAGAGCCTTATGTTCAACTTCATCAAGATCATTAGAGGTGAGGATGGAAGGTTTATATGTTTATAATTGTCTATGCCCCATCAGTGGGCCAGAAATATGTCTCTCATTACTTACATAAAATAAATAAAATACCCAGAATAATGTAAACTTGTATTATCAGCACTACCACTCCAGTGTATGATCTGGTATTGTGTATCTTATTACTTATTACCAGTTTTGTGTTGTTTAGCTGCACGGTGGCATAGTGGCTTTCACCTTGCAGCGCTGGGTCCTCGGTTTGAATCCCAGCCAGGTCAACATCTGCAAGGAGTTTGTATGTTCTCCCCGTGTCTGTGTGGGTTTCCTCCGGGCACTCCAGTTTCCTCCCACATCCCAAAAACATACAGAAAAGTTAACTGGCTTCCCCCTAAATTAGCCCTAGATTACGATTCAAACACTACATGATACATACATAGACATACGGCTATGGTAGGGACTAGATTATGAGCCCCTCTGAGGGACAGTTAGTGACAAGACAATATATACTCTGTACAGCGCTGCGTAATTTGTTGGGGCTATATAAATACTTCAATAAAAAATAGCTCTCCATAGGAAGGGCAAGATGATTATTTTGGGTGATTGTAATGCCTCTCTGGGTTCTGGCCCACCGGCTCTCACAGATGATCCTCAGTTTATTATTGATACTAACCTATGGGATGTCTGGAGAGCACATCGTCCCACAGCAAGGCTGTTCAAACTTTGTGTGGCCTGGGATGCACGCTGCGGACTACATTTCTTCAATTCCTCTCCTCCTCCCCCCTCCCTCCCTGCAGAGTTGCAAGCGGGCAGTAACAGAGGGTTAAAGTGAACCTCCGGACTAAAAATTAACTCAGCAGCACTGAAAAGGCTTGGTGTTTCTTTAACAGTTTCACAGCATCAGAACTTTGTTTCTCTTATACAAGCCTCATTTTTAGCTGCACAGAAGAAAACTGCCCGGGCTTTTTTCCCCTTATGCTCTGCAAAGCATTATGGGGTTTCTGATGTTATTGTTCTCGTTCTGCTGTTTTGGTGCAATTCTTTTTTTTTTTTTTACATTTTGAATTTGACATTTGAAGCCGAGTGCATGCAGCTGGGAGGGGTAATCAGGACACAGGACAGTTGGAACTCTGTCTCCTGCTCCTTGTCACCTCCTTCCAGCCAAAAAGATGGCTGCCCCCATGACAAAGATGGCAGCCTCCATGAATCACAAACATTTGCCTGTTCTTTTAAAACAGGGTGGGTAAGAAATTATATTACCTATCTATTCTAATTAACATAACTAATGTAACTTGATGACAGTATGTTTGTTTAGGCTGAAGTTCCCCTTTAAAACTAACCTGATCGACGATTCCAGTGTCGCATCTCCATGGCAACGGGGCATCACATGACACGCTGCTGGGATGTGTCGGCATATTACATGCATATACATCGCATAACCGGCCCGCAGGCCGTAGTTTGCCCAGCGCTGTCCTAGAGACGGTAGCACAACTTTTTCCCACACGGGACGGGACTTACTACTGGCTTGACTTCCTATTCATGGATGCATCCCTAAAAAAGAACATCACAGATGCTGTCGAAAATGTCACGGTCAGACCACGCTCTGGTTTAGGCTACACTCAAGTTGGGCTTTAGCTCCAAGGGTGTCGAGGTGGAGGCTTAATGACTCTTTACTATCTAAAACAGAAATAGCGCATTCTGTAAAACAGTTGTTATCTCAACACTTTCAGGCCTCTTTCACAGTGCAACGTTAAAGTCGCACGTTAGAAAATGTTTCAACGCAGACTAACGCACAGCAATACTAAGTCTGTGCGACATTCACAGTGCACACGTTGTGTTTGTGTGTAACGTGTAGCATTATTAGACAGTGCTGCGGGATGTGCGTTTAGTAATAAATCTGCTGCGTTATTTGTGTCGCACATTCTTAGTAATATTTAAAAGAATATAAATCCAACGCATTCTTCGTTTTCGTTCCATCATAAAGAAAACGTCCAAGTTAAAGTCTATAAGCGTTGCGTTAGGGCCACATTATGCAACCTTAACGTCACACCGAAACGCAACGTCCTACTGTGAAGGAGGCCTGAAACTAACTTACTTAGTGACACTTCTCAGGGAATGGGGTGAGCAGCACAAAAGGTGGTAATTTGGGGGGAACTGAGCAAACTAGCGTCACAACAGAAAAAAGATTTCCTAAAGAAAGTATGGGAGCTCAAAACTCAAAGTCTGGATTTGAAAAAGAACATTCTGCTAGAAACTGCACACAGCTTCTACTAAGACTCCAATCACTGAGCAGGGCTGTGGAGTCAACATGTCAGTAGAGGAGTCGGAGCAATTTTGGGTACCTGGAGTCGGAGTTGGAGTCCACCACTAGGAACAGCTCTCACCATGTGTGATAGCTTCCTTGACCCATAGTCACCACCACTAGTGTTTTGATATAAACCACCAGTAATCTGCTCCCTGAAGTGTCTCAGTACATGGAGGTTTCGTACTGGTAAAACAGGAAAAAGACACCAGGAGCCCAATCTGGTGTAATATCGTTTGGTTGTATAAGATTAGAATGGATGAAACAAATATATACTCACAAGTGTGGGTTGTAAACCGATGCAACCACTCTTGAGGGCATGAGGAGAAGTACCGCCTCCACTCAGCCTTTCAGGTGTAGAGAATAGGTTGCTGCTCCAAATAAGGTGGCATCTCACAATAAATTGTACGATACAATCCTACTAGTGTAGGGTATTTTGCAGTAGATAGTTCCAGGAGGCGCCCAAGGGTAAGAAAGCCAAATTAAGAGATCTCAGTGCTCCCCAGACCCGGACAATGGCCTTTTGTGGCACAAACTTGACCCGAGGAAGCGGCTGTTGCCGAGAAACGCGTTGTCATAGTGCTTATGAAATACCATTTAAAAATCTTTTTATAGAGATACTGCTTATGAGTTCCTTTTTTATAGACTCTCAATTTGGCTTTCTTACTCTTGGAACTCTTTTCACATCTCCTGGAACTATCAGTGTACGGAGGAGACGTCCTCAGTTTTACATGCTTGAATTTACTGATGCTTGTGAGTAGCGCTATTTTTTTAACCATTTCACCACTGAGGGGTTTTACCCCTGAAACACCAGTGCAATTTTTACCTTTCAGCGCTCCTTCCATTCATTCGTCTATAACTTTATAATTACTTATCGCAATGAAATGAACTATATCTTGTTTTTTTCGCCACCAATTAGGCTTTCTTTAGGTGGGACATTATGCCAAGAATTATTTTATTCTAAATGTGTTTTAATGGGAAAATAGGAAAGAATGTGGAGAAAAAAATATTATTTTTCAGTTTTCGGCCATTATAGTTTTTAAATAATACATGCTACTGTATTTAAAACCCATGAAAAGTATTTGCCCATTTATCCCGGTTATTACACCATTTAAATGATGTCCCTATCACAATATTTGGCGCCAATATTTTATTTGGAAATAAAGGTGCATTTTTTTCAGTTTTGCGTCCATCCCTAATTACAAGCCCATAGTTTATTAACCTATTTTGGTTCCTGGATGTAGAAACTACGTCCAGGAACCATGCGCGCTACCGTCCCGCGGTTCGTTAGCCAGGCAATCAGTGAATCGGGCTATGGTGCCCGATCACTGATTCCTCTCCCCCGCTGAAAAAGCGACAGCTTCTCTCAGAAGCTGCGCCTTTTCTGGCTGTTGCCTCCCCCATGCTCCACTCTAAGCGTGTGTTACGCTTAGAGTGATGTCATGTAAACAAACTCAGGGCCGCCATCTTGTGGCCAAAAAGTAAAACTACAACTAAAAGTAAAAAAAAATTTAAAATGAACACACAATTACATTATAAATCTATGGTTTACATCCCACCCTCCCAAAAATACCCAAATAAAATGTTTAATATAAAAAAAAAACATTACAATAATAAAAAAAAAACATGTAAATATTTACCTAAGGGTCTAAACTTTTTAAATATCAATGTAAAGATGAAATATTTCTATATTTTTTTAATTTTAAACTTGTAAATAGTGATAGATGCAAAACGGAAAAAATGCACCTTTATTTCCAAATAAAATATTGTCGCCATACATTGTGATAGGGACATAATTTTAACGGTGTAATAACCGGGACATATGGGCAAATACAATACGTGAGTTTTAATTATGGAAGCATGTATTATTTTAAAACTATAATGGCTGAAAACTGAGAAATAATGATTTTTTTCCGGTTTTTTTTTCTTATTCTTCCTGTTAAAATGCATTTACAGTAAAGTGGCTCTTAGCAAAATTTACCCCCCAAAGAAAGCCTAATTGGTGGCGGAAAAAAACAAGATATAGATAAGTTCATTGTGATAAGTAGTGATAAAGTTATAGGCTAATCAATGGGAGGTGAACATTGCTCAAGTGAAAACGACGGAACGCGAATGGGTTAAGTAACAGTGTTATACCCTCTTGACATAAATATTTAAAGAGTTCAGTCCCTAAGGTAACTATTTATGTATTTTTTTTATTGTAATTTTTTTTTTTATTACAAAAATAAAAATTGAGGAGTGTGGGAGGTAATGAGTTAATTTATAGTGTAAAACAATGTATTTGTATTTCAGTTAGGCTGGGAAACTTTTTTTTTTTTTTCACAATGATCGCGCTGCTTCTCATAGAAGCAGTCGATCATCGCTGGGGGGCTTAGATCAACGAACGGGACTGTTTTTTCCCTGTTCATTGATAATCGGGCGAGCAGCCAGCGGCTTGCATGAGTGCGGGAGCGCGCGCACGAGCCAGCGGGAGCGCGGACAGCGGCGGGAGGTGCGGATATCTACGCCCCTGGTGGGGAAGGGGTGGAAAAAAAGGGCCTAGATATCTACACCTGTGGTGGTAAAGCGTTTAATATACGATCAAGTAAATGGTTTTACGCTATGGGAGTTTTATCTAGTTGGCAGAACATGTGTCCCCCCACCCTTTAGATTGTAAGCCTTGGCAGGGCCTCCCCCCTCCCTTAGTGTGTCCTTCTTAATTTTACTACCCCGGCAATTACACCCTTCTCATGGACTAACTCGTACTTATTTTGCCGTGTCTCTGTAAACCGCATTTTATACACCTTGTGCTATGTTGTATAACCGTTTGCTACCTCTCTGTCTGTCACCCCTTGTTGCAATGTATGCATCCCTATTTATTGTCCAGCGCTGCGTAATATGTTGGCGCTTTATAAATACAATAAATAATAATAATAATATACTGTATGAGGTAAAGCATATCCAGTGCAGGAAGACTAGGAGAGCGCAGGCTGGGAAGCTGACAACCAGACCAGGACTGTGCATATGCGCTGAGGATGCTGTCTGTGGGTCAGGGCAGCAAGTTTATAAGGTGAGCATGGTCCCTGGTGGTGCTGGGCACAGGAGTTGTTACTGTTGGGTGACCCTTAAAGTGCACCGTGATATAGTGGATGACCAAAAGGTGGTGAATGCTTAATAAGTGATCTGCAGCCTGAGCTATGATTCTTGGTTGCATGTATATGATAACTATGCATTAAAGGACACCCGAGGTGAAAATAAAAGATCTATCTTCCTTCTCCTAAAAATGACTTTTGAAAGAGAACCCGAGGTGGGTTTCTGCCATCAATATTAGGACACTGAGACACATTCTGCACACAATGCCCAGCCTCTGTGTCCTTATAGTGTGCACCCAGCCCCCAGGCCCCCCTGCGCTCTGCTGTGCCCTCCAATATAAAAACCGCCGGACTAGCAACATACAGATTGTCGCTAGTCAGCCGTTTACCTTTAGGATGCCACTCAGTGCCGCTACCCCGCCTCCTCTATAGAGCGGCTCCCCACCTGCGTCCCTTCCCTACCCGCCTCTGTAAGCTGATTGGAGGAAGCTTACGAGGCAAATTTGCAGTGTATGCAGTGGGAACAAGTGTAATTTTTTTCTCAAAAATACCTTGTAGTTTTTGAGAAAATCGATATTAAAATTTGAGGAAAAAAGCTATTTGAATGTGGTAAAATGACAGATAACGTATCAACATGTATATAAATGAATTTATTTTTTATATAAAATGTTCAGAGTGTGAAATAAAAAAAAAATGAAGTGGGGTCCCCCCTCCCGTGCCTTTTTAACTCCTTGTCCCCATGCAGGCTGAGATAGCCAGAATGTGAAGCCCCCCGCCGCATCCATAGTATGGAGGGCTCTGGAGGAGAGGGGTGGCCAAGCTTCCCCCTATTTCAAAAGCCCTTTTCCAATCCATAGACCAGGGGCTCTACCCCACCTCCAGTGCCCCAGGAGGAGGTGGGGCTAATGACACCCGGGGAGGGGTTCATGGTGGAATCTGGGAGTCCACTTTAACCTCCCTGGCGTTCTATTAAGATCGCCAGGGAGGCTGCGGGAGGGTTTTTTTTAAATAAAAAAAAAACCTGTTTCATGCAGCCAACTGAAAGTTGGCTGCATGAAAGCCCACTAGAGGGCGCTCCGGAGGCGTTCTTCCGATCGCCTCCGGCGCCCAGAATAAACAAGGAAGGCCGCAATGAGCAGCCTTCCTTGTTTTGCTTACATCATCGCCATAGCGACGAGCGGAGTGACGTCATGGACGTCAGCCGACGTCCTGACGTCAGCCGCCTCCGATCCAGCCCTTAGCGCTGGCCGGAACTTTTGTTCCGGCTGCGCAGGGCTCGGGCAGCTGGGGGACCCTCTTTCGCCGCTACTCGCGGCGGATCGCCGCAGAGCGGCGGCGATCAGGCAGCACACGCGGCTGGCAAAGTGCCGGCTGCGTGTACTGCTTTTTATTTTGTAAAAATCGGCCCAGCAGGGCCTGAGCGGCAGCCTCCGGCGGTGATGGACGGATATATTCGTCCATACCGCTGAGGTGGTTAAGAAGGGAACCTCCAGATGCCAGCCCCCTCCCCAGGAGAAATGAGTATGTACCCCTTACCCATTTTCACTAAGAGTTAAAAGAAATAAAAACACTACAGCAAAAAGTCCTTTATTGATCTTAATTAACCATGAATACTTACCTTTAAAAAAAAGTAGGGCTGTGGAGTCGGTCCGACTCCAACTCCGACTCCTCAGTTTATGAAACCACGACTCCGACTCCAACTCCAACTCCGACTCCGGGTGCCCAAAATTGCCCCAACTCCGACTCCTCGACTCCGACTCCAACTCTGACTCCACAGCCCTGAAAAAAAGTCCCCACGCTAATATCCTCTATCCTCGGAAATGTCCCTCTGTTACCTTGATTGGAAATCTCCGCTCACCCAGCACTCCTGGCCGCAGCTCTAGCTATACTAAGTCACAGTAGGGGTGACTTAGTGTTACCGGCCCGTAATAAGCTGATAAAGGTCACTTTACATTACAGTACACAGACTTGTCACAGAAGAGGTGACTTTGTGTTACCAGCCTATAATAACCTGATAATGGTCACTGTACATTACATCGATATCAGGGTACTGTGGGTGTTCCATGGTGTCGGCGTGGGTGGGCACAATAGGTGCAGTGGGTGGGGAGGAGAGCGGGAGCCGTGCAGGAGGGATGTAGCTGTAGCTATACCAACTATAGCAAAAGCACAAAGCATTTTTAAATTTCCCTCCAGGGCTCCCCATTGGTCTATTAGGAGGAGTATTCCCATTGGACTGTGAATAGACCAATGGGGAGCCCTGGAGGAAAATTTAAAGATCCTTAGGGCTCTAGCTATACTTACAGTGGGTTGCAAAAGTATTCGGCCCCCTTGAAGTTTTCCACATTTTGTCACATTACTGCCACAAACATGCATCAATTTTATTGGAATTCCACGTGAAAGACCAATACAAAGTGGTGTACATGTGAGAAGTGGATCTAAAATCATACATCATTCCAAACATTTTTTACAAATCAATAACTGCAAAGTGGAGTGTGCGTAATTATTCGGCCCCCTGAGTCAAAACTTTGTAGAACCACCTTTTGCTGCAATTACAGCTGCCAGTCTTTTAGGGTATGTCTCTACCAGCTTTGCACATCTAGAGACTGAAATCCTTGCCCATTCTTCATTGCAAAACAGCTCCAGCTCAGTCAGATTAGATGGACAGCGTTTGTGAACAGCAGTTTTCAGATCTTGACACAAATTCTCGATTGGATTTAAATCTGGACTTTGACTGGGCCATTCTAACACATAGATATGTTTTGTTTTAAACCATTCCATTGTTGCCCTGGCTTTATGTTTAGGGTCATTGTCCTGCTGGAAGGTGAACCTCCGCCCCAGTCTCAAGTCTTTTGCAGTCTCCAAGAGGTTTTCTTCCAAGTTTGCCCTGTATTTGGCTCCATCCATCTTCCCATCAACTCTGACCAGCTTCCTTGTCCCTGCTGAAGAGATGCACCCCCCGAGCATGATGCTGCCACCACCATATTTGATAGTGGGGATGGTGTGTTCAGAGTGATGTGCAGTGTTAGTTTTCCGCCACACATAGAGTTTTGCATTTTGGCCAAAAAGTTCCATTTTGGTCTCATCTGACCAGAGCACCTTCTTCCACATGGTTGCTGTGTCCCCCACATGGCTTGTGGCAAACTGCAAATGGGACTTCTTATGCCTTCTGTTAACAATGCCTTTCTTCTTGCCACTTTTCCATAAAGGCCAACTTTGTGCAGTGCATGACTAATAGTTGTCCTATGGACAGAGTCTCCTACCTGAGCTGTAGATCTCTGCAGCTCGTCCAGAGTCACCATGGGCCTCTTGACTGCATTTCTGATCAGCGCTCTCCTTGTTCGGCCTGTGAGTTTAGGTGGATGGCCTTGTCTTGGTAGGTTTACGGTTGTGCCATACTCCTTCCATTTCTGAATGATCGCTTGAACAGTGCTCCGTGGGATGTTCAAGGCTTTGGAAATCTTTCTGTAGCCTAAGCCTGCTTTAAATTTCTCAATAACTTGATCCCTGACCTGTCTGGTGTGTTCTTTGGACTTCACGGTATTGTTGCTCCCAATATTCTCTTAGACAACCTCTGAGGCCCTCACAGAGCAGCTGTATTTGTACTGACATTAGATTACACACAAGTGCACTCTATTTAGTCATTAGCACTCATCAGGCAATGTCTATAGGCAACTGACTGCACTCAGATCAAAGATCAGATCAAAGGGGGGCCGAATAACTATGCACACACCACTTTGCAGTTATTTATTTGTAAAAAATGTTTGGAATCATATATGATTTTCGTTCCACTTCTCACATGTACACCACTTTGTATTGGTCTTTCACGTGGAATTCCAATAAAACTGATTCATGTTTGTGGCAGTAATATGACAAAATGTGGAAAACTTCAAGGGGGACGAATACTTTTGCAACCCACTGTAGTATAGCTACGTCCCTCCTGCGCGGCTCCTGCTCTCCTTCCCCCCCCCACGCCGACACCCTGGAACACCCACAGCACCCTGATTTCACTGTAATGTACAGTGACCATTATCAGCTTATTACAGGTTGGTAACACTATGTCACTCCCTACTGTGATCAGTCTGTATACAGTAATGTACAGTGACCATTATCAGCTTATTACAGGCCGGTAACACTAAGTCACCCCCACTGTGACCAGTCTGTGTACAGTGACTATTATCAGCTTATTACAGGCCGGTAACACAACATCCCTCCTGTGCGGCTCCCACTCTCCTCTCCACCCTCCGGTGGCACAATACGTCTCTATTGTGCCCACCCACGCCGACACCCTGGAACAACCACAGCACCCTGATTTCACTGTAATGTACAGTGACCATTATCAGCTTATTACAGGTTGGCAACACTATGTCACCCCCTACTGTGACAAGTCTGTGTACAGTAATGTACAGTGACCTTTATCAACTTAACACCGGCCGGTAACACTAAGTCACTTCTTCTGTGACCAATCTGTGTACAGTAATGTACAGTGACCATTATCAGTTTATTACTGGCCGGTAACACTAACTCACCCCTACTGTGACCAATCTGTGTACAGTAATGTACAGTGACCATTATCAGCTTATTACAGGCTGGTAACACTAAGTCACCCCTACTGTGACCAATCTGTGTACAGTAATGTACAGTGACCATTATCAGCTTATTACAGGCCGGTAACACAAACTCACCCCTACTGTGACCAATCTGTGTACAGTAATGTACAGTGACCATTATCAGCTTATTACAGGCTGGTAACACTAAGTCACCCCTACTGTGACCAATCTGTGTACAGTAATGTACAGTGACCATTATCAGCTTATTACAGGCCGGTAACACAAACTCACCCCTACTGTGACCAATCTGTGTACAGTAATGTACAGTGACCATTATCAGCTTATTACAGGCCGGTAACACAAACTCACCCCTACTGTGACCAATCTGTGTACAGTAATGTACAGTGACCATTATCAGCTTATTACAGGCTGGTAACACTAAGTCACCCCCTACTGTGACCAATCTGTGTACGGTAATGTACAGTGACCATTATCAGCGTATTACAGGCTGGTAACACTAAGTCACCCCTACTGTGACCAATCTGTGTACAGTAATGTACAGTGACCATTATCAGCTTATTACAGGCCGGTAACACAAACTCACCCCTACTGTGAACAATCTGTGTACAGTAATGTACAGCGACCATTATCAGTTTATTACAGGCTGGTAACCCTATGTGTGACAAAACAGAACAGGGCACTCCAAAGCAATCAGGGTGTCTGTACTGTTATTGTTAGTAAGCTGTCACCAAATACAATCAAGAATGAAAGTTTTCAATACCAAAAATCCAACATGAGTACATAGCATAACCGCTAATATGTCCGGCCTGTGAGCAGTGACAGTCATAATAACTAAAGATATTCAATATTTAATTCATGTTGATTACTCACCTACTCTACCCGCCGTAAGCGGGTCCTCATCTATAGTTGTCCCCATCATGCCACCCTCCTCCATAGACTGCTGATCACTCCTCACATAGGCCTCTCCTTCTTCTTCCTCTTTAACTCTCCCCATGCCACTTTCCTCCATAGACAGCGAATCACTCCTCACATAGGTCTCTTCTTCTTCCTCTTTAATCGTCCCAATTATGTCACTCTCCTTAAAAGAATGCTGATCACTCCTCACAAATGTCTCTTCTTCCTCTTTATTTGTCCCCATCATGTCATTCTCCTCCATAGATAGTTCCTCACCCTTCACATAGGTCTCTTGTTCTTTGAGTTCAGATCTCAGTTCTGAAATGGATAACAAATTATAGCTGTAAGATATTAATAGTAATAATCAGAGCACAGAAAAGAACAAATTGCTAGGGGGTGATAATGTCCCATAAGCTGTGATATCTGCACATTCAGCACCACAGTCCTCTCTCCCAGTGTGCCTTCCTCATCATCTGGTGCTTCTCTCCTCCTCTCCATGCACACATTCCTGGGAGGTTACAGCAATGCCGGCAGCGGTAGATGGATGAGGATGTGAAGAGAAAACAGCTGGAGATACAGGAAGAAAGGAGCTGAGGCCTGCAGCTAATTAGCTATGAATTATCATTACTTATGGCTCTGGCACATGATGAGCCCCTTGTTACCTGGCTCCACCCCCTAACTGTAACCCCCCCCCCCCCCCCCCATCATCTTTGTGCAGACTCCACCCTCTCCCTCTGCAGGACATAAAAACTCCTGTGACTGCAGTAATAAACACAAATAATGACAGGTGTATTTATCTGCATGATTTATAGCATAAGAAGTAATAGAAATCCAGAGATAAGGTAACACAGAGAGTGTGCATACGTGTGAGGCGCCAGCTGGAGGTGGGAGCTGCTCCACGAGGATCTTATGGGCTCAGTATTCCATGGCATACAAGATCAGCCAGTCACAGCTCCACTCCACACTGACATCCTCTGTAACAAAGCATGTCCACCCCGACCTCTGCTCTACTCCATATATAACATCAATCACACAATTACCTCTTCCAACAACGTGGTCTCTCCACTTCCTGCAACTTCTCTTCCTGCTGTGGTACATCAGTTCCTGTTTGTAAAATCGCCATCTAGTGGTGAATAGACTAACTGCAGCCTCTGCTTGTGGAGTCATTTGCACTCTGCCGTCTCAAAATATTCTTCTTACTGTTGTTGTTATTATTCCCTAGACTGGAGATGTAAAGCTGCCATTTGGAGGACGTACACAGAAACACGCATACACACACACGCATACATATAAATGCGCACGTATAACCCAGTCGTGAATCTGTGAATAGGTATGAACATGCAGATGGAAAGAGAAGACAAGAACAATGGGGATGATGCAATAACCTCATGAGGACCGCGGTGTTAAACCCCCCTAGTGACCAGGCCATTTTTCCCTAATTGGGCCAAGACAGCTTTAAGGCCTTGCTGCAGGGCTGTATAACTCAGGACACAAGTGATTCCCCCCCCCCCCCCCTTTTCTCCCCACCAACAGAGCTTTCTGTTAGTGGGGTCTGATCACTCCCCCAAAGTTTATTTTTATATATATATATATATATATATATATATATATATATATATATATATATATATATTTGTTTATTTTCTAAATAAATTGTACTTTTTTTTTTTTTTTTTACATTTTTTCCCTCCCACACGGCTGTCCTCAGTTCAGCGCTGCCTTAGATCACAGTGCTGTACAGAGTAATTAGACGGCGGTTTCGCCCAGCGGCGATCGCTGCTGGGAGTCTGAAGGCAGAGCGGAGCTCCATCAATCTGGCAGAAATATGCGTCCTCTCCTGAAATCCCCATTCCAGGCCATTGGCGTGTAGTGGTCTTGCGGCTGCCGCGCTGCTCACGGCCGCTATGCTTCACAGGACTGATCGCGTTTTAAGTTACGCACACTGCTGCGGATGCAGCACTCATTACTAAGGGAAGGCACGCTCCTTACATAGCAGCGAGAGCGAGTAAGTCATGCATAGAGGACGCTCCTTACATAGCAGCGAGAGCGAGTAAGCCATGCATAGAGGACGCTCCTTACATAGCAGCGAGAGCGAGTAAGTCATGCATAGAGGACGCTCCTTACATAGCAGCGAGAGCGAGTAAGTCATGCATAGAGGGCGCTCCTTACATAGCAGCGAGAGCGAGTAAGTCATGCATAGAGGACACTCCTTACATAGCAGCGAGAGCGAGTAAGTCATGCATAGAGGACGCTCCTTACATAGCAGCGAGAGCGAGTAAGCCATGCATAGCGAATGCTCCTTACATAGCAGCGAGAGCGAGTAAGTCATGCATAGAGGGCGCTCCTTACATAGCAGCGAGAGCGAGTAAGTCATGCATAGAGGACGCTCATTACATAGCAGCGAGAGCGAGTAAGTCATGCATAGAGGGCGCTCCTTACATAGCAGCGAGAGCGAGTAAGTCATGCATAGAGGATGCTCCTTACATAGCAGCGAGAGCGAGTAAGTCATGCATAGAGGGCGCTCCTTACATAGCAGCGAGAGCGAGTAAGCAATGCATAGAGGACGCTCCTTACATAGCAGCGAGAGCGAGTAAGTCATGCATAGAGGACGCTCCTTACATAGCAGCGAGAGCGAGTAAGTCATGCATAGAGGACGCTCCTTACATAGCAGCGGGAGCGAGTAAGCCATGCATAGCGAATGCTCCTTACATAGCAGCGAGAGCGAGTAACTCATGCATAGAGGACGCTCCTTACATAGCAGCGAGAGCGAGTAAGTCATGCATAGAGGACGCTCCTTACATAGCATCGAGAGCGAGCAAGTCATGCATAGAGGACGCTCATTACATAGCAGCGAGAGCGAGTAACTCATGCATAGAGGATGCTCCTTACATAGCAGCGAGAGCGAGTAAGTCATGCATAGAGGATGCTCCTTACATAGCAGCGAGTAAGTCATGCATAGAGGGCGCTCCTTACATAGCAGCGAGAGCGAGTAAGCCATGCATAGCGAATGCTCCTTACATAGCAGCGAGAGCGAGTAAGTCATGCATAGAGGATGCTCCTTACATAGCAGCGAGAGCGAGTAAGTCATGCATAGAGGATGCTCCTTACATAGCATCGAGAGCGAGCAAGTCATGCATAGAGGACGCTCATTACATAGCAGCGAGAGCGAGTAAGTCATGCATAGAGGATGCTCCTTACATAGCAGCGAGTAAGTCATGCATAGAGGGCGCTCCATACATAGCAGCGAGAGCGAGTAAGTCATGCATAGAAGACGCTCCTTACATAGCAGCGAGAGCGAGTAACTCATGCATAGAGGACGCTCCTTACATAGCATCGAGAGCGAGTAAGTCATGCATAGAGGATGCTCCTTACATAGCAGTGAGAGCGAGTAAGTCATGCATAGAGGACGCTCCTTACATAGCAGCGAGAGCGAGTAAGTCATGCATAGAGGATGCTCCTTACATAGCAGCGAGAGCGAGTAAGTCATGCATAGAGGACGCTCCTTACATAGCAGCGAGAGCGAGTAAGTCATGCATAGAGGACGCTCCTTACATAGCAGCGAGAGCGAGTAAGTCATGCATAGAGGATGCTCCTTACATAGCAGCGAGAGCGAGTAAGTCATGCATAGAGGATGCTCCTTACATAGCAGCAAGAGCGAGTAAGTCATGCATAGAGGACGCTCCTTACATAGCAGCGAGAGCGAGTAAGTCATGCATAGAGGACGCTCCTTACATAGCAGCGAGAGCGAGTAAGTCATGCATAGAGGACGCTCCTTACATAGCAGCGAGAGCGAGTAAGTCATGCATAGAGGACGCTCCTTACATAGCAGCGAGAGCGAGTAAGTCATGCATAGAGGACGCTCCTTACATAGCAGCGAGAGCGAGTAAGTCATGCATAGAGGATGCTCCTTACATAGCAGCGAGTAAGTCATGCATAGAGGGCGCTCCTTACATAGCAGCGAGAGCGAGTAAGTCATGCATAGAGGATGCTCCTTACATAGCAGCGAGTAAGTCATGCATAGAGGGCGCTCCTTACATAGCAGCGAGAGCGAGTAAGCCATGCATAGCGAATGCTCCTTACATAGCAGCGAGAGCGAGTAACTCATGCATAGAGGACGCTCCTTACATAGCAGCGAGAGCGAGTAAGTCATGCATAGAGGGCGCTCCTTACATAGCAGCGAGAGCGAGTAAGCCATGCATAGCGAATGCTCCTTACATAGCAGCGAGAGCGAGTAACTCATGCATAGAGGACGCTCCTTACATAGCAGCGAGAGCGAGTAACTCATGCATAGAGGACACTCCTTACATAGCAGCGAGAGCGAGTAAGTCATGCATAGAGGATGCTCCTTACATAGCAGCGAGAGCGAGTAAGTCATGCATAGAGGATGCTCCTTACATAGCAGCGAGAGCGAGTAAGTCATGCATAGAGGACGCTCCTTACATAGCAGCGAGAGCGAGTAAGTCATGCATAGAGGATGCTCCTTACATAGCAGTGAGAGCGAGTAACTCATGCATAGAGGACGCTCCTTACATAGCAGCGAGAGCGAGTAAGTCATGCATAGAGGACGCTCCTTACATAGCAGCGAGAGCGAGAAAGTCATGCATAGAGGACGCTCCTTACATAGCAGCGAGAGCGAGTAAGTCATGCATAGAGGACGCTCCTTACATAGCAGCGAGAGCGAGTAAGTCATGCATAGCGAATGCTCCTTACATAGCAGCGAGAGCGAGTAAGTCATGCATAGAGGATGCTCCTTACATAGCAGCGAGTAAATCATGCATAGAGGGCGCTCCTTACATAGCAGCGAGAGTGAGTAAGTCATGCATAGAGGATGCTCCTTACATAGCAGCGAGTAAGTCATGCATAGAGGGCGCTCCTTACATAGCAGCGAGAGCGAGTAAGTCATGCATAGAGGATGCTCCTTACATAGCAGCGAGTAAGTCATGCATAGAGGACGCTCCTTACATAGCAGCGAGAGCGAGTAAGCCATGCATAGCGAATGCTCCTTACATAGCAGCGAGAGCGAGTAACTCATGCATAGAGGATGCTCCTTACATAGCAGCGAGAGCGAGTAAGTCATGCATAGAGGATGCTCCTTACATAGCAGCGAGAGCGAGTAAGTCATGCATAGAGGACGCTCCTTACATAGCAGCGAGAGCGAGTAAGTCATGCATAGAGGACGCTACTTACATAGCAGCGAGAGCGAGTAAGTCATGCATAGAGGATGCTCCTTACATAGCAGCGAGTAAGTCATGCATAGAGGGCGCTCCTTACATAGCAGCGAGAGCGAGGAAGTCATGCATAGAGGATGCTCCTTACATAGCAGCGAGAGCGAGTAAGTCATGCATAGAGGACGCTCCTTACATAGCAGCGAGAGCGAGTAAATCATGCATAGAGGACGCTCCTTACATAGCAGCGAGAGCGAATAAGTCATGCATAGCGAATGCTCCTTACATAGCAGCGAGAGCGAGTAAGTCATGCATAGAGGACACTCCTTACATAGCAGCGAGTAAGTCATGCATAGAGGACGCTCCTTACATAGCAGCGAGAGCGAGTAAGTCATGCATAGAGGATGCTCCTTACATAGCAGCGAGAGCGAGTAAGTCATGCATAGAGGACACTCCTTACATAGCAGCGAGAAAGTCATGCATAGAGGACGCTCCTTACATAGCAGCGAGAGCGAGTAAGTCATGCATAGAGGATGCTCCTTACATAGCAGCGAGAGCGAGTAAGTCATGCATAGAGGACGCTCCTTACATAGCAGCGAGAGCGAGTAAGTCATGCATAGAGGACGCTCCTTACATAGCAGCGAGAGCGAGGAAGTCATGCATAGAGGACGCTCCTTACATAGCAGCGAGAGCGAGGAAGTCATGCATAGAGGACGCTCCTTACATAGCAGCGTGAGCAAGTAAGTCATGCATAGAGGGCGCTCCTTACATAGCAGCGAGAGCGAGTAAGTCATGCATAGAGGATGCTCCTTACATAGCAGCGAGTAAGTCATGCATAGAGGGCGCTCCTTACATAGCAGCGAGAGCGAGTAAGTCATGCATAACGAATGCTCCTTACATAGCAGCGAGAGCGAGTAAGTCATGCATAGCGAATGCTCCTTACATAGCAGCGAGAGCGAGTAAGTCATGCATAGAGGATGCTACTTACATAGCAGCGAGAGCGAGGAAGTCATGCATAGAGGACGCTCCTTACATAGCAGCGAGAGCGAGGAAGTCATGCATAGAGGATGCTCCTTACATACCAGTGAGAGCGAGTAAGTCATGCATAGAGGATGCTCCTTACATAGCAGCGAGAGCGAGGAAGTCATGCATAGAGGATGCTCCTTACATAGCAGTGAGAGCGAGTAAGTCATGCATAGAGGATGCTCCTTACATACCAGTGAGAGCGAGTAAGTCATGCATAGAGGACGCTCCTTACATAGCAGCGAGAGCGAGTAAGTCATGCATAGAGGATGCTCCTTACATAGCAGCGAGTAAGTCATGCATAGAGGGCGCTCCTTACATAGCAGCGAGAGCGAGTAAGTCATGCATAGAGGATGCTCCTTACATAGCAGCGAGTAAGTCATGCATAGAGGGCGCTCCTTACATAGCAGCGAGAGCGAGTAAGCCATGCATAGCGAATGCTCCTTACATAGCAGCGAGAGCGAGTAACTCATGCATAGAGGACGCTCCTTACATAGCAGCGAGAGCGAGTAAGTCATGCATAGAGGGCGCTCCTTACATAGCAGCGAGAGCGAGTAAGCCATGCATAGCGAATGCTCCTTACATAGCAGCGAGAGCGAGTAACTCATGCATAGAGGACGCTCCTTACATAGCAGCGAGAGCGAGTAACTCATGCATAGAGGACACTCCTTACATAGCAGCGAGAGCGAGTAAGTCATGCATAGAGGATGCTCCTTACATAGCAGCGAGAGCGAGTAAGTCATGCATAGAGGATGCTCCTTACATAGCAGCGAGAGCGAGTAAGTCATGCATAGAGGACGCTCCTTACATAGCAGCGAGAGCGAGTAAGTCATGCATAGAGGATGCTCCTTACATAGCAGTGAGAGCGAGTAACTCATGCATAGAGGACGCTCCTTACATAGCAGCGAGAGCGAGTAAGTCATGCATAGAGGACGCTCCTTACATAGCAGCGAGAGCGAGAAAGTCATGCATAGAGGACGCTCCTTACATAGCAGCGAGAGCGAGTAAGTCATGCATAGAGGACGCTCCTTACATAGCAGCGAGAGCGAGTAAGTCATGCATAGCGAATGCTCCTTACATAGCAGCGAGAGCGAGTAAGTCATGCATAGAGGATGCTCCTTACATAGCAGCGAGTAAATCATGCATAGAGGGCGCTCCTTACATAGCAGCGAGAGCGAGTAAGTCATGCATAGAGGATGCTCCTTACATAGCAGCGAGTAAGTCATGCATAGAGGGCGCTCCTTACATAGCAGCGAGAGCGAGTAAGTCATGCATAGAGGATGCTCCTTACATAGCAGCGAGTAAGTCATGCATAGAGGACGCTCCTTACATAGCAGCGAGAGCGAGTAAGCCATGCATAGCGAATGCTCCTTACATAGCAGCGAGAGCGAGTAACTCATGCATAGAGGATGCTCCTTACATAGCAGCGAGAGCGAGTAAGTCATGCATAGAGGATGCTCCTTACATAGCAGCGAGAGCGAGTAAGTCATGCATAGAGGACGCTCCTTACATAGCAGCGAGAGCGAGTAAGTCATGCATAGAGGACGCTCCTTACATAGCAGCGAGAGCGAGTAAGTCATGCATAGAGGATGCTCCTTACATAGCAGCGAGTAAGTCATGCATAGAGGGCGCTCCTTACATAGCAGCGAGAGCGAGGAAGTCATGCATAGAGGATGCTCCTTACATAGCAGCGAGAGCGAGTAAGTCATGCATAGAGGACGCTCCTTACATAGCAGCGAGAGCGAGTAAATCATGCATAGAGGACGCTCCTTACATAGCAGCGAGAGCGAATAAGTCATGCATAGCGAATGCTCCTTACATAGCAGCGAGAGCGAGTAAGTCATGCATAGAGGACACTCCTTACATAGCAGCGAGTAAGTCATGCATAGAGGACGCTCCTTACATAGCAGCGAGAGCGAGTAAGTCATGCATAGAGGATGCTCCTTACATAGCAGCGAGAGCGAGTAAGTCATGCATAGAGGACACTCCTTACATAGCAGCGAGAAAGTCATGCATAGAGGACGCTCCTTACATAGCAGCGAGAGCGAGTAAGTCATGCATAGAGGACGCTCCTTACATAGCAGCGAGAGCGAGTAAGTCATGCATAGAGGACGCTCCTTACATAGCAGCGAGAGCGAGTAAGTCATGCATAGAGGACGCTCCTTACATAGCAGCGAGAGCGAGGAAGTCACGCATAGAGGACGCTCCTTACATAGCAGCGAGAGCGAGGAAGTCATGCATAGAGGACGCTCCTTACATAGCAGCGAGAGCGAGTAAGTCATGCATAGAGGATGCTCCTTACATAGCAGTGAGAGCGAGTAACTCATGCATAGAGGACGCTCCTTACATAGCAGCGAGAGCGAGTAAGTCATGCATAGAGGACGCTCCTTACATAGCAGCGAGAGCGAGAAAGTCATGCATAGAGGACGCTCCTTACATAGCAGCGAGAGCGAGTAAGTCATGCATAGAGGACGCTCCTTACATAGCAGCGAGAGCGAGTAAGTCATGCATAGCGAATGCTCCTTACATAGCAGCGAGAGCGAGTAAGTCATGCATAGAGGATGCTCCTTACATAGCAGCGAGTAAATCATGCATAGAGGGCGCTCCTTACATAGCAGCGAGAGCGAGTAAGTCATGCATAGAGGATGCTCCTTACATAGCAGCGAGTAAGTCATGCATAGAGGGCGCTCCTTACATAGCAGCGAGAGCGAGTAAGTCATGCATAGAGGATGCTCCTTACATAGCAGCGAGTAAGTCATGCATAGAGGACGCTCCTTACATAGCAGCGAGAGCGAGTAAGCCATGCATAGCGAATGCTCCTTACATAGCAGCGAGAGCGAGTAACTCATGCATAGAGGATGCTCCTTACATAGCAGCGAGAGCGAGTAAGTCATGCATAGAGGATGCTCCTTACATAGCAGCGAGAGCGAGTAAGTCATGCATAGAGGACGCTCCTTACATAGCAGCGAGAGCGAGTAAGTCATGCATAGAGGACGCTCCTTACATAGCAGCGAGAGCGAGTAAGTCATGCATAGAGGATGCTCCTTACATAGCAGCGAGTAAGTCATGCATAGAGGGCGCTCCTTACATAGCAGCGAGAGCGAGGAAGTCATGCATAGAGGATGCTCCTTACATAGCAGCGAGAGCGAGTAAGTCATGCATAGAGGACGCTCCTTACATAGCAGCGAGAGCGAGTAAATCATGCATAGAGGACGCTCCTTACATAGCAGCGAGAGCGAATAAGTCATGCATAGCGAATGCTCCTTACATAGCAGCGAGAGCGAGTAAGTCATGCATAGAGGACACTCCTTACATAGCAGCGAGTAAGTCATGCATAGAGGACGCTCCTTACATAGCAGCGAGAGCGAGTAAGTCATGCATAGAGGATGCTCCTTACATAGCAGCGAGAGCGAGTAAGTCATGCATAGAGGACACTCCTTACATAGCAGCGAGAAAGTCATGCATAGAGGACGCTCCTTACATAGCAGCGAGAGCGAGTAAGTCATGCATAGAGGACGCTCCTTACATAGCAGCGAGAGCGAGTAAGTCATGCATAGAGGACGCTCCTTACATAGCAGCGAGAGCGAGTAAGTCATGCATAGAGGACGCTCCTTACATAGCAGCGAGAGCGAGGAAGTCACGCATAGAGGACGCTCCTTACATAGCAGCGAGAGCGAGGAAGTCATGCATAGAGGACGCTCCTTACATAGCAGCGAGAGCGAGTAAGTCATGCATAGAGGACGCTCCTTACATAGCAGCGAGAGCGAGGAAGTCACGCATAGAGGACGCTCCTTACATAGCAGCGAGAGCGAGGAAGTCATGCATAGAGGACGCTCCTTACATAGCAGCGTGAGCGAGTAAGTCATGCATAGAGGGCGCTCCTTACATAGCAGCGAGAGCGAGTAAGTCATGCATAGAGGATGCTCCTTACATAGCAGCGAGTAAGTCATGCATAGAGGGCGCTCCTTACATAGCAGCGAGAGCGAGTAAGTCATGCATAACGAATGCTCCTTACATAGCAGCGAGAGCGAGTAAGTCATGCATAGCGAATGCTCCTTACATAGCAGCGAGAGCGAGTAAGTCATGCATAGAGGATGTCAAAAAATATAGGAATGAACACCCGCACAGCAAATAACCTCATAGACCAGGTGATTTGCATCACCTTTAAAGGAATAAAATCAAAGATTAGAAATCTGTATTATAAATTCCCACATGCACCATGTCAGTATAAATGTATGGAAAAATGTATAAAAGGCAGCTGACTCTTGGGTGCATGTGGGAATACCTTTATTATAGAAAAGCCAAAGTCTATATCAAAATATCAACCTGATAAAACCACATATATGTTACAAAAACAGTGTAATACCCCAAGAAACTTAAACACCCCTAAAAACCCTTATAGGAGGCCATTGCGCTGACACCCTGAACTGCACAAAAAAGAGCTTATAGAGGCTGCAGTCCTCCACGCTCTCCAAAAATGTACAATTGCCAGCTGGTTTGTGAAGTTCGTCCGTGTGTACTAGATAGAACCAAAGTTCATCAGGAGCATCATCCTCAGCATAAATCCAGTTAGACCATTTGGCTGCAAGCTCAGCGGATGACAAAACTGGGCCCAATTGAAAAGCAGAGAAGTCCAAGATTTCTCAGGAACCCTCAGATGACATCTGACTCACATACATACACTATTGCTTGTTCATATTGTCATTGGACTCAATCGCAGTCCTCTCCAGGTCATGCCAGTGGAATCATGCATGGTGTATAAAGCAGGCAAAGTCATGCAGAGTCATGCAAAATGGCCTAGAGCAAGCACAGAGTCATGCAGGTAAGCTGTGTATAAGCTGTATATGGGTGTCCATGGGATGACCAAAGTCTAACCTTGAAGCAGCTGCATAGCTTGAAAGAAATCAGCGTCTTAAGCCATGTAGGTTTAGAATGCGCAATGGCAGAGTTGATGGTAAAAAATAATGTCCATATACCTATGGCCGCCTGTTGTAATCTGACACATAGAGGTGACCCCAGTTTTGTAAAATTTGTGGGCCTAGATAGAATACACCCACATGAAAGAGGAGGTGATGTTGATAGGACCCTCTTACAGGCAGAATTAAGGTGGATTTTTACATTAGATGCAACTAAAGGCAAAGGCCTGAATGATGCAGTCCAATATGGAGCATTCCTTCCCACTTGAAATGACTTTACCTTCCCCCTCCTCCTCCCTCCCTTCTCTTTTCTTTCTTTATTCCCCCCCCCTCCCCCCCCTTTTTTCTTCCCTCCACATCTCTTGTTCCCTCTCTCTTGGACCCGGATTTGCGCCTGGACCTGGATGGATGTTGGTTCGCTAGTTTAGTACCTTGTATAAGTATGCATGATTCCACTGGCATGACCTGGAGAGGACTGCGATTGAGTCCAATGACAATATGAACAAGCAATAGTGTATGTATGTGAGTCAGATGTCATCTGAGGGTTCCTGAGAAATCTTGGACTTCTCTGCTTTGCAATTGGGCCCAGTTTTGTCATCCGCTGAGCTTGCAGCCAAATGGTCTAACTGGATTTATGCTGAGGATGATGCTCCTGATGAACTTTGGTTCTATCTAGTACACACGGACGAACTTCACAAACCAGCTGGCAATTGTACATTTTTGGAGAGCGTGGAGGACTGCAGCCTCTATAAGCTCTTTTTTGTGCAGTTCAGGGTGTCAGCGCAATGGCCTCCTATAAGGGTTTTTAGGGGTGTTTAAGTTTCTTGGGGTATTACACTGTTTTTGTAACATATATGTGGTTTTATCAGGTTGATATTTTGATATAGACTTTGGCTTTTCTATAATAAAGGTATTCCCACATGCACCCAAGAGTCAGCTGCCTTTTATACATTTTTCCATGCATAGAGGATGCTCCTTACATAGCAGCGAGAGCGAGGAAGTCATGCATAGAGGACGCTCCTTACATAGCAGCGAGAGCGAGGAAGTCATGCATAGAGGATGCTCCTTACATACCAGTGAGAGCGAGTAAGTCATGCATAGAGGATGCTCCTTACATAGCAGCGAGAGCGAGGAAGTCATGCATAGAGGATGCTCCTTACATAGCAGTGAGAGCGAGTAAGTCATGCATAGAGGATGCTCCTTACATAGCAGCGAGAGCGAGTAAGTCATGCATAGAGGGCGCTCCTTACATAGCAGCGAGAGCGAGTAAGTCATGCTTAGCGAATGCTCCTTACATAGCAGCGAGAGCGAGTAAGTCATGCATAGAGGACGCTCCTTACATAGCAGCGAGAGCGAGGAAGTCATGCATAGAGGACGCTCCTTACATAGCAGCGAGAGCGAGTAAGTCATGCATAGAGGATGCTCCTTACATAGCAGTGAGAGCGAGTAACTCATGCATAGAGGACGCTCCTTACATAGCAGCGAGAGCGAGTAAATCATGCATAGAGCAGTGGTTCCCAACCTTTTCCGGCCCGGGGAACACTGCCTGACCAAATTTTTCTCCGGGGAACGGCGCGGGGGGGGGGGGGGGGGGGGGGGGGGGCGACGGGCGGAGTTGCGGCTGCATAGCTAGCATAGTTGCCCCAGTGTAGGGAGTTTAGTTGCCTCAGTATAGCCAGTATAGTGCCCCAGTATAGCCAGAATAGTGCCCCAGTATAGCCAGCATAGTGCCCCAGTATAGCCAGCATAGTGCCCCAGTATAGCCAGCATAGTGCCCCAGTATAGCTGGTATAGTGCCCCAGTATAGCCAGAATAGTGCCCCAGTATAGCCAGCATAGTGCCCCAGTATAGTGCCCCAGTATAGCCAGTATAGTGCCCCAGTATAGCCAGAATAGTGCCCCAGTATAGCCAGAATAGTGCCCCAGTATAGCTAGTATAGTGCCCCAGTATAGCCAGAATAGTGCCCCAGTATAGCCAGAATAGTGCCCCAGTATAGCCAGAATAGTGCCCCAGTATAGCCAGAATAGTGCCCCAGTATAGCCAGAATAGTGCCCCAGTATAGCCAGTATAGTGCCCCAGTATAGCTAGTATAGTGCCCCAGTATAGCCAGAATAGTGCCCCAGTATAGCCAGCATAGTGCCCCAGTATAGCTAGTATAGTGCCCCAGTATAGCCCCCCAGTATAGTGCCCCAGTATAGCCAGTATAGTGCCCCAGTATAGCCAGCATAGTGCCCCAGTATAGCCCCCCAGTATAGCTAGTATAGTGCCCCAGTATAGCCCCCCAGTATAGCCAGTATAGTGCCCCAGTATAGTGCCCAAGTATAGCTAGTATAGTGCCCCAGTATAGCCAGAATAGTGCCCCAGTATAGCTAGTATAGTGCCCCAGAATAGTGCCCTAGGATAGCCAGTATAGTGCCTCCCGCCCGTCCTCACGGCCAACGCTGTTATTACCTTAACAGCTGCCGCTCTCCCCTCTCCAGCGCGTGTATATTCTAGCAGCGTATCTCCGGCTGCTCTGTCTGTGTGATGCGGAAGGAAGCATCCGGGCAGCGGCTTCATGTAACGGCGATATGTATCGCCGTTACTATGGGAACCGAGCCCTCCCTCCTTCCGCATCACACAGACAGAGCAGCCGGAGATACGCTGCTAGAATATACAGGCACCAGAAAGGGGAGAGCGGCCGCTGCTATGCTAATAACAGCGGCGGCACGGGCGGGAGGGGGAGAAGATGACGGCACACCAGGCAACGTTCCGCGGCACACTAGTGTGCCGCGGAACACTGGTTGAAAAACACTGGCATAGAGGATGCTCCTTACATAGCAGCGAGAGCGAGTAAGTCATGCATAGAGGATGCTCCTTACATAGCAGCGAGTAAGTCATGCATAGAGGGCGCTCCTTACATAGCAGCGAGAGCGAGAAAGCCATGCATAGCGAATGCTCCTTACATAGCAGCGAGAGCGAGTAAGTCATGCATAGAGGACGCTCCTTACATAGCAGCGAGAGCGAGTAAGTCATGCATAGAGGGCGCTCCTTACATAGCAGCGAGTGCGAGTAAGCCATGCATAGAGGACGCTCCTTACATAGCAGCGAGAGCGAGTAAGTCATGCATAGAGGACGCTCCTTACATAGCAGCGAGAGCGAGTAAGTCATGCATAGAGGATGCTCCTTACATAGCAGCGAGAGCTAGCAAGTCATGCATAGAGGACGCTCCTTACATAGCAGCAAGAGCGAGTAAGTCATGCATAGAGGACGCTCCTTACATAGCAGCGAGAGCGAGTAAGTCATGCATAGAGGACGCTCCTTACATAGCAGCGGGAGCGAGTAAGTCATGCATAGAGGACGCTCCTTACATAGCAGCGAGAGCGAGTAAGTCATGCATAGAGGACGCTCCTTACATAGCAGCGAGAGCAAGTAAGCCATGCATAGCGAATGCTCCTTACATAGCAGCGAGAGCGAGTAACTCATGCATAGAGGACGCTCCTTACATAGCAGCGAGAGCGAGTAAGTCATGCATAGAGGACGCTCCTTACATAGCAGCGAGAGCGAGTAAGCCATGCATAGCGAATGCTCCTTACATAGCAGCGAGAGCGAGTAAGTCATGCATAGAGGATGCTCCTTACATAGCAGCGAGAGCGAGCAAGTCATGCATAGAGGACGCTCCTTACATAGCAGCGAGAGCGAGTAAGTCATGCATAGAGGACGCTCCTTACATAGCAGCGAGAGCGAGTAAGTCATGCATAGAGGACGCTCCTTACATAGCAGCGAGAGCGAGTAAGTCATGCATAGAGGGCGCTCCTTACATAGCGGCGAGAGCGAGTAAGTCATGCATAGAGGACGCTCCTTACATAGCAGCGAGAGCGAGTAACTCATGCATAGCGAATGCTCCTTACATAGCAGCGAGAGCGAGTAACTCATGCATAGAGGACGCTCCTTACATAGCAGCGAGAGCGAGTAACTCATGCATAGAGGACGCTCCTTACATAGCAGCGAGAGCGAGTAACTCATGCATAGCGAATGCTCCTTACATAGCAGCGAGAGCGAGTAACTCATGCATAGAGGACGCTCCTTACATAGCAGCGAGAGCGAGTAAGTCATGCATAGAGGACGCTCCTTACATAGCAGCGAGAGCGAGTAAGTCATGCATAGAGGATGCTCCTTACATAGCAGCGAGAGCGAGCAAGTCATGCATAGAGGACGCTCCTTACATAGCAGCGAGAGCGAGTAAGTCATGCATAGAGGACGCTCCTTACATAGCAGCGAGAGCGAGTAAGTCATGCATAGAGGGCGCTCCTTACATAGCAGCGAGAGCGAGTAAGCCATGCATAGAGGACGCTCCTTACATAGCAGTGAGAGCGAGTAAGTCATGCATAGAGGACGCTCCTTACATAGCAGTTAGAGCGAGTAAGTCATGCATAGAGGACGCTCCTTACATAGCAGTGAGAGCGAGTAAGTCATGCATAGCGAATGCTCCTTACATAGCAGCAAGAGCGAGTAAGTCATGCATAGAGGACGCTCCTTACATAGCAGCGAGAGCGAGGAAGTCATGCATAGAGGACGCTCCTTACATAGCAGCGAGAGCGAGTAAGCCATGCATAGAGGACGCTTCTTACATAGCAGCGAGAGCGAGTAAGTCATGCATAGAGGATGCTCCTTACATAGCAGCGAGTAAGTCATGCATAGAGGGCGCTCCTTACATAGCAGCGAGAGCGAGAAAGCCATGCATAGCGAATGCTCCTTACATAGCAGCGAGAGCGAGTAAGTCATGCATAGAGGACGCTCCTTACATAGCAGCGAGAGCGAGTAAGTCATGCATAGAGGATGCTCCTTACATAGCAACGAGAGCGAGTAAGTCATGCATAGAGGACGCTCCTTACATAGCAGCGAGAGCGAGTAAGCCATGCATAGAGGACGCTCCTTACATAGCAGCGAGAGCGAGTAAGTCATGCATAGAGGACGCTCCTTACATAGCAGCGAGAGCGAGTAAGTCATGCATAGAGGATGCTCCTTACATAGCAGCGAGAGCTAGCAAGTCATGCATAGAGGACGCTCCTTACATAGCAGCAAGAGCGAGTAAGTCATGCATAGAGGACGCTCCTTACATAGCAGCGAGAGCGAGTAACTCATGCATAGAGGACGCTCCTTACATAGCAGCGAGAGCGAGTAACTCATGCATAGAGGACGCTCCTTACATAGCAGCGAGAGCGAGTAAGTCATGCATAGAGGGCGCTCCTTACATAGCAGCGAGAGCGAGTAAGCCATGCATAGCGAATGCTCCTTACATAGCAGCGAGAGCGAGTAAGTCATGCATAGAGGACGCTCCTTACATAGCAGCGGGAGCGAGTAAGTCATGCATAGAGGACGCTCCTTACATAGCAGCGAGAGCGAGTAAGTCATGCATAGAGGACGCTCCTTACATAGCAGCGAGATCAAGTAAGCCATGCATAGCGAATGCTCCTTACATAGCAGCGAGAGCGAGTAACTCATGCATAGAGGACGCTCCTTACATAGCAGCGAGAGCGAGTAAGTCATGCATAGAGGACGCTCCTTACATAGCAGCGAGAGCGAGTAAGCCATGCATAGCGAATGCTCCTTACATAGCAGCGAGAGCGAGTAAGTCATGCATAGAGGACGCTCCTTACATAGCAGCGAGAGCGAGTAAGTCATGCATAGAGGACGCTCCTTACATAGCAGCGAGAGCGAGTAAGTCATGCATAGAGGACGCTCCTTACATAGCAGCGAGAGCGAGTAAGTCATGCATAGAGGATGCTCCTTACATAGCAGCGAGAGCGAGCAAGTCATGCATAGAGGACGCTCCTTACATAGCAGCGAGAGCGAGTAAGTCATGCATAGAGGACGCTCCTTACATAGCAGCGAGAGCGAGTAAGTCATGCATAGAGGGCGCTCCTTACATAGCAGCGAGAGCGAGTAAGCCATGCATAGAGGACGCTCCTTACATAGCAGTGAGAGCGAGTAAGTCATGCATAGAGGACGCTCCTTACATAGCAGTTAGAGCGAGTAAGTCATGCATAGAGGACGCTCCTTACATAGCAGTGAGAGCGAGTAAGTCATGCATAGCGAATGCTCCTTACATAGCAGCAAGAGCGAGTAAGTCATGCATAGAGGATGCTCCTTACATAGCAGCGAGAGCGAGGAAGTCATGCATAGAGGACGCTCCTTACATAGCAGCGAGAGCGAGTAAGTCATGCATAGAGGATGCTCCTTACATAGCAGCGAGTAAGTCATGCATAGAGGACGCTCCTTACATAGCAGCGAGAGCGAGTAAGCCATGCATAGCGAATGCTCCTTACATAGCAGCGAGAGCGAGTAAGTCATGCATAGAGGACGCTCCTTACATAGCAGCGAGAGCGAGTAAGTCATGCATAGAGGACGCTCCTTACATAGCAGCGAGAGCGAGTAAGTCATGCATAGAGGACGCTCCTTACATAGCAGCGAGAGCGAGTAAGTCATGCATAGAGGATGCTCCTTACATAGCAGCGAGAGCGAGCAAGTCATGCATAGAGGACGCTCCTTACATAGCAGCGAGAGCGAGTAAGTCATGCATAGAGGACGCTCCTTACATAGCAGCGAGAGCGAGTAAGTCATGCATAGAGGGCGCTCCTTACATAGCAGCGAGAGCGAGTAAGCCATGCATAGAGGACGCTCCTTACATAGCAGTGAGAGCGAGTAAGTCATGCATAGAGGACGCTCCTTACATAGCAGTTAGAGCGAGTAAGTCATGCATAGAGGACGCTCCTTACATAGCAGTGAGAGCGAGTAAGTCATGCATAGCGAATGCTCCTTACATAGCAGCAAGAGCGAGTAAGTCATGCATAGAGGACGCTCCTTACATAGCAGCGAGAGCGAGGAAGTCATGCATAGAGGACGCTCCTTACATAGCAGCGAGAGCGAGTAAGTCATGCATAGAGGATGCTCCTTACATAGCAGCGAGTAAGTCATGCATAGAGGGCGCTCCTTACATAGCAGCGAGAGCGAGTAAGCCATGCATAACGAATGCTCCTTACATAGCAGCGAGAGCGAGTAACTCATGCATAGAGGACGCTCCTTACATAGCAGCGAGAGCGAGTAACTCATGCATAGAGGACACTCCTTACATAGCAGCGAGAGCGAGTAAGTCATGCATAGAGGATGCTCGTTACATAGCAGCGAGTAAGTCATGCATAGAGGATGCTCCTTACATAGCAGCGAGAGCGAGTAAGTCATGCATAGAGGACGCTCGTTACATAGCAGCGAGAGCGAGTAAGTCATGCATAGAGGATGCTCCTTACATAGCAGTGAGAGCGAGTAACTCATGCATAGAGGACGCTCCTTACATAGCAGCGAGAGCGAGTAAGTCATGCATAGAGGACGCTCCTTACATAGCAGCGAGAGCGAGTAAGTCATGCATAGAGGACGCTCCTTACATAGCAGCGAGAGCGAGTAAGTCATGGATAGAGGATGCTCCTTACATAGCAGCGAGAGCGAGGAAGTCATGCATAGAGGACGCTCCTTACATAGCAGCGAGAGCGAGTAAGCCATGCATAGCGAATGCTCCTTACATAGCAGCGAGAGCGAGTAAGCCATGCATAGCGAATGCTCCTTACATAGCAGCGAGAGCGAGTAACTCATGCATAGAGGACGCTCCTTACATAGCAGCGAGAGCGAGTAAGTCATGCATAGAGGACGCTCCTTACATAGCAGCGAGAGCGAGTAAGTCATGCATAGAGGATGCTCCTTACATAGCAGCGAGAGCGAGCAAGTCATGCATAGAGGACGCTCATTACATAGCAGCGAGAGCGAGTAAGTCATGCATAGAGGACGCTCCTTACATAGCAGCGAGAGCGAGTAAGTCATGCATAGAGGACGCTCCTTACATAGCAGCGAGAGCGAGTAAGTCATGCATAGAGGACGCTCCTTACATAGCAGCGAGAGCGAGTAAGTCATGCATAGAGGGCGCTCCTTACATAGCAGCGAGAGCGAGTAAGCCATGCATAGCGAATGCTCCTTACATAGCAGCGAGAGCGAGTAAGTCATGCATACAGGACGCTCCTTACATAGCAGCGAGAGCGAGTAAGTCATGCATAGAGGACGCTCCTTACATAGCAGCGAGAGCGAGTAACTCATGCATAGAGGACGCTCCTTACAAAGCAGCGAGAGCGAGTAAGTCATGCATAGAGGACGCTCCTTACATAGCAGCGAGAGCGAGTAAGTCATGCATAGAGGATGCTCCTTACATAGCAGCGAGAGCGAGTAAGTCATGCATAGAGGACGCTCCTTACATAGCAGCGAGAGCGAGTAACTCATGCATAGAGGACGCTCCTTACAAAGCAGCGAGAGCGAGTAAGTCATGCATAGAGGACGCTCCTTACATAGCAGCGAGAGCGAGTAAGTCATGCATAGAGGATGCTCCTTACATAGCAGCGAGAGCGAGCAAGTCATGCATAGAGGACGCTCCTTACATAGCAGCGAGAGCGAGTAAGTCATGCATAGAGGACGCTCCTTACATAGCAGCGAGAGCGAGTAAGTCATGCATAGAGGACGCTCCTTACATAGCAGCGAGAGCGAGTAAGTCATGCATAGAGGGCGCTCCTTACATAGCAGCGAGAGCGAGTAAGCCATGCATAGAGGACGCTCCTTACATAGCAGTTAGAGCGAGTAAGTCATGCATAGAGGACGCTGCTTACATAGCAGTGAGGGCGAGTAAGTCATGCATAGCGAATGCTCCTTACATAGCAGCAAGAGCGAGTAAGTCATGCATAGAGGATGCTCCTTACATAGCAGCGAGAGCGAGGAAGTCATGCATAGAGGACGCTCCTTACATAGCAGCGAGAGCGAGTAAGCCATGCATAGCGAATGCTCCTTACATAGCAGCGAGAGCGAGTAACTCATGCATAGAGGACGCTCCTTACATAGCAGCGAGAGCGAGTAAGTCATGCATAGAGGGCGCTCCTTACATAGCAGCGAGAGCGAGTAAGCCATGCATAGCGAATGCTCCTTACATAGCAGCGAGAGCGAGTAACTCATGCATAGAGGACGCTCCTTACATAGCAGCGAGAGCGAGTAACTCATGCATAGAGGACACTCCTTACATAGCAGCGAGAGCGAGTAAGTCATGCATAGAGGATGCTCCTTACATAGCAGCGAGAGCGAGTAAGTCATGCATAGAGGATGCTCCTTACATAGCAGCGAGAGCGAGTAAGTCATGCATAGAGGACGCTCCTTACATAGCAGCGAGAGCGAGTAAGTCATGCATAGAGGATGCTCCTTACATAGCAGCGAGAGTGAGTAAGTCATGCATAGAGGATGCTCCTTACATAGCAGCGAGAGCGAGTATGTCATGCATAGCGAATGCTCCTTACATAGCAGCGGGAGCGAGTAAGTCATGCATAGAGGACGCTCCTTACATAGCAGCGAGAGCGAGTAAGTCATGCATAGAGGACGCTCCTTACATAGCAGCGAGAGCGAGTAAGTCATGCATAGAGGGCGCTCCTTACATAGCAGCGAGAGCGAGTAAGTCATGCATAGAGGATGCTCCTTACATAGCAGCGAGTAAGTCATGCATAGAGGACGCTCCTTACATAGCAGCGAGAGCGAGTAAGTCATGCATAGAGGACGCTCCTTACATAGCAGCGAGAGCGAGTAAGTCATGCATAGAGGGCGCTCCTTACATAGCAGCGAGAGCGAGTAAGTCATGCATAGAGGATGCTCCTTACATAGCAGCGAGTAAGTCATGCATAGAGGACGCTCCTTACATAGCAGCGAGAGCGAGTAAGTCATGCATAGAGGACGCTCCTTACATAGCAGCGAGAGCGAGTAAGTCATGCATAGAGGACGCTCCTTACATAGCAGCAAGAGCGAGTAAGTCATGCATAGAGGACGCTCTTTACATAGCAGCGAGAGCGAGTAAGTCATGCATAGAGGACGCTCCTTACATAGCAGCGAGAGCGAGTAACTCATGCATAGCGAATGCTCCTTACATAGCAGCGAGAGCGAGTAAGTCATGCATAGAGGACGCTCCTTACATAGCAGCGAGAGCGAGTAAGTCATGCATAGAGGACGCTCCTTACATAGCAGCGAGAGCGAGTAAGTCATGCATAGAGGACGCTCCTTACATAGCAGCGAGAGCGAGTAACTCATGCATAGCGAATGCTCCTTACATAGCAGCGAGAGCGAGTAAGTCATGCATAGAGGACGCTCCTTACATAGCAGCGAGAGCGAGTAAGTCATGCATAGAGGGCGCTCCTTACATAGCAGCGAGAGCGAGTAAGTCATGCATAGAGGGCGCTCCTTACATAGCAGCGAGAGCGAGTAAGTCATGCATAGAGGGCGCTCCTTACATAGCAGCGAGAGCGAGTAAGTCATGCATAGAGGATGCTCCTTACAGAGCAGCGAGAGCGAGTAAGTCATGCATAGAGGACGCTCCTTACATAGCAGCGAGAGCGAGTAAGTCATGCATAGAGGACGCTCCTTACATAGCAGCGAGAGCGAGTAAATCATGCATAGAGGACACTCCTTACATAGCAGCGAGAGTGAGTAAGTCATGCATAGCGAATGCTCCTTACATAGCAGCGAGAGCGAGTAAGTCATGCATAGAGGATGCTCCTTACATAGCAGTGAGAGCGAGTAAGTCATGCATAGAGGACGCTCCTTACATAGCAGCGAGAGTGAGTAAGTCATGCATAGAGGACGCTCCTTACATAGCAGCGAGAGCGAGTAAGTCATGCATAGCGAATGCTCCTTACATAGCAGCGAGAGCGAGTAAGTCATGCATAGAGGATGCTCCTTACATAGCAGCGAGAGCGAGTAAGTCATGCATAGAGGACGCTCCTTACATAGCAGCGAGAGCGAGTAAGTCATGCATAGAGGACGCTCCTTACATAGCAGCGAGAGCGAGTAAGTCATGCATAGAGGACGCTCCTTACATAGCAGCAAGAGCGAGTAAGTCATGCATAGAGGACGCTCATTACATAGCAGCGAGAGCGAGTAAGTCATGCATAGAGGACGCTCATTACATAGCAGCGAGAGCGAGTAAGTCATGCATAGAGGACGCTCCTTACATAGCAGCGAGAGCGAGTAAGTCATGCATAGAGGACGCTCCTTACATAGCAGCGAGAGCGAGTAAGTCATGCATAGAGGATGCTCCTTACATAGCAGCGGGAGCGAGTAAGTCATGCATAGAGGACGCTCCTTACATAGCAGCGAGAGCGAGTAAGTCATGCATAGAGGATGCTCCTTACATAGCAGCGAGAGCGAGTAAGTCATGCATAGAGGATGCTCCTTACATAGCAGCGAGAGCGAGTAAGTCATGCATAGCGAATGCTCCTTACATAGCAGCGAGAGCGAGTAAGTCATGCATAGAGGACGCTCCTTACATAGCAGCAAGAGCGAGTAAGTCATGCATAATAATAATAATAATGTGAACATTTGTATAGCGCTTTTCTCCTGTCGGACTCAAAGCGCTCAAGAGCTGCAGCCACTGGGACGCGCTCAAGAGGCCACCCTGCAGTGTTAGGGAGTCTTGCCTTGAACTCCTTACTGAATAGGTACTTGACCTAGCCAGGATTCGAACCCTGGTCTCCCATGTCAAAGGCAGAGCCCTTAACCAGTACACTATCCAGCCACTGCATAGAGGACACTCCTTACATAGCAGCGAGAGCGAGTAAGTCATGCATAGCGAATGCTCCTTACATAGCAGCGAGAGCGAGTAAGTCCTGCATAGAGGACGCTCCTTACATAGCAGCGAGAGCGAGTAAGTCATGCATAGAGGACGCTCCTTACATAGCAGCGAGAGCAAGTAAGTCATGCATAGAGGACGCTCCTTACATAGCAGCGAGAGCGAGTAAGTCATGCATAGCGAATGCTCCTTACATAGCAGCGAGAGCGAGTAAGTCATGCATAGAGGACGCTCCTTACATAGCAGCGAGAGCGAGTAACTCATGCATAGAGGACGCTCCTTACATAGCAGCGAGAGCGAGTAACTCATGCATAGAGGACGCTCCTTACATAGCAGCGAGAGCGAGTAAGTCATGCATAGAGGATGCTCCTTACATAGCAGTGAGAGCGAGTAAGTCATGCATAGAGGACGCTCCTTACATAGCAGCGAGAGTGAGTAAGTCATGCATAGAGGACGCTCCTTACATAGCAGCGAGAGCGAGTAAGTCATGCATAGAGGACGCTCCTTACATAGCAGCAAGAGCGAGTAAGTCATGCATAATAATAATAATAATGTGAACATTTGTATAGCGCTTTTCTCCTGTCGGACTCAAAGCGCTCAAGAGCTGCAGCCACTGGGACGCGCTCAAGAGGCCACCCTGCAGTGTTAGGGAGTCTTGCCTTGAACTCCTTACTGAATAGGTACTTGACCTAGCCAGGATTCGAACCCTGGTCTCCCATGTCAAAGGCAGAGCCCTTAACCAGTACACTATCCAGCCACTGCATAGAGGACACTCCTTACATAGCAGCGAGAGCGAGTAAGTCATGCATAGCGAATGCTCCTTACATAGCAGCGAGAGCGAGTAAGTCCTGCATAGAGGACGCTCCTTACATAGCAGCGAGAGCGAGTAAGTCATGCATAGAGGACGCTCCTTACATAGCAGCGAGAGCAAGTAAGTCATGCATAGAGGACGCTCCTTACATAGCAGCGAGAGCGAGTAAGTCATGCATAGCGAATGCTCCTTACATAGCAGCGAGAGCGAGTAAGTCATGCATAGAGGACGCTCCTTACATAGCAGCGAGAGCGAGTAACTCATGCATAGAGGACGCTCCTTACATAGCAGCGAGAGCGAGTAACTCATGCATAGAGGACGCTCCTTACATAGCAGCAAGAGCGAGTAAGTCATGCATAGAGGATGCTCCTTACATAGCAGTGAGAGCGAGTAAGTCATGCATAGAGGACGCTCCTTACATAGCAGCGAGAGTGAGTAAGTCATGCATAGAGGACGCTCCTTACATAGCAGCGAGAGCGAGTAAGTCATGCATAGAGGACGCTCCTAACATAGCAGCGAGAGCGAGTAAGTCATGCATAGCGAATGCTCCTTACATAGCAGCGAGAGCGAGTAAGTCATGCATAGAGGATGCTCCTTACATAGCAGCGAGAGCGAGTAAGTCATGCATAGAGGACGCTCCTTACATAGCAGCGAGAGCGAGTAAGTCATGCATAGAGGACGCTCCTTACATAGCAGCGAGAGCGAGTAAGTCATGCATAGAGGACGCTCCTTACATAGCAGCGAGAGCGAGTAAGTCATGCATAGAGGACGCTCCTTACATAGCAGCGAGAGCGAGTAAGTCATGCATAGAGGACGCTCCTTACATAGCAGCGAGAGCGAGTAAGTCATGCATAGAGGACACTCCTTACATAGCAGCGAGAGCGAGTAAGTCATGCATAGCGAATGCTCCTTACATAGCAGCGAGAGCGAGTAAGTCATGCATAGAGGATGCTCCTTACATAGCAGTGAGAGAGAGTAAGTCATGCATAGAGGACGCTCCTTACATAGCAGCGAGAGTGAGTAAGTCATGCATAGAGGACGCTCCTTACATAGCAGCGAGAGCGAGTAAGTCATGCATAGCGAATGCTCCTTACATAGCAGCGAGAGCGAGTAAGTCATGCATAGAGGATGCTCCTTACATAGCAGCGAGAGCGAGTAAGTCATGCATAGAGGACGCTCCTTACATAGCAGCGAGAGCGAGTAAGTCATGCATAGAGGACGCTCCTTACATAGCAGCGAGAGCGAGTAAGTCATGCATAGAGGACGCTCCTTACATAGCAGCGAGAGCGAGTAAGTCATGCATAGAGGACGCTCCTTACATAGCAGCGAGAGCGAGTAAGTCATGCATAGAGGACGCTCCTAACATTGCAGCGAGAGCGAGTAAGTCATGCATAGAGGACGCTCCTTACATAGCAGCGAGAGCGAGTAAGTCATGCATAGAGGACACTCCTTACATAGCAGCGAGAGCGAGTAAGTCATGCATAGAGGATGCTCCTTACATAGCAGAGAGAGCGAGTAAGTCATGCATAGAGGACGCTCCTTACATAGCAGCGAGAGCGAGTAAGTCATGCATAGAGGACGCTCCTTACATAGCAGCGAGAGCGAGTAAGTCATGCATAGAGGACGCTCCTTACATAGCAGCGAGAGCGAGTAAGTCATGCATAGAGGATGCTCCTTACATAGCAGCGAGAGCGAGTAAGTCATGCATAGCGAATGCTCCTTACATAGCAGCGAGAGCGAGTAAGTCATGCATAGAGGACGCTCCTTACATAGCAGCGAGAGCGAGTAAGTCATGCATAGCGCACACTCCTGTGCTTTAACAGCGCAGCTTAATGAATCAATCCCAATATTACATAAAGCTAAGAATATGATGCTGAAAATGTAAATTTGTCACCAGATCACATGAAAACCATCTTAGGCAATCTCTGCTTATCTGGGAAGGAAGCACTCAAAGCTGTATTCCTCATTCGGTCCCAATGGACTCCTACTTTGTCCCCCATGGATCCCTTTCTCTTCAGCTCTGAGTAGTTTGATGGTATTGGGGTTGATTCACTAACAAAAATAGCGCAAGTAACCTCCTGTTACTCGCGCTATTAAATCAGCGTGCCTTCATTTTCAGTTCCTGCACACTATGCGCCATAGTGGCAGCAAAGCGTGCATAATTAAGCTTGGTCAGAGGAGCGTGCGCTCAGCCCACCCTATGCATAGCGAGCGCTGGTACGCTCCTTGCCAATACGCCCGCTCCTTGCCAATAATGGGCACTCCACTCACCCCGCCCTGAGCCTCGGCGGGTCCAGTGACTTTAACCTTCCTGGCGGTAACCCCGAACGTGCAACACGCAGCTAGCAAAGTGCACTCTGATCGCCGCCGCTCCGCGACGATTACCCGCCGCGCCGTGCCGCCCCCCCCTGGACCCCGTGTGCTGCCTGGCCAATCAGTGCCAGGCAGCACTGAGGGGTGGATCGTCACAACGTCGGTGCCGTCATCCCGCCCGTCACCATGGCGACGGGGGAAGCCCTCCAGGAAATCGAAGGCGATCGAAGCGGGTGGGGGGATGCCGCTGCACAGCGGCTATCATGTAGCGAGCCCTGGGCTCGCTACATGATTTAAAAAAAAATTGAAAAAAAGCTGCTGCGCTGCCCCCTGGCGGTTTTTAATACACTGCCAGGAGGGTTAAAGGACGTGATTCCCGCACTTTGATTGGCCCGATAGGCTGTCTGTCAAGTTGCCACCCGCTGATATCCTTGTATCGATTACACCAGTGAAGCTCGTGCACATGTCTTATTAGTGGGCGTACTGCTTATTTATTCCCCACATATGGCATATAGATTGCAATACAAAATTTCAAGAGGAAAAATTAGGAGGGCGTATATCCCAATGAAGTCACCAAAAACACCTATCATCAATTGTTTAAAATATCATAACTTTAATTCCATATTCCAAAAATACAAAAATATTTAAAACGCCAACTCGTGGTGGATTGAGGACCCTACAACCCTCATACATAACCCACGCCTCACTTTGGATTCACCCAAGACTCACACATTCACCCCTATAACTGCTCACTATTGCAGTCACTGGTACCAGTGAAAAAGCACACATTTCCTCCAAAAGAAGAGAGAATGTTCCCAGAAGCTGTGGTGATTCAGGTAATATTGCAAAAAAGAGCAAAGAGGCATATGCACAATGCCTATTAGTTCAGTTCACTTGCATGTGGCAAATAAATGACATCAATTATTTTGCATGGGCACATCGCCGCCTACTCAAGGCAGTCTATGATGTCTGAGCTCACAGTCCATGTATCATGAGCTAGAGATGCTGGTGCTGTTAGTGGCAGATAGATTCAGCTTAGCAGAGTAACAGAGCCAAAGATGCGAAAGTATTGGCGTGCAAGCAGGGGAAGCCGACACTGTATGTGTTAGTAGAAAGCAAATGCATATGCTCATATTTAGTAGATGCTCATTCATACAGTACCAGTTCAATGGTGTCCAGCTCCCAGAGATCCTGCAGTTTAGTCCACATGCTGTTGTAGCCAGATTGTTCCGGACTTCACTAAAGGTGCGTACACACATGCGACTATAGTCGTTTGTAACGATCGTTCCCCGATCTTTACCAACGACGATCGTTACAAAAAACGAACCAACGACTATTAAGGCAAACGACGAACGAGGCAAATCGTTACAAAACAAAGTTCTGTCTTGGCGGATTTTTACCACCGACGATCGTTAGCAAAAGTGGTACATCGTTGGAAACGATCGTTCGTACCAGGCTGGACATGCGTATTTCACTTTTTCTCCAAGGAACTTCACAATTTTATGCGCAGGCGCATTAAGTGCTTTTACGTGGTGTAACGTTCGTTCTAACGATGTGATCGTTACACACTTTTTACAACTAACTTTACTTCGGTCGTTCTTTCATCAATTAAAAGTTCGTTCGTCGTCCTCAACGAACGATCGTTGTCGCATGTGTGTACGTAGCCTTAGTGTATCAGACAGTCCAGCGGCTTGAGCAGGGCAAATGGTGAAGTCCACGGGTAATCCAATTTGGGAGAACATGGAGGAGGGCGCTGGGACGACAATCACACACACGCCTGGCAAGCCACGCTGAGCCACGACATGTTTCACCGGACACTTCCGGTTTCCTCAGGTGGGCGTGGTTGGAGCATATACATTGGTTACTGATGTGATGTCCTGTTTATTTATTCACAATATATGGCATATGAATTGTTTATTGATTAAATATATATATCTGTATATACTCGCGTATACGCCTAATTTTTCAGCATAAAAAATGTGGTGAAAAGTTACCCTCTCGGCTTATATGCGAATCAGTCGAGCAAAACCTGTTGTGGAGCAGGTTTTGTTACTGGCAGAGGAGTGTAAGGATCCTGCACTAGCGATCCTGCTCTTTCCAGCTCGCTCCCTGCTATGTCCGTGCCCCCCCCCATCCCCTGCAACATGGTGTGCAGAGTGCGCTGCTCAGGACTACCTGTGTCCCCTGGCTTGTGGAGCGGAGCGTGCAGCAACGTGTCAGCGGTGCAATCATTGGGGATTCTTCCTGTGTAGCAATCGCTGTGTCTCATATCTATGAGACCATCCATTGGCTTCTTTTATGATCCTCAGGCACATCTGACTATGGGGAGGGGGGCTGACTTGTACTGGCTACTGGGGAGGGGGCTTACACACGAGTCAATCACTTTTTTCTGGATTCTGAGGTAAAAGTGGGTATCTCGGATTATACATAGGTCGGTTCATATGAGAGTACACACTGTATTTGGAATATTGATGTGACACTATGAATTTAAATGCTTGGGTTGCTCATCAGTTGTTGGGCACTAGCCACGTTATCACTGGGGGTTTTGCTCTATCGTTCTACAGACCAGCATAGCCCAATATCACCTGCTCTGACCACCAGAATACCTTAATAGATAACATGTCATAAAGAAATGAGGACTTAGTCACAGCCTTAATTACAATCAACAGATGTGTGCTTAAAGTGGACCTGAATTCCTTTCACAGGACAGAAGGAAAACAGAGAGAAATGCCCCCTGTATGTATTTAGAGAGTTTAGCCCGTCTAATTCATCCTTATCTGGGACTAATCATAAGTGTAATTTGACCCCTCAGCTGTTTCAGTTGGCTGCCTCTTCAGGATAGCTAATTTGTAAACACAGGATATTACCCTATGTCTGCTTCCATGAAAGCAGGAAGTAGACACAGTGCAGATTAATTGCAGGATTTTTTATCAGCTGTAACAAAGAATTAAAAAAAATGTTATTGTACTGTTGCTTGCTTAGAGCAGAGAGAAAGTTCTGAGTTCAGGTCTATGTTAAATAGTAGTGTGATGTCTCTCCGCCAAGCAATGCAAATGACAGTCTAAAGGGGAACACAACCTCACATAGAGTAACAGACATGATGATGTAGTAAGAACAGGATAAGAGCCTCTTCCATGAGGAAATATGATTAATTACAACCATAAAACATTTATTTAAAGTAGCCAAGTTTATTGGAGAAGTAAGGCAAATACACATTAGTGAGAGAGTACAACAAAATGTCAGATGATACATTAGAGGCCTGGAATAGGCACATCAGGATACATATAAACGTCAAGCGAGTGGCCTACTTTTAGAGAGATTGTGTATCTATCTATCTATCTATCTATCTATCTATCTATCTATCTATCTATCTATCTATCTATCTATCTATCTATATATATATATATATATATAAAATCGTGTGTGTGTGTAGGGTGTGTGTGTGTGTAGGGTGTGTGTAGGGTGTGTGTGTGTGTAGGGTGTGTGTAGGGTGTGTGTGTGTGTAGGGTGTGTGTGTGTGTAGGGTGTGTGTAGGGTGTGTGTGTGTGTAGGGTGTGTGTAGGGTGTGTGTGTGTGTGTGTAGGGTGTGTGTGTGTATGTGCCGCGATGACGCGAAAACGGCTTGACCGATTTGAACGGAACTTGGTACACAGATCCCTTACTACCTGGGATGATATGTTCTGGGGGTCTCGCGGCCCCCCTGCACACGTGGGCGGAGCTACAAACAGCAAATTAGATTTCACCCATTCAAGTCAATGGAAAAAATGTAAAAGGCTGCCATTCTCACAGTAATCAAGCCACAGTCCCCACACTTGGCACAGTTGGTCACTTGGTGACCGAGGTTACAAATCCAGGAAAAGTGGGTGGAGCATAAAACTGCCAATCAAATTTCAGTCATTCATTTAAATGGGAAAATGTAAACTGCAGCCATTCTTAGACTGTTAATCGCAGGGTTCTCAAACTTGGTACACTTGGTCACTGGGTGAATGCGATTACGATTCAAGAAAATGGGTGGAGCCTACAACAGCCAATCAAAATTCACCTATTGATTTTCAAGGGGAATATTTAAACTGCTGCTATACTTACACTTTTAATGGCAGAGGCTTCAAACCTGCTACAGTCGGTCATTGGGTGACTGGGGTCCAAATTCACTAAAGGGGTGGGGCCACATACAGCCAATCAGATTTCCTTGGTGAATAAACTGCTTCCATTCACATATTTTTTATGCCAGGAACCTGAAAGCTCACAAACTTGGTCATTGAGTGACTGTGTGTCAAGGTTACAAAAAGTGGGCGGAGCCCAAAAAAACTTTTATTGGGAAAATATAAACTGCAGCCATTTTTACACCGTTAATGGCAGGGTTCTCAAACTTTGCACAGTTGGTCACTGGGTGACTGAGATTAAGATTTTGGAAGGTGGGTGGAGCCTACAACAGCCAATAAAAATTCAACTTTTGATTTTCAAAGGGAATATTTATTCTGCTACCATTCTCTTATACTGTGAAAAGCAGATTCCTCAAAACTGGTACAGTTGGTCGCTGGGTGACTGGGGTCCAAGTTCGGAAAGGGGGCGGAGCCACAAATTTGTTTATTTTTCAATGGGAATATACAAAGCATTGATACCAAGGACCCCAAAGCCGATAAACTTGATAACTGAGTGACTGTATGTCAAGGTTAGAAAAAGTGGGCGGTGCCAACAACTACATCTTTAACATGGCAGGGTTCCCAAACTTTACACAATTGGCCACTGGGTGACTGGGATGAATATTCAGAAATGTGGGTGGAGCCTACAACAGCCAATCAAAATGTACCTATTGATTTTCAAGGGGAATATTCCCATTGCTACCATTCTCACACTGTTAGTGGCAGAGGCCTCAAACCTGATACAGTCAGTCATTGAGTGACTAGGGTCCAAATTCACTAAAGGGGTGGAGCCACAAATAGCCAATCAGATTTGTTAGATTGATTTCAGCCATTCTGTTATTGGCAGGGTTCTCAAACGTGACACAGTTGGCCACTGGGTGACTGGGACTAATATTCAGAAAAGTGGGTGGAGCCTACAGCAGCCAATCAAAATTCACCTTTTGATTTTCAAGGGGAATATTTACATTGCTGCCATGCATGCACTCTTAATGGCAGAGGCCTAAAATCTGCTACAGTCAGTCACTGGGAAACTGGGGTTTAAATTCTGAAGGGATCAGGCCAAAAACAGCCAATTAGATTTGTTTAATGTCAATGGTAAAATGCAAAAATGTTCAAATTCAGTAAAGGTGCGGAGCCAAAAACAGCCAGATTTCTTTGCTGGATAAACTGCTTCCATTAGCACAATTTTGATGCCACGAACCCAAAAGCTCACAAACTTGGTCATTGAGTAGTGACTGTGTGTCCAGGTTACAAAAAGTGGGTGGAGTTAAAAACAGATTTTTCTGGGAAATTGTAAACTGCAGCCCTTCTTCACTGTTAATGGCAGGGTTCTTTAATTTAGCATAGCTGGTTACTGGGTGACTGGGATTAATATTCAGAAAGGTGGGAGGAGCCTAAAAATGGCACTCAAAAATCACATGTCACTTTTCAAGGAGAATATAAAAAATTGCTGCCATTCTTGCACTTATGGCACAAGCCTCAAACCTGGTACAGTTGGTCATTGGGTCACTGGGGTTCAAATTCAGAAAAGGGGACAGAGCCACAAACGGTGAATCAGATTTGTTTCATTTCATGGTAAAATACAAATTATTGATGCCAAGGACCCCAGAGCTAACAAACTTGGTCAATGAGTAGTGACTTTTTGTCCAGGTTACAAAAAGTGGGCGGAGCCAAAAACAAATTTCACTGGTAAAGTGTAAACTGCAGCCCTTCTTACACTGTTTATGGCAGGGTTCACAAACTTTGCCCAGATGGTCACTGGGTGACTGAGATTAATATTCAGGGAATTCACCTGTTGATTTTCAAGTGGAATATTTAAATTGCTGCCATTTTTACACTGTTAATAGCAGATGCCTCAAACCTGCTACAGTTGGTCATTGGGTGACTTGAGTTCAAATGCTGGAGAGGGGCGGAGCCACAAACGGCCTATCTGATTCGTTTAATTTCTATGGGAATATACAAATTATTGATGCCAAGGACCCCAAATCTCACAAACTTAGTCATTGAGTGTTTGTGCGTTAGGGTTAGAAAGTGGGCGGAGCCCACATCAGTCAAATACATGCCCGGGCAACGCAGGGTCATCAGTGGGTGGAGACAAATACAAATTTCACTGGGAAAATGTAAACTGCAGCCATTCTTACATTGTTAATGGCAGGGATTTTAAACTTTGCACAGTTGGTCACTGGGTGACTGGGATTAATCTTCAGAAAAGTGGGTGGAGCCTACAAAATTAGGCTCCACCTATTGCTTTTCAAGGGGAATATTTAATTGCTACCATTCTTGAACTGTTAATGGCACAGGCCTCAAACCTGGTACAGTTGGTTATTGGGTGACTGGGGTTCAAATTCAGAAAAGGGGGTGGAGCCACAAACAGCCAATCAGATTTTTTCATTTCAATGCAAATTATTGATACCAAAGACAGCAAAGCTCACAAACTTGGTCATTAAGTAATTGTGTGTTAGGGTTAGTAAAAGTATGCAGAGCCAACACCAGCCAAATACATACCCGGGCAACGCCGGGCCATCAGCTAGTATATATATATATATATAAATATATATATAAATATATATATATATATAAATATATATATATATATATATATATATATAAATATATATATATATAAATATATATATATATATAAATATATATATAAATATATATATATATATAAATATATATATAAATATATATATATATATAAATATATATATATATATATATATATATAAATATATATATATATATATATATATAAATATATATATATATATATATATATATATATATAAAAATATATATATATATATATATATATATATATATATATATATATATATATATATATATATATATATATATATATATATATATATATATATATATATATATATATATAAATAAATATATATATATATAAATAAATAAATATATATATATATAAATAAATATATATATATATAAATAAATATATATATAAATATAAATATATATATATATATATAAATATATATATATATATATATATATATATATATATATAAATATAATATAAATATATATATATATATATATATATATATATATATATATATATATATATATATATATATATATATATATATATATATATATATATAAATATTTATATATATATATATATATATATATATATATATATATATATATATATTTTTATATTTTTATATATATATATATATATATATATATATACACACACATACACAGTGGTTTGCAAAAGTATTCGGCCCCCTTGAAGTTTTCCACATTTTGTCACATTACTGCCACAAACATGAATCAATTTCATTAGAATTCCACATGAAAGACCAATACAAAGTGGTGTACACGTGAGATGTGGAACGAAAATCATACATGATTCCAAACATTTTTTACAAATAAATAACTGCAAAGTGGTGTGTGCATAATTATTCAGCCCCCTTTGGTCTGAGTGCAGTCAGGTGCCCATAGACATTGCCTGATGAGTGGCAGGTCAGGACAGCTCCATCTCTGGATGTGTTTAAATCCAGGCTGAAAATCTACCTGGGATAAGCGGAACTGAACAAGCCTGTTATTGGCCACTGCACTCCACTCACCATACTCCCTACTTCCAGCTGTGTTGGGGAGATGGAGAGCAGTATGCTGCGGCCAGTTCAGGCTCACTAAAGGTGAAGTTATGTTTCACTGACTCTTATTTACCAAAACATTTGTACAAAACATTTCCCACACTCAGCACATGAATACGGCTTCTCACCAGTGTGAGATCTCTCATGTCTGAGTAGATGTGATTTATGCACAAAACATTTCCCACATTCAGCACATGCATATGGCTTCTCTCCAGTGTGAGATCTCTCATGGATGACAAGATTTGATTTCTGTACAAAACATTTCCCACACTCAGCACATGAATATGGCTTCTCACCAGTGTGAGATCTCTCATGGATGAAAAGATGCGGTTTCCGTAAAAAACATTTCCCACAATCTGCACATGAATAAGGCTTCTCACCAGTGTGTGATCTCTCATGGATGACAAGATGTGATTTTTGTACAAAACATTGCCCACACTCAGCACATGAATACGGCTTTTCACCAGTGTGAGATCTCTCATGGATGACAAGATGTGATTTTTGTACAAAACATTTCCCACACGCAGCACATGAATATGGTTTATCACCAGTGTGAAATCTCTCATGGGTGACAAGATGTGATTTGTGTACAAAACATTTCCCACACTCTGCACATGAATACGGCTTATCACCAGTGTGAAATCTCTCATGGGTGTCAAGCACTGATTTCTGTACAAAACATTTCCCACACTCAGCACATGAATACGGCTTCTCTCCAGAGTGAGATCTCCCATGTCTGACAAGGTCTGATTTCTTTACAAAACATTTCCCACACTCACTACACAAATATGGCTTCTCTCCAGTGTGAGATCTCCCATGAATGACAAGGTCTGATTTATGTACAAAACATTTCCCACACTCAGCACACGAATAGGGCTTCTCTCCAGTGTGCGTTCTCTCATGAATGACAAGGTCTGATTTATGTACAAAACATTTCTCACACTCAGCACATGAATACGGCTTTTCACCAGTGTGCGATCTCTCATGTATGACAAGGTTTGATTTTCGCACAAAACATTTCCCACACTCAGCACATGAATACGGCTTCTCACCAGTGTGAATTCTCTTGTGTTGGCCAAGATTTGATTTTGTCACAAAATATTTCCCACACGTGGAACAGGAATGAGACCCTCCAGCAGGGGGAGAGCTGTGCTGGGTATGAGGCCCCTCAGGATTAAACAGGTGAGGGGGGTCTGGGGGAATATTTGGGGTAACCAGGATATCTGCAGGAGACTCTTGTCCAGTGACATCATCATCCGTTGTACTGTCTGTGGATACAGAGAGACGAGTCTCTGAGAGGTTCCTGATTCCAGGACTCCGAGCTGCAAATAGAGAAACATCAACACTACTTGTTAGATAATTCGGAGGGGAGGAACAATTATCATTAGGGATGGTCAGTGAGCTGCTGATAATCCCAAGTTGAGGCAAAGTTTGTGCAGACTGGAAATGGAGCAGAAGCAGTAGCTGCATATCTCTCAGTGTTCTCCCCAGAAATATTTTCTAGCCGGGTGGTATGAAAAAGTAGCCAGGTGGGGAAGCAGGTTACGCTGGGTGCTGCTGGGTGAAAAAGTAAGGTAACACTGAACGGAAGGGGAGTGTCACACTGGGTGGGGAAAGGTCTACATCATGCTGGGGGCTGGTGGTGGTGGGGAGGTCACACTGGGTGGGGAAAGGTCAGCATCACGCCGGGTGGTGGTGGGGAGGGGGAGTGTCACACTGGGTGGGGAGAGGTCTACATCACGCTGGGGGCTGGTGGGGGGGGGGGGGGGGGGGGGAGATGACTGTTTTGAGTAACAAAATGCTACCATAGGGCACTTTGTCATAGTGGTTCTCTGCTCGCTGGCATTCAGCAAAGCTCTGTAAATGCCATGAAAAGTGCCTCAGTGTGAATGGGGCCTTAGTGCTATAGCCCCATCATCACATATATGACCAGACATCATTAACCACTCCCTGCATGCAATGTATGTGACTAGGGTTTCAGCAGTATACCGATATACCACAGTTTGGTTAAGCATGGTAATCAAACCATGCACAATAGCGTTTTACCGGTTTACGGTGGGGGAGTGGCAACGCAGCAGCGGGGATGCGAAGCAATGGCGGGAGCACGAACAGCGGCAGGGGTAAATAGATTTGCTCACTTCGCCCGGGGTCCTGCGTGCGTGTACTACATACTTATTCCTACTTTCTGTCCTTGCGTTCCATCTCCCGCTGTTACAGGGAGATGGAATGCAAGGACAGGAAGAAATGAGTAGTAAGTAGACGCGTGAAGGCCCCCCGGCAAGTGAGTATTTGTTTACACCTGACGCTCCGTCCCGCCGCCCCCCACACCTGGCTATCTTTACTGCGGGCACCTATTCCTGGCTATATATGCACTGGCTGCACTGATCCCTGGCTACCTATACTGCTGCCACCTATTACTGGCTACACCTATCCTTGGCTACCTGTACTGCTGCCACCTATTACTGGCTACACCTGTCCCTGCTACCTGTACTGCAGCCACCTATTACTTGCTACACCTATCCCCAACTACCTATACTGCGGCCACCTATTACTGGCTACACCTATCCCTTGCTACCTATACTGCGGCCATCTATTACTGGCTACACCCATCCCTGGCTACCTATATTGCGTCCACCTATTACTGGCTACACCTATCCCTGGCTACCTATGCTGCTGCCACCTATTACTGGCTACACCTATCCCTAGCTACCTATACTGCGGCCAACTATTACTGGCTACACCTATCCCTGGCTACCTATACTGCGGCCAACTATTACTGGCTACACGCATCCCAGGTTACCTATACTGCAGCCACCTACTACTGGCTACCTATACCGCTGCCACCTTTTACTGACTACACCCATCCCAGGTTACTTCTACTGTGGCCACCTATTCCTGGCTATCTACACCACGGTCACCTATTACTGGCTACACCCCTCCCAGGTTAGCTATACTGCGGCCACCTATTACTGGCTACCTATACCGTGGCCACCTATTGCTGGATACCTATACCGCAGCCACCTATTACTGGCTACACCCATCCCTGGCTACCTATACGTCGGCCACCTATTACTGGCTACTTATACTGCGGCCACCTATTGCTAGCTACACATATCCCTGGCTACCTATACTGCGGCCACCTATTACTGGCTACACCTATCCCTGGCTACCTATACTGCGGCCACCTATTACTGGCTACACCTATCCCTGGCTACACCTTTCCCTGGCTACCCATACTGCGGCCACCTATTACTGGCCACACCTATCCCTGGCTACCTATACTGCGGCCACCGATTACTGGCTAAAGGAGAGACCAGGTGACTCACCAAAAGAAAAGCGCAATAGAACTGCACATTCTATTCTGTGTCCGGCCCCAGCAAAGTTCATGTGGTTGAGCTGGTCTCTCTGCTAGGAGCTTTCTCTGCCTCTCCAAGCCACTGATAGGAAGGAGTGGAGGAGGGGGGCAGAGATGTGTCTCTGAGTGACAGTGATCTTTCCCCGCCCCTCCACACAACTGATCGGAAGGAGCTGAGGAGGAAGGCAGAGATGTGTCTGAGTGACAGTGAGCTTTCCCCTCCACACAGCTGATATGAAGGAGCTGAGGAGTGGGGCTGAGATGTGTCTGCATTCCGCTGCCAACTGTTATGTGCAGAGGAAAGAGCTTCTGCTGTAGACTGCGGCTAATAACAACAGCCGGGCAGGGACATAAATCAAGTGAGTAAAGGCTCGTACACACGCTGGATTATTAGGAATGACGGGTCCGTCAGACCCTCCCACTGGGCGGGCGTTCCAGCGACAGTCCAGCGTGTGTACAGTCAGTCTGCAGACTGATACGGCTGTTTCTGAATGATCCTCCGGGCGGATCGTTCAGAAACAGCCTCATCAGTCTGCAGACAGACTGTACACACGCTGGACTGTCTGCCGAAAACAGAGGTGCCGACAGACCCGTCGTTCCCTGCAGTCAGGCATGTGTACGAGGCTTTAGGCTCTGGTGAGAATACTAAACTTTGCATAAAATTAGCATTCAGATGGCACCATCTCAGAGTTACTGGCATGTCAAAGACCATCACACGTTATCAGCCTGACTGAGAACTGCAGAAGGTGGAGCTCATTACAGGTGGCCAATCACATGACTAAAACTTTAGCTTGCATGAAAATTTTATGTAGCTGGGAGTTCAGCCAATCTAATGCATTTCCTGACTAATCTGATTATCTGCATACAATCTGCATTACATTTGCATATACAGAGTTATTTGCATGTCACTGACCCCTCCCACACCTAAAGCATTGGCCATACATTGAGCAACAGTGAATGTAGAGCTTGATGAGACAGCGGAAGCAATGTGTTACTCCTGTGACAACAGACCTATATGTACTTATAGCAAGAGATCTGTGTTATGTTTGTAGAGCAATGTGGTGTCACTTCCACATTCTTATTACCGCTGTGTCCTCGTGTCACTCATATGCCCCGTGTAATGTACATGTTTCTCTCTCTTATTCCCAATTAAGCAAATGAAGAAGCTGTGACTAGGAATGTATATAAAAGGAAATAAATCTGCACCGTGTGCTCCTCAGTGTTGTTCACAGATTAAAAACTTACTCAATTAATATATCCAATAAGTTGGATCGCACCTGTTAAATAAGTGTGCGTACCACTTTAAAAAATTAAATATAAACAGAACACAGGTCGCGCAACAAACATCAGGTATAGATGAGGCACAAAATCATTACCTCCAGCAACCAAAGTCCTAATGCTGGGAATACACGGGTCGATTCGGCGGCCGATTAGCTGCCGGATCGACCCCCGCTGCGTCCCCGCTCGCGAGCGGATCGATTACCACTCGTCCTCGCCGGTGCTCCTTATCAGCTGCTCTATTCCCTGCCATTGTCCGCCGGCGGGGATCGAGCAGCGTGATTGGACAAGCTGAATATTATCAGCTGGCCGAATCAGCTGCTTGATACACGGAACAGAAACGTACCGTGTATCCCCAGCATAAGACTCAAAAGGGATCGATATAGTGTAAATCCGTTTTTATTTTAAAAAAAACTACACTACACTAATGTTTTAAAATAAAAAATGGATTTACACTATATCAAGCCTGTTTTTAGACTGCTTTCACAGTGGGACGTTACAGGCGCACGTTAGAGCAGCCTGTATAACACACCCCACCGCACAGTAATGAAAAATCAATGGGCTGTTCACAGTGCCCACGTTGCGTTACATTGTAACGCTGCACCTCAAGATAACGTACTGCATGCAGTACTTTATACGCGGCTAAGCCGCGTTAGACTGCTTGCACATGCTCAGTAATGTTGGGGAGGACGGGAGAGCGGCCAGGCACATGGCTAATTAATATTCACTGCACGGTGTGACGTGCAGTGTTTACTTCCTGGAGCGTCCGCTCTGTGCGGCGATTGGCTGGCGGGACCACGTGATGCCGCAGGCATCCAAGAGTACGCGTCACGGACGCCAAAGTGAGCTGCACAACGCGGCTCACTCTGACGTCCACATCCAGCACCACCAGGCGTTGCGTTAGGGGCACGTTATGCCACCATAACGTCCCCTAAAACGCAACGTCCTGGTGGGAAAGTAGCCTTAGTCTTAGGACCTTGGTTGCTGGAGGAAACCACCGTGATATATGCATTAAGCGCTGTCTGCTGATCTGTGTTGGGTCGGCCAGAGAATCTGGTGAGAAGCTTAAGTGACCGGTCGGTGGTGGTACACTGGGTGCCTGTGTTTTGTCAGTGAGCACTGGTGATACTGTGGATGCTTAAAGGGATACTGTTGGGGGGGGGTCGGAGGAAAATGAGTTGAAGTTATCCGGGGCTTCTACTGGTCCCCCGCAGCCATCCTGTGCCCGCGCAGCCACTCACCGATGCTCCGGCCCCGCCTCCGGTTCACTTCTGGAATTTCAGACTTTAAAGTCTGAAAACCACTGCGCCTGCGTTGCCGTGTCCTCGCTTCCCCTGATGTCACCCGGAGCGCACGGCGCAGGCACAGACCATACTAGGCCTGCGCAGTATGCTCCTGGTGCCATCAGCGGGAGTGAGGACACGGCAACGCAGTCGCAGTGGTTTTTAGACTTTAAAGTCTGAAATTCCAGAAGTGAATCGGAGGCGGGGCCGGAGCATTGGGGAGTGGCTGTATGGGCACAGGATGTCTGCGGGGGACCATTAGAAGCCCCGGGTAAGTTCAGCTCATTTTCCCCCGACCCCCCTACAGTATCCCTTTAAAACTATACAGTTACACTATTGCGATGCCAATCTTGTTTTACATGTATGGAGCTGTGAAGATCGGGGGAGGAATACATGTGAGATATCTGTGAGCTGGCAAGGCCAGAGGCGTATTTTGCTGATCCCAACCTGGTCAGCCATAAAATCTGGTGAGCGTATACTGGTACTATTAATGCATGGAAGTCTTTTGAAGTACTTAGAACTATCAGCACACTGAAGGACATTTAAAGGGATTTTATATGGACATTTGTTGGCTAATGTTTATGCAAAGTTGGAGGGACAGTATATTAGAGGCATAGTTTAAATACTATGATGTGCCTCATCTATAGCTGATGTTAGTTGAGCGACCCGTGTTCTGTTTTTATTTAATGTGACTGGGGATGGTCTGAAAAATCCATCAGAATGCCGATCTCTAAAACGGAAATGCCGCATTACAGCAACTCAGAAATGTCAGCCAATCACTGAGCTCAGAAGCATCGGACCAATCAGAGAATGCAGAATATTTCTGTGGAAATGGGAATCCCGCGAGATGCCTCCGCATTCTCTGATTGGTCCAATACTACAGAGTATTTCTCAGTCCTGTGATTGGAGTAACAATGTCAGGAAATGACTGTGGAAAACTGAACACCATGGTCATTTAAATGCCCCCCCTCCCCCGTTGTATAGATGGCCAGATGTTTCCCCACCCCCCTTTGCAGCACACCATTGGCCAGCAGCAGGCGGCCCTTTATGGTGGATTGGATTTGAGACGGAACCCTCCACCCAATTTGAGGAATTAGCTGCTAGTTGCAGCAGCACCACTAGTGCCGTTCCACATGGTGAGAACTGCTGCAGCTGCTCCTGTCACAGGGGCTGGATTCTCCCCAGAAATTAGTGATGAGGAGGGAGGCGTAGGCAGGGATGGTACCTCCCTTTCACTGCCCATTGGGTCACCCTACATGGTGCTGGGAAGGGTAGGAATCGTGGGGCGGCATTTGGTCTGGTGGAGCCGCCCCAGAGGGTCAAATGTAAGCCAGTCTAACTCCCTTCTGCCACCTCCTCTGTCCCATTGGGCGTAATGACTTGTAATTTACAGATATCCGTAATGCAAGCTGTAATTATAACTTTGAGTCGATTACAGAAGTGCATTTTTTTATGAATGCCCTTGCCCAGAATCTCCCTAGCAACCATAGGAAACTCTGGCCACACCCTTCCCTATATAAGGCGGATGCCATCTTGGATTAATCCCTTGCGGTTATTCAGTACTGTGTGAGAGGTTATGCTGGAGAATGCAGTGCTGTGTATTTGCATTTTGTGATTGATTTGTGCTCATATGAGACTCACTGAACCTATTATTGATAGTTTAGTGACTCAGTTAGAGAGCTAGCTTACCACTTGTTAGCTTTACCATTTTGTTAGAGAGTTAGCTTACTGCACTAGTGAAAGCAAGACGTTTTGAATCAGGATGATGCCATTTATTGGCTAACTTATAAGAAGTAAGCTTTCAGCTGTGAAGCCTTCCTCAGACTCGACTCCTGTATACTGGCAACATGTAGAGCGCACAGCTTATATGCACTGGACATTAAAAGGAGATACATTTATCACTCACCAATACTCATCCCAGTAATAATGTCCTCTTCACTAGTCCTTATCATGTCACTCTCCTCCATAGACTGCTCATCACTCTTCACATATGTTTTGTCTCCTTCCTTTTTAATTGTCCCCATCATGCCACTCTCCTCCATAGATTGTTGATCAATCATCACATACGTCTCTTCTTCTTTAATTGTACTCATGATATCACCCTTCTCCACAGACTGCTGATCACTCCTCACATATGTAATTTGTTCTTTAAGCTCAGATCTCAGTTCTGAAATGGATACAAAATTATAGCTGTGAGATATTAGCACTAATAAAGCACACAAAAGACCATATATTGCTAGGGGGTGATAATATTCCATAAGCTGTGGTTTCCGGCACATTCAGCACCACAGTCCTCTCTCCCGGTGTGCCTTGCTCATCATCTGGTGCTTCTCTCCTCCTCTCCATGCACACATTCCTGGGAGGTTACAGCAGTGCCGGCAGCGGTAGATGGAGGAGGATGTGAAGAGAGAACAGCTGGAGATATAGGAAGATAGGAGCTGAGGCCTGCAGCTAATTAGCTATGAATTATCATTACTTATGGCTCTGGCAGCTGATGAACTGGGCAGATGGGACTGCAGCTCCATATCCTGACCCTACCTGTCCATCACCTACTAACCTCAAACCTTCTAGAGCAATAGCAACAAATCTAGCAGCTGGGACAGTGCCAATACGAGGACAGAAGCAGCAGAGGCCACCCAACCACTATCCAGCTGCAGCCTCCATCTTCTCTACCTGTCCTATCAGCCACGCCCCTTGTTACCTGGCTCCACCTCTTAGCTGTGACCCAACAGCCATCATCTTTGTGCAGACTCCAACCTCACCCACTGTGAGCCACCCAACACCAGTGGCTCCTTCCTGACTGCACATTGGCTTCTTCTCATGAGAGATACAATGGATACGGTCATATGGTGCACCTGTCTCATCTGCTGAAAATGGACACAATGCACAGATCCTGCTCCTTCAGGACCTCCCTCCCTGAGACCTCCACTGATCCACAACAACTCCATTGTACATCATTGTAGTTATGACTGTTGCTATGAACAGCTGCTGGGAAAAGCTATCAGGGAAAGTGTCCCTCTTCACAGGGAAGAGATACCGGCCTGCCTTCCATAACGGCTGGGATAAACATGAAACACCTCTGACAGCACAAGAAGTGAGGGAAATCCAGAGATAAGGTAACACAGAGAGTGTGCATACGTGTGAGGCACCAGCTGGAGGTGGGAGCTGCTCCACGAGGATCTTATGGGCTCAGTATTCCATGGCATACAAGATCAGCCAATCAGAGCTCCGCACTATTCACAGATTATATTATTCTCTAGGTCTCCCTCCCTAAGGGGCAATTATGTAAACTAACCCCCCACATAGATAGTTTGTATCATTCTCAGGAATAAAGGCAACTACCCTAACAATAAAAATACTACTCCCTGCAAGCTCTCTCCATAGAGATGCATGCGCCTGGATTCCTGCTCACACCCTTTTTATCGCTAAATTTTCACCCTTTTCCTCGGTATAGAAGTCAGACATCTCATCACATGTCACTCCAGCCATTGATAACATAGCGATGGAGCTCAAGGAGTGGTCTGACTGCTGACTGGTCTGTTGGGTGACTAATATCTGGAAGACTCGGGAAGCCATCATAAAGGCATTAAGAGGCACCCAGTTGTATATAAAACTGAGTTTAAAACAAATAAAAGAGAAAAAAGGGGAGGTAGCTTACCTAAAGAATGATAAATTCATATACATAAATATAATTAATTTTTAATAAGCACAGGCAACACGTATTGTGGGTCTCTGCCCACTTCCTCGGGCCAAATAAAGTGCTGAAAGGTTACAAAACCCAGGTGCATCAAGTAGTCTCCCTCCCCAAGTTAACAAGGCAGATGTGCCCCCAGTATTAGGTAGCCCCCCTCCCCAGTATAGATAGCCACTATTAGGCAGCCCACCATCCCCATTAGAGATAGCCGGATGCATCCCCAGAACTAGGCAGCCCACCAACCCCAGATTAGATATCACAATGTACTTTGTGTATTTAGCAGTACCCCTAACCATGTTAGATAGCTATATGTACCCCAGTATTAGGCATCCTCCCCTTGAATATAGGCTGATGTTCCCCTAGTATTAGGATACCCCCCTCCCAGGCTAGATAGCCAGACGTACCCTAAGTATCGTCAGCCAAATATACCCCAAGCCAGAGCAGTGCTTTTCAGCGCTGCTAGATTTGGGCGCAGCCGGCGCCTCCATAGACTTCAATAGGAATCATTCCTATTGAAGCGCTTAGTGAGTAACGTCGGCTCTGTCAGAAGACAGAGCCGAAGTTGCTTAAAAACATAATAATTCGGCCTCCAGCAATCGCTGGACGCCGAATTATTTCATTCCCCCACTATCCATGTCGGCCTGGAGGGGGAATAGTAATTAAATCGGCCCGGACTTGTGCAGAAGCAGGATCAGCTATATACCGCTGTATCCTGCGCCCAAGTCTACCGGCGCCGATTTCAAATGTACGCACCCCAAGCAGTCTCTGTTATCAGGACAGGCAAGTGTGCCCCCAGACCCTTTCCCCAAGTCAGACAGGCAGCCTCCTCCCCAGGATAGGCAGATGTACCCCCAGTATTAGGTAGTCTCCCAAACATGCAGAGTCATAACTCTGAAGTGTTCGGGGAGGGGTGGGGAATAGGCACACCCTCAGGGCTGCACTCCCACAGACTGGTGCCCCCTGAGCCTCTGCCCTGGTCACTACCCAATATTACTAATACCCCAGGAGGAAGCTGAAAACTGGGGGGGGGGTGATTGGGGAGATACGGCTACACTGCACAGTAATATAGCAATGTTGGGGGCAGAATAGGCTATACAAGGGTAAATGCCAGCACTGGAGGGACATGGCTGTATTCAATATATATATTCTCTTGTGATGTGACTGAACGATTACTAGGAAGGTGAGATCCGACCCATAATCTATGGTGAATGTAGGGGGAGCAATAGAAAACTGGCAAACAAGTCACAGCAGTTATATATAAGTCTCATCAAGGGGGATGATCAGGATAGTGACAGGTGTACTATGTCCTCCTCTGTAACAAAGCATGTCCACCCCAAACCTCTGCTCTGCTCCATATATAACAAGATTCACACAATTACCTCTTCCAGCCGCGTGTTCTCTCACCTCCAGCAACTTCTCTTCCTCCTGTTACATCACTTCCTGTCTTTAGATTAATCTCCTCCTTTCTGTGCGTTCCACGTGGGAGATGTGAGAGCGACACCTTGTGGTGAATAAGCTAACTGCAAGCTCTTTTTGTGGAATCACAAAATTCATGTAGAATCACAAAATCATGTGGAATCATGCAGTCAGCCTTTAAATGCTATTATTGATATTGATGATGATTATTATATTTTTTTATTATCAATCACAGCACAACTCCCTTATCTTCATGTCTGTTGGACATTTCACAGGATGAACTTTGCCAATTTCAATGTATTTTGCTAAATCCACAGAAAACACAGGCAAAATCAAACTCAGTTTAACGCAGGTTATTGATGCCAAAAACCGCAAAGCTCACAAACTTGGTCATTGAGTAACTGAGTAATTGTGTGTGAGGGTTAGGAAAAGTGGGCGCAGCCAACACCAGCCAAATACATAATCAAGGCAATGCCGGGTCATCAGTGGGTGGAGACAAATACACATTTCACTGAGAAAATGTAAACTGCAGCCATTCTTACACTGTTAGCGGTAGGGTTCTCAAACTTTGCACAATTGGTCACTGGGTGAATGGGATGAATATTCAGAAAAGTGGGTGGAGCCTACAAAAGCTAATCAAAATTCACCTATTGATTTTCAAGGGGAATATGTAATTGCTGCCATTCTTGCACTGTTAATGGCACAAACATTAAACCTGGTACAGTTGGTCATTGGGTGACTGAGGTTCAAATTTAGACGAAGAGGTGGAGCCACAAACAGCCAATCAGATTTGTTCAATCTCAATGCAAATTATTGATGCCAAGACCGCAAAGCGCACAAACTTGGTCATTGAGTAATTGTGTGTTAGGGTTAAAAAAAAGTAGGCGGAGCCAACACCAGCCAAATACATACCCGAACAATGTCAGGAAATCAGTGAGTGGAGAAAAATACAAATTTGATTAGGAAAATGTAAACTGCAGCCATTCTTACACTGTTAGTGGTAGGGTTCTCAAACTTTGCACAGTTGGTCACTGGGTGACTGGGATTAATATTCAGAAAGGTGGGTGGAGCCGACAAAAGCCAATTAAAATCCACCTATTGATTTTTAAGGGGAATATTTAATTGCTGCCATTCTTGCACTGTTAATGGCACAAGCCTCTTGCACGGTTAATCACCTGTACCTGGTACACTTGGCCATTGGGTGATTGGGGTTCAAATTCAGAAAAGTGGTGGAGCCACAGCCAATTAGATTTATTTTATTTCAATGCAAATTATTGATGCCAAAGATCACAAAGCTCACAAACTTGGTCATTAATTAATTAAGTAACTGTGTGTTAGGGTTATGAAAAGTGGGCGGGGACAACACCAGCCTGATACGTACCCGGGCAACGCCGGTCGTCCAGCTAGTCTAAAATATATGAAAGTCTAATGTTTATCAGTACATTACAGAAAATAATGAACTTTATCACAATATGCTAATTTTTTGAGAAGTACCTGTATATATATATATATATATATATATATATATATATATATATATATATATATATATATATATATATATATATATATATATACACACACACACACACCTAAAGGATTATTAGGAACACCTGTTCAATTTCTCATGAATGCAATTATCTAATCAACCAATCACATGGCAGTTGCTTCTATGCATTTATGGGTGTGGTCCTGGTCAAGACAATGGGCTCTATTCTCAAAGACTTCCCGCATGCGGTAAAGTACATGCGGGAAGTTTGCACCCAAAATACCGTCAAGTTGGGATTCTCAAAATGTTCCGCATGTTTTTTCCGCATGCGGAAAAAGTGTGATAAAAGTGCGGGATTCATGCGGTAAAATTTCCGCAAAAGTCGGTATTTTCCGCAATAAAAGATCAATTCTCAAAGATGTTCAGGCGCATCATTTCTTCGTTAATTACCGAATTTTTATCACCTACAAGTAGTAGGTGATATATTCCGCATCCCATTGACTTTAATGAAGTGTGGAGGCTTAAGGGCTGTGTTTGGTGGACTTTAACTTTTTTTTTTTAAACACTTTTTCATGCGACCTTTTTACCGCATGATTCCCGCATGAATAATGGCCGTTTCCGCATCTTTTTTCCCGCATGCGGCAAACATGCGGAAAATGTTAGTGAATGCTGAAAAAATGCGGAGTTTACCGCTGGCGGGAATTTACCGGTAAAATTTTGCGGTACTTTTGGCTCTTTGAGAATAGAGCCCAAACTCCTGAACTCTAAACTGAATGTCAGAATGGGAAAGAAAGGTAATTTAAGCAATTTTGAGCATGGCATGGTTGTTGGTGCCAGATGGGCCGGTCTGAGTATTTCACAATCTGTTCAGTTACTGGGATTTTCACGCACAACCATTTCTAGGGTTTACAAAGAATGGTGTGAAAACGGAACAACATCCAGTATGCGGCAGTCCTGTGGGTGAAAATGCCTTGTTGATACTAGAGGTCAGAGGAGAATGGGCCGACTGATTCAAGCTAATAGAAGAGCAACATTGACTGAAATAACCACTCATTACAACCAAGGTATGCAGCAAAGCATTTGTGAAGCCACAACATGCACAACCTTGAGGCGGATGGGCTACACCAGCAGAAGACCCCCCCCCCCCCCCCAGGTACCACTCATCTCCACTACAAATAAGAAAAAGAGGCTACAAATTGCACAAGCTCACCAAAATTGGACAGCTGAAGACTGGATAAATGTTGCCTGGTCTGATGAGTCTCGATAGAGTCAGAGTTTGGCGTTAATAGAATGAGAACATGGATCCATCATGCCTTGTTACCACTGTGCAGCCTGGTGATGGTGGTGTAATGGTGTGTGGGATGTTTTCTTGGCACACTTTAGACCCCTTAGTGCCAATTGGGCATCGTTTATATGCCACAGGCTACCTGAGCATTGTTTCTTACCATCTCCATCCCTTCATGATTGCCATGTACCCATCCTCCGATGGCTACTTCCAGCAGGATAATGCACCATGTCACAAAGCTCAAATCATTTCAAATTGGTTTCTTGAACATGACAATGAGTTCACTGTACTAAAATGGCCCCCACAGTCACCAGATCTCAACCCAATAGAGCATCTTTGGGATGTGATGGAACGGGAGCTTCGTGCCCTGGATGTGCATCCCACAAATCTCCATCAACTGCAAGATGCTATCCTATCAATATGGGCCAACAGTTCTAAAGCAGTGTTCCCCAACCCTGTCCTCAAGGCCCACCAACAGTGCATGTTGTGTAGAAATCCACAGAGGTAGTTAATCAGCTCTACTGAGACACTAATTACCTCACCTGTGATTGTGTGTGGTTTCCTGCAAAATATGGGCCTTGGGGACAGGGTTGGGGAACTCTTTTCTAAAGATTGCTTTCAGCACCTTGTTGAATCAATGCCATGTAGAATGAAGGCAGTTCAGAAGGCAAAAGGGGGTCAAACACCGTATTAGTATGGGGTTCCTAATAATCCTTTAGGTGAGTGTGTATAAATATATATATATATATATATATATATATATATATATATATATATATATACATATATATATACATATATATACATACATACATATATACACATATATATATATATATATATATATATATATATATATATATATATATATATATATATATATATATATATATATACATATATACATACATACATACATACATACATATATATACATACATACATACATACATACATATATACATACATATATATACATACATACATACATACATACATACATACATATATATATATATATATATACATACACATATATATATATATATATATATACATATACACACACACACACACACACACACACACACACATAAATATACACAGTGGCTTGCAAAAGTATTCGGCCCCCTTGAAGTTTTCCACATTTTGTCACATTACTGCCACAAACATGAATCAATTTTATTGGAATTCCACGTGAAAGACCAATACAAAGTGGTGTACACGTGAGAAGTGGAACGAAAATCATACATTATTACAAACATTTTTTACAAATCAATAACTGCAAAGTGGGGTGTGCTTAATTATTTAGCCCTCTGAGTCAATACTTTGTAGAACCACCTTTTGCTGCAATTACAGCTGCCAATCTTTTAGGGTATGTCTCTACCAGTTTTGCACATCTAGAGACGGAAATTCTTGCCCATTCTTCTTTGCAAAACTGCTCCAGCTGAGTCAGATTAGATGGACAGCATTTGTGAACAGCAGTTTTCAGATCTTGCCACAGATTCTCGATTGGATTTAGATCTGGACTTTGACTGGGCCATTCTAACACATGGATATGTTTTGTTTTAAACCATTCCATTGTTGCCCTGGCTTTATGTTTAGAGTCATTGTCCTGCTGGAAGGTGAACCTCCGCCCCAGTCTCAAGTCTTTTGCAGACTCCAAGAGGTTTTCTTCCAAGTTTGCCCTGTATTTGGCTCCATCCATCTTCCCATCAACTCTGACCAGCTTCCTTGTCCCTGCTGAAGAGATGCACCCCCCGAGCATGATGCTGCCACCACCATATTTGTCAGTGGGGATGGTGTGTTCAGAGTGATGTGCAGTGTTAGTTTTCTGCCACACATAGGGCTTGATTCACAAAAGAGGGGCATTTTCGCGCGAATTTTCGCATTGCGAATTTTTGTGCGAAACGATAACGTTTTCACGCGTAAACACGAATTTTTGTGCAAAATCGATATCGTTTTTGCTCAAAAATTCGCGTTTGCGCGCAAAAACGTTATCGTTTTGCGCGAAAATTCGCGATTGCACGCAATGCGAAAATTCGCGCGAAAATGGCCGTGCTAACAGTTAGCACTCTTTTGTGAATCAAGCCCATAGTGTTTTGCATTTTGGCCAAAAAGTTCCATTTTGGTCTCATCTGACCAGAGCACCTTCTTCCACATGTTTGCTGTGTCCCCCACATGGCTTGTGGCAAACTGCAAACGGGACTTCTTATGCTTTTCTGTTAACAATGCCTTTCTTCTTGTCACTCTTCCATAAGAGCCAACTTTGTACAGTGCATGACTAATAGTTGTCCTATGGACAGATTCCCCCACCTGAGCTGTACATCTCTGCAGCTCGTCCAGAGTCCCCATGGGCCTCTTGACTGCATTTCTGATCAGTGCTTTCCTTGTTCGGCCTGTGAGTTTAGGTGGACGGCCTTGTCTTGGTAGGTTTACAGTTGTTCCATACTCCTTCCATTTCTGAATGATCGCTTGAACAGTGCTCCGTGGGATGTTCAAGGCTTTGGAAATCGTTTTGTAGCCTAAGCCTGCTTTAAATTTCTCAATAACTTTATCCCTGACCTGTCTGGTGTGTTCTTTGGACTTCATGGTGTTGTTGCTCCTAATATTCTCTTAGACAACCTCTGAGGCCGTCACAGAGCAGCTCTATTTGTACTGACATTAGATTACACACAGGTGCACTCTATTTAGTCATTAGCACTCATCAGGCAATGTCTATGGGCAATTGACTGCACTCAGACCAAAGGGGGCTGAATAATTATGCACACCCCACTTTGCAGTTATTGATTTGTAAAAAATGTTTCGAATCATGTATGATTTTCGTTCCACTTCTCACGTGTACACCACTTTGTGTTGGTCTTTCACGTGGCATTCCAATAAAATTGATTCATGTTTGTGGCAGTAATGTGACAAAATGAAGAAAACTTCAAGGGGGCCGAATACTTTTGCAAGCTACTATATATATATATATATATATATATATATATATATATATATATATATATATATATATATATATATATATATATATATATATATATATACACACACACAGTACAGACCAAAAGATTGGACACACCTTCTCATTCAAAAAGTTTTCTTTATTTTCATGACTCTGAACATTGTAGATTCACACTGAAGGCATCCAAACTATGAATTAACACATGTGGAAGTATAGTACATAACCAAAGTGTGAAACAACTGAAAATGTCATATTCTAGGTTCTTCAAAGTAGCCATCTATTGCTTTGAATACTGCTTTGCACACTCTTAGCATTCTCTTGATGAACTTCAAGAGGTAGTCACCTGAAATGGTTTTCACTTCACAGGTGTGCCCTGTCAGGCTTAATAAGTGGGATTTCTTGCCTTGTAAATGGGGTTGGGACCATCAGTTGCGTTGTGGAGAAGTCAGGTGGATACACAGCTGATATTCCTACTGAATAGACTGTTAGAATTTGCATTATGGCAAGAAAAAAAAGCAGCTAAGTAAAGAAAAATGAGTGGCTATCATTACTTTAAGAAATGAAGGCCAGTCAGTCCAAAAAATTGGGAAAAAATCTTTGAAAGTATCCCCAAGTGGTCTCAAAAACCATCAAAAGCCACAAAGAAACTGGCTCACATGCGGACCGCCCCAGGAAAGGAAGACCAAGAGTCGCCTCTGCTGCGGAGGATAAGTTCATCCAAGTCACCAGCCACAGAAATCGCAGGTTAACAGCACCTCAAAATAGAGACCAGGTCAATGCCACACAGAGTTCTAGCAGCAGACACATCTCTAGAACAATTGTTAAGAGGAGACTGTGTGAATCAGGCCTTCATGGTAGAATATCTGCTAGGAAACCACTGCTAAGGACAGGCAACAAGCAGAAGAGACTTGTTTGAGCTAAAGAACAGAAGGAATGGACATTAGACCAGTGGAAATCTGTGCTTTGGTCTGATGAGTCCAAATGTGAGATTTTTGGTTCCAACCACTGTGTCTTTGTGTGACGCAGAAAAGGTGAACGGATGGTCTCTACATGCCGGGTTCCCACAGTGAAGCATGGAGGAGGAGGTGTGATGGTGTGAGGGTGCTTTGCTGGTGAAACTATTTGGGATTTATTCTAAAATTGAAGGCATACTGAACCAGCATGGCTACCACAGCATCTTGCAGCGGCATGCTATTATATCCGGTTTGAATTTTGATTGGACCATCATTTATTTTTCAACAGGACAATGACCCCAAACACACCTCCAGGCTGTGCAAGGGCCATTTAACCAGGAAGGAGAGTGATGGGGTGCTGTGCCAGATGACCTGGCCTCCACAGTCACTAGACCTGAACCCAATCAAGATGGTTTGGGGTGAGCTGGAGTGCAGAGTGAAGGCAAAAGGGCCAACAAGTGCTAAGCATCTCTGGGAACTCCTTCAAGGCCATTTCAGGTGACTACCTCTTGAAGCTCAAGATATCGATTTATTTTATTGTATTTATAAAGTGCCAACATATTACGCAGTGCTGGACATTAGTTAAGGTTACAGACAATATTTAGGGGTGACATACAGCAATAAGACAATACAGGAAAACATGAAAACCAAACCACGCAGCACAGTTATATGTACAAGGAAATGCTTAGTCAGTCACTGGATGGGTGCATAAAGATTAGGTAAATTGAGTTTACTCAGTTCCATAGGATGGGTGTACGTTGATGGAGGTGCGTGATCAGGTAGGAGACACAAGGAAGAGGACCCTGCTGAAGGCTTACAATCTAGAGGGAGAGGTAGGGACACGAAAGGATGACTCTCTAATTACCAGGCTGGGAGATGGATCCCTCTCTTTTCTCTCCCTCTCTTCTACTACTACTTCTAACTCCTCTTACTTCTCCTAAGTCTCCTCTTCTTTCATCACCCCTCACTCTTATTGCATTAGCAGGGGCTCCGCACACTTTATAGTGCGGACCCTCAAGACACCACTCTTAGCCTGATACCAACATCTAGGCCAAATCCCCTCCTACCCCTTACCCTTTATTATGCATGCTCCAAATAGCCGGTTTTATACCTCTGGAACACACTTGGGCTCATCATTAAGAAATCTTCCTTCCCACCCTAATTTTATTTTTCTTATTTTCCCTACCCCCTCCTTGATGTGCACTATTGTAGAAGGCAACTTTCGCTTGCACCCTGGACCCCTAAACATTGTACAAACCGTAATGTTGAATACTTTTATTCACTTCATTGCACTATATACTCAGCTCAGGTTCTTCTGTATGTTTAGAATATTATTTCGATACAATGTTATCTGGTTGTCTTGTTCTTCCTATGAAAATGTTGTCATAAACCCATGTTTTGTTACCCCCGCTAAATTTCAATAAAAACTTTGAAAACAAAAACCATAAAATATATATTTTTTTAACATAGCCAAGTTTATTGAAGCAGTAAGGCAAATACACATTATTGAGAGAGTACAATAAAGTTTCAGACGATAAATTAAAGGGGAACTGAAGTGAGAGTGATATGGTGGCTGCCATATTTATCTCCTTTTAAACAATACCAGTTGCCCGCCTGTCCTGCTGATCTATTTGGCTACAATAGTGTATGAATCACACCAGAAACAAGCATGCAGCTTATCTTGTCAGAAACACCTGATCTGCTGCATGCTTGTTCAGGGGCTATGGCTAAAAGTATTAGAGGCAGAGGATCAGCAGGACAGCCAGGCAACTGGTATTGCTTAAAAGGAAATAAATATGGCAGCCTCCACATCTCTCTCACTTCAGTTGCCCTTTAAAGACCTAGAATAGGCACATCAGGATACATATCTGCATGAAGCAATTGGCCTACTTTTAGATATACAGTATATTTCAAAAAAAAAAAAAAAAAAACACCCTATAAAAGTCATACACATTAACAGTTGCTTTAGATAGGCAAACTGGCTCTCCAGCTGTTAAGGAACTACAAGTCCCACAATGCATTTGCCTTTACGAATCATGACTGTGGCTGACAGACTCCTGCAATGTATTATGGGACTTGTAGTTCCTTAACAGCTGGAGAGCCAAGTTTGCCCATCACTGCCTTAGAGGATACAAAATAACCACCAGTAATATGAAGGAGCTCGGACGTCAGCTGGAGATTAATAACAGTGATGGGTACTCAGTATAGGGGATATATTATAACTTAGTGTGTGGGGAATTTATCCAGGTAGAGCAGATTTTGTCACATTAGATTGGGTACCTCTGCGGTGATATACTGCCTTGTGGAGGGGAAGCATCCGATTCACAGACCTGACCCACTCAGTGCACGATGGCGCTGTGGTAAGTCTCCAACACTTGGTGAGGAGTTAGCGAGCTATGTGACGCGTCTCTATAGCAAATTGTATCAGGAATTTTCCAGTAAAGGATTCAGGAAATATATAAAGGAGGCACACCTCTGGGGCAGCCCATATAGTCATTGAGGAATTTGATGACTAACACTGAATACATGATAACCTGAGGACAGGTCCACATCATGTGTAAAAAGCATTTGGGGCAGTTAGGCTGCATACCAGAGCCTTCTGTCATGCTGCTCTTACATTATGGAACTCCTTACCTCAGCAGTTCAGGACAGCTCCATCTCTGGATGTGTTTAAATCCAGACTGAAAACCCACCTGTTCAGTTTGGCAATTGCAGAAATATAATTTTATCCTCAGTGTTAATACTTCATCCCACTACCAATTACTGAATCTGAGAGAGCCTAAGCGCTTTGAGTCCTATGGGAGAAAAGGAGCTATAAAAAAAAGGTATTGTTACATTTGGATAGGCGTAAGGTAGGCTCGGTTTATAGCGTATAAGTATAGGAGTCGATCAGGTGTGTGGGGAGCAGCATTAGTCACTCGCTCCAGTGTCACATCCCACTCATCCTCTAAGATATCCCCTACATCGCTCTCCCAGGCCGTCCAGCGGGAGGCAGCACAGGGGCTGGCTGAGGATGGCATTATCATATTACACAGAGCTGAAATAAGCTGCTTAGATGATAGGAGTCATATTTGTAGGGAAGTTCTCACACTGGGTATACATTCCATGTGTGAGCTGCAGATATTTATAAAAGACCTTATGGCGCAGGTCAAACTCAGATACTCATCTGGAAAATGCAGTTAGCTTTGTGTACCTGCCTGCATACAGCCCAGCTGTGACCTTCCAGAGGGTGCAAGCACAGGGCATTGCGCACAGTGTTCCCGCCTGCATGGAAAGGAGAATGGCTGTGACCTTCCAGAGGGTGCAAGCACAGAGCATCCCGCACAGTGTGCCTGCCTGCATGGATGGGAGCCCGGCTGTGACCTTCCAGAGGGTGCAAGCACAAGGCATCCCGCACAGTGTGCCTGCCTGCATGGATGGGAGCATGGCTGGGAACTACCAGAGGGTGCAAGCACAAGGCATACCGCGCAGTGTGCCTGCCTGCATGGACGGGAGCCTGGCTGTGACCTACCAGAGGATGCAAGCACAAGGCATCCCGCGCATTGTTCCCGCCTACATGGACGGGAGCCCGGCTGTGACCTTCCAGAGGGTGCAAGCACAAGGCATCCCGCGCAGTGTGCCTGCCTGCATGGACGGGAGCCTGGCTGTGACCTACCAGAGGATGCAAGCACAAGGCATCCCGCGCAGTGTTCCCGCCTACATGGACGGGAGCCTGGCTGTGACCTTCCAGAGGATGCAAGCACATGGCATCCCGTGCAGTGTGCTTTCCTGCATGGGCATGAATGCGGCGGCAGCTCCAGGACCGCTTAATGCCAAATGGCGACAAGTCCTGGAGCTGCAGTTTGGCAGGGAACACGTGCACGCATGCACATTCGATCGATACTTGCTGGTTCCCGGAGCTCTGCTCCGTGATTAGCCTGCTAGCCGCGATCGCGGCTAGCAGACTACTACGAGCCGACAGGGGAAAGAATTCCCCTTTGTTTACAATTGTACAGCGCTGCTATCTCCTGCAGCACTGTACGAGGCACATTGGGCTGTCCCTCAGAGAGGCTCGATGTATGTGACCTCTCATAGGCTGATGCCTATGAGAGGCGGGAAGCAGTGCCGATCGCCATCCAATGGCTATTAGGACGGCACAGGAGGGAGGGAGGAAGAAAACTGCCTTTACTCAATTAAAAAAAAAAAGAGAGAGAGATTGCAGCAGCGATCAGATGCCTTCAGAATAGTGTCCTATTGACACTAAAAGGAGTAAAAATTAATTTGTGTGGTGAGTTGTAGGGCTGTGCAGCACCCTGACCAAGCTGCACAGCCCTGTATTGTAAAAAATGGCCTGGTCGTTAGGGGGTTGAACACTGCGGTCCTCAAGTGGTTAAAGACTCTGTTTGCATTTTACAATCTCAAGCTGAGGAACATGGAGGAATTACCTCCGGGTCAGAGCAGGCCTACCAGAATCTTACCAGGAGCTGATCCCTTCCATTAACAAAATATTTTCCTCACTTCTACCTGATGTACGATGGAACATTTTATCTGCGACAGAATTCAAGGAGCACTAAGACCACACTTGGCAAAAGTAGCTAAAAAGATGGTGATACTCCCTCGTCTCTTATACCTTATGCGGGCATTACCTCTGAACCCCGATCGTCCCCTTATCAATAAATTCCAGAAAGCAGTTAACGCCTTTATCTGGAATAGGAAACCTGACCGATTCAGGAAGATTTCTCTTTACAGGCGATCTGACTCCGGTGGACCTGGTGCCCCCAATTTTTGGCTCTATTTTCTTGCCACTCGCTTCACCCAGAACCTGCCCTGGAACAGAGAGAAAGACGCCTCTCCCTGGGTGGGTTTTGAGCGAACCTCTATATTACCCTACAACAGGGGTCTCAAACTCAATTTACCTGGGGGGCCGCAGGAGGCAAAGTCAGGATGAGGCTGGGCCGCATAAAGAATTTCACAATCGCGGCGCATCGCCGCCTCTGCCCGCCCCTCTCACTCTTCCTTTACAGAGAGGGGCGGGGAGAGGCGGCGATCCGTGCGGCGATTGACGTCAGGAAATGCCGGCGGATTGCCCCCCGGTGATTTGGGGGCTCTGCAGCCCTCGTTTAGCGGCAGGGATGCGGCGGATTACTTGGGAGCACTGAAGCAAACTATAAGGAAGCTTTTGTCGGCGAGGGCCACAAAATATTGTATCGAGGGCCGCAAATGGCCCGCGGGCCGCGATTTTGAGACCCCTGCCCTACAATATATCCTCGGAATTTACCTCAATACATCCTACATCAAAAACATTCAAAAGAAAAATCTTACCGTGGGGGACAAGCTAACGCTTTGGCATAGATATAAGGACACTTTCAAACTTATTTCATCTAAACCTCCCAAACTGTCGTTTATTGGGCATCCTGATTTTCCACCGGCATTCCTAAATCATGTGCTCTTTGACTGGTGGATAGCTAATGACTACACTACCTCAAACAGGTTTTGGTTAGGTGGCAAATTTATTACCTTCGACACACTACAGATTGGTAGAGATCTACCCAGGTCACAACATTTTACCGACGCTCAAATTCCACACTTTTTTTGCTTCTGCTACAAACTCTGACGGCTTTTATTCAATTGTACTTTTTATGAGAACTTCTTCCTGGCCTCCTCTCCTGCGGCAGGGGTCATTTCAGGGTTATATTCGCATATGGCTGGGGCCACCGCAGGACAGAAAACTAAATATATGCTGGACTGGGAAACTGATTTTCAAATGTCCCTGACTCCAGTAGAGTGGAGCAGATTGGGACTAAATCTTCAAAATGCCACTAAAACTCAGGCAATTAAAGACACAGCTATGAAAATATTTACCAGATGGTACAAGACCCCAGCCAGACTGTATAAAATATTTCCAGCAGTGTCTCCTTTGTGCTTCCGTGGATCCCGGGAGGAAGGTTCTCATTCATATTTTTGGGGTCTGCCCTATAGTGAAGAATATATGGGATAAATTTATGGAAGGTTTTAAATATCTAACTAGTATAGAACTTACGCTTAATATTCAACAGGCTCTGATCTTTGCCCCTAACCATAAAGTTCCCAAAAACCGGAGGAGAGTATATAATGGGTTCATTAGCTCCATATTATGGGCAGTGGCCGAACCTGGAAACAATCAGCTATTCCCTTCACCATTGTTTTATCCAGTGTGGAAGACATTCGCAGCATGGACTTTATTCATCACACAATGCTAGATACTCTACCTATATTTCACACACACTGGGATAATTGGTCTACTTCTAAAATGTACCCCAACTAACTTGAACGAACCGGAAACTTCTTTATGTTACCTTATCTTTGGAGGACAGTTACTTCTCTTTATCACTATATATTTCAGTAACATCAGTCATATATTGTTAATACTGGTATGTTTTCTGTATATTCGTTCTTTGACCCTCTAATGCATATCTTGTCTGATATGTATTGAAAATGTCATATCTCTGCTATGTTCTGATATCTCGCATGGCCTAATCTAGGCCTATCTTGTGATAATTAAAGCAATTCTTATTGTAACTTCGCTAATCTTCAATAAAATCTTAGTTAAAGAAAGAGTCCCGGGACTCTGTATAATATGCTGCCAGGTGCGTCTAGCAAGAAATAAAAGAAACATTAGAAAATAACACTGACAACCAAAACATTTCCCACACTCAGTGCAGTAATAGAGCTTCTCCCCAGCGATGTGAGAGGGATAAGTGGAACTGAACAAGCCTGTTATTGGCCGCTGCACTCCACTCCTCCATACTCCCTACTTCCAGCTGTGTTGGGGAGATGGAGAGCAGTATGCTGCGGCCAGTTCAGGTTCACTAAAGGTGAAGTTATGTTTCACTGACTCTTACTTACCACCTGTGTGAGATCTCATGTCTGAGAAGATTTGATTTCTGTACAAAACATTTCCCACACTCAGCACATGAATAGGGCTTCTCTCCAGTGTGAGTTCTCTCATGAAGGACAAGCTCTGCTTTCCGTAAAAAACATTTCCCACACTCAGCACATGAATACGGCTTTTCACCAGTGTGAGATCTCTCATGGATGACAAGCGCTGATTTCCGTCCAAAACATTTCCCACACTTAGCACATGAATATGGCTTCTCTCCAGTGTGAGATCTCTCATGGATGACAAGGTATGATTTCTGTACAAAACATTTCCCACACTCAGCACATGAATATGGCTTCACACCAGTGTGAGTTCTCTCATGGATGATAACATGTGATTTCTGTGCAAAACATTTCCCACACTCAGCACATGAATAGGGTCTCTCTCCAGTGTGAGATCTCTCATGGATGACAAGAAATAATTTCCGTACAAAACATTTCCCACACTCAGCACACGAATAGGGCTTCTCTCCAGTGTGAGATCTCTCATGAATGACAAGGTCTCGTTTATCTACAAAACATTTCCCACACGCAGCACATGAATAGGGCTTCTCTCCAGTGTGAGATCTCTCATGGATGACAAGCATTGATTTCTGTGCAAAACATTTCCCACACTCAGAACATGAATAGGGCTTCTCACCAGTGTGAATTCTCTTGTGTTTGCCAAGATTTGATTTTTTCACAAAACATTTCCCACATGTGGAACAGGAATGAGACCCTCCAGCAGGGGGAGAGCAGTGCTGGGGAAGAGGCCCATCAGGGTTAGACAGGAGAGGGGGGTCTGGGGGAATATTTGGGGTAATCAGGATATCTGCAGGAGACTCTTGTCCAGTGACATCATCCGTTGTACAGTCTGTGGATACAGAGAGACGAGTCTCTGAGAGGTTCCTGATGCCGGGACTCTGCGCTGCAAATAGAGAAACATCATCACTTCCTGTTAGAGAATTCTGAGGGGAGGAGCAATTATCATTAGGAATGGTCAGTGAGCTGCTGATAATTCCAAGTTGAGGCAAAGTTTGTGCAGACTGGAAATGGACCAGATGCAGCAGCTGCATATCTCTCAGTGTTCTCCTCAGAAATATTTCTAGCTGGGTGGCATGAAAAAGTAGCCAGGTGGGGAAGCAGGTCACGCTGGGTGCTGCTGAGTGAAAAAGTAAGGTAACGCTGAACAGAGGGGGAGGGTCACACTGGCTGGGGAGGGGATCACACTGGGTGGGGAGAGGTCAGCATCATGCTGGGTGGTGGTGGGGAGGGTCACACTGGGTGGTGGTGGGGAGGGTCACACTGGGTGGGGTGGGAGCGGATCACACTGGGTGGGGAGAGGTCTGCATCATGCTGGGTGCTGGTGGTGGTGGGAAGGGGGAGGCGATCACACTGGGTGGGGAGAGGTCGGCATCACATTGGGTGCTGGTGGTGGTGGGGAGGGGGAGGGTGACACTGGGCAGAGGGGGAGGGGATCACACTGGGTGAGGAAAGGTCGGCATCATGCTGGGTGCTGGTGGTGGTGGGGAGGGTCACACTGGGTGGAGGGGGAGGGGATCACACTGGGTGGGGAGAGGTCGGCATCATGGTGGGTGCTGGTGGGGTGGGGGAGGATCACACTGGGTGGAGGGAGAGGGGATCACACTGGGTGGGGAGAGGTCGGCATCATGCTGGGTGCTGGTGGTGGTGGGGAGGGTCACACTGGGTGGGGAGAGGTCGGCATCATGCTGGGTGCTGGTGGTGGTGGGGAGGGTCACACTGGGTGGGGAGAGGTCGGCATCACACTGGGTGCTGGTGGTGGTGGGGGGAAATAACTGGTTTGAGTAACAAAAATCACATTGCAAATCTTCCCACAATGCTGTATGCAGTGCGTTTTCCTACAAATCCCAAATGTATACAAATGTAGTGTAAATGCTACCTTAGGGCAACGTAATCATAGTGCTTCTCTGCTCGCTGGCGTTCAGCAAAGCTCTGTAAATGCCATGAAAAGCGCCTCAGTGTGAATGGGGCCTTAGTGCTATAGCCTCATCATCACGTATATGACATCATCACATATATGACCACACATCATTAACCACTTCCTGCACGCAACGTATGCGACTAGGGTTTCAGCAGTATACTGGTATGATCGTATACCGCTGTTTGGTTGTGCATGGTAATCATGCACAATCACGTTTTACTGGTTTCTGGGGGGGGCGTCGCGCTGGTTACAGGGAGATTGAACGCAAGGACAGGAAGAAGAAAGAAGTAAGTACACATGTGAAGGACCCCCGGCCAGTGAGTATCTGTTTACACCCGGCGCTCCGCCCCCCCTCCCCCCACACCTTGCTATCTTTACTGGCTGCACCTATCCTGGCTACCTGTACTGCGGCCACCTATTACTGGCTACACCTATCCCAGGCTACCTATACTGCGGCCACCTATTACTGGCTACACCTATCCCTGGCTACCGATACTGCAGCCATCTATTACTGGCTACACCCATCCCTGGCTACCTATACTGCGGCCACCTATTACTGGCTACACCCATCCCTGGCTACCTATACTGCGGCCACCTATTACTGGCTACACCTATCCCTGGCTACCGATACTGCAGCCATCTATTACTGGCTACACCCATCCCTGGCTACCTATACTGCGGCCACCTATTACTGGCTACACCCATCCTTGGCTACCTATACTGCAGCCACCTATTACTGGCTACACCTATCCCTGGCTACCGATACTGCAGCCATCTATTACTGGCTACACCCATCCCTGGCTACCTATACTGCGGCCACCTATTACTGGCTACACCCATCCCTGGCTACCTATACTGCGGCCACCTATTACTGGCTACACCCATCCTTAGGTACCTATACAGCTGCCACCTATTACTGGCTACACCTATCCCTGGCTACCTATACTGCGGCCACCTACTACTGGCTACACCCATCCCTGGCTACCTATACTGCGGCCACCTATTACTGGCTACACCCATCCCTGGCTACCTATACTGCAGCCACCTATTACTGGCTACACCCATCCCTGGCTACCTATACTGCGGCCACCTATTACTGGCTACACCCATCCCTGGCTACCTATACAGCTGCCACCTATTACTGGCTACACCTATCCCTGGCTACCTATACTGCGGCCACCTGTTACACCCATCCCTGGCTATCTATACTGCGGCTACCTATTACTGGCTACACCTATCCCTGGCTACCTATACTGTGGGCACCTATTACTGGCTACCTATACTGCACCCACCCATTACTGGCTACACCTATCCCTGGCTACCTATACTGTGGGCACCTATTACTGGCTACACCTATCCCTGGCTACCTATACTGCGGCCACCTATAACTGGCTAAAGGGGAGACCAGGTGACTCACTAAAAGAAAAGCGCAATAGAACTACACATTGTATTCTGTGCCCGACTCCAGCAAAGTTCCTGTGGTTGAGCTTATCTCTCTGCTTTCCCCGCCCCTCCACGCAGCTGATAGGAAGGAGCTGAGGAGGAGGGCGGAGATGTGTCTCTGCATTCCACTGCCAACTGTAATGTGCAGAGGAAAGAGTTTCTGCTGGAGACCGTGGCTAATAACAAGAGCCGGGGGATAAATCAAGTGGGTTAGGCTCTGGTGAGAATACTGAACTTTGCATAAAATTAGTATACAATTTGCATCTTCTCAGAGTTACTGGCATGTCAATGACCATCACACGTTATCAGCCTGACTGAGAACTTCAGAAGGTGGAGCTCATTACAGGTGGCCAATCATGTGACTACAACTTTGGCTTGCATGAAAATTTTATGTAGCTGGGAGGTCAGCCATTCAAATGCATTTCCTGACCAATCTGATTATCTGCATACAATCTGCATGAAATTTGCATACACGTCAGAGTTATTTGCATCTCACTGACCCCTCCCACACCTAAAGCATTGGCCATACATTGAGCAGCAGTGAATGTAGAGCTTGATGAGACATTGGAAGCAATGTGTTACTCCTGTGACAACAGACCTATATGTACTTCTAGCAAGAGATCTGTGTTATGTTTGTAGAGCAATGTGGTGTCACTTCCACATTCTTATTACCGCTGTGTCCTCGTGTCACTCATATGCCCCGTGTAATGTACATGTTTCTCTCTTATTCACAATTAAGGAAAAAAGGAAACTGTGACTGGGGATGGGCTGACATTTCCATCAGAACGCCGATTTCCAAAACAGAAATGCAGGAATGTCAGAATGCCGCATTACAGCAACTCGGAAATGTCAGCCAATTACTGAGCTCGGAAGCATCGGACCAATCAGAGAATGCCGAATATTTCTGTGGAAATGGGAATCCCGCGGGATGCCTCCGCTCTCTCTGATTGGTCCAATACTACCGAGTATTTCCCAGTCCTGTGATCGGACAAAAATTTCAAAAAATTACCCCCCACAATGGAATTGCATGCGGAAATGTGCAAATTATGCACATCCACAATTATAGCTTACATTAAACATAGCAGAATTAACCGGCCAATCAGATTCTCTACCAATCCGGGGCAATTATAGGCCCTAGCAACCAGATCCTAGCTACCTATCACAGGCTATCCCTCCCCTCTTGTATATAAGAGAGGTGAGACTGTCAGCCATTTTGTGGGTTTAGTGAGGAGGAGGATATTGAGGGAGACAGTGCGCTGCATTGTGCTGCAGAGAATCAGTTGTGTGTGGATTGAGTTGTGTGCCAGAATCTGGTGAGTTGAGAGATAGTGAGTGAGTGAGGAGTGAGTAGACAGACAGATTGTAGTGCACTAGTGAGTGAGAAGGAGGAGTTTGCTGAAGTTAGTGTGATAGAGCAGAAAGTCAGATGTGAGTGTAGAGAGGCCTAGTGACAGTGAGAGAGGGTGTGCTGTAGTGTGATAGAGAGAGCAGAGGCAGACTGTAGTGTAGTGCAGGGCCGGCCCTGTACTGTCACCAGCCGCCTCCTGACCAACAGCATCTCCTCCAACATCCCCTCCCCTCTTCAGTATATGTAGCCAAATGCTGCCCCATGTAGTACACAGTAGATGGCCATATGCCCCCCTTTCCCTCCCCATAGTATAGATGGGCAGATGTTCCCCCTCCACCTTGTAATATAAGTGGTCAGATGCACCCCCCCTGTACTGTAGTTGGCCAGATGCCCCCCCTAGAAGCTTAGATTGCTTGGCAGCCCCATCCTCACCTCAGTACAGCTCCCCTCACAGGAGCACCGCCAGTCTGTCACCTCTCCGCCCGTCTCCAGCGCTGAAGCTTCCTCTTCCCCTTCTCCATCATCCATGATATTTGCAAATCTCTTTCTGCCACCAGCGTCTCTCACATGTGGCTCATCGGCACATTACCGGCAAATCGGAAGAGGGGAAGAGGAAGCTTTGGCGCTGGAGGTGAGTGACTGGCGGTGCTGCTGTGCGGAGAAGGAAGGGGAGGGACTCTCTGCCCACAAAACCAGCCAGTTCCAGCTGCCCACAGCTAATGTGAAGGATCCAAATAATGAAGCTGGGTGGACAGCTATGGACAGAATCTGGCAAGCAGCCAAACACGGTGCACGGGCAACAGCAGGAGAATTCAGGCGCTCACCCAATCTCTCATTGCACTGCAAGCTTGCAATTGAAAATTCAATTCCAAACTGCATATTTCCAGCCCACTTCCTACTACTACTAGCATTGCCTGTGTGCCCGCTCTGTCCCCCGCTTCTAGCATGTGTCCCTGCCTGTGTGCCCGCTCTGCCCCCCGCTACTAGCATGTATCCCTGCATGTGTGCCTGCTCTGTCCCCGCTACTAGCATGTGTCCCTGCCTGTGTGCCCGCTCTGTCCCCCGCTACTAGCATGTGTCCCCGCCTGTGTGCCCGCTCTTCCCCCGCTACTAGCATGTGTCCCCGCCTGTGTGCCCGCTCTGTCCCCCGCTAGTAGCATGTGTCCCTGCCTGTGTGCTCGCTCTGCCTCGCTACTAGCATGTGTCCCTACCTGTGTGCCCGCTCTGTCCCCCGCTACTAGCATGTGTCCCTGCCTGTGTGCCCGCTCTGTCCCCCGCTACTAGCATGTGTCCCTGCCTGTGTGCCCGCTCTGTCCCCCGCTACTAGCATGTGTCCCTGCCTGTGTGCCTGCTCTGTCCCCCGCTAGTAGCATGTGTCCCTGCCTGTGTGCCCGCTCTGCCCCGCTACTATCACGTGTCCTCGCCTGTGTGCCCGCTCTGCCCCCCGCTACTATCATGTGTCCTCGCCTGTGTGCCCGCTCTGCCCCCGCTACTAGCATGTGTCCCTGCCTGTGTGCCCGCTCTGTCCCCCGCTACTAGCATGTGTCCCTGCCTGTGTGCCCGCTCTGTCCCCCGCTTCTAGCATGTGTCCCTGCCTGTGTGCCCGCTCTGCCCCCCGCTACTAGCATGTATCCCTGCATGTGTGCCTGCTCTGTCCCCGCTACTAGCATGTGTCCCTGCCTGTGTGCCCGCTCTGTCCCCCGCTACTAGCATGTGTCCCCGCCTGTGTGCCCGCTCTGTCCCCCACTACTAGCATGTGTCCCTGCCTGTGTGCCCGCTCTGTCCCCCGCTACTAGCATGTGTCCCTGCCTGTATGCCCGCTCTGTCCCCCGCTACTAGCATGTGTCCCTGCCTGTGTGCCCGCTCTGTCCCCCGCTACTAGCATGTGTCCCTGCCTGTGTGCCCGCTCTGCCCCCCTCTACTAGCATGTGTCCCCGCCTGTGTGCCCGCTCTTCCCCCGCTACTAGCATGTGTCCCTGCCTGTGTGCCCGCTCTGCCCCCCGCTACTAGCATGTGTCCCTGCATGTGTGCCCGCTTTGTCCCCCGCTACTAGCATGTGTCCCTGCCTGTGTGCCCGCTCTGCCCCGCTACTATCATGTGTCCTCGCCTGTGTGCCCGCTCTGCTCCCCGCTACTAGCATGTGTCCTCGCCTGGGTGCCCACTCTGCCCCCGCTACTAGCATGTGTCCCTACCTGTGTGCCCGTTCTGCCCCCCGCTACTAGCATGTGTCCCTGCCTGTGTGCCCGCTCTGTCCCCCGCTACTAGCATGTGTCCCTGCCTGTGTGCCCGCTCTGTCCCGCTACTATCATGTGTCCTCGCCTGTGTGCCCGCTCTGTCCCCCGCTACTAGCATGTGTCCCTGCCTGTGTGCCCGCTCTGTCCCCTGCTACTAGCATGTGTCCCTGCCTTTGTGCCCACTCTGTCCCCCGCTACTAGCATGTGTCCCTGCCTGTGTGCCCGCTCTGCCCCGCTACTAGCATGTGTCCCTGCCTGTGTGCCCGCTCTGTCCCTCGCTACTAGCATGTGTCCCTGCCTGTTTGTCTGCTCTGCCCCCCGCTACTAGCGTGTGTCCCCGCCTGTGTGCCCGCTCTGTCCCCCGCTACTAGCAAGTGTCCCTGCATGATGGCAAATGTATGAAGTGTAGTGCTTCATCCCCGCTACGTCAGCCGTGTTCCCTGCTATGTCTGCCGTGTCGTCCGATATGTTCGCCGTGTCCCTCGCTATGTCAGCCGTGTCCCCCGCTATGTCCGCCGTGTCCCCCGCTACATCAGCCGTGTTTCCTTCGCTATGTCAGCCGTGTCCCCTGCTATGTCCTCCGTGTCCCCCGCTATGTCAGCCGTGTCCCTCCGCTATGTCCTCCGTGTCCCCCGCTATGTCAGCCTTGTCCCCTGCTATGTCCGCCGTGTCCCTCGCTATGTCAGCCGTGTCCCCCGCTATGTCCGCCGTGTCCCCCACTACATCAGCCGTGTTTCCTTCGCTATGTCAGCCGTGTCCCCTGCTATGTCAGCCTTGTCCCCCGCTATGTCAGCCGTGTCAAACGCTATGTTAGCAGTGTCCCCCGCTATGTCAGCAGTGTCCCCCGCTATGTCAGCCGTGTCCCCTGCTATGTCAGCCTTGTCCCCCGCTATGTCAGCCTTGTCCCCTGCTATGTCAGCCTTGTCCCCTGCTATGTCAGCAGTGTCCCCCGCTATGTCCGCTGTGTCCCCCTCTACTAGCATGTGTCTCTGTATGATGGTAAATGTATGAAGTGTAGCTGCTGCAGGCTCTTACCTCTCCAGCAGCGCCCGTGGGGATAGCCGGCATCTTCTCCGCCGGACTTCTCGCTCTAGTGACTGCGGCTTGTACTGACATGTTATCAGTACAAGCCAACATAGATGCGTCAGTACAAGCTGCAGTCACTAGAGCCGGCGGAGAAGAGGCCGGCTTTCCCCGCGGGCGCTGCTGGAGAGATAAGAGCCTGCAGCAGCTACACTTCATACATTTACCATCATACAGAGACAAATGCTAGTAGAGGGGGACACGGCTGACGTAGCGGGGGACACGGCGGAGATACAGCAGCGCTACACTGTATACATTCAAATACTGAGCAGGGACACGGCAGAGATCACCAGGACACAGGGGAAGAAACAGACACATGGGACATAGCAGGAACACCTGGGGACAGAAGGTGGACATCTGGGAGGACAGAAGCGGGGACACCTAGGGACAGAAGCGGGACCTGGCGACAGAAGGGGACACCTGGGGACATCTGGGAGGACAGAAGGGGACATAGGAGAATACCAACTGGGGGAGAACATCGCTCCTGGAACATGGACGCACCAGGTTTAGTATATATATTTTTTCCCTGGTTTTTGCCCTCTAAACCTAGGTGCGTCTTATATTCCGGAGAGTCTTATACGGCAAAAAAAATCGGTAATTTTATTTTTTGCTGTATTTAATTTTCCATATTTTTCCTTTTATTTAAAAAAAAATAATAATTTGTGTTTTAGTTTTAGTTAACCACTTGAGGACCACAGTCTTTCTACCCCTTAAGGACCGGCCACTTTTTTTCCATTCAGACCACTGCAGCTTTCACGGTTTATTGCTCGCTCATACAACCTACCACCTAAATGAATTTTGGCTCCTTTTCTTGTCACTAATAAAGCTTTCTTTTGGTGCTATTTGATTGCTCCTGCGATTTTTACTTTTTATTATATTCATCAAAAAAGACATGAATTTTGGCAAAAAAATGATTTTTTTAACTTTCTGTGCTGACAATTTTCAAATAAAGTAAAATTTCTGTATACATGCAGCGCGAAAAATGTGGACAAACATGTTTTTGATAAAAAAAAAAACCATTCAGTGTATATTTATTGGTTTGGGTAAAAGTTATAGCGTTTACAAACTATGGTGCAAAAAGTGAATTTTGCCATTTTCAAGCATCTATGACTTTTCTGACCCCCTGTCATGTTTCATGAGGGGCTAGAATTCCAGGATAGTATAAATACCCCCCAAATGACCCCATTTTGGAAAGAAGACATCCCAAAGTATTCACTGAGAGGCGTAGTGAGTTCATAGAAGATATTATTTTTTGTCACAAGTAAGCGGAAAATGACACTTTGTGACAAAAAAAAAGAAAAAAAAAAAGAATCCATTTCTTCTAACTTGCGACAAAAAAAAATGAAATCTGCCACGGACTCACCATGCCCCTCTCTGAATACCTTGAAGTGTCTACTTTCCAAAATGGGGTCATTTGTGGGGTGTGTTTACTGTCCTCGAATTTTGGGGGGTGCTAATTTGTAAGCACCCCTGTAAAGCCTAAAGGTGCTCATTGGACTTGGGGCCCCTTAGCGCAGTTAGGCTGCAAAAAAGTGCCACACATGTGGTATTGCCGTACTCAAGAGAAGTAGTAGAATGTGTTTTGGGGTGTATTTTTACACATACCCATGCTGGGTGGGAGAAATATCTCTGTAAATGACAATTTTTTCATTTTTTTTACACACAATTGTCCATTTACAGAGTTATTTCTCCCACCCAGCATGGGTATGTGTAAAAATACACCCCAAAACACATTGTACTACTTCTCCCGAGTACGGCGATACCACATGTGTGGCACTTTTTTGCACCCTAACTGCGCTAAAGGGCCCAAAGTCCAATGAGTACCTTTAGGATTTCACAAGTCATTTTGCGGAATTTGATTTCCAGACTACTCCTCACGGTTTAGGGCCCCTAAAATGCCAGGGCAGTATAGGAACCCCACAAATGACCCCATTTTAGAAAGAAGACACCCCAAGGTATTCCGTTAGGAGTATGGAGAGTTCATAGAAGATTTTATTTTTTGTCAAAAGTTAGCGGAAAATTGATTTTTATTGTTTTTTTTCACAAAGTGTCATTTTCCACTAACTTGTGACAAAAAATAAAATCTTCTATAAACTCACCATACTACTAATGGAATACCTTGGGGTGTCTTCTTTCTAAAATGGGGTCATTTGTGGGGTTCCTATACTGCCCTGGCATTTTAGGGGCCCTAAACCGTGAGGAGTAGTCTGGAAATCAAATTCCGCAAAATGACCTGTGAAATCCTAAAGGTACTCATTGGACTTTGGGCCCTTTAGCGCAGTTAGGGTGCAAAAAAGTGCCACACATGTGGTATCGCCGTACTCGGGAGAAGTAGTACAATGTGTTTTGGGGTGTATTTTTACACATACCCATGCTGGGTGGGAGAAATAACTCTGTAAATGGACAATTGTGTGTAAAAAAAATCAAAAGATTGTCATTTACAGAGGTATTTCTCCCACCCAGCATGGGTATGTGTAAAAATACACCCCAAAACACATTGTACTACTTCTCCCGAGTATGGCAATACCACATGTGTGGCACTTTTTTGCACCCTAACTGCGCTAAAGGGCCCAAAGTCCAATGAGTACCTTTAGGATTTCACAGGTCATTTTGCGGAATTTGATTTCCAGACTACTCCTCACGGTTTAGGGCCCCTAAAATGCCAGTTCAGTATAGGAACCCCACAAATGACCCCATTTTAGAAAGAAGACACCCCAAGGTATTCCGTTAGGAGTATGGTGAGTTCATAGAAGATTTTATTTTTTGTCAAAAGTTAGTGGAAAATGACACTTTGTGAAAAAAACAATAAAAATCAATTTTCCGCTAACTTTTGACAAAAAATAAAATCTTCTATGAACTCACCATACTCCTAACGGAATACCTTTGGGTGTCTTCTTTCTAGAATGGGGTCATTTGTGGGGTTACTATACTGCCCTGGCATTTTAGGGGCCCTAAACCGTGAGGAGTAGTCTTGAAACCAAATGTCGCAAAATGACCTGTGAAATCCTAAAGGTACTCATTGGACTTTGGGCCCCTTAGCGTACTTAGGGTGTAAAAAAGTGCCACACATGTGGTACCGCCGTACTCAGGAGAAGTAGTATAATGTGTTTTGGGGTGTATTTTTACACATACCCATGCTAAGTGGGAGAAATATCTCTGTAAATGACAATTGTTTGATTTGTTTTACACACAATTGACCATTTACATAGAAATTTATCCCACCCAGCATGGGTATGTGTAAAAATACACCCCAAAACACATTATACTACTTTTCCTGAGTACGGCGGTACCACATGTGTGACACTTTTTTGCAGCCTAGGTGCGCTAAGGGGCCCAACGCCCTATTCACGGGTCATTTTGAGGCATTTGTTTTCTAGACTACTCCTCGCGGTTTAGGGCCCCTAAAATGCCAGGGCAGTATAGGAACCCCACAAGTGACCCCATTTTAGAAAGAAGACACCCCAAGGTATTCCGTTAGGTGTATGGCGAGTTCATAGAAGATTTTATTTTTTGTCACAAGTTAGTGAAAAATGACACTTTGTGAAAAAAACCCAATAAAAATCAATTTCCGCTAACTTTTGACAAAAAATAAAATCTTCTATGAACTCGTCATACACCTAACAGAATACCTTGGGGTGTCTTTTTTTCTAAAATGGTGTCACTTGTGGGGTTCCTATACCGCCCTGGCATTTTACGGGCCCAAAACCGTGAGTAGTCTGGAAACCAAATGTCTCAAAATGACTGTTCAGGGGTATAAGCATCTGCAAATTTTGATGACAGGTGGTCTATGAGGGGGCGAATTTTGTGGAACCGGTCATAAGCAGGGTGGCCTTTTAGATGACAGGTTGTATTGGGCCTGATCTGATGGATAGGAGTGCTAGGGGGGTGACAGGAGGTGATTGATGGGTGTCTCAGGGGGTGGTTAGAGGGGAAAATAGATGCAATCAATGCACTGGGGAGGTGATCGGAAGGGGGTCTGAGGGGGATCTGAGGGTTTGGCCGAGTGATCAGGAGCCCACACGGGGCAAATTAGGGCCTGATCTGATGGGTAAGTGTGCTAGGGGGTGACAGGAGGTGATTGATGGGTGTCTCAAGGTGTGATTAGAGGGGGGAATAGATGCAAGCAATGCACTGGCGAGGTGATCAGGGCTGGGGTCTGAGGGCATTCTGAGGGTGTGGGCGGGTGATTGAGTGCCCTAGGGGCAGATAGGGGTCTAATCTGATAGGTAGCAGTGACAGGGGGTGATTGATGGGTAATTAGTGGGTGTTTAGGGTAGAGAACAGATGTGAACACTGCACTTGGGAGGTGATCGGACGTCGGATCTGCGGGCGATCTATTGGTGTGGGTGGGTGATCAGATTGCCCGCAAGGGGCAGGTTAGGGGCTGATTGATGGGTGGCAGTGACAGCGGGTGATTGATGGGTGGCAGTGACAGGGGGTGATTGATGGGTGATTGACAGGTGATTGACAGGTGATCAGTGGGTTATTACAGGGAAGGACAGATGTAAATAATGCCCTGGCGAATTGATAAGGGGGGGTCTGAGGGCAATCTGAGCGTGTAGGCGGGTGATTGGGTGCCCGCAAGGGGCAGATTAGGGTCTGATCTGATGGGTAACAGTGACAGGTGGTGATAGGGGGTGATTGATGGGTAATTAGTGGGTGTTTAGAGGAGAGAATAGATGGAAACACTGCGCTTGGGTGGTGATCTGATGTCGGATCTGCGGGCGATCTATTGGTGTGGGTGGGTGATACAATACAATACAATACAATACAATAACATTTGTAAAGCGCTTTTCTCCCATAGGATGCCCGCAAGGGGCAGGTTAGGGGCTGATTGATGGGTGGCAGTGACAGGGGTGATTGATGGGTGGCAGTGACAGGGGGTGATTGACAGGTGATTGACAGGTGATCAGTGGGTTATTACAGGGAAGGACAGATGTAAATAATGCCCTGGCGAATTGATAAGGGGGGGTCTGAGGGCAATCTGAGCGTGTAGGCGGGTGATTGGGTGCCCGCAAGGGGCAGATTAGGGTCTGATCTGATGGGTAACAGTGACAGGTGGTGATAGGGGGTAATTGATGGGTAATTAGTGGGTGTTTAGAGGAGAGAATAGATGGAAACACTGCGCTTGGGTGGTGATCTGATGTCGGATCTGCGGGCGATCTATTGGTGTGGGTGGGTGATCAGTTTGCCCGCAAGGGCGGGTTAGGGGCTGATTGTTGGGTGGTAGTGACAGGGGGTGATTGATGGGTGATAGGTGATTGGCAGGTGATTGACAGGTGATCAGTGGGTTATTACAGGGAAGGACAGATGTAATTAATGCACTGGTGAATTGATAAGGGGGGGGGGGTGTGAGGGCAATCTGAGCGTGTGGGCGGGTGATTGGGTGCCCGCAAGGGGCAGCTTAGGGTCTGATCTGATAGGTAACAGTGACAGGTGGTGATAGGGGGTGATTGATGGGTGATTGATGGGTAATTAGTGGGTGTTTAGAGAAGATAACAGATGTAAACAATACATTTGGGAGGTAATCTGACGGCGGGTTTGCGGGCGATCTAATGGTGTGGGTGGGTGATCAGATTGCCCGCAAGGGGCAGGTTAGGGGCTGATTGTTGGGTGGCAGTGACAGGGGGTGATTGATGGGTGATTGATGGGTGATTGACGGGTGATTGACGGTTGATTGACAGGTTATCAGGGAAGATAGATGCATACAGTACACAGGGGGGGGGGGGGTCTGGGGGGGGGTCTGGGGAGAATCTGAGGGGTGGGGGGGTGATCAGGAGGGGGCAGGGGGCAGGGGGGGGGATAAAAAAAAAATAGCGTTGACAGATAGTGACAGGGAGTGATTGATGGGTTATTAGGGGGGTGATTGGGTGCAAACAGGGGTCTGGGGGGTGGGCAGGGGGGGGTCTGAGGGGTGCTGTGGGCGATCAGTGGGCGGGGGGGGGCAGATCAGTGTGTTTGGGTGCAGACTAGGGTGGCTGCAGCCTGCCCTGGTGGTCCCTCGGACACTGGGATCACCAGGGCAGGAGGCAGCCTGTATAATACACTTTGTATACATTACAAAGTGTATTATACACTTTGTAGCGGCGATCGCGGGGTTAACATCCCGCCGGTGCTTCCGTATGGCCGGCGGGATGTTACGGCGGGTGGGCGGAGCCAGTTGCCGGGGGAAGCGCGCGTCATCAATGACGCGATCGCTCCCCCGGCATGCCTAAAGGACGCGCCGCCTGAAGGCGTATTGCGGTCCTTTAGGCGTCCACTTTGCCGCCGCCCATGGGCTGTGGGCGGTCGGCAAGTGGTTAAAGAGCGTTTCCACAATTTGTTCATTCGCCCCTTTATGGGTTGTTTTGTGTTCCCCAAGCCCCCAAATCCCTGAGCTTCCCCCTTAAATTTGTAGCGTTTCGCCCCCTATATGTTTGTTCACAATGAAGCACAGCAGGGTGATGACACTCCAAGCTGCAGGTGGAATGATGGTGGATGAGGTGGGTCCTTGTCTGGACACCAGCAGGCAAGGCCCACCCCATCAAATCCAAAACCTGTGCAAGGAGAGAACGAGGTGGTCGCAGAAGCAGGCAAGTCCCCCTGATAAGGGAATTATTTTGCAGCGCACCACTGGCCAGCTGCAGACGGCCTCTATGGTGGATTGGATTTCAGGCGGAACCTTCCACCCAATTTGAGGAATTAGCTGCTAGTTGCAGCAGCACCACTAGTGCCGTTCCACATGGTGAGAAGTGCTGCAGCTGCTCCTGTCACAGGGGCTGGATTCTCCCCAGAAACTAGTGATGAGGAGGGAGGTGTAGGCAGGGATGGTACCTCACTTTCACTGCCCATTGGGTCACCCTACATGGTGCTGGGAAGGGTAGGAGTTGTGGGGCGGCATTTGGTCAGTGCCGCCCCAGAAGGTCAAATGAAGGCCTGTCTAACTCCCTTCTGACACCTCCTCTGTCCCAGGCAGCGTTGGACGTAATGACATGTAATTTACAGATATCCGTAATGCAAGCTGCAATTATAACTTTGAGTTCATTATGGAAGTGAATTTTTTTAAAATCAGAATGTCCCTAGCAACCAATTGGAATGAGCGGAGATCTGGGCACACACTTCCCTATATAAGGCGGATGCCATCTTGGATTAACTCCTTGCTGTTACTCAGTACTGTGTGAGAGGTTGTGCTGGAGAGAGCAGTGCTGTGTATTTGCATTTTGTGATTGATTTGTGCTCAGTCGAGACTCATTGAACCTGTGATTGATAGTTTAGTGACTCAGTTAGAGAGTTAGCTTATTGCACTAATGAAAGCAAGATGTTTTGAATCTGGATGATGCCATTTATTGGCTAACTTAGAAGACAAGGAGTAAGCTTTCAGCTATGAAGCCTTCCTCAGACTCGACTCCTGTATACTGACAACATGTAGAGCACACAGCTTATATGCACTGGCCATTAAAAGGAGATACATTTATCACTCACCAATGCTCATCCCAGTAATAATGTCCTCTTCACTAGTCCTTATCATGTCACTCTCCTCCATAGACCGCTGATCATTCCACACATTTGTCTCTTCTTCCTTTTTAATTGTCCGCATCATGCCACTCTCCTCAATAGACTGCTGATCACTCTTCACATTTGTTTCTTCTTCTTCCTCTTTAATAGAACTCATCATGCCACTCTCCTCCATAGACTGCTGATCACTCCTCACATAGGTCTCTCCTTCTTCATCTTTAATTGTCCCTAACATGCCACCCTCCTCCGCAGACTGTTGATCACTCATCACATAGGTCTTTCGATCTTTGAGCTTGGATCTTAGTACTAAAAAAAAAATACATTACAGATGTAAAATATTAGTACAAATTAGTACAAATAATCAGAGCACAGAAAAGAACATACTTTGCTAGGGGTGATAATATCCCATAAGCTGTGGTATCTGCACATTCAGCACCACAGTCCTCTCTCCCAGTGTGCCTTGCTCATCATCTGGTGCTTCTCTCCTCCTCTCCATGCACACATTCCTGGGAGGTTACAGCAGTGCCGGCAGCGGTAGATGGATGAGGATGTGAAGAGAGAACAGCTGGAGATATAGGAAGATAAGAGCTGAGGCCTGCAGCTAATTAGCTATGAATTATCATTACTTATGGCTCTGGCAGCTGAGGAACTGGGCAGATGGGACTGCAGCTCCATATCCTGACCCTACCTGTCCATCACCTAACCCCAAACCTTCCAAGCGCCATAGCAACAAATCTCCCAGCTGGGACAGTGCCAGTACCAGGACAGAAGCAGGGGAGGCCACCTAACCACTCTCCAGCTGCAGCCTCCATCATCTCTGCCTGTCCTACCAGTCACGGCCCTTGTTACCTGGCTCCACCCCCTAGCTGTGACCCAACAGCCATCATCTTTGTGCAGACTCCAACCTCACCCACTGTGGGCCACACAACACCAGTGGCTCCTGACTGCACATAGGCTTCTTCTCATCAGAGATGCAATGGATACGGTCATATGGCGCACCTGTCTTATCTGCAGGAAATGGACGCAATGCAGAGATCCTGCTCCTTCAGGACCTCCCTCCCCTGGACCTCCACTGATCCACAACAACTCCATCATACAACATATTATTAGCTGCTGGCATTTCTGACTGTTGCTATGAATAGCTGCTGGGAAAAGCTATCAGGGAAAGTTTCCCCCTTCACAGGGAAGAGATGCCGGCCTGCCTTCCATAACGGCTGGGATAAACATGAAACACCTCTGACAGCACAAGAAGTGAGGGAAATCCAGAGATAAGGGAACACAGAGAGTGTGAAGCACCAGCTGGATGTGGGAGCTGCTCCACGAGGATCTTATGCGCTCAGTGGCATATATGCTCATGGCATACAAGATCGGCCAGTCACAGCTCCACTCCGCATTATTCACTTATTATATTGTTCTCTAGGTCTCCATCTCTATGGGGAAATTATGTAAATTAGCCCACCATATAGACACCTAATATCATTCTCAGTAATAAAGGCAGACTACCCTAATAGACTTCTACTACTTCCTGCAAGCTCTCTCCATAGAGATGCATGTGCCTGGATTCCTGCTCACACCCTTCATATCACTAAAAAAAATCACCCTTTTCCTCAGTATAGAATTCAGACATCTCTCCACATTTCACTGCAGCCATTGATAACATAGCAATGGAGCTCAAGGGGTGGTCTGACTGCTGACTGGTCTGGTGGATGACTAATATCTGGAAGACTTGGGAAGCCATCATAAAGGCATTAAGAGGGACCCAGTAATGTATAAATCTAAGTTCAAAACAAATAAAAGAGAAAAAAGAGGAGGTGGCTTACCTCAATAATGACAAATTCATATATATAAATATAATGAATTTTTAATAAGCACGGGCAACGCATTTTGTGGGTCTCTGCCCACTTCCTCAGGCCAAATAAAGTGCTGAAAGGTTTCAAATGCCAGGTGCATCAAGTAATCTTCCTCTCCAAGTTAACAAGGCAGATGTGCCCTAGGGTTACCGCGGTATACCGGTATGACTATCCCTGGCAACTTATACTGCGGCAACCTATTACTGGCTACAACTATCCCAGACTACTTATATTGTGGCCACCTATTACTGGGTACACCTATCTCTTACTACCTATACTGTGGCAACCTATTACTGGCTACAACTATGCCTGGCTACCTATACTGCGCTCACATATTACTGGCTACACATCTGTAAATATAGCTCCGGAGATTTAGGCGCAGCCAGTGCCGCCATAGGCAGTAATAGGAATTACGGCTTTAGCGGCGCTTGGTGCGGAGCCCAAATTACTGTAAAAACACTGTAATTCGGCCGTCAGCAATAGCTGGAAGCTGAATTACAACTTTCACCACTTTCCATGGTGACCTGGGGGGGAATATTAATTTAACACCGCGGCTTAAGCATATGTATGCCGAGGGAGTGGGGCACATCTGGCTACCATACTGAGGGGGGAACATTATTTAATGTAAGAGTCCAAATAATTGTATAATTAATCATGTTTGTATAATATAACCGTGATACCGTGGTATATTTTTTTACGGTTATCATACCATGGATTTTCATACCGATGCAAACCTAATGTGCCCCCAGTATTAGGTAGCCGCTTTCCCAGTATAGATAGCCGCTATTAGGCAACCCACCATCCCCATTAGAGATAGCCGGATGTATCCCCAGAATTAGGCAGCCCACCAACCCTGTGTATTTAGCAGTACCCCTAACCAGGTTGGATAGCCATATGTACCCCAGTATTATGCATCCTCCCCTCAAATATAGGCAGATGTACCCCCAGTATTAGGATACCCCACTCCCAGGTTAGATAGCCAGATATACCCCAAGCAGTCTCTCTTCTCAGGACAGGCAAGTGTGCCCCCAGAGCCTTTCCCCAAGTCAGACAGGCAGCCTCCTCCCCAGTATAGGCAGATGTACCCCCAGTATTAGATAGTCTCCAAAAGATGCAGAGTCATAACTCTGAAGTGTTCGGGGGAGGGGTGGGGGGGGAACAGGCACACCCTCAGGGCTGCACTCCCCGAGACTGGTGCCCCCTGAGCCTCTGCCCTGACGACTACTTAATATTACTAGTACCCCAGGCAGCTGCAAACTGGGGGGGGGGGTGGAAAATACAGCTACACTGCAGGTAATATGGCAATAATGGGGGAAGAATAGGCTAAACAGGGGTAAATCCCAGCACTACAGGGACATGGCTGTATTCAATATATATCTTCTCTTGTCTCTGTGATGTGACTGAATTATTACTAGGAAGGTGAGATCTGACCCATAATCTATGGTACATGTAGGGGGAGCAATAGAAAACTGGCAAACAAGTCACAGCAGTTATATATAAGTCTCATCAAGGGGGATGATCAGGATAGTGACAGGTGTACTATGTCCTCCTCTGTAACAAAGCATGCCCACCCCAAACCGCTGCTCTGCTCCATATATAACAGGATTCACACAATTACCTCTTCCAGCCGCTTGTTCTCTCACCTCTTGCAACTGCTCTTCCTGCTGTTACATCATTTCCTGTCTTTGGATTAATCTCCTCCTTTCTGTGCGTTCCACGTGGAAGATGTGAGAGCGACACCTTGTGGTGAATAACCTAATTGCAAGCTCCTTTTGTGGAATCACCTGCAGTCAGCCTTTGAATACGGTTTATTATTATTAATTATATTATTATTGTTGTTATTAGCACAACTCCCTTATATACATCTTCATCACCTTCTATTATCATTACCAGCACATGTGTGACTGTTGGACATTTCACAGATTGAACATTCCCAATTTCAATGTATTTTGCTAAATCCACATAGCAGAAAACACACGCAAAATCAAACTCACTAAAAGCCTATGAGTTGCATTCCAAATCACAGTTTTTGCCTCTGTTTTTGTACCATTTTAAAATTGTACATGTTGGATCTTCTTACATAGTGCAGTTTTAATATAGTGCTTTCCTATGGCGAAACATGCATGCTTTTTGCAATATATATATATATATATATATATATATATATATATATATATATATATATATATATATATATATACATACAGTATATATATGTGTGTGTGTGTACAACAATTTATTTTATTGTATTTATAAAGCCCCAACATATTACGCAGTGCTGGACATTAGTTAAGGTTACAGACAATACTTAGGAGTGACAGTGACATACAAGAATACATGCAAACCAGATCACACGCACCGCACAGTATAAGTACAAGGTAATGCTTAGTCAGTCACTGGATGGGTGCATGAAGATTATGCAAGTTGAGCTCCCTCAGATCCATAGGATGGGTGTAGGTTGATGGAGGTGCATGACCAGGTAGGAGACACAAGGAGGAGGACCCTGCCGAAGGCTTACAATCTAGAAGGAGATGTAGGGACATGAAAGGTAGGGGACCAGAGTTCAGTGTTCAGCAGCTGGTTTAGAGCACCAGTGAGGGGGGATAGACCAGGTTGAAAAGGAGCGTTTTGAGGGCATTGTTAAAGGATACCCGAAGTGACATGTGACATGATGAGATAGACATGTGTATGTACAGTGCCTAGCACACAAATAACTATGCTGTCTTCCTTTTTTTCTTTCTCTGTTTGAAATATCAGGTATGTAAGTGGCTGACTCAGTCCTGACTCAGACAGGAAGTGACTACAGTGTGACCCTCACTGATAAGACATTCCCCTTTTTATCTCTTTCTTGCTCTCAGAAGCCATTTTCTGCTACTAAAGTGTTTTATAGTTCGAATTTCTTATCAGTGAGGGTCACACTGTAGTTACTTCCTGTCTGAGTCAGGACTGAGTCAGCCACTTACATACCTAATATTTAACTCTTTCAGACAGAAAGAAAAAAAGGAACACAGCATAGTTATTTGTGCGCTAGGCACTGTACATACACATGTCTATCTCATTATGTCACATGTCACTTCGGGTATCCTTTAAAGATGTTGAAGGATGGAGTGACCCAAAAGGAGGTAGGGAGGGAGTTCCATAGTGTTGGAGCAGCTCTTGAGAAGTCCTGGAGGCATGCAAGGGACTGGGTGATGCGGGGGGTGGTCAGACGAAGTTCATTGGAGGAGGGGAGTCAGCGGCTAGGTGTGTACCTCTGAGTAAGATCAGAAATGTACGTCGGACAGGTTTTATGGACAATTTAGTAGGCCAGACACAGTATTTTGAATCTGATTCTGGAGTGGATAGGAAGACAGTGGAGGGATTCACATAGGGGAGCCGACATGGTGGAATGATGGGAGGAGTGGATAATTCTTATTGCTACATATATAACAGACTGCAGCAGGGCAATTCGGGTGATAGAGAGGCCAAACAGAAGGGCATTGCAGTGGTCGAGGCGGGAAATTATGAGGGTGTGGATTAAGAGATTAACATAGTAGCGGCCACTCTAGTGAAGTATCGTCATCGCGAAACTTCAAAGCAGTGGCCGGCGTTATAAGGAACACACGTTTCTATGTAAGCAAAGCGCATAACTAAGGAAGGCACGCTACACTTCAAGAGCGAACGTAGCATGCAGCCTTCAATTTAGAGTACGGTGTGTAATGATCGGTGTCAGCAACCTGAGAGAATCTGATTATTGGTGATCTGCAGTATCACCAAGAATACAGATATACCTGATTATTGGTGATCTGCAGAATCACCGATAATTCAAGTATAACTAACCTCTGGACACCTGAAGCATGTAAGTATTAGGTGTAAACAGAATAGAACCACCTGCGGAGCAGGTGAATCAATGCAGTAGAGACAGGCTCTACTGCAGTCAAGGACTCCAGGAGGATGAGTCCCTGACTGTTTTGCAGAGAGGCCGGATCGATAACACATGAGCAGATGAGTCATAAACAGATATCCAAGAAATGCCTAGTCTAGAGTGTGAGGTCCGTGGTCTCAACACTCAGGAACTGGTCTAAAGAATAACACAGATAATGATACAGTAATCCTAGACTTGGGTGTGAGGTCCGTGGTCTCAACACCCTGGAACTGGTCTAAGGAATAACACAGATAGTGATACAGTAATCCTAGACTTGGGTGTGAGGTCCGTGGTCTCAACACCCTGGAACTGGTCTAAGGAATAACACAGATAATGATACAGCAATACCACAGTAATCTGGCTAAGTACGGATTCCCAGGTCCTCCTGGTTCTACCGCACTATAGGATCTGACTACGGTCTGAGTGCTAACACATAAGCATTCGCAACGCCAGACAACCAGCAACTGCTAGGCAAGAAGTACACATAGTAAAGCGCTCCTCAGCGCCGCCCAGCTCTCTCCAGCCAATCCCTTGCTACGCCGGGATCAGCTGATTGCACCGATCAGCTGACCGCTCTCCTATTGGCATAAAGAGCCTGTCTTGCGGCGCGCGCGTGTAGCTCTCCATCTGTGTGCACTACTAGGTCCAGACAAACCAGATGTATGTTGCTGCGGAGAAACCGCCGGTCTGCAGGCGGAAACAGCCGAGTCCCTGTCAGACCGTGCGGCGGTGTCTCCGCAATCCATCACACGGTGCTGATCATGGAACTCGCGCTGCTATAGCAACACATTCCTTTTTTTTTCTTATAAAATATGATATTGTATTTTTCTAATTTCAAAAAGGCAGATTCTAAAAAAAAAAAAAATAACAAAATAAGCATGATGCATGAAAGATGCAAACTCAACCACAGATGCATAAAACATGCAAAATGCAGAGAAAAACACAGAAATGCACATGGCAGACAACTCATGGTACCCCCATTGTGCTCCCAGCCTTACTGTAACAATATGTGTGTGAAATTGAGCAGCAAGTACAGATGTCCATGGCAGAGAGGAGCGAAAATGGCTCTGACATTATTGCAAAACGCTTGTTGAATTTACAATCACATAAGAAGGAGGGAAACTTAAGCCACGCCCCCAGCACACTGCTCGTCACACATACCATATGTCTTTGTCTGATACAGCTCCTGGCCGGTGTCTGTTTCCCCCCAGGTGACACATGTACTGCCTGATCTCAGGATCTGCTATATGAACGCTGCTGCTATATTTTATCCTTGCTTTGTTTGTAGCCAGATGTTGTGCTAATTTAGGGTCTATGGACTCATTTGATATGGACTGATGTGTTATATGCCTGGCCATCTACATGTGTTGTCACCGCAATCTACTGAAAATAATATTCCAAATAAAACAAGTTTCTTTGGATTTGCTGTTTATAGTGTGCTGGTTTTTGCAACACAATGCTTGAAGAGTCAGCTTGTGCTCTGGCGGACGCACCGCTGCACCTGCTACTGGGGTCAGTGACCGGTCCTTCGTATGTTTCACACATGGGCTGACTTTAAACATAAATAGCAAAGCCTCTATGCATGTTAGAGTGACTAAATCTGCTGGATATGTTTATTAGTGGGCGTCCTGTTTATTTATTCCCCACATAGGGCAGATGGAATGATTATTGATTGGAATATTGATGTGACATCCTGTTTATTTATTCACAATGTATGGCATATGAATTGTGTATTGATCAGCATTATATATATATATATATATATATTACAGTGGGTTGCAAAAGTATTCGGCCCCCTTGAAGTTTTCCACATTTTGTCACATTACTGCCACACACATGAATCAATTTTATTGGAATTCCACGTGGTGTTATATTGGAATTCCACACCCCGGAACTGGTCTAAGGAATAACACAGATAGTGATACAGTAATCCTAGACTTGGGTGTGAGGTCCGTGGTCTCAACACCCTGGAACTGGTCTAAGGAATAACACAGATAATGATACAGCAATAACACAGAAATCTGGCTAAGTACGGATTCCCAGGTCCTCCTGGTTCTACCGCACTATAGGATCCGACTACGGTCTGAGTGCTAACACATAAGCATTCGCAACGCCAGACAACCAGCAACTGACAGGCAAGAAGTACACATAGTAAAGCACTCCTCAGCGCCGCCCAGCTCCCTCCAGCCAATCCCTTGCTACGCCGGGATCAGCTGATTGCACCGATCAGCTGACCGCTCTCCTATTGGCATAAAGAGCCTGTCTTGCGGGGCGCGTAGCTCTCCATCTGTGTGCACTACTAGGTCCAGACAAACCAGACGTATGTTGCTGCGGAGAAACCGTCGGTCTGCACACGGAAACAGCCGCCTCCCTGTCAGACCGCGCGGCGGTGTGTCCGCAATCCATCACAGTACCCCCCCGAGGAGTGGACTCCGGACACCTTCCACCAGGCTTCCCAGGATGTCATGTCATGGAACTCTTCCGCATGCATGCGATAATCTGGCACCCAAGATCTCTCCTCTATGCCATATCCCTTCCAGTGGACCAGATATTGCACGGAATTCTGCACCAGGCGAGAATCCAGAATCTTTTCAATCTCATACTCTGGTTGGTCATCCACCAACACAGGGGGGGGGGGGGGCAGGGAGAGGAATCCACATGTACTGCTGGTTTTAAAAGGGACACATGGAATGATCTCACACCTCTCATACTGGCTGGGAGATCGATCGCATAGGTGGCATCATTGATTTTCTTGGCCACTGGAAAAGGTCCTATAAATTTAGGGCCCAGCTTGGGTGACAGTTGCTTCAAGGCCAAATGACGAGTGGACACCCACACCAAATCTCCTGGAGAGAATTTCCACTCTACAGACCGTCGTTTATCTGCCTGTTTCTTCTGGGTTTGGAAAGCTTTCCCCAGGTTCCTCTTAACCATTCCCCAAATCTCCCTCAGGGCCCTTTGCCAATCCTCCAGAGCTGGAAAGGGTGTAGATGCAATCGGCAAGGGAGCAAACTTGGGTGATCTTCCTGATACCACCTGAAATGGGGAAAACCCAGAAGAAGAGCTCTTCAGGTTGTTGTGCGCAAATTCCGCAAATGGCAAAAACTTTACCCAATCGGATTGCGCATCCGCAACATAACACCTGAAAAACTGACCAGAGATTGGTTAACTCTCTCGCTCTGGCCGTTGGTCTGTGGGTGGTAGCCTGATGAAAATGCGAGATCCATGTCTAATTGATGGCAGAAGGCCCTCCAAAATTTTGAAACAAATTGGACTCCCCGATCTGACACTACATTCTCCGGAATGCCATGCAGCCGGAAGATGTGCTGGATGAAGAGATCCGCCAATTCCTGAGCCGAGGGGAGTCCTTTCAGAGGGACAAAATGTGCCATCTTACTGAATCGGTCCACTACCACCCAAATGACCGACTTGCCCTCAGACCGAGGGAGCTCACCCACAAAATCCATTTTGTCACATTACTGCCACAAACATGAATCAATTTTATTGGAATTCCACGTGAAAGACCAATACAAAGTGGTGTACATGTGAGAAGTGGATCGAAAATCATACATCATTCCAAACATTTTTTACAAATAAATAACTGCAAAGTGGGGTGTGCGTAATTATTCGACCCCCTGAGTCAATACTTTGTAGAACCACCTTTTGCTGCAATTACAGCTGCCAGTCTTTTAGGGTATGTCTCTACCAGCTTTGCAGATCTAGAAACTGAAATCCTTGCCCATTCTTCTTTGCAAAACAGCTCCAGCTCAGTCAGATTAGATGGACAACGTTTGTGAACAGCACAGATTCTCGATTGGATTTAGATCTGGACTTTGACTGGGCCATTCTAACACATAGATATGTCTTGTTTTAAACCATTCCATTGTTGCCCTGGCTTTATGTTTAGGGTCATTGTCCTGCTGGAAGGTGAACCTCCGCCCCAGTCTCAAGTCTTTTGCAGTCTCCAAGAGGTTTTCTTCCAAGTTTGCCCTGTATTTGGCTCCATCCATCTTCCCATCAACTCTGACCAGCTTCCCTGTCCCTGCTGAAGAGATGCACCCCCCGAGCATGATGCTGCCACCACCATATTTGACAGTGGTGTGTTCAGAGTGATGTGCAGTGTTAGTTTTCTGCCACACATAGCGTTTTGCATTTTGGCCAAAAAGTTCCATTTTGGTTTCATCTGACCAGATCACGTTCTTCCACATGGTTGCTGTGTCCCCCACATGGCTTGTGGCAAACTGAAAACGGGACTTCTTATGCTTTCTGTTAACAATGCCTTTCTTCTTGCCACTCTTCCATAAAGGCCAACTTTGTGCAGTGCATGACTAATAGTTGTCCTATGGACAGAGTCTCCCACCTGAGCTGTTGCTCTCTGCAGCTCGTCCAGAGTCACCATGGGGCTCTTGACTGCATTTCTGATCAGCACTCTCCTTGTTCGGCCTGTGAGTTTAGGTGGATGGCCTTGTCTTGGTAGGTTTACAGTTGTGCCATACTCCTTCCATTTCTGAATGATCGCTTGAACAGTGCTCCGTGAGATGTTCAAGGCTTTGGAAATCTTTTTGTAGCCTAAGCCTGCTTTAAATTTCTAACTTGATCCCTGACCTGTCTGGTGTGTTCTTTGGACTTCACGGTGTTATTGCTCCCAATATTCTCTTAGACAACCTCTGAGGCCCTCACAGAGCAGCTGTATTTTTACTGACATTAGATTACACACAGGTGCACTCTATTTAGTCATTAGCACTCATCAGGCAATGTCTATACACAACTGACTGCACTCAGATCAAAGGGGGGCGAATAATGCACACACCACTTTGCAGTTATTTATTTGTAAAAAATGTTTGGAATCATGTATGATTTTCGTTCCACTTCTCACATGTACACCACTTTGTGTTGGTCTTTCATGTGGAATTCCAATAAAATTGATTCATGTTTGTGGCAGTAATATGACAAAATGTGGAAAACTTCAAGGAGGCCGAATACTTTTGCAACCCACTGTATATTATGGAATACTGATGTGCCGTTATGAATTAAATTGTTTGGTTGTTGGGCAATAGTCACTTCAGCACTGGGGGGGGGGTTTGTCCCTGTATTTCCCGCCCCCCAACATTTATTTACAAATTTCTTGGACAAATTACTGCAATAATTACTCATAAATCCCGTCTTGTCTTAAAAAAAGTGCTTTTTAGGTATACCAGTACATCCAAATTGTTACATTGCAGTATCTCCTATCCTGTTGTATGCTCTATCGTTCTACAGAGCAGTATAGCCCAATATTGCCTACTCTGACCCCTATAATTTTTCCAGCCCTGTGCCCCCCTCCCCCTCCTGGTTTTTATTTTATTGTCTCGCTAATATGTTTAACAATAATAGTTTATAGTTTTGCAAATTGGTGCACAGGGGTGCTGCTGAGGCTTTTGTGGCCCCCAGCAGCACACAGTTTCTGGCCTTTCCCCAGTCAGAGGCCCCTTGTCCCATAGTAACAGGTAGCAGGTGTCCCCACCCCCCAAAATGGCATTGGTATCAGAGGGCGTATGAAGTTTCCTGCTGCCTCCCCACCCCCAACACTCACAGGCCTGCAGATCAGTGGTGATCCAAAGAGAGGAGCGCAGTGCACAGTAACCATGCAGCACACTTCCAATGTAGGAAGTGAGCAATGACCTCACTTCCACATCCAACGTGTACTCCCTGGTCGCTACGCTGCTCTCCCCTCTGTTCCTGTTGCACTGATCTGTGGTCTGTGTTTGAGCGGTGGCCATACAAGTCACAGACAGGGCAGCCCCTGCTGTGGGTGAGGCCCCAAGCAGCCGATTGGACAGTCGCCAAGCTGCACCCCTGCTGGTGCTACATATTTGGGGGAGGGGATTTGCCCCTTGTTCATGAGCTTGTAAAATGGTGCTTTCCCACTTCCTCTTAGGAAGGGGGAGGGGCTTTCTCACCACCTCTTTACATCATACCCCCCAGTCTTATGGATCCTGTGAGTTTATATTCTTTGGGGTGGAGTGATCCCACACTGGAGGGCTCCAGATTCCTCATGTAAGTGATTGTGGCTTCCACATCTGCAGCTAGAGGAAAGCCTGGGTCATAACAGATCATACAGAGGATGTTGAGCAGTGTGTGTGCTGTATACCTACACAAGGGCAGCGCCCCATCCCCCCTGCGGTGTCGTCCATTACAGTGTGGCCATCCTGAAGGGCATCCCTGCTGCTTCTGGTTCCTATGATTCAGCTCTGGAGGAGGTCTCAGGGGCTGGAGGAAGTCTCAGGTAAGTATAAAAGGTAGTACATGTATCTTTACATACACCGCTCAGCCACCATACCTTCCGAGGGGAGCCAGGTCCCAGCAGCCAACACTCATATCCAACATTCCTTCACAGGAGACCGCTCTGCTCACCAAGGATGCACTTACATTGTCTTTATTGATAAAAGCAGAACTTCAAGAAATAGATAACATGTGCCGGACAGAAATGAGCTCTTAGTCACAGCCTTAATTACACTCAACAGATGTGTGCTTAAAGTGGACCTGAATTCCTTTCACAGGACAGACGGTAAACAGAGAGAAATGCCCCCTGTATGTATTTAGAGAGTTTAGCCTGTCTAATTCATCCTTATCTGTGACAAGTGTATTTGATCTCTCAGCTGTGTCAACCGACTGCCTCTGCAGAAAAGCTAATTTGTAAAGAAAGGATGTAAACCCTGGGCTACTACAAAGAAAGCAGGAAGTGGACACACTGCAGAGTAATTGCAGGATTTGTATCCTATGTAATAAATACATGTTTTTCTGTAAATGTTATTATGCTGTTGCTTATCTTTTAGAGCAGAGAGGAAGATCTGAGTTCAGGTCTATTTTAAATAGTAGTGTGATGTCCCCCGGCCAGGCAATGCAAATGACAGTCTAAAGGGGAACACAACCTCACATAGAGTAACAGACATGATGATGTAGTAAGAACAGGATAAGAGCATCTTCCATGAGGAAATATGAGTAATTACAACCATATAACATTTTTAGTAGCCAAGTTTATTGAAGAAGTAAGGCAAATACACATTAGTGAGAGAGTACAACAAAGTGTCAGATGATACATTAGAGGTCTGGAATAGGCACATCAGGATACATATAAACTTGAAGCCATAAACATTAACAGTTGCCTTAGAGGATACAAAATAACCAGCAGTAATATGAAGGAGCTCGGACGTCAGCTGGAGATTAATAACAGTGATGGGTACTCAGTATAGGGGATATATTATAACTTAGTGTGTGGGGAATTTATCCAGGTAGAGCAGATTTGGTCACATTAGATTGGGTACCTCTGCGGTGATATACTGCCTTGTGGAGGGGAAGCATCCGATTCACAGACCTGACCCACTCAGTGCACGATGGCGCTGTGGTAAGTCTCCAACACTTGGTGAGGAGTTAGCGAGCTATGTGACGCGTCTCTATAGCAAATTGTATCAGGAATTTTCCAGTAAAGGATTGGGGAAATATATAAAGGAGGCACACCTCTGGGGCAGCCCATATAGTCATTGAGGAAATAGATGACTAGCGCCCAATATGTGATAACCTGAGGACAGGTCCACATCATGTGTAAAGAGGAACCTCTTTTTGTGAAGCAGTTGTGGCAGTTAGGCAGTGTGCCAGGTGTAAATTTGAATATGCATACCGGAGTAAGGTAGGCTGGTGTATAACGTACAAGTACAGTAGTCTATCCAGTGTCAAATCCCATTCATCCTCTGAGCTATTCCCTACATCCTTTTCCCAGGCCATCCGGCAGGAGGCAGCACAGGGTGTGGCTGAGGGTGGCATTATCATATTACACAGAGCTGAAATAAGCTGCTTAGATGATGGACCCAGAACAGGAGTCATATTTGTAGGGAAGTTCTCACACTGGGTATACATTGCATGTGTGAGCTGCAGATATGCAGAAGACGGTGTGGTGCAGGTCAAATTCAGATGCTTGTTGCAGAAAAGATTTAACTAGTTCACCACTAATGGGTTTTGGTTTTTCCTTTATGGACCAGAGCAATTTTCACATTTCAGCGATCATCCCTGTAATTCACAAATAACTTTATCACTACTTTTCCCACCAAAATGATCTATATCTTGTTTTCTTGCCATCAATTAGGCTATTTTTGGGTGGTACATTTTGCTAAAATTATTTTATTCTAACAGCATTTTAAAGAGAATAATAAGAAAAAACAAATGGAAAAAAATCATTATTTCTCAGTTTTCAGCCATTATAATTTTAAAATAATACATGCTACTGTAATTAAAACCCATGTATTGTATTTGCCTATTTGTCCTGGTTATTACACCATTTCAATTATGTCCCTATCAGAATATATGTCAACAAAATTTTATTTGGAAATAAAGGTGTATTTTTTCAGTTTTGCGTCTGTCACTAAATACAAGCCCTTATTTGCAAAAGTAATAGTAATATACCCTCATGACATACATATTAAGAAAGTTGAATCTCTACGGCAACCATTTTTTTTTAAGTTTATGTAAAGTGTTTTATTTTGGCAACTATGGGAACGGAGGTAAGATGTTAATTCATGGGGTATATATGGCCACAAGAGGTTCCCCCCCCCCCCCACACACACACACACTTTATTCCTCCTATGTACTTAATACATGCGTTACAGAAGTAACGCCTGTATGCTATATTTTCACTTTTGTCAATGAACTGTGCTACCATTCACTGATCAGTGTACTAAGGGGCAGCGACGAGAATGCATGCACTAGCGTGTGCAGCAGGCTATCCTGGCGAGGTAAGTATATTTACACCCCTGAGACTTAGATGAAGTCCTGAGGGGGATAAATAAACTGCCCCCGGGATGAAAGCTAGTTAATGACTGTGCCACCATAAAACAAATTTACATCCCATTTAGTGTTCAGTCCTTCAGGGAATCAAGTGCTTATCTGAAAAATGCAGTAAGTAGTGATGGCAGAGTAGATAGCTGGGAAAACAGTTCACGGTGAACTTCTACCGCTTGCCTGTTTGCATTTAATGCGAGCTTCCCTGTCCAAAGTTCGCATCCACATTTAACGTTAGAATTAATGGCTGCTGCCTTTAGTGGTTAATAGCAAAGCCGCCAATTGTTGTAGAAACACCAAATTTTCATGGTATGGAAAGGGGGGCAGGGTGTGCAGCGGCAAACGGCGGAGATCTTCAATCAAGGTAACGGCAGGATATTGGCGTAGAAACATTTACTAAAGGTAAGTATTTATTATTTATTTAGAATATTAAAATACTTTAGGCTTCGTTCCCATTGGGTGCGTTCAGAAATGTGTAAAAGCGCAGGATGAAAACTCACATATACTAATGTGCCACAAACAGGAAGTTACTATCACCTCAACCATTCCCATTTTATTAAGGTGTATCCATATAAATGCCCCCCCCCCCTTTACATTATGTGTAATTTAACCACATTTAAATATATACTTTTATTGAAACCTGAAAACCTATTTTCTCTAAAACTACAAAGTCTTTTGTTCCTATTTTTCCCACTGTTCTCCTTAACATACCCCGAATACTGGCTGTTTCTAGGATATACGAGGGCTTTGCTATTAACTGCTTAAGTCAGTTTACCCCACTTTCCCACACTCTGACAGTTCACAACTTCAACAGTTTATTGCTCTGTCATACGACTTACCATCCAAATGAATTTTACCTATTTTTCTTCTCACTAATAGTAAACCAATCACACAGTACAAGCGCTCACGGACCGTTAGTACAGCACTACAACCAAGCCAAAGTTACAGTGAATAGAATACAATTAGTAGCACATGAATAGTGGACAATGCACAAACACTTTATAAACAAGTGGGCTGCTTCCTAGCTAACTGTGTAGTAGCATAAATAGTTCTAAAGTAAATAAGGCAAGTGCTCTAAAGTCCAGTCCTTATTGCAGTCGAGGCAAGGCTTACTTCAGATCAATACAGGTAGGGTGCATACACAACCTCCCCCAATATGAAATGACTCACCGGAAGATGCGGCCTAGAAAGCCGGACTGCGGATCAGGAGTATAGGCCACCCCTCAGCCACTCAGGCACAAACAGCTGGGCTCTTGTGGTCCAATCCTTTTGCATTCACCTCCTTTTACTAGCTACCGAATGAACAGCGCTTGCCTTATTTACTTTAGAACTATTTATTCTCACTAATAGTGCTTTCTTTTGGTAGTATTTGATTGCTGCTGCGATTTGTATTTTTTTACTTAATAAAAAAACAGGTATTTTTTTTTATACCCCCCCTCCTTTAAATTGACCCTAGGAAAAGATACATGAACGACACTAAACACACATACGCATGTGACTGTGGTAGGGATTAGATTGTGAGCCCCTCCGAGGGACAGTTAAGTGACAAGGACATCCTCTGTCTGTACAGTGCTGCGCAAGATTGTAGCGCTATATAAGTAATTCCTTCATTGATTTGTTAAAAAAGCAGCCTGCCAGCTCCGATTTGCAGGCTGGCAGGCTGATCGCTGCGGCCCCCTGTAAGCAGTGATAGGAGCTCACGCTCATGCAAGCTCCCTGAAAATCTCACCTCTCGCGAGATGACGCCATATGGTGACGCTGAATAACAACTGATCCTCTCTCCCGCCACCGATCCACGTTAGGCAGTCGGCAATAGGTTAAAATCGATTTTCTCCAAAACTATACGGTCTTTGTGAAAAAAAGTTTTCCTCTTGTACCCACTCTTCTCCTTTCCATACCCTGCAAATTTAGAGAATTCTAGCAGATATGGGGGCTTTGCTATTAACCACTTAAGTCGGCAGCGCAAATGTATTTTTTGGCCACTGTCCGGGTTTTGCCACACTGTTTTTTAAAGAAACTGTGGTTGCAGAGATGCCATGAAAGTTTTAAAAATTTGCCTGCCCATTAAAGGCTATGGGGCTCGGTCAGTTCGCAAATTTTCAAGGAAAAATGTGATGCTCGGCCATCACTACCAGTAAGATTTTTAGGAGGCATCTTTGAAAGCAAACATTTGAAATCTGCGCCGGCAGACTTGGGCACAGGACACAGCCGGTATATGGCTCACCCTGCTTCTGCACAAGTCCAGGCCGTGTTAATTACTATTCCCCCTCCAGACCGCCATGGATAGTGGGGGAATGATATAATTCAGCTTCCAGCTATTGCTGGAGGCCGAATTATTGTGTTTTAAAAGCAACTTTGGCTCAGTCTTCTGACGGCGCCGATGTTACTCACTGAGTGCCTCTAGATTGTAAGCCTTTGGCAGGGCCCTCTCCCCTTGTGTATCATACTTGACTGTGTGCACTTTACCCAGAAGTTGGAACTGGTAATTTTTACCACTACCACTCCAGTTTATGATCTGGCATTGTACTACTATCTGCATTGTGTTGTGTATCTTATTGCTATTACCTGTATTGTTGTATCTACGGTCTGTTACCTGTATTGTTCTGTCACCCCTGTTATCATTGTCTGTAATCCTATTTATTGTACAGTGCTGCGTAATATGTTGGCGCTATATAAATCTAATAAATAATAATAATAATAATATAGCTGTAATTCCTATTACAGTCTATGGTGGCACCGGCTGAGCTCAAATCTACCTGCACTGAAAAGCACTGCTCCGTCTTTGAAAATCTCCTCCTCAGACTGAGCGTTTCACCCGCTCTACTTCCCTGGAAAGCAAATGTGTTCATATCCTGCATGGCAATTCCTGAAACGCTTAGCAACCACTGAAGTATTGTCTGTGGCCCACTGCGGACCCCTAAAATGCTCAGAAATTCTGAGCCGTAGGGGGCGCCCCGTGCACCCCACATGCTGCATACGGGAAGATATACAAGATATGACTCATGATCCTGCCTCATTAGCATAGAATAAAGCAGCAAGTTTATTAAAATAAGCCTGAAGGGAAAAAGCGCCCCAATAAGTACTTACCTCAGTATCCCCGTACCTCTCCCCCCCCACCAGTCCAGTGCTGGGATCCCCAAACCTCCTCAACAAGCACCTGTGAAAGGGTGTGTCTATCCGTGCTCCCGCCCATGAACAAGCGTGGCAGCACTGAGCAGATGCAGGATACCTTTTGCCTTTGCAATGCCACAGAGCTGAACAAACGTGACTTTTTATCTGCCGAACCCAAGTGACTCCCATACTACAGTGCAAGCACAAGGCATCCCGTGCAATGTGCCTGCCTGCATGTTCAGGAGCCCGGCTGTGACCTTCCAGAGGGTGCAAGCACAAAGCATTCTGCGCAGTGTGCCTGCCTGCATGTTCAGGAGCCTGGCTGTGACCTTCCAGAGGGTGCAAGCGCAAAGCATTCTGCGCAGTGTGCCCGCCTGCATGTTCAGGAGCCCGGCTGTGACCTTCCAGATGGTGCAAGCACAAGGTATCCCGCGCAGTGTGCCCGCCTGCATGGATGGATGGGAGCCCGGCTGTGACCTTCCAGAGGGTGCAAGCACAAGGTATCCCGCGCAGTGTGCCTGCCTGCATGGACAGGAGCCCGGCTGTGACTTTCCAGAGGGTGCAAGCACAAGGCATCCCGCGCAGTGTGCCTGCCTGCATGGACGGAAGCCCGGCTGTGACCTTCCAGATGGTACAAGCACAAGGCATCCCGCGCAGTGTGCCTGCCTGCATGGATGGGAGCCCAGCGGTCACCTTCCAGAGGATGCAAACACAAGGCATCCCACGCTGTGTGCCTGCCTGCATAGATGGGAGCCTGGCTGTGACCTTCCTAAGGGAGCAAGCACAAGGCATCCCGCGCAGTGTGCCCGCCTGCATGGACAGGAGCCCGGCTGTGACCTTCCAGATGGTACAAGCACAAGGCATCCCGCTCAGCGTGCCCGTCTGCATGGATGGGAGCCCAGCGGTGACCTTCCAGAGGATGCAAACACAAGGCATCCCACGCTGTGTGCCTGCCTGCATGGATGGGAGCCTGGCTGTGACCTTCCTAAGGGAGCAAGCACAAGGCATCCCGCGCAGTGTGCCCGCCTGCATGGACAGGAGCCCGGCTGTGACCTACCAGAGGGTGCAAGCACAAGGCATCCCACGTAGTGTGCCTGCCTGCATGGATGGGAGCCTGGCTGTGACCTTCAAGAGGGTGCAAGCACAAGGCATCCCGCGCAGTGTGCCTGTCTGCATGGATGGGAGCCCAGCTGTGACCTTCAAGAGGGTGCAAGCACAAAGCATTCTGCGCAGTGTGCCTGCCTGCATGGATGGATGGGAGCCCGGCTGTGACCTTCCAGAGGGTGCAGCGCTGGCTCGATGGTAGGGAAAAGGATGTGGGGGGCCTGGGGAGGATCCAGAGGGGTACGGATCTGACTTGTGCTTTATTTTAAATTACAGATTTACTTTAACTCTTGCAATAGAATAAATAGAAGGTTAACACAACCAGTTACTAATTAGGCTTAGTACTATATGTACCCATGTTTATCCCATCATCCCACCTCAGTTCAGGGACTTGCTTTACAAACCAATGCGCTGAGTAGCATGAAAGAGCCCCGGGACTCTGTATAATATGCTGCCAGGTGCGTCTAGCAAGAAATAAACCACAACCAAAACATTTCCCACACTCAGTGCAGTAATAGAGCTTCTCACCAGTGATGAGAGAGGGATAAGCGGAACTGAACAAGCCTGTTATTGGCCGCTGCACTCCACTCTCCATCCTCCCTACTTCAGCTTTGTTGGGGAGATGGAGAGCAGTATGCTGCGGCCAGTTCAGGTTCACTAAAGGTGAAGTTATGTTTCACTGACTCTTACTTATCATCTGTGTGAGATTTCTCATGTCTGAGAAGCTTTGATTTATATGCAAAACATTTCCCACACTCAGCACATGAATACGGCTTCTCTCCAGTGTGAGATCTCTCATGTCTAAGAAGATGTGATTTCTGTACAAAACCTTTTCCACACTCAGCACATGAATAGGGCTTCTCTACAGTGTGAGATCTTTCATGCCTAAAAAGATCAGATTTCTGTACAAAAAATTTCCCACACTCAGCACATGAATACAGCTTCTCTCCAGTGTGAGATCTCTCATGTCTGACAAGATAGGATTTCTGTACAAAACATTTCCCACACTCAGCACATGAATACGGCTTCTCACCAGTGTGAGATCTCTCATGAATGACAAGCTCTGATTTCCATCCAAAGCATTTCCCACACTCAGCACATGAATAGGGTTTCACTCCAGTGTGAAACCTCTCATGACTGACAAGCTCTGATTTCCGTAGAAAACATCTCCCACATTCAGCACATAAATATGGCTTATCTCCAGTGTGAGATCTCTCATGGATGACAAGATTTGATGTTTGTGAAAAACATTTCCCACACTCAGCACATGAATAGGGCTTCTCACCCGTGTGTGATCTCTCATGTATGACTAGCACTGATTTCTGTACAAAACATTTCCCACATTCAGTACATGAATATAGCTTCTCTCCCGTGTGAGATCTTTCATGCATGACAAGCTGTGATTTGTATACAAAACATTTCCCACACTCAGTACATGAATAGGGCTTCTCACCAGTGTGAGTTTTCTCATGACTGACAAGCTGTGATTTCTGTATAAAACATTTCCCACACTCAGCACATGAATATGGCTTCTCTCCAGTGTGAATTCTCTTGTGTATGACAAGACTTGATTTTTTCCCAAAACATTTCCCACATATGGAACAGGAATGAGACCCTCCAGCAGGGGGAGAGCTATACTGGGTATGAGGCCCCTCAGGATTATACAGGTGAGGGGGGCCTGGGGGAATATTTTGAGTAATCAGAATATCTGCAGGAGACTCTTGTCCAGTGACATCATCATCCGCTGTACAGTCTGTGGATACAGAGAGACGAGTCTCTGAGAGGTTCCTGATGCCGGGACTCTGCGCTGCAAATAGAGAAACATCATCACTTCCTGTTAGAGAATTCTGAGGGGAGGAACAATTATCATTAGGGATGGTCAGTGAGCTACTGATAATTCCAAGTTGAGGCAAAGTTTGTGCAGACTGGAAATGGACCAGATGCAGCATTTGCATAGCTTTACATAAAATTAGCATACACATTGCACCATCTCAGAGTTATTGGCATGTCACTGACCATCACACGTTATCAGCCTGACTGAGAACTGCAGAAGGTGGAGCTCATTACAGGCGGCCAATCACATGACTACAACTTTGGCTTGCATGAAAATTTTATGTAGCTGGGAGTTCAGACAATCAAATGCATTTCCTGACCAATCTGATTATCTGCATACAATCTGCATGACATTTGCATACACGTCAGAGGTATTTAAATGTCACTGGCCCCTCCCACACCTAAAGCATTGGCCATACATTGAGCAGCAGTGAATGTAGAGCTTGATGAGACAGTGGAAGCAATGTGTTACTCCTGTGACAACAGACCTATATGTACTTATAGCAAGAGATCTGTGTTATGTTTGTAGAGCAATGTGGTGTCACTTCCACATTCTTATTACCGCTGTGTCCTCGTGTCACTCATATGCCCCTTGTAATGTACATGTTTCTCTCTCTTATTCCCAATTAAGTAAATAAGGAAACAGACTGGGGATGGTCTGACATTTCCATCGGAACGCCGATTTCCAAAACAGAAACGCCCCAATGTCAGAATGCCGCATTACAGCAACTCGGAAATGTCAGCCAATCACTGAGCTCAGAAGCATCGGACCAATCAGAGAATGCAGAATATTTCTGTGGAAATGGGAATCCCGCGGGATGCCTCCGCACTCTCTGATTGGTCCAATACTACCGAGTATTTCCCAGTCCTGTGACTGGCCTAAAATTTCAAAAAATTACCGCAGACAATTGAACACCACAGTCATCTCAGGCCAATCCGTGTACTGCGGATTGTATGCAGAAATGTGCAAGTTATGCGTACATCCTCAATTATAGCTTACATTAAATATAGCAGAATTAACTGGCCACCAATTTGGAGCAATTATAGGCCCTAGCAACCAGATCCTAGCTACCCATCACAGGCTATCCCACCCCTCTTGTATATAAGAGAGTCAGCCATTTTGTGGGTTCAGTGAGGAGGAGGATATTGAGGGAGACAGTGCGCTGCATTGTGCTGCAGAGAATCAGTTGTGTGTGGATTGACTTGTGTGACAGAATCTGGTGAGTTGTGAGATAGTGAGTGAGTGAGGAGTGAGTAGATAGACAGATTGTAGTGCACTAGTGAGTGAAAAGGAGGAGTTTGCTGAAGTTAGTGTGATAGAGCAGAAAGTCAGATGTGAGTGTAGAGAGGCCTAGTGACAGTGACAGTGAGAGAGGGTGTGCTGTAGTGTGATAGAGAGAGCAGAGGCAGACTGTAGTGTAGTGCAGGGCCTGACTTTTTACTGCCTAAAGCCAAACTGTCACCAGCCGCCCCTGACCAACCGCATCTCCTGACCGACATCTTCCAACATAGGTAGCCAAATGCTTCCCTGGCTCCACTACAATACAGATTGCCAGTCACACCCTCACCCCTGCTGGACAGGTGGCCAGATGTCAAATGGCCAGATGTTTTTCCCCTCCCCCATGCAGAAAACAGTAGATGGCCAGATGTTTCCCCATCCCCCCTTGAAGCTTAGGTAGCCTGGCAGTCCCATCCCCACCTCAGTACAGCTCCCCTCACAGGAGCGCCACAAGTCACTCACCTCTCTGCCTGCCTCCAGCGCCGAGCTTCCTCTTCTCCTCATCCATCAGCTCCTGCTGCGCACTGTTTTCTGTCACCAGCGTCTCTCACATGTGGCTTGTCGCCACATTACCGAAAAATCACATGATGGGAAATGCTGACCGCAGCAAGAGATGCACAGCGGCAGCTGATGATGGAGAAGGGGAAGAGGAAGCTTTAGCATTGGAGGCGAGCGGAGAGGTGAGTGACTGGTGGTGCTGCTGTGTGGAGGAGGGAGGGGGAAACATCTGGCAAGTGACTCTCTGCCCGCAAGGCAGGCAATTTCCAGCTGCCCACAGCTATTGTGAAGGATCCAAACAATGAAGCAAGGCGGGCAGCCATGGACCGGATCTGGCAAGCAGCCAAACACACTACACAGCCAGCCACAGGCAACAGCAGGAGAGTTCTGCGGTTTGGTGCTCACCCGATCTCTCCCTGCACTGCAGGCTTGCAATTAAAAATTTGATTGCAAACTACACATTTTCAGCTCACTGCCCAACTGCCCTTGCTCCCGTGGCGCCCTAGGCCATGACCTACAGTGATTTGCAAAAGTATTCGGCCCCCTTGAAGTTTTCCACATTTTGTCACATTACTGCCACAAACATGAATACATTTTATTGGAATTCCACGTAAAAGACCAATACAAAGTGGTGTACACGTGAGAAGTGGAACGAAAATCATACATGATTCCAAACATTTTTTACAAACCAATAACTGCAAAGTGGGGTGTGCAAAATTATTCAGCCCCCTTAGGTCTGAGTGCATTCAGTTGCCCATAGACATTGCCTGATGAGTGCTAATGACTAAATAGAGTGCCCCTCTGTGTAATCTAATGTCAGTACAAATACAGCTGCTTTGTGACGTCCTCAGAGGTTGTCTAAGGGAATATTGGGAGCAACAACACACCATGAAGTCCAAAGAACACACCACACAGGTCAGGGATAAAGTTGAGAAATTTAAAGTAGGCTTAGGCTACAAAAATATTTCCAAAGCCTTGAACATCCCATGGACCACTGTTCAAGCGATCATTCAGAAATGGAAGGAGTACGGCTCAACTGTAAACCTACCAAGACAAGGCCGTCCACCTAAACTCACAGACCGAACAAGGAGAGCGCTGATCAGAAATGCAGTCAAGAGGCCCATGGTGACTCTGGACGAGCTGCAGAGATCTACAGCTCAGGTGGGGGAATCTGTCCAAAGGACAACTATTAGTTGTGCACTGCACAAAGTTGGCCTTTATGAAAGAGTGGAAATAAAAAAGCCATTGCTAACAGAAAAGCATAAGAAATCCAGTTTGCAGTTTGCCACAAGCCATGTGGGGGACACAGCAAACATGTGGAAGAAGGTGCTCTGGTCAGATGAGACCAAAATGGACCTTGTTGGCCAAAATGCAAAACGCTATGTGAGGCGGAAAAATAACACTGCACATCACTCAGAACACACCATCCCCACTGTCAAATATAGTGGTGGCAGCATCATGCTCTGGGGGTGATTCTCTTCAGCAGGGACAGGGAAGCTGGTCAGAGTTGATGGGAAGATGGATGGAGCCAAATACAGGGTAATTTTGGAAGAAAACCTCATGGAGTCTGCAAAATACTTGAGACTGGGGCAGAGGTTCACCTTCCAGCAGGACAACGACCCTAAACATAAAGCCAGGGCAACAATGGAACGGTTTAAAACAAAACATATCCATGTGTTAGAATGGCCCAGTCAAAGTCCAGATCTAAATCCAATCGAGAATCTGTGGCAAGATCTGAAAACTGCTGTTCACAAATGCTGTCCATCTAATCTGACTGAGCTGGAGCTGTTTTGCAAAGAAGAATGGGCAAGGATTTCAGTCTCTAGATGCGCAAAGCTGGTAGAGACATACCCTAAAAGACTGGCAGCTGTAATTGCAGCAAAAGGTGGTTCTACAAAGTATTGACTCAGGGGGCTGAATAATTACGCACACCCCACTTTGCAGTTGTTGATTCATAAAAAATGTTTGGAATCATGTATGGTTTTCATTCCACTTCTTACGTGTACACCACTTTGGTCTTTCACGTGGAATTCCAATAAAATTGATTCATGTTTGTGGCAGTAATATGACAAAATGTGGAAAACTTCAAGAGGACCGAATACTTTTGCAAACCACTGTATGTGGCCTTGGCTTAAATCCGGCCCTGGTGTAGTGAGTCACTAGTGAGTGAGTGAGAAGGTTAGCTGTAGTGTGTCAGCGAGAGAGTAAGTTTGTGCTAGAGTGTAGTGAGTAATAGTGAGTGAGCGTTAGTGTAGTGAGTAAGTGAGCGTTAGTGTAGTGAGTAATAGTGAGTGAGCGTTAGTGTAGTGTGTTTCCCTTTTTTAGTTACTTGATTTTTTTTTTCTTTTATTTCAAATTTGATTTACTTTGATTTATTTATTATTATTTTTTATAAATATTGTGATTTGAATTGTATTTGATTAGAAAGTTTCTGCATTCTTTTCATTTCATTTTTATTTCTCTGTTTCATTTATTTTCATTTTCTTTTTACTTTACTTTTATTTTTTTAGTTTGCAATTTTATTTTTTCCTGCATTTTAGTTGACAAATTTTTCTGTTCATAAAATATAGATAGATTAGTGTTTTAGTTAGAGAGCGAGTTAGAGAGCGTTCACACAACTCGTTCTTTCCCAATTTATGGGGGGTTTTGTGCTCACCAAGCCCCCAAATCCCTGAGCTGCCCCAATAAATTTGTAGTGTTTCACCCCCTATATGTTTGTTCACAATGAAGCACAGCAAGGGTGACGGATCTCCAAGCCGCAGGTAAAATGATGGTGGATGAGGCGGGTCTTTGTCTAGACATCAGCAGGCAAGGCAAACCCCATCACATTTACAACCTGTACAAGGAGATGAGGAGGTGGTGGTTGGCAGCAACAAGCCCCCTGATCAGGGAATTTTTTCCTATCTATTCGGTACACCACTGGCCAGCAGCAGGCGGCCTCTATGGTGGATTAGATTTGACGCGAAACCCTCCACCCTATTTGAGGAATTAGCAGCAGCAAGAGCAGCAGCAAGAGGCTCTCTTCTTCCTCTAAGGCCCGGTTCACATTGGCGGTCGCCGTCCGGAATCGCCGTGCCGGAGCCGGACCGCATGCGGAACGGACAGAACGGGCGCACGGCATAGCAATGAAAGTCTATGCGTCCGTTCACATGCGCCCGTTCCGTCCGGAGCCGGATCCGGACTCCGGCGTAAGATCCAACATGCGCATTTTTTTGGTCCGGCTCCTCCGGCAGACGTATCCGGAGCGGAGCCGGACTGTTGCATCCGGCCAATACAAACCAATGAGAAACGGAGAGCGCACAACACACTGGCTATAAAAACCGGACGTTCTACCCCACTTCCTATGCGTATTGTAGCGGCAATTTTGGATGGGGACACATGGGCAAGCATTTTGGAGTGGAGCAGCAGTGACTTTTAACGCGCTGGAGATGTTGGCAGTATGTCGGAGGTGGAGGTAAGTTCTAAACAGCGGAGGGCCTGATTCCACAGGTCCACCTTCTGCTGACCTCCCAGACCCCAACATTTTTATTTTATTTCTACTCTCTTTTGCCAAACGGATCCGGATCGCATCCTGATGTACACCTGATGCAACCTGACCGGATCCGGATCAGAACCGTACGGTTCCGATCCGGATCCGGTCAGGTCATCCGGTCCGTTTGGCAGAGAACCGCAAGTGTGAACGGGGCCTAACCATCACTCTGTACATCATGTGCAGCCTGAACAGTCCCACTACACGCCATCCCCCTCTGTACACCAGGCTGGAAGCTGTATCCAGACCTCATCAGCTGTCTCCTCCCCCCAGTTTGCCACCCAGCGCCCGGCCTTTTTCCCAGAAATCATTCGCTCAACTGACCCAACAGTGATCCGCAACAATGGGCTCCTGGCAAGATTGCTGGTCCAACAGCTCTCTGCCCTATCAGCTGGGAAAAGTGCCCCCTTCCACCAACTGATGAGCGGTTTGGTGCCACAATGGCAGATCCACAGCCTCCATTTTTTACCAATGAATAAGTAAACAAAATTGTACATAAGCGATCACAAGTGATGAAATACACAGTCTCAGGAGACTAATAGAACACCAGTCCACAAACGGTGGAGCGCTCCCTGGCTATTTGTGACTAGCTTCAAAAGATGAAAGAACTAATTGGGTTAGCGCTCAAAGATAGTCTCTGCTGTAAAAGATGTTCAAACCCGGTAGATAATAATCAGCAAATGCAGCAGCATAACATCAGTGGGGCTATAGCTCCCCCAATGGAGCGGCGCAGCGTCTGACGTCACTGGATGCAGTGATTGGTCGATGCGCTTACACTCTTTGATCTAGCGGCGGTTTTCGTGGATTTGCAAGCTGGGGTAACGCTTCGGTAGCTGATCCATTTAGCTCATATAGCTGCTTGGTAACCCCCAGTCCTGTGTAGCCACCTGCTATTACCTGTTATTTAGGCTTTAAGGTATAGAACACACTTTCCACACACTTTAACAGGCCTATCCTTCTCCAGGCCCGGAAGCAGGTGCCGCACTCCCGCAGGTACACCACTCCTGCATACACTTGTACTAGATGAAAAAAGGAGACAGCACACAGGTTGCGTCTTCAGGTAATCTGTACTCAACCCATACAGTTACAGAGCACACAAGGACATGACATGTTTCGGGTGTAGCCCTTCCTCAAGAACATGTTGTGTCCTTGTGTGCTCTGTAACTGTACGGTTTGAATACAGATTACCTGAAGAAGCAACCTGTGTGTTTTTTAGGCTTTCTCTGTTTTTAACTTTTTTAATAAAGTTGGGATTAATCCCTTAGAGGGAACCTAAACTGAGAAGGATATGGATTTTTTCCTTTTAAAATAATACCAGTTGCCTGACTTTCCTGCTGATCCTGTGTCTCTAATACTTTTAGCCACAGCCCATGAACAAGCATGCAGATCAGGTGCTCTGACTGAAGTCAGACTGGATTAGCTGCATGCTTGTTTCAGGTGTGAGATCCAGATACTGCTGCAGCCATAGAGATCAGCAGGGCTGCCAGGCAACTGGTATTGTCTCAAAGGAAACTTCCATATCACTTCTCAGTTAAGGTTCCCTTTAAGCACTTTTATGCTATGTGCAGCTTTTCTCTTTACCTGGAGGCAACAGCAACACCCTATCTGAGAAGCAAGCCGGAAGTGGTGGGCGCTGAGGTGCAGAGGTTGCCGGAGAGGCTGAAGGGTGGCCTATACCCCATAAGGTGAAGTCGGGCCCACTTAGGCCATATAGTCTGGTGAGTCTCTCTACGTTGGGGGAGCTATAGCCCCACTGATGTTATGCTGTTGCATTTGCTGATTATCATCTACCGGGTTTGAACATCTTTTACAGCAGAGTCTATCTTTGAGCGCTAACCCAATTAGTTCTTTCATCCATTTTTTACCAGGGATGTCATCCCAGCCTCACACAAGCATGCAGTAGAATCTGTATCCCGATGGTTAGACCACACAGTCAGAGGTAGAGGGCACCTCAATACAGATGCCTGGAGCAGCAGACATAGGCAGGGATGGTACCTCACTTTCACTGACCATTAGGTCACCCTACATGGTGCTGGGAAGGGAAGGAGTCGTGGGGCGGCATTTGGTCTGGTGGAGCCGCCTGCAGGTTAAGCGGAGGCCAGTCTAACTCCCTTCTGCCACCTCCTCTGTCCCAGGTAGTGTTGGGTGTAATGACTTGTAATTTATGGATATCTTTAATGACAAGTCGTAATTGTGGACTACAGCACCATAGTCATAATCTGCTGCGATTACATATTCTGACTACGAGTGCACCAGTAATTATGGACGGACGTGCATTTTTTTTTCAGTTTGGGACCAATCAGAATGTCCCCAGCATGTCCCCAGCAACCAATAGGAATGAGTTGAGCTCACCCACCCTTCCCTATGGCGGATGCCATCTTGGATTACCTCCATGCTGTTACTCAGTACTCTGTGAGAGGTTGTGTTAGAGAGCAGTGCAGTGTACAGGGCTGTGGAGTCGAAGAGTCGGAGAAATTTTGGGTACCTAGAGTCGGAGGTTCCAAAAAACTGAGGAGTTGGATGATTTTTGTACGAAATCGACAGCAATGGTAAAAATTAGACAGTGTCTAGGAATCGGAGTCAGAGGAATTTTGGGTACCTGGAGAAGGAGTCAGTGGCTTCATAAACTAAGGAATCGAATGTTTTGTACCAATTCCACAGCGCTGACTGTGTATTTGCATTTTGTGATCGATTTGTGCTGATTTGAGACTCGCTGAACCTGTTATTGATAGTTTAGTGATTCAGTTAGAGAGATATCTTACTAATTGTTAGCTTTGTCATTCAGTTAGAGAGTTAGCTTATTGCACTAGTAAGAGGTTTTGAATCTGGATAATACCATTTATTGGCTAACTTAGAAGAAAAGGCGTAAGCTTTCAGCTAATATGCACATGTAGAACACACAGTTTATAGCAGTGATGGCTAAACTTGGCACTCCAGCTGTGACAAAATTACAAATCCCATCATGCCTCTGCCTCCCTGAGTTATGCTTAGAGCTGTCAGAGTATTGCAATGCCTCATGGGACTTGTAGTTCCACCACACCTGGAGTGCCAAGGTTAGCCATCACTGGCTTATATGCACTGGACATTAAAAGGAGATACATTTATCACTTACCAATGCGCATCCCAGTAATAACGTCCTCTTCTTCATCCTCTTTACTAGTCCTTATCATGTCACTCTCCTCCGTAGCCTGCTGATCACTCCTCACATATGTTTCATCTTCCTTTTTAATTGTCTTCATCCTGCCACCCTCCTCCATAGACTGCTGATCACTCCTCACATATGTCTCTTCTTCTTCCTCTTTAACTGTTCTCATCATGCTACCCTCCTCAGTAGACTGCTGATCACTCCTCACACATGTCTCTTCTTCTCCATCCTCTTTATTTGTCCCCATCATTTCACTCTCCCCCACAGATTGTTGATCACTCTTCACATATGTCTCTTCTTCTTTAATTGTCCCCATCATGCGACCCTCCACAGACTGCTGATCACTCCTCACAAAGGTCTCTTCTTCTTCCTCTTTAATTGTCCCCATCATGCGACCCTCCTCCATGGACTGCTGATCACTCTTCACATACCTCTCTTGTTCTTTTAGCCCAGATCTGATTTATAAAAATGATAAATTGCAGCAGTAAAATATTAATACTAATAATCAGAGCACAGAAAAGAACATAATTTGCTAGGGGTGATAATATCCCATAAGCTGTGGTATCTGCACATTCAGCACCACAGTCCTCTCTCCCAGTGTGCCTTGCTCATCATCTGGTGCTTCTCTCCTCCTCTCCATGCACACATTCCTGGGAGGTTACAGCAATGCCGGTGTAATATCTGATTGCACTGCCCGGAAGCTCCCTTCCATATTGAGTAGCACGCATGCTCAGTGTGAAGTTAATGATGCTGCTGGAGGTAAAATACTAAATATCTCCGCTTCCACACATCATACACTCCCCAAATTTTCAGGGTAGGGAGGGAACCCCCCGAACGACCTCTATGCCAAATTGTAACTCTCGAGTCCCACTGGTTCAGGAGATAGATTACAGAAACCTGTATCGGGAACCAGCGGGTCTCGGGGGATGCAATTAGGCATAGAGGTCGTTCTGGGGGTCCGCTCCCTACCCTGAAAGTTTGGGGAGTGTAGGATGTGTGGGAGCGGAGATATTTAGTATTTTACCACCATCAGCATTATTCAATAGGAAATGTGGCCGCACAATCTCCTACTGTGCATGCGGGGCAGTGCAAATCAACAGGCAGCGCAATCAGACAGAACACCGGCATCGGTAGATGGATGAGGATGTGAAGAGAGAACAGCTGGAGATATAGGAAGATAAGAGCTGAGGCCTGCAGCTAATTAGCTATGAATTATCATTACTTATGGCTCTGGCAGCTGATGAACTGGACAGATGGAACTGCAGTTCCATATACTGACCCTACCTGTCCATCACCTTCTAACCCCAAACCTTCCAAGCGCCATAGCAACAAATCTCCCAGCGGGGACAGTGCCAATACCAGGACAGAAGCAGCAGAGGCCAACCAACCACTGTCCAGCTGCAGCCTCCATCTTCTCTACCTGTCCTACCAGCCACGCCCCTTGTTACCTGGCTCCACCCCCTAGCTGTGACCCAACAGCTATCATCTTTGTGCAGACTCCAACCTCCAATCCAACACCAGTGGCTCCTGGCTGCACATTGGCTTCTTCTCATCAGAGATAAAATGGATACAGTCATATGGTGCACCTGTCTTATCTGCTGAAAATGGACACAATGCACAGATCCTGCTCCTTCAGGACCTCCCTCCCTGAGACCTCCAATGATCCACAACAACTCTATTGTACAACATTGTATTCATGACTGTTGCTATGAACAGCTGCTGGGAAAAGCTATCAGGGAAAGTGTCCCCCTTCACAGGGAAGAGATACCGGCCTGCCTTCCATAACGGCTGGGATAAACATGAAACACCTCTGACAGCACAAGAAGTGAGGGAAATCCAGAGATAAGGTAACACAGAGAGTGTGCATACGTGTGAGGCACCAGCTGGAGGTGGGAGCTGCTCTACGAGGATCTTATGGGCTCAGTATTCCATGGCATACAAGATCGGCCAATCACAGCTCCGCACTATTCACAGATTATATTATTCTCTATGTCTCCCTCCCTAAGGGGCAATTATGTAAACTAACCCCCCACATAGATACTTTGTATCATTCTCAGGAATAAAGGCAGACTACCCTAACAATAAAACTACTACTCCCTGCAAGCTCTCTCTATAGCGATGCATGCGCCTGGATTCCTGCTCACACCCTTCATATCACTAAACATTCACCCTTTTCCTCGGTATAGAATTCAGACATCTCTCCATATTTCACTCCAGCCATTGATAACATAGCAATGGAGCTCAAGGGGTGGTCTAACTGGTGACTGGTTTGGTGGATGACTAATATCTGGAAGACTTGGGAAGCCATCACAACGGCATTAACCAGCTGAGCGGTCTGGACGAGCTCAGCTCGTCCAACACCGCCAGCGGCTGCCGCTCAGGCCCTGCTGGGCCGATTTTAATGAAATAAAAAGCAGCACACGCAGCCGGCACTTTGCCAGCCGCGTGTGCTGCCTGATCGCCGCCGCTCTGCGGCGATTCGCCGCGAGCAGCGGCGAAAGAGGGTCCCCCCAGCCGCCTGAGCCCAGCGTAGCCGGAACAAAAAGTTCCGGCCAGCGCTAAGGGCTGGATCGGAGGCGGCTGACGTCACGACGTCGGCTGACGTCGATGACGTCACTCCGCTCGTCGCTATGGCGACGATATAAGCAAAACAAGGAAGGCCGCTCATTGCGGCCTTCCTTGTTTATTCTGGGCGCCGGAGGCGATCGGAAGATCGCCTCCGGAGCGCCCTCTAGTGGGCTTTCATGCAGCCAACTTTAAGTTGGCTGCATGAAATAGTTTTTTTTTTATTTAAAAAAAACCCTCCCGCAGCCACCCTGGCGATTTAATCAGAACGCCAGGGTGGTTAAGAGGCACCCAGGAGTGTATAAAACTGAGTTTAAAACAAAAAAAAAAAAAAGGGGAGAAAAGGGGGAAGTGGCTTACCTCAAAAAATGATAAATTCCTATATATAAATATAATTAATTTTTAATAAGCACAGGAAACGCATTTCGTGGGTCTCTGCTAACTTCCTCAGGCCAAATAAAGTGCTGAAAGGTTTAAAAAGCCAGGTGCATCAAGTAGTCTCCCTCCCCACACACACACAAGGCAGATGGCCCCCTAGTATTAGGCAGCCCACCTCCCCAGTATAGATAGCCACTATTAGGCTGCCCACCATCCCCATTACAGATAGCCGGATGTAGGCAGAATTAGGCAGCTCTCCAACCCCAGATTAGATATCACGATGTACCCTGTGTATTAAGCAGTACCCTTAATCAGGTTAGATAGCTATATGTACACCAGTATTAGGCATCCTCCCCTTGAATATAGGCCGATGTACCCCCGTATTAGGATGCCCCCCTCCTAGGCAAGATAGCCAGGTGTACCCCAAGTATCGATAGCCAAATATACCCCAAGCAGTCTCTGTTATCAGGACAGGCAAGTGTGCCCCCAGACCCTTTCCCCAAGTCAAACAGGCAGCCTCCTCCCCAGTATAGGCAGATGTATCCCCAGTATTAGGTAGTCTCCCAAACATGCAGAGTCATAACTCTGAAGTGTTCGGGGAGGGGTAGGGGGAACAGGCACATCCACAGGGCTGCACTCCCAGAGACTGGTGCCCCCTGAGCCTCTGCCCTGACGACTACCCAAGATTACTATTACTCCAGGAAGAAGCTGAAAACTGGGGGTGGGGGGGGGGGGGGGTGAAGTGATTAGGGAGATACGGCTACACTGCACGGCAATATGGCAATGCCTGGGGCAGAATAGGCTATACAGGGGTAAATTCCAGCACTGGAGGGATATGGCTATAGTCAATATACAGTATATCTTCTCTTGTCTCTGTGATGTGACTGAATTATTACTAGGAAGGTGAGATCCGACCCATAATCTATGGTACATGTAGGGGGAGCAATAGAAAACTGGCAAACAAGTCACAGCAGTTATATATAAGACTCATCAAGGGGGATGATCAGGATAGTGACAGGTGTACTATGTCCTCCTCTGTAACAAAGCATGCCCACCCCAAAACTCTGCTCTGCTCCATATATAACAAGATTCACACAATTACCTCTTTCAGCCGCGTGTTCTCTCTCCTCCTGCAACTTCTCTTCCTGCTGTTACATCACTTCCTATCTTTGGATTAATCTCCTCCTTTCTGTGCGTCCCACGTGGGAGAGGTGAGAGCGACTCCTTGTGGTGAATAAGCTAACTGCAAGCTCTTTTTGTGGAGTCACCTGCAGTCAGCGTTTGAATGCTATTATTATTTATTATTCTTATATTTTTTTTTATTATCAATCACAACACAACTTCCTTATCTTCAGGCGTGCATGGGACTGGGTGATGAGGGGGGGCGGTCAGGCAAAGTTCATTGGAGGAGGGGAGTGAGCAGCTAGGTGTGTACCTCTGAGTAAGATCGGAAATGTAGGTTGGACAGATTTGTGGACAGATTTGTAGGTCAGACACTGTATCTTGAATCGGATTCTGTGCTGGATAGGAAGCCATCACAGAAGCATCACAGTCAGCAGGCACATTGTAGCCATTCAGGCTACACTAAGCCCTGGAGCCCCACCCCCCCTTATATAAGGCAGGCTCGCTGGCCAAAACACTCACTCGTGTGCCTGCTGCAAATAGACAGACTAGGGAGGGCTGCTGCAGATTTTTTCTCCTAGGGAAAGATTAGTTAGGCTCTTGGCTTGCTCCTGGCTGATTGTTGGGACACCTACCTATGCCTACCTACCTATACTGGGTCTCCTACCTATGCCTACCTACCTATACTGGGTCTCCTACCTATGCCTAGCTAACTACTGAGGCACCTACCTATGCCTACCTACCTATACTGGGACTCCTACCTATGCCTACCTACCTATACTGGGTCTCCTACCTATGCCTAGCTAACTACTGAGGCACCTACCTACCTATACTGGGACTCCTACCTATGATGCCTACCTACCTATACTGGGACTCCTACCTATGCCTACCTACCTATACTGGGTCTCCTACCTATGCCTAGCTAACTACTGAGGCACCTACCTACCTATACTGGGACTCCTACCTATGCCTACCTACCTATACTGGGACTCCTACCTATGCCTAGCTAACTACTGAGGCACCTACCTACCTATACTGGGACTCCTACCTATGCCTACCTACCTATACTGGGACTCCTACCTATGCCTAGCTAACTACTGAGGCACCTACCTACCTATACTGGGTCTCCTACCTATGCCTAGCTAACTACTGAGGCACCTACCTACCTATACTGGGTCTCCTACCTATGCCTAGCTAACTACTGAGGCACCTACCTACCTATACTGGGTCTCCTACCTATGCCTACCTACCTATACTGGGTCTCCTACCTATGCCTAGCTAACTACTGAGGCACCTACCTATGCCTACCTACCTATACTGGGACTCCTACCTATGCCTACCGACCTATACTGGGACTCCTACCTATGCCTACCTACCTATACTGGGTCTCCTACCTATGCCTAGCTAACTACTGAGGCACCTACCTACCTATACTGGGACTCCTACTTATGCCTACCTACCTATACTGGGACTCCTACCTATGCCTACCTACCTATACTGGGTCTCCTACCTATGCCTAGCTAACTACTGAGGCACCTACCTACCTATACTGGGACTCCTACCTATACTGGGACTCCTACCTATGCCTACCTACCTATACTGGGTCTCCTACCTATGCCTAGCTAACTAATGAGGCACCTACCTACCTATACTGGGTCTCCTACCTGTGCCTAGCTAACTACTGAGGCACCTACCTATGCCTACCTACCTATACTGGGTCTCCTACCTACGCCTACCTACCTATACTGGGTCTCCTACCTATGCCTACCTACCTATACTGGGACTCCTACCTATGCCTACCTACATACAAGAAGATAATAAGGTTGTTGCTTCATTGTGGACAGACCAAATTTGATCAGCTGGACAGTCACTGTTGTTCTATCATTGAGCTACCACACCCCGGTGACCATATGGGCTGGAAAATTGCCACGGCCTGCACTGTGGCCATGTTGCGCATCAGTCCAGCACGGCCGTCACTACGCAAACAGCTGTTTGCGGTGCGTTACACAGTGAGTTTGGTGTGTCAGTGTGAAGCAGAACTCTAATTACACTCCATGATTGATGTATACACATGCAAGATGTTTGAAAGCACGTTAGGTCTGCAATTTAGCATTCAATGTGATTTCTGCCCTTAAAACGCTGCTTTGCGTCACATCCAGATTTTTCCCCGGGACTTTTGGCATCTATCCCACTCCGCCATGCCCCCCTCCAGGTGTTAGATCCATTGAAACCTCTTTTCCATCACTTTTGTGGCCAGCATAATTTTCTCTATTTTTCAAAGTTCGCATCCCCATTGAAGTCTATTGCGGTTCGCGAACTTTTACGCGAACCGAACCTTCCGCGAAGGTTCGCGAACCGAAAATTGGAGGTTCGCGACATCTTTAGAAGCCAGTGGAGGGAGTCACAGAGGGGAGCTGACATGGTGGAGCGAAGGGAGTAGTGGATGATTCTGGCTGCCGTATTCATGATGGACTGTAACGGGGCAATTTGGGTCATAGGGAAACCAGACAGAGGGGCATTGCAGTAGTTAATGCGGGAAATTATGAGGGCATGGATGAGGAGTCTGGTGGTATATTCAAGAACTTGTTGAGCGCTCAGTAACTTTGTATCAAAAGACACAAAAAATGGCAAAATCATAACCATTAATTCTACAGAAAAGATGCCAATATGTGCCCACACCTGGTATAAATCTCAAAAGACAACTCTACACATATATGTAGTGTGAACGATATAAACAACTTTATTCATCAATCCAAATTAAAACAATGGTTAAAAACAGTTAAAATCTCCCGATTGAAATCAACAGTACTTGATATTCCAGCTCATGGACAAGGGTAATATAGTGAATTCATGGTAAAAAAAACACGTATAGGAAAGACCAGGAAAGTGCCTAGTGCAAAAGTGCTATATATAGAAAGTGCCTGGTGCAAAATTGATACGGATACTGCGCAACTAAACCCTAAAAAAAAAAAAATATATACACAAGTGGACAACTCATATGTCCATAATCTGAAACAAGTGGAAAATTCACACTAGGATATTAAATATGATCATGAAAAAATACACCCTGCAAAGAAAAAGTTATGATAAAAAAAAAAAAACAATAATGTGTGTGCAGAGGTCGCGTGCATGTGCAGTCCCAACCAAAAACGCTGGATCCGCTCATGCACACAAGCCCCACACGCACAATCTCCGTGCAAAATCACCTACAAATGATTACAATATGTGAAATACACATACAGTGCATCTTACGTGAAGGACATGGCCTTACCAATTTGAGCTGGAAGCCGGGAGAGGGGGACGTGCCTAAGAGGAGTCTGGTGGTGACAGAGGTCAGGAAAGGGCGGATCTTGCAGAAGTTGCGGAGGTGGAAGTTGCAGGACTTCATGAGGTTTTGGATGTGGGCGGTGGATGCATGAAAATAGTAAACTCAACCACAGACACATACAAAATCGCATAATGCAGAGAAAATGAACATAGTAGCATTTTAAGGAACGCATAACTTCCTTACACTTCAAGAGCGAGCGTAGCATGCGGCCTTCAATTTAGAGTGCGGTGCTGATCATGGAGCTCGCGCTGCTATAGCAACACAGCTTCATGAATTAGCCCCATGGTGCTTTCCTATGGTAAAAAATGCATGTGTTTTGCATTCCTTTTTTTTTTTTTTTTTTTTTAATAACATATGATACTGTCTGTATTCTTTAATTTAAAAAAAGGCAGATTCTAAAAAAAAAAAATGAAAAATAAAAACATAACATGCATGAAAAATACAAACTCAGACACATACAAACATGCAAAATGCAGAGAAAAACACAGAGATGCACATGGCAGAAGACTCATGGTACCCCCAGTGTGCTCCCAGCCTTACTGTAACAATATGTGTGTGAAATTGAGCAGCAAGTACAGATGTCCATAGCAGAGATGAGCGAAAATGGCTCTAACATTATTGCAAAACGCTTGTTGAATTTACCATCACATATCTCAAAACTTTTGGGGATAAGAAACTTTTTGGGAAACTGTCTTTGTCTGATGCAGCTCCTGGCCGGTGTCTGTCCCCCCAGGTGACACATGTACTGCCTGATCTCAGGATCTGCAATATGAACGCTGCTGCTATATGTTATCCTTGCTTTGTTTGTAGCCGAATGTTGTGCTAATTTAGGGTCTATGGACTCATTTGATATGGACTGATGTGTTATATGCCTGGCTATCTACATGTGTTGTCACCGCAATCTACTGAAAAAAAAATGTCTAAATATAACAAGGTTCTTCACATTTGCTGTTTATAGTGTGACGGTCTTTGCAACACAATGCTTGAAGAGTCAGCTTGTGCTCCGGCAGACGCACCGCTGCACCTGCTACTTGGGTCAGTTGTGCGACCAGTCCTTGGTATGTTTCACAAATGGGTCGACTTTACACATTAATAGCAAAGCCCCTATACATGTTAGATTGACTTAATCTGCTATGTATGTGTAGGAGAGCAGTGGCAACATAAAAAGCTGCAAAAGACCTTGTGGTTTTCCCATACTATAAGCCCTGCACTCACTATAGCTAATAATAACCTTCCATTGCACAAGCCCTGCTCTCACTGTAGCTAATAAACTTCCACACCACAAGCCCTGCACGCCTGTGTCTTCATGTCCCTTTCACCCCCTGCTCCACCGAGTGGAGGTCTCCTGGCTGCCCACAGGCTGCTCTGACAGGTGCTCACAGGGAGCCATGTACTGACATAGAAGCATGTGTGCAGCAGACTAGGAGTAGTCAGGATAATATAGGAGAAAGCTAAAGACAAGTAGTCTGCGCTCACATCAATCCACAACTACATATCTGATAGGAGGTGCTGGGGGGGAGGGGCATCTATATATATAATAGACTAAGTGCCTCAACCTTCAAACAAGAAGAAGAAGTACTTTGCATGAGAAAATGTATGTGTGCTCAAACACGAAGTTTAAGGCCTCTTTTCCATGGACTGTTGAGCTGTGTGCGCAGCAAGCAGTTACCAGGCAGCAGCAAGCAGTTACCAGGCAGCAGCAAGCAGTTACCAGGCAGCAGTGAGCAGTTGTGAGAGTTTGAGAGGCATTTCACTGCCTATCAACAGTCCATGGAAAAGAGGCCTTACCCTAGCAAGTCTGACTTTGCAAATCTGGCCTAATTGACTATTCATGAGGCAATGCTCATGCAAATGCATGCACAAACCAATACCACAAAGCAGTCACCCTGCTACATGCTACATTAGCACTATCCAGGAGCGCCACGGGAAGGATTCCCAATGCCCCCTTTTTATACAACCGGGGGGACCGCAGGGTCCCAGGCTCTCTTACCGCCTGGGAACCACAGCGGCACCCCAGAGGGGGAGGCTGGGTGGCGCAGATGACCCCCCCAAGTGTGGCCAGCGCCGGGGAGAGCCGTCCGCACCCACCTCCCAATATTAAAAACAAGCACTTACCGTAACGTCCATTGCGTTCTGCTACATGTGCATTAACTTGGGGGCACCACATGAGAAAGGAGAGAAGCATGGGTCACCCTGAGCTTTAGAGCTCAGGGCTGGCTCACATACAGCACTCCAGAGGGAGGGGGGGGGGGGAGGACAGGCGCAGACAACTCACTCCAGGGTTCACACCACCGGAGCAAGCCATCCACCACCTGCCTCCAGAGGATACAAACTGCACAAAATGCTTTCCATGAGAAAATTAATGCGCATGTAGCAGAACTCAATGCACGTTAAGGTAAGTGGCTGTTTTTAATATTAGGAGGTGGGTGCGGACGGCCCTCCCCAGCGCTGGCCATGCTTGCATGCTTGGGAGGGGGGGGGTGTCGGCTGCACCACCCAGCCTCCCACTCCAGGGTGCCGCTGTGGTTCCCAGGCAGCGAGAGAGCACTTTGCGGTATTGTTTTTTTGACCCTGCATAGTTTGGCATGCGAAAGCAAATGCATATTTGCATGAGCATTGCCTCATGAATAGCCAATTAGGCCAGATTTGGAAAGCCAGACTTGCTAGGGTAAAGGTGCATACACACATCAGACTATAGTCTTTGGAAAATGAAAGATCACAGACCAATCTTACCACCCTTCATGTAGTATGAGAGCCATACCTACACAGTCTTTTCTATGGAGCTGAACTCCCCATCAGAAAAAAATCTTTGCAAGATGCTGCACACACAGATGCTGCACAGACACAAAAGATCAGTATCTGCAAAAGATCTGTTCCTGCCAAAAATCCATTCCTGCAAATTGCAATGAAAGTCTATGAGATCTGCAGATCATCATACACACATGATTTAACTGATATTCATCTGCAGATCAAGCAATCATCCGCTGATCTGAAAATCCATCCTGGTGGATCTGATCTGCAGATGAATGTCAGTTAAATCATGTGTGTATGATGATCTGCAGACAGGGGCGTAACTAGGCCCCACCGGGCCCCCCTGCAGATTTTCTGAGCGGGCCCCCCCCCCCCGGGGCCCGCTCGCGGCCGTTTTGTGGGTGCTGGAGGGGTGGCAGCATGAGGGGAAAGCCTTGCCCACAGTCGGCGGGGAGAGGGGTAGTTCCCCCCTCTCCCTCACCTCGGGGCTCTCCCCTCTGCGCTCCCCTCCAGCTCGTAAGTGGCTGTGGTGGGCAGCGAGCGGCGGGCAGATACATACCTGCTTCCGTGCGTTCCATCGGAGACTTCTCCCTCTAGCGGCTGACGTCACTTCCGGAAGTGACGTCAGCCGCTAGAGGGAGAAGTCTCCGATGGAACGCACGGAAGCAGGTATGTATCTGCCCGCCGCTGCCCGCTGCCCACCACAGCCCCACAGACACTTACGAGCTGGAGGGGAGAGCCCCGAGGTGAGGGAGAGGGGGGAACTACCCCTCTCCCCGCCGACTGTGGGCAAGGCTTTCCCCTCATGCTGCCACCCCTCCAGCACCCACAAAACGGCCCCGAGCGGGCCCCAGGGGGGGGGGCCAGGCCCCCCCGCGGGCGCATGGGCTGCAGGGCCTATTGTTACGCCCCTGTCTGCAGACCTCATAGACTATCATTGCAATTTGCAGGAATGGATTTTTGGCAGGAACAGATCTTTTGCAGCTACAGATCTTTTGAGTGTGTGCAGCATGTTTGTGTGCAGCATCTTGCAAAGATTTTTTTCTGATGGAGAGTTCAGCTCAATAGAAAAGACTGTGTAGGTGTGGCTCTTCTACTACATGGAAGGGGTAAAATTGGTCTACGATCTTTCAGTTTCCAAAGACTATAGTCTGATGTGTGTATGAGCCTTATGGCTCTCATACTACATGAAGGGTGGTAAGATTGGCCTGTGATCTTTCATTTTCCAAAGACTATAGTCTGATGTGTGTATGCACCTTAAAACTTGGTGTTTGAGCACGCATAATTTTTCTCATGGAAAGCATTTTTTGCAGTTGTATCCTTTGGAGGCAGGTGGTGGATGGCTTGCTCTGGTGGTGTGAGCCCTGGAGTGAGTGGTCTGCGCCTGTCCTCCCTCCACCCCGGAGTGTTGTATGTGAGCCAGCGGTGAGCTCTAAAGCTCGGGGTGACCCATGCTTCCCTCCTTTCTCATGTGGTGCCCCCAAGTTAATGTGCATGTTGCAGAACGCAATGGACGTTAAGGTAAGTGCCTGTTTTTAATATTGGGAGGTGGGTGCGGATGGCTCTCCCCGGCGCTCGACACACTTGAGGGAGGGGGGGCGGCTGCGCCACCCAGCCTCCCCCTCCGGGGTGCCGCTGTGGTTCCCAGGCAGTGAGAGAGTCTGGGACCCCGCGATCCCCCCCGGTTGTATGGGGGCATTGGGAAGCCTCCCCGTGGCGCTCCTGGATAGTGCTAATGTAGCATGAACTAATTCCCGCAGGGCGATCGCTTTGCGGTATTGGTTTTTGGACGTTGCATAGTTTGGCATGTGAAAGCAAATGCATATTTGCATGAGCATTGCCTCATGAATAGCCAATTAGGCCACCTACACACATCAGACTATAGTCTTTGGAAAATGAAAGATCACAGACCAATCTTACCACCCTTCATGTAGTATGAGAGCCATACTCTACACAGTCTTTTCTATGGAGCTGAACTCCCCATCAGAAAAAAATCTTTGCAAGATGCTGCACACACGGATCTGTACAGACACAAAAGATCAGTATCTGCAAAAGATCTGTTCCTGCCAAAAATCCAGATCTGCGGATGATTGCTTGGTCTGCAGATGAATGTCAGTTAAATCATGTGTGTATGATGATCTGCAGATCTCATAGACTATCATTGCAATTTGCAGGAATGGATTTTTGGCAGGAACAGACCTTTTGCAGATACTGATCTTTTGTGTCTGTACAGCATGTTTGTGTGCACTGTGCAGCATCTTGCAAAGATTTTTTTTCTGATGTGGAGTTCAGCTCCATAGAAAAGACTGTGAACGGTATGGCTCTCATACTACATGGAAGGGGGTAAAATTGGTCTGTGATCTTTCATTTTCCAAAGACTATAGTCTGATGTGTGTATGAGCCTTTAGGCCGAATTTGCAAAGCCAGACTTGCTAGGGTTAAACTTGGTGTTTGAGCACGCATACATTTTCTCATGGAAAGCCTACTTCTTCTTCTTGCTTCAAGGTTGAGGCACGTGCTCTATTAAATAGATAGATGCGGCGTATGCTAGTATTATATAACAAGCAATCCTAATCAGGCTGTCAGCTGCCTCTGCATAAATACAGGGACTGTCTGTACTCTTCTGTTATAAAACAGGGCTTCCTAGTGACTGCAGTAACTAGCCAACAGCTCATCAGCGTGATACCGTACCTGGGCAATCCTACACTAGCTGGCAGCATGCCTATGTACTGTGCCCAGAGCTTGCAGCTCCACACCAACCTCCTGTCATGCCCTCACTGGCATTAGTTGTGTATGATGCAGTGGAGGGCAGCTGGGAAATGTACCGGGGGAGACGGAGGAGGAACGGAGCGGCCGGGGAGGACGGTGATGGAGCCCAAGGCCTGCATGGGGCTGGAGGAAGTCTCAGGTAAGTATAAAAGGTAGTACATGTATCTGTACATACACCGCTCAGCCACCATACCTTCCGAGGGGAGGCAGGTCCCAGCAGCCAACACTCATATCCAACATTCCTTCACAGGAGACCGCTCTGCTCATCAAGGATGCACTTACATTGTCTTTATTGATAAAAGCAGAACATCCAGGAATAGATAACATGTGCCGGACAGAAATGAGCTCTTAGTCACAGCCTTAATTACACTCAACAGATGTGTGCTTAAAGTGGACCTGAATTCCTTTCACAGGACAGAAGGAAAACAGAGAGAAATGCCCCCTGTATGTATTTAGAGAGTTTAGTGTGAGAAAGCGCGGAGGAGCCGCCGCCATGAGCCGGCGGCGGGCGGCTCCTTCCGCACTCAGCCTTGTCTCGCACGGAGAGGCAGCCGCCTCCTCGCATCATGAGGCGGCTGCCTCCGTGCATGAGGCCGCAGAACGCGGCGAAACCGCCGCGTTGGGTGCGGCGAGTAGCCCGCAGGTCCCCGCTGCGGAGTCACCGCTGAGCGGGGCTGCGCTGGCTGGGACTCGTAGTCCCTCTAGTTTTAGAGTGACGCGCGCGCGCGCATTCAGGCAGGGGATATATGGCAGCAAGGAAGGGGTCAGCTGACCAGGCTGGTCAGCTGATCCTGGCTCCACACCTCATTGGTCCAGCACTTAGGGAGGTGCTGGAGAGAGGATATGTATATATACTGCTAGCTGTTCATTTGTTCCTTGTCTGGCGTTGCGTTCACATACGTGGGAGCACCCAGATCCGTTAGTCAGATCCGTTAGTGTGCCGGGACCAGCTGGAGCTGTAATCCTACACTAAGCTAGATTTGTTGATAGCTTAAAGTACTAGTTTGATTGTGATTATTTGTTATGACCTTTGCCTGCCTCGACTATCCTTCTGAACCTTGACCTTGTACCTCGTTATCTCTGATACTCCGTTGCTGAACCCAGCCTGTTCCTTGACTCCGCCTCTGCCTCCTGATTTTGTACTCCGATATTTCTGATACCCCGTTGCCGAACCCTGCCTGTACTTTGACTCCGCCTCTGCCTCTCGATCTTGTACTTTATCTGTCTGTGTGTGTACGACCTGGCTTGTCCGACCTCGAGAACCGACCTCACCATTGGAGGAGGTTCCTCGTTCTGTTAGTAACCCTTCCGCCTGAGGGTGACTTTCAGAAGATACTTCCTGCTAGCAGTCTGACTCCTCCCGTCTTGGAGAGCTCAGGGTTGCGGAAGTAATCTGTACAGTACGTCTTACTGTACTGAGGCCTAGTCCTCTAAGTGTTACTGTTACACCTAAACACTACACTCTACTCCGGTGAACAGAGGTTAGCTAGTATATTGGATTATCGGTGATACTGCAGATCACATATAATCTAGTATACGTCTGTATTCCCCGTGACGCTGCAGGTCACCGGTAATCAGACCTCTCTGCGCCCACCGATCGTTACAGAATGCCAGACCCAAAAAAAATGCAAATGGACGCACATACTGACCGTCTGGGCGCACTTGCCACTTCGGTGGAAAACATCAACCAAGTGCTGGGTAGCCACAAGACTATGATTGATGTCCTGTCAGGCTCTGTGCAAACCCTCCAGACGTCAGTTGATTCAGTGCGATCCTCTCCTAGTACTGACATACGTATGCCTGTACCTGAAAAATTTTCCGGCCACAAGTCTGACTTCCGGAATTTCAGGAGTAGAGTGCTATCATATTTTGAATTGAGACCCCGATCCTCGGGGACTGAGACCCAACGGGTCATTTTTATTAAAACGTTGCTGACTGGCGACTCCCAGTCCTGGGCATATAACCTACCCTCTACTGATATAGCTCTGACCTCAGTAGAAGAATTCTTTAAGGCCATGGCCGTAATTTACGACGACCCTGACCTTGCTGCGTCCTCTGAGCGGAAGCTCAAACTCCTGCGGCAAGGCAGAGGTTCGGTTGAGGATTATGCGGCAGAGTTCCGTAGGTGGTCAGTCACGGCTCGATTTGACAACTTTGCTTTAATGGACTACTTCTTGTCTGGGTTGTCGGAGGAGGTCTCCGACTTAATGTTAACAGTACCCGAGCCCAAGACAGTTGACGAGGCCATATCATCGGCCATCCGAGTGGATCGCAGGTTGCGCCATCAGAGGCAGGTTAGGGGCAGTCACCGTGTCAGGGTGACATCATATGTGGCACCGTCCGCTACACCCCTAGTAACACCTTCTCCGCCTGTCTCTCCCTCCCCAGCCTTTCCGCCGCCCGAACCAATGCAGATTGGTCGGTCGAGACTGACCCAGGTAGAGCGAAGGCGAAGAATGACAGAACAGCTGTGCCTGTACTGTGCAGCAGCAGGGCATAGGGTGCGAAACTGTCCTAACAGGTCGGGAAACGAGTTTGCCTAGGAATAGTGGGGGGTGACACCCTAGGCACACAAACTGCACCCCTTAAGGAAAAGAAGTTACTGCTCCCTTGTACGGTTACATGGGAGAATAAGTCTATGGCCACTGAGGCATTTATTGATTCGGGCTCAGCGGCCAATTTTATGAATTTTGAGTTTGCGCAGGAATTGGGTATCCCTCTTTCTCCTGTGAGACCCCCCATTCAGGTCACAGCAGTGGACGATTCCCCTCTGCAACGGAATCGTGCACTGTCTCAGACTCCGGAGGTGAAGGTCACCATAGGGGTACTTCATGGGGAACAATTATCGTTTTTTTGTATTGCACATGTCAACCTCCACTATCATCTTAGGCATGCCCTGGTTGCAACTCCACTCACCTCAAATAGACTGGGCCACAGGGCAGCTAACCACTTGGTCACCTCGTTGTTTTCAGCAGTGTTTGGGGAAGTTGACCCTGGGGCAAACCAGAATTCAGGTGGAGGGGGTACCCGACCAATATTCCGAGTATTCCGATGTGTTCTGTCCCAAGGCAGCAGACAAGTTGCCCCCACATCGCCCTTTCGATTGTCCCATTGACCTCCGTTCAGGATGTGTACCTCCCCGGGGTCATTTGTACAACCTGTCGGGACCCGAAAAAGTAGCCATGCAGGATTATATACGTGAAAACTTGGCCAAAGGTTTCATTCGGCCGTCTAGGTCACCTGCTGGAGCTGGTTTCTTTTTTGTTAAAAAGAAAGACGGAGGCCTGCGACCCTGCATTGATTATCGCGGCCTTAACAAAATTACAGTCAAGAACCGCTATCCCCTGCCACTGATAGACGATTTGTTCACACAAATTACAGACGCTAAAATCTTCTCTAAACTAGATTTGCGGGGCGCGTATAACTTGATACGCATAAGAAAGGGCGATGAGTGGAAGACGGCCTTTAATACACCAGACGGGCATTACGAGTACCTGGTGATGCCCTTTGGGCTCTGTAATGCCCCGGCCGTCTTCCAGGAACTCATTAACGAGGTATTTAGAGAGGTGTTGGGGAAATTTGTTTTAGTCTATCTTGATGATATTCTTATCTTCTCCAACAACCTCTCTGAACATAGAGACCATGTGAGGTTTGTTTTGAATCTGTTAAGGCAGAACTCCTTATATGCAAAACTTGAAAAATGTATCTTTGAAGTAACGTCCGTCGCCTTCTTGGGGTATATAATTTCCACCACAGGCCTGTCAATGGATCCTGCTAAGGTTTCGGCTGTGCTGGAGTGGCCACAGCCGGTGGGGCTGAAATCTCTGCAGCGCTTTCTTGGCTTTGCCAATTACTATAGACGGTTTATAAAGGGGTACTCCACAGTCATTTCTCCCCTTACAAGTCTCACCAAGAAAGGGGCAGATACAACTCACTGGTCTCCTGAGGCTTTACATGCTTTTTCCACTCTGAAGGGCCTATTCTGTTCAGCACCCATCCTCAGACATGTGGATACGTCCTTCCCGTTCATTGTGGAGGTGGATGCTTCAGAGGTAGGAGTGGGGGCTGTGCTGTCTCAGCGATCAGGCTTGCAGGGTAGAATGCACCCTTGCGCTTATTTCTCTCGCAGGTTTTCCCCTGCAGAGAAGAATTATGATATTGGTAATAGGGAGCTCCTGGCCATCAAATTAGCTTTCGAGGAATGGCGACATTGGTTAGAAGGAGCTGAGCATACCATTACGGTTTACACCGATCATAAGAACTTAGAATACATCGAGGGGGCTAAGAGGTTGAGCCCTCGTCAGGCTCGATGGTCGCTATTTTTCTCCAGGTTCACCTTCATCATTACATATACCCCGGGGAGCAAGAATGTTAAGGCAGATGCCTTGTCCAGATGCTTTGAGGCAGAGACAGCACAGCCCTCCGTTCCTGAGACCATTATTCCTCAGAGATTGATACTGGCAGCCACTGGTACTTGGGAGGATTGGAGGGAGACGCTGAGTCCCTTTCAGCAGGACATCCCGGAAGGGAAGCCCGCAGGGGTTCTGTTCGTTCCTCTGCCGTTTCGCCTTCAGGTTCTGGAGATGTTCCACGCACATAAGAATGCAGGGCATCCGGGGGCATCCAGAACACAAGATTTAGTAGCCAGATGCGCCTGGTGGCCTTCTCTGGCGGCGGATTGCAAGGAATATGTGAAGGAGTGTGTGACATGTGCCAAGAGTAAACCCTCCCGGCTGGCACCTGTCGGTACCTTGCAGTCATTGCCCACCCCGACTGAACCGTGGACCCACCTGTCCATGGATTTTGTAGGCGAACTTCCCAGGTCTGAGGGAATGGCGGTCATTTGGGTCGTGGTCGACCGGTTTAGCAAAATGGCCCATTTTGTACCTTTGAAAGGACTCCCCTCCGCTCAAGAACTGGCCGAGTTGTTCATTACGCATGTTTTTCGTTTGCACGGTATTCCCGAAAACATAGTTTCAGACAGGGGAGTTCAATTCGTCTCACGTTTTTGGAAAGCTTTTTGCCAGCTCATGGACATAAAACTATCTTTCTCGTCTGGATATCACCCTCAGACCAACGGCCAGACTGAGAGAATAAATCAATCGTTAGAGCAGTTCTTAAGGTGTTATGTAGCTGAAGCACAGGACGATTGGGTCAGATTTCTGCCGTTTGCAGAATTTGCCCAAAATAATTTAAAAAACTCGTCCTCCGGTTTTTCGCCTTTTCAAGTAGTGACGGGAAGATCACCCAAATTTTCCCCATTGCCGATAGCCTCCACTCCGTTTCCAGCCCTGGAGGTCTGGCAAAGGTCATTCAAGGACCTGTGGGGGACAGTAAGAAATAACCTGGAGAAGGCCTTCTTGAGTCAGAAGGGTCAAGCCGACAAGAGACGGTCGGTGGAGTGGAGATTCCAACCAGGAGACCCGGTTTGGGTATCCACACGTCACTTGGCCCTAAAACAACCTTCTAATAAGCTTGGTCCCAGGTTTGTGGGCCCATTTCCGATAACCAAAAGGATCAACAATGTTACTTATACTGTCGAACTTCCCACTAGCATGCGGGGGGTAAGGTCTTTTCATGTTTCCCTTCTTAAGCCAGCGGTCCAGGTGGGTCCCACTCCTCCCCCTCCTGTGTTGGTGGATGCCCAACCTGAATACGAGGTGGAGAAGATAATTGATTCACGTACTGTACAGAACTCGGTGCAATATCTCGTACATTGGAAGGGGTACGGCATTGAGGAGAGGCAATGGGTGCCTGGGAACCGCATGCATGCGGACAAGTTGGTGAGAGAGTTCCATGCTGCACATCCAGGGAAACCTGGAAGGAGCTGTCCGGAGTCCACTCCTCGGGGGGGGGGGGTACTGTGAGAAAGCGCGGAGGAGCCGCCGCCATGAGCCGGCGGCGGGCGGCTCCTTCCGCACTCAGCCTTGTCTCGCACGGAGAGGCAGCCGCCTCCTCGCATCATGAGGCGGCTGCCTCCGTGCATGAGGCCGCAGAACGCGGCGAAACCGCCGCGTTGGGTGCGGCGAGTAGCCCGCAGGTCCCCGCTGCGGAGTCACCGCTGAGCGGGGCTGCGCTGGCTGGGACTCGTAGTCCCTCTAGTTTTAGAGTGGCGCGCGCACTCAGGCAGGGGATATATGGCAGCAAGGAAGGGGTCAGCTGACCAGGCTGGTCAGCTGATCCTGGCTCCACACCTCATTGGTCCAGCACTTAGGGAGGTGCTGGAGAGAGGATATGTATATATACTGCTAGCTGTTCATTTGTTCCTTGTCTGGCGTTGCGTTCACATACGTGGGAGCACCCAGATCCGTTAGTCAGATCCGTTAGTGTGCCGGGACCAGCTGGAGCTGTAATCCTACACTAAGCTAGATTTGTTGATAGCTTAAAGTACTAGTTTGATTGTGATTATTTGTTATGACCTTTGCCTGCCTCGACTATCCTTCTGAACCTTGACCTTGTACCTCGTTATCTCTGATACTCCGTTGCTGAACCCAGCCTGTTCCTTGACTCCGCCTCTGCCTCCTGATTTTGTACTCCGATATTTCTGATACCCCGTTGCCGAACCCTGCCTGTACTTTGACTCCGCCTCTGCCTCTCGATCTTGTACTTTATCTGTCTGTGTGTGTACGACCTGGCTTGTCCGACCTCGAGAACCGACCTCACCATTGGAGGAGGTTCCTCGTTCTGTTAGTAACCCTTCCGCCTGAGGGTGACTTTCAGAAGATACTTCCTGCTAGCAGTCTGACTCCTCCCGTCTTGGAGAGCTCAGGGTTGCGGAAGTAATCTGTACAGTACGTCTTACTGTACTGAGGCCTAGTCCTCTAAGTGTTACTGTTACACCTAAACACTACACTCTACTCCGGTGAACAGAGGTTAGCTAGTATATTGGATTATCGGTGATACTGCAGATCACATATAATCTAGTATACGTCTGTATTCCCCGTGACGCTGCAGGTCACCGGTAATCAGACCTCTCTGCGCCCACCGATCGTTACATTTAGCCTGTCTAATTCATCCTTATCTGTGACAAGTGTATTTGATCTCTCAGTTGTCAGCCTACTGCCTCTGCAGAACAGCTAATTTGTAAACAAAGGATGTTAACCCTGAGCTATTTCCTTGAAAGCAGGAAGTAGACACACTGCAGAGTAATTGCAGGATTTGTATCCTCTGTAATAAATGTTATTATGCTGTTGCTTATCTTTTAGAGCAGAGAGGAAGATCTGAGTTCAGGTCTATTTTAAATAGTAGTGTGATGTCCCCCCGCCAGGCAATGCAAATGACAGTCTAAAGGGGAACACAACCTCACATAGAGTAACAGACATGATGATGTAGTAAGAACAGGATAAGAGCATCTTCCATGAGGAAATATGAGTAATTACAACCATAACACATTTTTTTTTAAAGTAACCAAGTTTATTGTAGAAGTAAGGCAAATACACATTAGTGAGAGAGTACAACAAAGTGTCAGATGATACATTAGAGGCCTGGAATAGGCACATCAGGATACATGTAAACGTCAAGCACTTGGCCTACTTTTAGATATATAAAAAACTATAAAACAGCCATAAACATTAACAGTTGCCCTACAGGATACAAAACAACCAGCAGTAATATGAAGGAGCTCGGACGTCAGCTGGAGATTAATAACAGTGATGGGTACTCAGTATAGGGGATATATTATAATTAGTGTGTGGGGAATTTATCCAGGTAGAGCAGATTTGGTCACATTAGATTGGGTACCTCTGCGGTGATATACTGCCTTGTGGAGGGGGAAGCATCCGATTCACAGACCTGACCCACTCAGTGCACGATGGCGCTGTGGTAAGTCTCCAACACTTGGTGAGGAGTTAGCGAGCTATGTGACGCGTCTCTATAGCAAACTGTATCAGAAATTTTCCAGTAAAGGATTCAGGAAATATATAGAGAAGCCACATCTCTGGGGCAGCCCATATAGTCATTATGGAAATAGATGACTTGCACCCAATATGTGAGTCTTTCATAGCTCACATGTGTACACAGCTGTGACGGTACAGTCAGCACTGTGACACGAACAGCTACATTTCCAGCAAGCGGTTCCAGTGACTCTCCCTCCAACTACAAGCTTCCTTCCTGGGGGGAAAAGAAGCTGCAACCAACCTGCTCCCTGGTCAGAAGGGGACATAAGCCTGCTTGCTGATAACTCCAGTATGGGCTTGTCAGCTATATCTTCAGGTGAGATCTGTCTACGACCGTCTAGCTTTCTTCCTATTTCCAGTAGTCTGAGTGCACTCTTTGTTTTCTCCCTACCCCGGTCCTCTGCAAACCTCCTCAGCAAGCGCTTGTGGAAGAATGTGTCTGTTCACACTCCATTCCATGACAAGTGTGGCTGCACTGGTGAGAAGCTCTATTACTGCACTGAGTGTGAGAAATGTTCTGGTGGTAAGTGTTATTTTCCAATATTTCTTTTATTTCTTGCTAGATGCACCTGGCAGCATATTATACAGATCCCGGGGCTCTTTCATGCTACTCAGTGCATTGGTTTATAAGGCATTAAAGCGGAACTGAACAAGCCTGTTATTGGCCGCTGCACGCCACTCTCCATACTCCCTACTTCAGTTTTCTTGAGGAGATGGAGAGCAGTATGCTGTGGCCAGTTCAGGCTCACTAAAGGTGAAGTTATGTTTCACTGATTCTTACTTACCACCAGTGTGAGATCTCATGTCTGAGAAGATGAGATTTCTGTACAAAACATTTCCCACACTCAGCACATGAATAAGGCTTCTCTCCAGTGTGAGATCTCTCATGGATGACAAGGTTTGATTTCCGTACAAAACATTTCCCACACTCAGCACATGAATAGGGCTTCTCTCCAGTGTGAGATCTCTCATGGATGTCAAGATGTGATTTCTGTAAATAACATTTCCCACACTCAGCACATGAATAGGGCTTCTCTCCTGTGTGAGATCTCTCATGTATGACAAGCTCTGATGTCTGTACAAAACATTTCCCACACTCAGCACATGAATATGGCTTCTCTCCAGTGTGAAATCTTTCATGTATAACAAGACTTGATTTGTTTACAAAACATTTCCCACACTCACCACATGAATAGGGCTTCTCTCCAGTGTGAGATCTCTCATGACTAACACGTTTTGATTTCCGTACAAAACATTTTCCACACTCAGCACATGAATAAGGTTTCTCTCCAGTGTGAGATTTCTCATGTATGACAAGACTTGATTTCCATGCAAAACATTTCCCACATGCAGCACATGAATAGGGCTTCTCTCCAGTGTGAGATCTCTCATGGATGACAAGCACTGATTTCTGTACAAAACATTTGCCACACTCAGCACATGAATAGGGCTTATCACCAGTGTGAATTCTCTTGTGTATGCCAAGACTTGATTTATTCACAAAACATTTCCCACATATGGAACAGGAATGAGACCCTCCAGCAGAGGGAGAGCGGTGCTGGGTATGAGGCCCCTCAGGATCATACAGGTGAGGGGGGTCTGGGGGAATATTTGGGGTAACCAGGATATCTGCAGGAGACTCTTGTCCAGTGACATCATCATCCGTTGTACAGTCTGTGGATACAGAGAGTCGAGTCTCTGAGAGGTTCCTGATGCCGGGACTCTGTGCTGCAAATAGAGAAACATCATCACTTCCTGTTAGATAATTCTGAGGGGAGGAACAATTATCATTAGGGATGGTCAGTGAGCTGCTGATAATTCCAAGTTGAGGCAAAGTTTGTGCAGGCTGGAAATGGACCAGATGCAGCAGCTGCATAGCTTTGCATAAAATTAGCATACAGTTTGCACCATCTCAGAGTTATTGGCATGTCACTGACCATCACAAGTTATCAGCCTGACTGAGAACTGCAGAAAGTGGAGCTCATTACAGGCGGCCAATCACATGACTACAACTTTGGCTTGCATGAAAATTTTATGTAGCTGGGAGTTCAGCCAATCAAATGCATTTCCTGACCAATCTGATTATCTGCATACAATCTGCATTATATTTGCATACACGTCAGAGTTATTTGCATCTCACTGACCCCTCCCACACCTAAAGCATTGGCCATACATTGAGCAGCAGTGAATGTAGAGCTTGATGAGACAGTGGAAACAATGTGTTACTCCTGTGACAACAGACCTATATGTACTTATAGCAAGAGATCTGTGTTATGTTTGTAGAGCAATGTGGTGTCACTTCCACATTCTTATTACCGCTGTGTCCTCGTGTCACTCATATGCCCCGTGTAATGTACATGTTTCTCTCTCTTATTCCCAATTGTGCAAAATAACCACTTGAGGACCAGAGGTTTATACCCCCCTAGTGACCAGGCCATTGTTTACAATTCTGCACTTCACAACTTTAACGGTTTATTGTTCGGTCATACACCTTAGCACCCAAATTAATTTTACCTCCTTTTCTTCCCACAAATAGAGTTTTCTTTTGGTGTTATCTGATTGCTGTTGCAATTTATTTTTTTATATTAATAAAAAAAAAGGAGCGAAATGTTTGCATTTTTTTTTCTTTCCTTCCCCCCTCCCCCCCTCCAAATTGGCCCTACACTACGATACATACGCTACACTGTACATATATAGACATAAGGAGTTTGCGCTCGTGTGAGCTACTGTCACATCTCGCTCCTCGTGAGATGATGGCATATGGCGGGGCTAAAAACAACAGAACCACTCTGCAGCCGCCAATAAAGGTTAGGCGGTCGCAGGATGGTTAAGAAACTGTGACTAGGGATGGTTTGAAATGTCTATCGGAACGCTGGTTTCCAAAACATAAATGCAGCAATGTCAGAATGCCGCATTACAGCAACTCGGAAATGTCACCCAATCACTGAGCTCAGAAGCATCGGACCAATCAGAGATTGGTCCAATACTTCCGAGTATTTCCCAGTCCTGTGATTGGACTAAAATTTCTGAAAATTACCATTGAAAAAAAAAAACGGGGTCATTTTAGTCCAATCAGTGTACCACGGTGTGCATATAAGAGAGGTGAGACTGTCAGCCATTCTGTGGGCTCAGTGAGGAGGAGGATATTGAGGGAGACAGTGCGCTGCATTGTGCTGCAGAGAATCAGTTGTGTGTGGATTGAGTTGTGTGACAGAATCTGGTGAGTTGTGAGATAGTGAGTGAGTGAGGAGTGAGTAGATAGACAGACACTAGTGAGTGCACTCGTCTCTGTTCTGTTACTGATTTTACTAATGATCAGCTCCCTCTCTCTGACCATAACTTGCTAAACTTCTTTCTCTCCTCCTCTTTCCCTACCACCCTGGCACAAGCACACTCACATACTTGCAGAAACTATCACAATCTAGACATGCAACCTGTCTCTGATGCCCTGGCACCTCTCCTCACACAATCCTCCACTGACCCAGACTCAGCAGCTACACATCTAGACATGTAACCTGTCTCTGATGCCCTGGCACCTCTCCTCACACAATCCTCCACTGACCCAGACTCAGCAGCTACACATCTAGACATGCAATCTGTCTCTGATGCCCTGGCACCTCTCCTCACACAATCCTCCACTGACCCAGACTCAGCAGCTACACATCTAGACATGCAACCTGTCTCTGATGCCCTGGCACCTCTCCTCACACAATTCTCCACTGACCCAGACTCAGCAGCTACACATCTAGACAAGCAACCTGTCTCTGATGCCCTGGCACCTCTCCTCACACAATCCTCCACTGACCCAGACTCAGCAGCTACACATCTAGACATGCAACCTGTCTCTGATGCCCTGGCACCTCTTCTCACACAATCCTCCACTGACCCAGACTCAGCAGCTACACATCTAGACATGCAACCTTTTTCTGATGCCCTGGCACCTCTCCTCACACAATCCTCCACTGACCCAGACTCAGCAGCTACACATCTAGACATGCAATCTGTCTCTGATGTCCTGGCACCTCTCCTCACACAATCCTCCACTGACCCAGACTCAGCAGCTACACATCTAGACATGCAATCTGTCTCTGATGTCCTGGCACCTCTCCTCACACAATCCTTCACTGACCCAGACTCTGCAGCTACACATCTAGACATGCAACCTGTCTCTGATGCCCTGGCACCTCTCCTCACACAATCCTCCACTGACCCAGACTCTGCAGCTACACATCTAGACATGCAACCTGTCTCTGATGCCCTGGAACCTCTCCTCACACAATCCTTCACTGACCCAGACTCAGCAGCTACACATCTAGACATGCAATCTGTCTCTGATGCCCTGGCACCTCTCCTCACACAATCCTTCACTGATCCAGACTCTGCTGCTACACATCTAGACATGCAACCTGTCTCTGATGCCCTGGCACCTCTCCTCACACAATCCTCCACTGACCCAGACTCAGCAGCTACACATCTAGACATGCAACCTGTCTCTGATGCCCTGGCACCTCTCCTCACACAATCCTCCACTGACCCAGATTCAGCAGCTACACATCTAGACATGCAATCTGTCTCTGATGTCCTGGCACCTCTCCTCACACAATCCTCCACTGACCCAGACTTAGCAGCTACACATCTAGACATGCAACCTGTCTCTGATGCCCTGGCACCTCTCCTCACACAATCCTCCACTGACCCAGACTCAGCAGCTACACATCTAGACATGCAACCTGTCTCTGATGCCCTGGCACCTCTCCTCACACAATCCTCCACTGACCCAGACTCAGCAGCTACACATCTAGACATGCAACCTGTCTCTGATGCCCTAGCACCTCTCCTCACACAATCCTCCACTGACCCAGACTCAGCAGCTACACATCTAGACATGCAACCTGTCTCTGATGCCCTGGCACCTCTCCTCACACAATCCTCCACTGACCCAGACTCAGCAGCTACACATCTAGACATGCAACCTGTCACTGATGCCCAGGCACCTCCCCTCACACAATCCTCCACTGACCCAGACTCAGCAGCTACACATCTAGACATGCAACCTGTCTCTGATGCCCTGGCACCTCTCCTCACACAATCCTTCACTGACCCAGACTCAGCAGCTACACATCTAGACTAGAGATGGGCAGAACCTCCGATTTTAGGTTCGCGAACCGGGTTCGCGAACTTTCGCGTAAAGTTCGGTTCGCGTTAAAGTTCGCGAACCGCAATAGACTTCAATGGGGATGCGAACTTTGAAAAAAAAAAAATAATTATGCTGGCCACAAAACTGATGGAAAAGATGTTTCAAGGGGTCTAACACCTGGAGGGGGGCATGGCGGAGTGTGATACATGCCAAAAGTCCCGTAGAAAATTCTGGATTTGACGCAAAGCAGCGTTTTAAGGGCAGAAATCACATTGAATGCTAAATGACAGGCCTTAAGTGCTTTAAAACATCTTGCATGTGTATACATCAATCAGGTAGTGTAATTAAGGTACTGCTTCACACTGACACACCAAACTCACCGTGTAACGCACCACAAACAGCTGTTTGTGTAGTGATGGCCGTGCTGGACTGGTGCGCACCATGGCGAGAGTGCAGGTTTTGGTGGCTTTACAGCCCATATGGTCGCCTGGCTGATGTAGCTGAATGACAGAACAGTGACTGTCCAGCTGATCAAATTTGGTCTGACCACAATGAAGCAACGACCTTATTATCTTTTGTGTGCCCCCCGAGACACTCATCGAGGCGCCGGTCATTGCTTCATTGTGATACGCAAGCCCCTTCACCACGGCAAGGTAATGATCACGAAGGGGAATGGGCGCATGTACATGCCTTTTCTTTTGTTGTTGCAGCTGCCCGCAGTGCAGCCAGAAAAATTAGGCAGTCATGTACACGCACCAGAAAAATTATTACAGCGGCTGCTGCTAGCAGCGGCCTAAAAAAATTCAGCAATCCACTGAACAGTACAGGTATACAGTGGCAGGTTCACTGAACAGAACAGGTATGCAGTGGCGGGTTCACTGAACAGTACAGGTATACAGTGGCAGGTTCACTGAACACAACAGGTATGCAGTGGCGGGTTCACTGAACAGGTATACAGTGGCGGGTTCACTGAACAGGTATGCAGTGGCAGGTTCACTGAACACAACAGGTATGCAGTGGCGGGTTCACTAAACAGGTATACAGTGGCGGGTCCACTGAACAGAACAGGTATGCAGTGGTGGGTTCACTGAACAGGTATGCAGTGGTGGGTTCACAGCACAGGTATGCAGTGGTGGGTTCACAGCACAGGTATGCAGTGATGGGTTCACAGAACAGGTATGCAGTGATGGGTTCACAGAACAGGTATGCAGTGGCAGGTTCACTGAACAGGTATGCAGTGGTGGGTTCACAGTACAGGTATGCAGTGGTGGGTTCACAGAACAGGTATGCAGCCAGCCAGGAACAAGTTAAGCCTAACTAATCTTTCCCTGAGAGACAGTCTGCAGCAGCTCGCCCTACTCTCACTAACGCAGGCAGCACACGAGTGACCGTAATGGCCGCCGCTGCCTGCCTTATATAAGGGGGGGTGGGGCTCCAGGGGCTAGTGTAGCCTAATTGGCTACACTGGGCTTGCTGACTGTGATGTAGAGGGTCAAAGTTGACCCTCAAGGTGCATTATGGGGCGAACCGAACTTCCGCAAAGGTTCGCCAGCGGAACGCGAACCACCGAAGTTCGCGTGGAACCGTTCGGCCCATCTCTAATCTAGACATGCAACCTGTCTCTGATGCCCTGGCACCTCCCCTCACACAATCCTCCACTGACCCAGACTCAGCAGCTACACATCTAGACATGCAATCTGTCTCTGATGCCCTGGCACCTCTCCTCACACAATCCTCCACTGACCCAGACTCAGCAGCTACACATCTAGACATGTAACCTGTCTCTGATGCCCTGGCACCTCTCCTCACACAATCCTCCACTGACCCAGACTCAGCAGCTACACATCTAGACATGCAACCTGTCTCTGATGCCCTGGCACCTCTCCTCACACAATCCTCCATTGACCCAGATTCAGCAGCTACACGTCTAGACATGCAACCTGTCTCTGATGCCCTGGCACCTCTCCTCACACAATCCTCCACTGACCCAGACTCAGCAGCTACACATCTAGACAAGCAACCTGTCTCTGATGCCCTGGCACCTCTCCTCACACAATCCTCCATTGACCCAGATTCAGCAGCTACACGTCTAGACATGCAACCTGTCTCTGATGCCCTGGCACCTCTCCTCACACAATCCTCCACTGACCCAGACTCAGCAGCTACACATCTAGACAAGCAACCTGTCTCTGATGCCATGGCACCTCTCCTCACACAATCCTCCATTGACCCAGATTCAGCAGCTACACATCTAGACATGCAATCTGTCTCTGATGCCCTGGCACCTCTCCTCACACAATCCTCCACTGACCCAGACTCAGCAGCTACACATCTAGACATGCAACCTGTCTCTGATGCCCTGGCACCTCACCTCACACAATCCTTCACTGACCCAGACTCTGCAGCTACACATCTAGACATGCAACCTGTCTCTGATGCCCTGGCACCTCTCCTCACACAATCCTCCACTGACCCAGACTCAGCAGCTACACATCTAGACATGCAACCTGTCTCTGATGCCCTGGCACCTCTCCTCACACAATCCTCCACTGACCCAGACTCAGCAGCTACACATCTAGACATGCAACCTGTCTCTGATGCCCTGGCACCTCTCCTCACACAATCCTCCACTGACCCAGACTCAGCAGCTACACATCTAGACATGCAACCTGTCTCTGATGCCCTGGCACCTCTCCTCACACAATCCTTCACTGACCCAGACTCAGCTGCTACACACTACAACAGCTCCATCACAAAAGTTATGGATGACTTCACCCCTCTTACCAATTTCCGCCCTCATCGGGTCAGTCGCCAACCCTGGCTGACCATAGCTACTAAACAGTCGAAAAAATTCTCTAGAGTAGCTGAACAGCGTTGGAGGAAAATTAACACAAGTGAGGACTTCATCTCATTCAAAACAGTCTTGAACAACTTCAATAATGCACTCTCTGTGGCAAAACAGTCCTGTTTTTCATACCTAATATCCTCCCATTTCCACAATCAAAAGCGCTTGTTCCGCACCTTTAACTCCGTTCTCCACCCCCCTCCCCCTCTTATTTCTTCATGCTTATCAGCTGAATATTTTGCAACATACTTCTTGCCTTCCTCTAGCCATCACTCTGTGCATCATGTGCAGCCTGCCCAGTCCCACTGCACGCAAACCCTCTGCACACCAGGCTGGAAGCAGCATCCAGACCTCATCAGCTGTCTTCTCCCCCCGGTTTGTCGCCCAGCTCCAGGCCTTTCTCCCAGAAATTATTCCCCCAACATTGATGCACAAGAATGGGCTCCTGGCAAGATTGTTGGCCCAATAGCTTTCTGCCCTATCAGCTGGTATAAAGTGTCCCCTTCCACCAGTTGATGTGCTTTTTGGAGCCACAATGGCAGAACTTCTGCCTCCATTATTTTACCAGGGCTGCTATCCCAGCCCTACATCGGCATGTAGTGGAATGTGTATCCTGGTTGTTGGACCACACAGTCGGCAGCAGGGTGCACCTCACTACACATGCCTGGAGCAGCAGGCGTAGGCAGGGACGGTACCTCCCTTTCACTGCCCATTGGGTCCCCCTACATGGTGCTGGGAAGGGTAGGAGTTGTGGGGCAGCATCTGGTCTGGTGGTGTCGCCCTGGATGGTCAAGGGGAGGCCAGTCTAACTCCCTTTTGCCACCTCCATTGTCCCATGTAGTGTTGGGCGTAATGATTTGTAATTAATGGATATCTGTAGTGACAAGTCTTAATAGTGGACTACAGCACCGTAGTCATAATCCGTATTTTGTCGCGATTACAAATTCTCACTACCAGTGCACCCATGTCTACGGATGCAAGCTGTAATTATGGCTTTGAGTCCATTACAGAAGCACAATTTTTTAAAGCTGAGCTCTGGGCACACCCTTTCCTATATAAGGCGGATGCCATCTTGGATTATCTCCTTGCTGTTACTCAGTACTGTGTGAGAGGTTGTGCTGGAGAGAGCAGTGCTGTGTATTTGCATTTTGTAATTGATTTGTGCACATTTGAGACTCACTGAACCTGTGATTGATAGTTTAGTGATTCAGTTAGAGAGTTAGCTTAATAATTGTTAGCTTTGTCATTCAGTTAGAGTTAGCTTATTGCACTAGTGAAAGCAAGAAGTTTTGAATTAAGATGATACCATTTATTGGCTAACTTAGAAGAAAAGTAGTAAAGTTTAAGCTATGAAGCCTTCCTCAGACTCGACTCCTGTATACATTTGGAACACACAGCTTACAGTGCTGCCCATAATTACTCATACCCCTAGCAAATTTTGACTTAAAGTTACCTTTATTCAACCAGCAAGTCATTTTTTGACGGGAAATGACATTGGTGTCTCCCAAAAGATAATAAGACGATGTACAAGTGGCATTACTGTGGAAAAAAACAAACATTTGTCAGCTTTTATTTACACTTGAGCAAAAAGTGTCCAGTCCAAAATTATTCATACACTTCTCAATAATCAATAGAAAAGCATTTATTGGCTATTGCAGCAATCAGACGCTTCCTAAAATTGCAGACCAGCTTTTTGTATGTCTGCCCAGGTATTTTTACCCATTCATCTTTAGCAATGAACTGCACATTTTCCAGGTTGGGGGGTCTTCTTGTGTGCCGTCTCCAATTTGCTCCAGTGGGGGGTCTTCTCGCCATCACCCTGATCATTAGCTCCATCCACAGATTTTCAATTGGATTCAAGTCAGGACTCTGTCGGGGCCACTCCAAAACGTTAATGTTGTTGTCTGCTAACCATTTCTTCACCACTTTTGCTGTGTGTCATACTTAAATGTCCACTGGTGGCCAAGGCCAAGTTTCTCTGCAGACTGCCTGATGTTGTTGTTGAGAATCCTCATGTATTGCTCTTTTTTCATGGTGTCGTTTACTGTGATTAGGTTCCCTGGTCCATTGGCTGAAAAACACCCATAAAGCATTAGGTTCTCACCACCATGTTTGACAGTGGGGATAATGTTCTGTGGGTTGAAGTTTTTTTTTTTTTTTTCCCAAATGAAGGAAACATCATTGTGACCAAACAATGAAATCTTTGTTTCAACTGACCATCACACAGAAGTCCAGAAGTCTTCTTCTTTGTCCAGATGAGCATTTGCTAAGACCAAGCAAGCTTTTGTGTGCCTTATATGGAGAAGTGGCGTCCTCCTTGGTCTGCATCAGTGGAACCCAGCAATGTGCAGTGTCCGTTGGATTGTCTGCCTCGAGACATTGCCACCTGCAGAGCCCAAATTCCTTATGATGGCCCTGTTGGTGATCCTTGGATTCTTTTCACCTCTCTCACTATCCTCCTGGCCAGCACAGGTGTCACTTTTGGCTTCCGACCATATCCTCTGAGATTTTCCACAGTGTGGAACATCTTGTATTTTTTTAATAATAAACACTGGTCCACATGACAGCCCAGGGGCCGCAGGTCTCTCTCACTCGCTGGGGCCCTCAAACCACCATGCGACACCTAGAGGGAAGTGTTGGCAAGCCCTGGACCTCTCACCTCCAGGGAACTCACCCCACCACCTCTAAACTGAATGCCAACTGCACAAAAACACAATTGCTAACTTCCAGCTAGAGCAATATCCTGCCTCTATCTGGCCAGCAGACGCCAGTCAGCCAATCAGGTGTACGGTCATACACCCTTTGCCTGCTGTACCGAATCTAGCAGGAATTACATAAATTAGCATTCAGGTGGGAGGCTTCAGTTGGACGCAATCGTGAATTGCATCGTTTACAGGGACGCCCCGTGTAGGCACATCTCCCACACGGTCCCCTCCCTAACCACTCACCTGTCAACTGCATCCTAGAAGCTGCAAAAAAGAAATTTAAAATCACAAACACTGGTCCACATGACAGCCCAGGGGCCCCAGCTGGAAGTTAGCAATTGTGTTTTTGTGCAGTTGGCAATTTTTAATAATACTTTGCACTGTAGCCACTGGAACTTTCAGAACATTTAGAAATGGTCTTGTAGCCCTTTCCTGAGCAGCCACAAAGCACAGCCGCAGGTCCTCACTGAGCTCCTTTGTCTTAGCCATGACTGTCTACAAACCAACTGCAGAGAGCTGCTGTTTTTTACTTGCTGGGTTGATTAAAACAGCTGTTCCATATTAATCAGGGTATTAGGATGCTTTAGAAAAGCTTGGACTATTTGGAGTGGTATAGAACTTTGGATTTTCCCACAGACTGTGACAGTTTGTGAAGGGTATGAATAATTTTGGACTGGACACTTTTTGCTCAAATGTAAAAAAAAAAAGCTGAAAATATTTTTTTTTTTTGTTACATCGTCTTATTATCTTTTGGGAGACACCTATGTCATTTCCCGTCAAAAATTACTTGATGGTTGAATAAAAGTAACTTTTAAGTCAAAATTTCCCAGGGGTATGAATAATTATGGACAGCACTGTATATGCCATGGACATTGAAAGGAGATACATTTATCACTCACCAATGCTCATCCCAGTAATAATGTCCTCTTCACTAGTCCTTATCACGTCACCCTCCTCCATAGACTGCTGGTCACTCCTCACATATGTTTCATCTTCTTCCTTTTTAATTGTCATCATCCTCCCACCCTCCACCACACACTGCTGATCACTCCTCACATATGTGTCTTCTTCCTCTTTAATTGTCCTCATTATGCCACCCTCCTCCGTAGACTGCTGATCACTCATCACATAGGTCTCTCCTTCTTCTTTAATTGTCATCATCCTGTCACCCTCCTCCATAGAATGCTGATCACTCCTCACATAGATCTCTTCTTCCTCTTTAATTGTCCCCATCATGCCACCCTCCTCCATAGACTGCTGATCACTCCTCACATTGATCTCTTCTTCTTCTTCTTCTTCTTCTTTAGTTGTCCCCATCATGCCACCCTGCTCTATACACTGCTGATCACTCCTCACATAGGTCTCTCCTTCTTCCTCTTTAATTGTCCTCATTATGCCACCCTGCTCTATACACTGCTGATCACTCCTCACATAGGTCTCTCCTTCTTCTTTAATGGTCCCCATCATGCCACCCTCCTCCATACACTGCTATCACTCCTCACATAGGTCTCTTCTTCTTCCTCTTTAATTGGACGCATCATGACACCCTCCTCCACAGAATGATTATCACCCGTCACACAGGTCTTTTGTTCTTTGAGCTCAGATCTTAGCTCTAAAAAAATACATTAAAGCAGTGAAATATTAGAAAATATTAGAAAGCAGTAAAATATTAAAATCAGAGCACAGAAAAGAACATACATTGCTAGAGGGTGATAATATCCCATAAGCTGTGGTATCTGCACATTCAGCACCACAGTTCTCTCTCCCAGTGCGCCTTGCTCATCATCTGGTGCTTCTCTCCTCCTCTCCATGCTCACATTCCTGGGAGGTTACAGCAGTGCCGGCAGCGGTAGATGGATGAGGGTGTGAAGAGAGAACAGCTTTAGATATAGGATAAGAGATAGAGATAAGGTAACACAGAGAGTGTCAGGCACCAGCTGGAGGTGGGAGCTGCTCCACGAGGATCTTATGGGCTCAGTATTCCATGGCATACAAGATCAGCCAATCACAGGTCTGCACTATTCACAGATTATATTATTCTCTAGGTCTCCCTCCCTAAGGGGCAATTATGTAAACAAACCCCCACACAGATACTTTGTATCATTCTCAGGAATAAAGGCAGACTACCCTAACAATAAAACTACTACTCCCTGCAAGCTCTCTCCATAGAGATGCATGCGCCTGGATTCCTGCTCACACCCTTCCTATCACTAAACATTCACCTTTTTCCTCGGTATAGAATTCAGACATCTCTCATCTGTAGATAGTCCTTTTCACTCCAGCCATTGATAACAGAGTGATGGAGCTCAAGGCAAGGGGTGGTCTGACTTGTCAGCATCTGGAAGACCCGGGAAGCCATCATAAAGGGGGTAAGAGGCACCCGGGAGTGTCTAAAACTGAGTTGAAAACAAATAAAAGAGAAAAGGGGGAGGTGGCTTACCTCAATAATGCCAAATTCCTTTATATAAATATTAATTTTTAATAAGCACAGGCAACATGTATTTTGTGTCTCTGCCCACTTCCTCAGGCCAAATAAAGTGCTGAAGGGTTTCAAATGCCAGGTGCATCAAGTAGTCTTCCTCCCCAAGTTAGATATCCAGATTTGCCTCCAGTTTTAAGCAGTCTCTCTCCCCAAGCTGACTAGGCAGAAGTAAAAGACAAAGAAGACAAACACTTATACAGCGCTTTTCTCCTGGCGGACTCAAAGCGCCAGAGCTGCAGCCACTAGGACGCGCTCTATAGGCCGTAGCAGTGTTAGGGAGACTTGCCTAAGGTCTCCTGCTGAATAGGTGCTGGCTTACTGAACAGGCAGAGCCGAGATTTGAACCCTGGTCTCCCGTGTCAGAGGCACAGCCCTTAACCATTACACTATCCAGCCAGCCCCACTATCCAGTACCCCCAGTAGTAGGCAGCCCACCCTCCCCATTAGAGATACCTGGATGTACCCCATATATAAGGCATCTCCCCTCCCCAGGTTACATGTACCCCCAGTATTAGGGATCCTCCCTTCGAGGATAGGCAGATGTACTCCCAGTATTAGGATACCCTCCTCCCAGGCTAGATAGCCAGACGTACCGCAAGTATAGATTTCTAAATATACCCCCAGTATAAAGCAGTCTCTCTTCCTAGGACAGGCAAGTGTGCCCCAATATTCAGCAGCCCCTCTCCCCAAGTTAGATAGGCAGATGCACCCCCAGTATGAGGCAGCTTGCTCCCCAATATAGACTGCCAGATGTATGCCCAGTATTAAGCAGCCTCCCTTCCCAGGATGGGCAGATGTAACCCCAGTATTAGGTAGCATCTCAAACATGCAGAGTCGTAACTCTAAACTGTTCGGGGAGGGGTGGGGGGCACAAACACACCCTCAGGGCTGCACTCCCAGAGACTGGTGCCCCGGGCCTCTGCCCTGACGACTACCCAAGTTTAGTATTACCCCAGGAGGGAGTTAAATACTGGGGGGGGGGTGGAATGATAGGGGATATGGCTATAGTGCATGGTTATAAGGCAATGCTGGAGGCAGAGGAGGGTATACGGGGAAATGCCAGCACTGGAGGAACATAGCTATATTCTGTATATATAGGGGCGTAACAATAGGGGCTGCAAGCCATACAGCCCTGTTTTGGGGGGCAGAAGGGGTCACAGCATGAGCATCAATCAGTAGCAGCTGCGGTCGGCAGCAACACATACAGTGTTCTCCCCAGAAGTTTTTCCAGCTGGGTGGCATGAAAAAGTAGCCAACCGTGGGAATGCATGGCCAATGCAAGTCTGCTTACAGCATAGGAGAAGAATGAGGAGGAAACAAGCTGATGTCAGCTTGTGGAGCTGGCTAAAAGAGCCTGGAGAGAACACTGAGCCTCCATGTGACTGTCAGTTCAGGTGTGCTTAAAGAAATGATCCATCTGTCTTAAAGTGAACGTGACAAGCCAAAACCTGGAAAAAGTACATCACTTTCAGGTGGAAAACCTCTACTCAATCAACTGCTCTGTACAACAAATACTAGAAGCTCTGGCATAGAACTATTAAAAAACTGGGGTGCATGGCTTAATTATCAACGATACCTAAAATCACCAATTTTGAAATGCTTGTGCAGTGCCCAGACTCACCGCTGCACCCATTAGTTACAACACTTTGTGTAGGCATTGGGGCTGCACATGCACAGCTCACAACGTGGAGCAAAAACTGGCTCTACCCACTGTTATCCATGTACAACTGCATATTCTAAAAGCCTTTTTCAGGATTATTTGCTGCTTATACAAAGTTTCTGCGTCTCATGAGGGGTAAGGAGGTATTCCTAGTACACACCATACAATTTTCTGTAAGATTTTCTGTTATGCTGGGTTTACACCATACAATTTTCTGTTATGCTGGGCATACACGGCGGTGTATTTTCTTATCAATCGAGCCGCTAATGGCTCAATTGATAATTTCCGACGTGTCCGATCACCGCTTGGATCGATTCCCGGCTCGATCCCCACGGGCGGACAATGGGCAAAAACAAAGCGCAGATAAGGAAGTGCCCACCGGGATGAGTGGGAATCGATCCACGCACCGCTGGCTCTATACCGGTGCATTATCGCGCCGTGTATGCCCAGCATTAAGCTAGCCATACACTGGTCGATTTGCCATCAGATTCGACCAACAGATAGATCCCTCTCTGATCGAATCTGATCAGAGAGGGATCGTATGGCTACCTTTACTGCAAACAGATTGTGAACCGATTTCAGCCTGAAACCGTTCACAATCTGTTGTGGTGGTGGTGGTGCTGCCGCCGCTCCCCATGCCTGCATACATTACCTGCTCCGCCGGCACGACTCCAGACCCCAGGTCTCCGCTGCTCCGTGTCCGCGCTGGTCTCCAGGTCCAGCATGCTTTACTTCTTCCTGCCCGGCAGGAAGTTTAAGCAGTAGAGCGCGGACACGGAGCAGCGGTGACCGGGGGGAGTCGCGCCGGCGGAGCTGGTAATGTATTGCCGCTCTATTGCGTCAGTCGTCGGGCCACTCGAACGCCGCTAGCGACGCGCTCCCTACCCGCGGGCGACCGACGGTAATTTTCCGCACGGAGCGATCGATGGGATCGGACGAAATGGATCGAAATTCGGCGTGTAGAGCGAACGATTGGCAGCAGATTCGATCCCAGTGATCGAATCTGCTGTCGAAACGGCGGAAAATCGGGCCAGTGTATGGCCAGCTTAAGATTTAGCTGCCAGATAGATAAAGTTCAACATGATGGAAATGTATCTATCTTACAATCTATTTCCCGAGCAATTAGGCATTGTTGTTTAGGAGATAAACAGAAGACAATGCACCAGAGATACTTATCATTCTCTACAGAAAATAATCTAATTATGCATTCTAAAGCCCAATCTACACGATACCATTCTTTGTACGATTCGATTACGATTCTATATACAATTTGATTAAATCCGACATGTCCGATCGGGATTCGATTCGATTCAGTTTGATTTGCCATTGCAAAAAAATGGCAAAACGAATTAAATCGAATCCCGATCGGACATGTCAGATTTAATCAGATCGTACATAGAATCGTAATCGAATCGCACAAAGAATCGTATCTTGTAGATGGGGCTTTACAGAATATCTAACAGAAAAATCTAACAGAAGAATCTAATGCTGGGAATACACGGGTCGATCCGGCGGCCGATTAGCCGCCGGATCGACTCCGTCCGCGCGGATCGATTACCGCCTGTCCGCCGGCCGGGATCGAGCAGGCGTGGGTCGAGCAGCGTGATCGGACCAGCTGAATATTATCAGCTAGCCGGATCAGCTGCTCGATACACGGTGCAGAAACGTACCGTGTATTCCCAGCATAACAGAAAATTGTATGGTGTAAACCCAGCATTAGATTTACCTGCCAGATAGACAATATCCAACATGTTGGAAATGATCTATCTAACCATCTATCTGCCGAGCAATTAGGCATTGTTCTACTCAGCAGGAGATCACCAGAAGACAATGCACCAGAGATAATGACCAGTCTCTACCAATACTTTACAGAAAATAACCTGATTACAGAAAATCTAACAGAATATTGTATGGTGTGTACTAGGCATTAGATCTAAACAGAGGAGCATGGCACTTTCCATCTGTTTGAAGCCTGGTACACACCATGCAATTTCCTATCAGATAGATGGGTCAATATTTTCCGACAGATCTGATCTGATTTCCAATCATATTTCTGATCACTTCTATGCAAATCGATCACAAAGATGATCAGAATTCAGATCGGAGCTGTCGGAAATTATCTATTCGACCCATCTATCTGATGGGAAATTGCATGGTGTGTACCAGGGTTTATAAAAACTGAATTAGTCTGCTAACAAGGCATGATACATGCCAAATTACAGGTGGCTCCCTGTGTACAAACAGGTTGTGTTTTGGGATATTGTATGTTGAAGTTGTAAGTTGAGTCCTGTATTCAACATAATGAAGCGTGGATAATCCTCTTTCGGACAACTCTGGATTTGGACATTTTAGTATAAACTGCTTTGTGGTTGTTTTCGATGTGATATGACAGTGCTTTTTGTTTGTTTTTGTTTTTTTAAAGCAAAAATAGACTTTTATTTGCAGCTACACAAATCCAGCTCACAGTGCAGGTGCAACACACATCACATAGCTAACACGTGTCCAGTACTATACAGTTATATGTATTGGGCATCGTTAATGGTAGCAATCAACCACAATCGTTCAGTTGATGTTTTGGGGTTTATTCCACCACCAATCATCTGTTTGGTAAAGTTTTCCCTGCTGTTTGAGGACACCATTGATTGTTTCCAGCTGAATGCATTAATTTGATGAGGAATCATTGTGGAACCACAAGGCTCAGCATGTCCTACAGATCAGATCACAAAGAGAAGCTGCAAACTCAAACATAGATATGAACTAGGGTTTTCTTTGTTAAAATGCAAAGCCCAGCATGGTCTGAAAGTGCATGCTGGCCCTGGTGATTTCAGAGTTTAATAAGTGCATCCTTAGGGTTAAAAAAAAAGGTGGGGGGAGGGGGAATAAACTTCAGAACAGAGCCTTATGTATGCAAACTAATCTTACCAAGGTCACAGCTGGGCTGCCAGCTACACGTGTTTTGCCTGTACCTGTCAGATCAGAAGGTTATTTTCCTTTCAGCGCTGCTGTCTGTGTGCTCTGTTCTCCAGGTAGGCCCGTTCTCTGCTAGTGGAGTGATTGCCAGCACTTCCCACTCCTCTCTACCGTGTTCTAAACAGAAGTGCCGTATTTCACTGAGACGGTTGGCAATTAATTACAGATACACATTCAGTGGGGAGGGAGAGATAATTGACTTCGTGACGCAACTGTGAGAAGGAAAGGAGGCACTGAATTACTAATTACAAAGTCAAAGAGCCTTATGCTGGGAATACACGGTGAGTTTCCGTGCCTCGATTCTGCCGCCCGATCGATTCCCCGCTTGACCCCGTGGGCGTTTCTCTTATCTTCTGCTCGTTTTCCTTATCTTTTTCCATTGTCCCCCCTGCGGTATCGAGCGCAGAATCGATCAGGCGGGTGATCGGAAATGTCTGAAATTATCAATCGAGCCATACCGTGTATTCCCAGCATTAGATTGCCCAGGCCTGCCTTAGCCACACAGGCTCCAGCGTCCCTTCTCTGTACTCGAGCGGGCAAATGGCTTGCTCGTTCCTGGAGGAGCACTCTGCAGTCAGTAGTACAGAATGGTCCCGCCTATTGCTATGCCGAGCCAATGACTGTACCAGCCTGCCGGAAAGCACAAGATCTCGTACACAGATGTGAGAGCCCAGCGTGTGTTGCAGCCGGACGGGAGCTTCGTGGGAGGTGCCGAGGGACAGAGCAAAAAAGACGAAGGTAAGATTAACTCCCCCTCGCCCATCCGCACAGGTGATGTAATTAGCGGGATGAAAGAACACCTATTAGGATTTCATCCAAATTAGTTATTTGAGCATGCCTGGCTGCGACCTCTCCTGCCCCCCAAAACGGCCTTGAGCTGGCCCCCATCCAAATTTTTACAGGGGGCCCGGTGTTTTCCAGTTACGGCCCTGAGTATAGATATCTTCTCTTGTCTCTGTTATGTGACTGAACTAAGTTATTACTAGCAAGGTGAGATGCCACGCATAATCTATGTAGGGGAGCAATAGAAAACTGTCACAGCAGTTATATATAAGTCTCATCAAGAGGGATGATCAGGATAGTGACAGGTGTACTATGTCCTCCTCTGTAACAAAGCATGCCCACCCCAAACCTCTGCTCTGCTCCATATATAACAAGATTCACACAATTACCTCTTCCAGCCACGTGTTCTCTCACCTCCTGCAACTTCTCTTCCTGCTGTTACATCATTTCCCTTCTTTGGGTAAATATAATCCTTTCTGTGCCTTCCACGTGGTAGAGGCGAGATCGACATCTTGTGGTGAATAAGCTAACTGCAAGCTCTTTTTGTGGAATCACGTGCAGTCAGCCTTTGATTCAATAATTACTTAACTTATGACCAGGGCCGGATTTGTACTTTTTACCGCCCAAGGCCAACTATATTGTTTGTATGGTTGTTAGCTCTGTGTGCCCCAACGAGAATTCTCCTTACTTTCCATCATTGGTGTCACAGACAATAGCGATTTTAGTAATATGCATATAGATTATATGTTATGTTTTGAACTTTTGTGGTATGCTTGCTATCTCGTTAATGATGGACCCAATGTGTCACCATGAGAGCTAGGCTGATGTGTACCTGCAAGATAGAGCTTACATATCTTGCAGGGACAGCACAAGTACAGGACAAAGAGTTCAAATGTTAAAGCTGTCCTTGTAGATAGGGATGGCTGCATAGAACAGCTTTACTGCCCCTCACTGAGCCGCCCCTAAACTTCTGGTGCCCTAGGCCATGGCCTATGTGGCCTTGCCAGAAATCCGGCCCTGCTTATGACTTAACTCAGACATGTGTAGGAGGCCCCTAAAATGCCAGGGCAGTATAGGAACCCCACAAGTGACCCCATTTTAGAAAGAAGACACCCCAAGGTAGTCCGTTAGGCATATGTTGAGTTCATAGAAGATAATAATTTTTGTCACAAGTAAGTGGAAAATGACACTTTGTGAAAAAAAAAAACAATAAAAATCAATTTCCGCTAACTTGTGACAAGGAATAAAATCTTCTATGAACTCACCATACTCCTAATGGAATACCTTGGGGTGTCTTCTTTCTAAAATGGGGTCACTTGTGGGGTTCCTATACTGCCCTGGCATTTTAGGGGCCCTAAAGCGTGAGGAGTAGTGTAGAAACTAAATGCCTCAAAATGACCTGTGAAATCCTAAAGGTACTCATAGGACGTTGGGCCCCTTAGCACACCTAGGCTGCAAAACAGTGTCACACATGTGGTATCGCTGTACTCAGGAGAAGTAGTATAATGTGTTTCGGGGTGTATTTTTACACATACCCATGCTGGGTGGGAGAAATCTCTCTGTAAATGGACAATTGTGTGTGAAAAAAATAAAAAAAAAATCTAATTTACAGAGATATTTCTCCCACCCAGCATGGGTATGTGTAAAATAAATACACCCCAAAACACATTATACTATTTCTCTAGAGTACGGCGATACCACATGTGACCCCTTTTTGCAGTCTAGGTGCACTAAGGGGTCCAAAGTCCTATGAGCACCTTTAGGCTTTACAGGGGTGCTTACAATTTAGCACCCACAAAATGCCAGGGCAGTAAACACCCCACAAATGACCCCATTTTGGAAAGTAGACACCCCAAAGTATTCAGAGAGGGGCATGGTGAGTCCGTGGCAGATTTTTTTTTTTGTCACAAGTTAGCAGAAATGGAACCTTTTTTTTTCTTCAAAGTGTCATTTTCCGCTAAATTGTGACAAAAAATAAAATCTTCTATGAACTCACCATGCCTGTTAGTGAATACTTTGGGATGTCTTCTTTCCAAAATGGGGTCATTTGAGGGGTATTTACACTATCCTGGAATTTTAGCACCTCATGAAACATGACAGGTGTTCAGAAAAGTCAGAGATGCTTCAAAATGGGAAAATTCACTTTTGGCACCATAGTTTGTAAACGCTATAACTTTTACCCAAACCAATAACTATACACTTATTGGATATTTTTTTATCAAAGACATGTAGCACAATAAATTTGGACAAAAATGTATATAGAAATTTTACTTTATGTGAAAAATGTCAACACAGAAAGTAAAAAAAAAAAATCATTTTTTTGACACAAATTCATGTCTTTTTTTGATGAATATAATAAAAACTAAAAATCACAGCAGCAATCAAATAGCACCAAAAGAAAGCTGTATTAGTGACAAGAAAAGGAGGAAAAATTAATTTAGGTGGTAGGTTGTATGACCGAGCAATAAACCGTGAAAGCTGCAGTGGTCTGAATGGAAAAAAAGACTCTGGTCCTTAAGGGGTGAAAAGACTGTGGTCCTTATGTGGTTAATTATACTAGCGAACACTACAAGCCATGCCAATGGCTAACAAAAATGTACCGTTAGGCCATTTTAAAAGGATCAGGAGGAACCAAAGATACAAAAACCACAGATTTTGAGGAACAGTCAAAGATCCTGAAGAAGAGATTCCTCCAAGAAAGGTCCCCAAATAAAACAGTTACCGACACCTGGATAAAAGCATTGAGATTCAAAGAACAGATCCCAGAAAAAGGGGACCCCGCTGCACCAGATGATTTGAAAGTAGAAATGTCTTTATTGTTCCACCCAGCATTACAGCAACAGATAAAAGCTCCCACGTATCGGAGCAGACGGCTACTCATATGATTATTAGGAGCTATGACTAAGGAGCCGTCTGCTCCGATACGCGGGAGCTTTTATCTGTTGCTGTAATGCTGGACTGAACAATAAAGACATTTCTACTTTCACATCATCTGGTGCAGCAGGATCCCCTTTTTCTGGTTGCTGTGGACTTTGGTGCTTGGTTTCCCTGCTCCCATTTGTTGGGTGAGTGCATGTGCAGCCGGCACCCTCCATTTTTTGCCTCAAAGAACAGATTGCTCGCTACCAAAAAAAAAGCTCCTGTGATCAATGTGAGCCAATGGGATTGGCTTACAGTGATGGCAGGGTCAGGAGCCAATGAAATCAGCTCCTGACCAGCCCATGGAGCTCTGCTGTCATACCGACAGAAGGGAGAGTGAGCTGCGGCGCAATGCGATCGGTGGGAGCTGCGAGCGAGGTGACAGCGCATGGCGGTGGCGAGTGAAATCTATGCTGTGGCAGGAATAGCAGCTCCCACAGATTTACATCATCCCAGTCCGAAACAAGTTAATTATTTAACTACCATTCAACCCACTATAAACATCAAAGTTAACGAAAACTCTAAATGCCACATATATTTCCAGTAATTACTAGCAAATAGCAATACAAAGGATTTTTTTTCACCTTTTTTTATTATGTGAAGAAAATATGACATTTACAGAGAATAGTTTTCACTGTGGGCATTACTATGGAGGACTGTGTCCAGCACATCCAACATACAGAGACAATCTTCACTGGCTGTAATACTGTGAGTAAAATCTCTTCAAAATTATAGAAATCCGAAATATACCTTCCAATAATGTGTAAATAACTCATCAGCTGCAGTTCTGTGTACCTGATTCTGTGTCCCTCTGCCTCACGCGGTCTGAAGTAAACAGAGTTTACAGCCTTGAACTCATTTTGAATGAAGGGGGGGGGGGGGTCATGCAAATACAGGAAAAAGTACAGGTGCTTCTCTTTAAAACCTTCTCTGTAGCTAAAAAAAATTCTCAGTTGTTCTTATATGATGTGTGAGAAAGCAGGCAAACAGCAAATCATTCCTCTGAATAGTGACAGAGAAGTGGAACCTATGTGGGGTTCACAGAAGGACAGTTTCTTTGATAGTTCCTCTTCAATGACTCCTAGCCGCAATTAAAGGAACACTATCAAAGTTTAAGTTGTTTTTTTCCAGAAGCCCTATAGGAGTTAGAAGAGATTTTTTATGGCAGATAATACTAGTAGACTAGGAAAAAAACATCCTCTCTTCCTCTGCACAAGCCTTGCCAGATGTAAATAAACAATCAATGCCGGGCCAACAACACAGAGACTTCTTGTTCGAGGGCAGATTATTTCACACGCTGTACTAATAGATTCACACTGATTCAGTCAGTAATTCTCTCACTACAGCATGTGAAATAATCTGCTCTCACATAAGAAGTCTCTCTGCTGTTGGCCCAGCATGGATTGTTTATTTGCCTCTGGCAAGGCTTGTGCAGAGGAAGAGAGACATTCCTGTTGTTGCCTAGAACGCTGAATACAGAAACTCCTCAGTCACCCATCACCCCTGCACTGTCCCAGCAATATACAAAATCTTGTAAGCTGTTGAATTTTTTTTTTCATTTACTACTATTATCTGCCATTACACATCCCTTCTAACGCCTAAAGGGCTTCGGGAAAAAAACAAACTTTGATAGTGTACCTTTAATGTTATTACTCAATCATTAGTGACCACTTATGTAAAAATTTATGTAACAATTTAGTAACAAGTTCTAGAAACAATTAATAACTACATGCCCCCCAAAATGGGGGAATGCACCCTCTGTTGGATGAGGATGGAACGGCAGGGTTTATTGGTTTAGATAAGTGCACTGTAGTGGCAGTTTTATTTTATGACTCTCTTACTCACTTTTATACCCCTTCATATACTTACCAAACCCACTTAGTGCAAGAAATTTTTTACATCTCATGGTCCCTGATTAAATTTGCATATAGACACGGATTGGCCCAGACTGCCTCAATGTCCTACCAATTGTTCTTTGACTTATTGTATTTAAATGTGAGACATGGCTTACCCCCTCTGACTCTGCAGCAGAGGCTGCCCTCTCCTACAGGGGGCTTCACCTCAGTCACACCCCCAGATCAGTCAACAGGACCGTGGGAGGGGTGGGTCTGCTCCTCTCCCCATCCTGCACATTCCATGTCCTCACTCCACCTTCCTCCCTACAATTCACATCATTTGAGGCCCACACTATTCGCCTCGACAATCCCCTCCCAGCCATTGTTGCAGTCTTATACTGCCCTCCGGGCTCCGCACGACAATTTCTCGACAACCTTGCTCCTGGTTCCAACACATCCTCGACTCTGACCTTCCCACCATCATCTTCGGGGATTTCAATATTCCCATCGATAAACCCCAGAACTCTGTTGTGACCCGGCTACTCACCATAGCCAACTCACATGGCCTAGTACAACACACCAACACACTGCAGGTCGCACTCTCGACCTTATATTCTCTAAATCCACCACCACTGCAGACCTCGACATCGCACCATTTCCACCCTCAGACCATCACCCTTCAACCTCCTCACGGAAGGCACCTCCAAACTACCCTCCCACCCACCTGGTCAATGGCAGCGAGACCTACGCAAGCTCAACCCTAGTGGCCTTGCTGACCCCCTCCATGCCCTCTCCTCCACTCTCCCCACCCTAACCTGTCCTAATCTTGCTGCAGCTCAGTATCGCCAAACTCTCTCATCAGCCCTAGAGAAAGCTGCTTCACCAATATTTCACCGCAACCGACCCCCTCACTTACTTCACTCCTACTACCATTGAGGAAGTCAACCACCTACTGCAGACTTCCCATACCACTACCTCCCCTCTTGACCCCATCCCTTCTGATCTTCTTCAGCCTCACTTCACGGATCTGGCCCCAGTCCTCACTACCCTTTTTAACCTCTCCCTATCCAGAGGCACCTTCCCTTCAGACTTCAAGCAGGCCACAGTACTGCCCCTGCTCAAGTAATCCATCGCTCCACCAGGGCTGCTCCCCTCCGTGAATCCCTCCACTGGCTTCCTATCCAGTCCAGAATCAGATTCAAGATATTGTGTCTGACCTAGAAATCTGTCCACAAAACCTGTCCAACCTACATTTCTGATCTTACTCAGAGATACACACCTAGCCGCTCACTCCGCCTGACCTCCCCCCGCATCACCCAGTCCCATGCACGCCTCCAGGACTTCTCAAGAGCCGCTCCAACACTATGGAACTCCCTACCTCCACCCATTAGGGCAGCCTCCTTCTTCAACATCTTCAAGAAGGCCCTCAAAACTCACCTTTTCACTCTGGCCTATCACACCTCACAATTGCTTTAAACCCACAGCTGAACTCTGGTCTCCTACCTTTCGTGTCTCTACCTCTCCCTCTAGATTGTAAGCCTTTGGGCAGGGTCCTCCTCCTTTTGTGTCCTACCTGATCATGAACTTCCATTACTGTAAACCCATGCTATGCATTTGAGTGAACCTAACTTGCCTAATCTCCATGCTCCCCTCCAGTGACTGACTAAGCATTACCTTGTACTCATACTGTGCTGTGTGATCTCCATGCTCCCCTCCAGTGACTGACTAAGCATTACCTTGTACTCATACTGTGCTGTGTGATCTGGTTTTCTTGTATTCCTGTATTGTCATATTGCTGTATGTCATCCCTAAATATTGTCTGTAATCTAAATTAATGTCCAGTGCTGCGTAATATGTTGGCGCTTTATAAATACAATAAATAAATAAAATAAATAAATATGTAGCAAAGCAACTACTATTTGCCTGATGAAAAGGGGGGTTGCCCCCCTGAAATGCAAAGAGATACTTTCAATTAAAGACAAAAAGTATTCCTCATGCTTTTATGGATTTTATGCGGGCCCTTTTATAGGACTCCACCAATATGATTGCTCACTTGATACCGCATTCTTTCCCACACTGTATTCTGATTACTCTTCATCCTTCTCTGTATTATGGCCAGCTATGTCCCCCTTAATAGGAATGGCCCCCTTTGTCCTTGTTAGCAATTATGGCTCCCATGTGCCTTCCCTTAATAACAAGTGTGACCCCCATTTGTGTGGCTGCATTTTCCCCCTTGTTTGTGGGACTGTCTCCTTCCCCCCCAGTTTGTGTGGCTTTTTTGTCCTGTTTGTGGTTGCTTTGTCCCCCGTTTCTGTGGCTGCATTGTCCCCCCTATCTGTGGCTGCATTGTCCCCCGTTTCTGTGGCCGCATTGTCCCCCGTTTCTGTGGCCGCTTTGTCCCCCCTTTCTGTGGCCGCTTTGTCCCCCCTTTCTGTGGCTGCATTGTCCCCCCTTTCTGTGGCTGCATTGTCCCCCCTTTCTGTGGCTGCATTGTCCCCCCTTTCTGTAGCTGCATTGTCCTCCCTTTCTGTGGCCGCTTTGTCCCCCCCATCTGTGGCTGCATTGTCCCCCCTTTCTGTGGCTGCATTGTCCCCCCTTTCTGTGGCTGCATTGTCCCCCCTTTATGTAGCTGTATTGTCCTCCCTTTCTGTGGCGACTTTGTCCCCCCTATCTGTGGCTGCATTGTCCCCCCTTTCTGTGGCTGCATTGTCCCCCCTATCAGTAGCTGCATTGTCCTCCCTTTCTGTGGCCACTTTGTCCCCCCATCTGTGGCTGCATTGTCCCCCCCATCTGTGGCTGCATTGTCCCCCCATCTGTGGCTGCATTGTCCCCCCATCTGTGGCTGCATTGTCCCCCCATCTGTGGCTGCATTGTCCCCCCATCTGTGGCTGCATTGTCCCCCCATCTGTGGCTGCATTGTCCCCCCTATCTGTGGCTGCATTGTCCCCCCTATCTGTGGCCGCTTTGTCCCCCCTTTCTGTGGCTGCATTGCCCCCCCTTTCTGTGGCTGCATTGCCCCCCCCCCCTTTCTGTGGCTGCTTTGTCCTCCCTTTCTGTGGCTGCATTGTCCCCCCTTTCTGTGGCTGCATTGCCTCCCCTTTCTGTGGCTGCATTGCCTCCCCTTTCTGTGGCTGCATTGCCCCCCCCCCCTTTCTGTGGCTGCATTGTCCCCCCTATCTGTGGCTGCTTTGGTCGGTGTCAGCGCAGGGAAAAAAAACCCATACTTACCATCTGACGTCCTTCCCTCCTCCTTGAAGCAGGGATTCTGTTTGAACTCCCGCGCGTGCCGGAACTATAGACCGGGCTTCAGGTGATGCGGCTGCTTTACAGATCCATCCACCACATCCCTCGCAGCAGCATGAAGGAATCTTTCCGCTGCTGCAGCCATATGCCAAAGCGGGACTATTTTGCCCCACAGAAATGGGGAAAGTGGGACTGTTGAATCCCACGGAAGTGTCAAATTGACATGGATCCCCGGTTGAGTATAGCTGTTCTACAGGGTGCAGCGCTGAATCGCTGGTCGGGAAAAGGATGTGGGGAGCCTGGGGAGGACCCAGAGGGGTACGGATCTGACTTGTGCTTTATTTTCAATTACATCTTTAACACTTGCAATGGAATAAATAGAAGATGAACACAACCAATTACTAATTAGGCTTAGTACTATATGTAGCCATGTTTATCCCATCATCCCACCTCAGCTCAGGGACTTGCTTTACAACCCAATGCGCTGAGTAGCATGAAAGAGCCCCGGGACTCTGTATAATATGCTGCCAGGTGCGTCTAGCAAGAAATAAACCACAACCAAAACATTTCCCACACTCAGTGCAGTAATAGAGCTTCTCACTAGTGATGGTCAAGTAGATGCAAATAACTTCAAGTTGATGCACATTCATGCAAATTGTTATGCAAATTTATTCAGATTGAAAATGAACCAGACTTTACCTCAGCAGGAATTGATTGGTTAATTTTCAAGCTGCATACATTTGCATCAACTCGAAGTTATTTGCATCGACTTGACCATCACTACTTCTCCCCAGCGATGTGAGAGGGATAAGCGGAACTGAACAAGCCTGTTATTGGCTGCTGCACTCCACTCTCTATACTTCGTACTTCCAGCTTTGTTGGGGAGATGGAGAGCAGTATGCTGCGGCCAGTTCAGGCTCACTAAAGGTGAAGTTATGTTTCACTGACTCTTACTTACCAGCTGTGTGAGATTTCTCATGTCTGAGAAGATTTGATTTCTGTACAAAACATTTCCCACACTCAGCACATGAATACAGCTTCTCACCAGTGTGAGTTCTCTCATGGAGGACAAGATATGATTTCCGTACAAAACATTTCCCACACTCAGCACATGAATACGGCTTCTCACCAGCATGAGTTCTCTCATGACTGACAAGTGTTGATTTTTGTATAAAACATTTCCCACACTCAGCACATGAATAAAGCTTCTCACCAGTGTGAGATTTCTCATGCCTGACAAGGTCTGATTTCTGTACAAAACATTTCCCACACTCAGCACATGAATACGGCTTCTCACCAGTGTGAAATCTCTCATGACTGATAAGGTCTGATTTCTGTACAAAACATTTCCCACACTTAGCACATGAATACAGCTTCTCTCCAGTGTGAGATCTCTCATGGACGACAAGATATGATTTCTGTACAAAACATTTCCCACAATCAGCACATGAATACGGCTTCTCACCAGTGTGAGTTCTCTCATGACTGACAAGAGTTGATTTCTGTACAAAACATTTCCCACACTCAGCACATGAATACAGCTTCTCACCAGTGTGAGATCTCTCATGCCTGACAAGGTCTGATTTCTGTACAAAACATTTCCCACACTCAGCACACGAATACGGCTTCTCACCAGTGTGAAATCTCTCATGACTGATAAAGGCTGATTTCTGAACAAAACATTTCCCACACTTAGCACATGAATATAGCTTCTCACCAGTGTGAGTTCTCTCATGGAGGACAAGATATGATTTCCGTACAAAACATTTCCCACACTCAGCACATGAATACGGCTTTTCACCAGTGTGAGTTCTCGCATGACTGACAAGAGTTGATTTCTGTACAAAACATTTCCCACACTCAGCACATGAATACAGCTTCTCACCAGCGTGAGATCTCTCATGCCTGACAAGGTCTGATTTCTGTACAAAACATTTCCCACACTCAGCACATGAATGCGGCTTCTCACCAGTGTGAAATCTCTCATGACTGATAAGGTCTGATTTCTGTACAAAACATTTCCCACACTCAGTACATGAATAGGGCTTCTCACCAGTGTGAGATCTCTCATGCCTGACAAGGTCTGATTTCTGTAACAAACATTTCCCACACTCAGCACATGAATACGGCTTCTCACCAGTGTGAGATCTCTCATGGATGAAGAGCTCTGCTTTCCGAACAAAACATTTCCCACACTCAGCACATGAATACGGCTTCTCACCAGTGTGAATTCTCTTGCGTATGACAAGACTTGATTTCCTCACAAAACATTTCCCACGTGTGGCACAGGAATGAGACCCTCCAGCAGGGGGAGAGCTGTGCTGGGTATGAGGCCCCTCAGGATTATACAGGTGAGGGGGGTCTGGGGTAATATTTGGGGTAACCAAGATATCTGCAGGAGACTTTTGTCCAGTGACATCATCATCCGTTGTACAGTCTGTGGATACAGAGAGTCGAGTCTCTGAGAGGTTCCTGATGCCGGGACTCTGCGCTGCAAATAGAGAAACATCATCACTTCCTGTTAGAGAATTCTGAGGGGAGGAACAATTATCATTAGGGATGGTCAGTGAGCTGCTGATAATTCCAAGTTGAGGCAAAGTTTGTGCAGACTGGAAATGGACCAGAGGCAGCAGTTGCATAGCTTTGCATAAAATTAGCATACAGTTTGCACCATCTCAGAGTTATGGGCATGTCACTGACCATCACAAGTTATCAGCCTGACTGAGAACTGCAGAAGGTGGAGCTCATTACAGGCGGCCAATCGCATGACTACAACTTTGGCTTGCACGAAAAATAATTCAAAAAGGATTGTCACATGTTTTCCTGTTTCCACCTCGTCTATGTTACATTTTTAGGCTTCCAAAGAGCAAAAACATAATATAATTAAGGTAAGAAAAGTAATATTGAAATAAAGTTAATCAGAAACAACTTACTTTGAGTGATTATTTTGCTTGTAAATGTGCTGAAAGGTTATTTTTATAAATGAGGTGATAAGTCATGTATGAGAAGTTTTGTGAATAGAGCCCAATGTCAGAATGCCGCATTACAGCAACTCGGAAATGTCAGCCAATCACTGAGCTCAGAAGCATCGGACCAATCAGAGAATGCAGAATATTTCTGTGGAAATGGGAATCCCGCGGGATGCCTCCGCACTCTCTGATTGGTGCAATACTAGCGAGTATTTCCCAGTCCTGTGATTGGAGTAACAATTTCAGAAAATTACTGTGGAAAGCGGAACACCATGGTCATCTCAGGCCAATCAGTGTACTGCGGATTACATGCAGAAATGTGCAAGTTATGCGTACATCCACAATTATAGCTTACATTGAATATAGCAGCATTATCCGGCCAATCGGATTCTCTACCAATCTGGAGCAATTATAGGCCCTAGCAACCAGATCCTAGCTACCTATCACAGGCTATCCCTCCCCTCTTGTATATAAGAGAGGTGAGACTGTCAGCCATTGTGTGGGTTCAGTGAGGAGGAGGATATTGAGGGAGACAGTGCGCTGCATTGTGCTGCAGATAATCAGTTGTGTGTGGATTGGGTTGTGTGACAGAATCTGGTGAGTTGAGATAGTGAGTGAGTGAGGAGTGAGTAGACAGACAGATTGTAGTGCACTAGTGAGTGAGAAGGAGGAGTTTGCTGAAGTTAGTGTGATACAGCAGAAAGTCAGATGTGAGTGTAGAGAGGCCTAGTGACAGTGAGAGAGGGTGTGCTGTAGTGTGACAGAGAGCAGAGGCAGATTGTAGTGTAGTGCAGGGATGGATCTGTACTGTCACCAGCCGCCCCCTGACCAACAGCATCTTCTCCAACATCCCCTCCCCCCTTCTCTTCAGTATTGGAAGGCAGATAACCCCCCTCTTCAGTATAGTTAGCCAACTGCTCCCCCGTCCCACAGCAAGACAGGAAGCCAGACACTCCCCCACTTGCAGCACAGGTAGCCAGATGCACCCCCCCCCCCCTTGTAGTATAGATGGCCAGATGTTTCCCCTCCCTCGCCCCTAAAAGCTTAGGTAGCTTGATAGTCCCATCCCCATTACGCAACAGCTACCCCCACAGCAGCACCACCAGTCACTCACCTCTCCTCCTGCCTCCAGCACCAAAACTTCCTCTTTCCCTCATTCCCATCATTAGCCACCACTGTGCATCTCATTCTACAGCCCGCATCTCTCACCTGTGGCTTGTCGGCACATTACTGGTGAATTATGATAGGAAACACCAGAAGCAGAAAGAGATGCACAGCGGTAGCTAATGATTGAGGAGGGGAAGAGGAAGCTTTGGCGCTGGAGGAGAGCGGAGGGGTGAGTGACTGGCGGTGCTGCTATATGGAGGAGGGAGGTGGGAAACATCTGGCGAGTGACGCTATGCCCACAAGACCAGGCAGTTCCGGTTGCCCGCAGCTATTGTGAAGTACTGAAACAATGAAGCAAGGCGGGCAGCCACAGACCAGGTCTGGCAAGCAGCCAAACACACTACACAGCCAGCCACAGGCAACAGCAGGAGAGTTCTGCAGTCACACGCTCACCCGATCTCTCCCTGCACTGCAAGCTTGCAACTGAAAATTCAATTGTTAACTGCACAGTAACAGCCCACTGCCCAACTGCCTTTGCTCCTGTGGCGCCCTAGGCCATGACCTATGTGACCTGGGCTTTAATCTGGCCCTGGTGTAGTGAGTGACTAGTGAGTGAGGAAGGTGGTTTGTTTTAGAGTGTAGTCAGTGATAGTGAGTGAGCGTTAAAAGGGAGCGGAAATATGAGGTATACGGCGGCTGCCATATTTATTTCCTTTTAATCAATACCAGTTGCCTGGAAGCCCTGCTGGTCTATTTCTCTGCAGTAGTATCTGAATCAAACCAGAAACAAGCATGCAGCTAGTCTTGTCAGATCTGACAATGTCAGAAACACCTGATCTGCTGCATGCTTGTTCAGGGGCTATGGCTAATAGTATTAGAGGCAGAGGATCAGCAGGAGGGCCTGGCAACTGGCATTGCTGAGATGGAAATAAATATAGCGCCTCCATATCCCTCTCACTTCAGTTGTCCTTTAAGCCCCCATACACACACTCAACTGCTGTCTTTTATGCAGCATAATTATCAAACAACTTTTGTTGTGAAACAAGTTGAACAACGAAAAAAAGTTGCATGCTATTGTTCAAAGAACTGATAAGACTGATAAGCCGTCAATCCAATTGTTGTGCTAGATCCACACCATACAATTTTTTGACAGATTTGCCTGCCCGGTCGAATATTTACAGCATGTCCAATCTGAAGATCAATTGATTTTTTTTAAGCGATTTTCTGACCGATTTCTGTCGAAACAGATGGAAATCGCTCAGAAAATCGCAAAAAAAAAAATCAATCGATCTTCAGATCAGACATGCTGGAAATATTTGATCAGCCAAGCAAATCTGGCAAGAAATTTTATGGTGTGGGTCAAACATTGGATTGACGGTTTATCAGTCTTATCAGTTTTTTGACCAATAGCATGCAATTTTTTTTTTGGGTTGTTCAACTTGTTTCACAACAAAAGTTGTTTGATAATTGTGCTGCATATTAGACTGCTGTTGTGTGTGTTTGTGTGTGTGTGTGTGTGTGTGGGGGGGGGGGGGGGCTTTACTGTAGTCTGTTTATCTTTTTATTTTATTATTTATTTTTTTATATCTTTTATTTAACCACTTGAGGACCTAGGGCTTTCTACCCCTTAAGGACTGGCCACTTTTTTTCCATTCAGACCACTGCAGCTTTCACGGTTTATTGCTCGCTCATACAACCTACCACGTAAATGAATTTTGGCTCCTTTTCTTGTCACTAATAAAGCTTTCTTTTGGTGCTATTTGATTGCTCCTGCGATTTTTACTTTTTATTATATTCATCAAAAAAGACATGAATTTTGGCAAAAAAATGATTTTTTTAACTTTCTATGCTGACATTTTTCAAATAAAGTAAAATTTCTGTATACATGCAGCGCGAAAAATGTGGACAAACATGTTTTTGATTAAAAAAACCCCATTCAGTGTATATTTATTGGTTTGGGTAAAAGTTATAGCGTTTACAAACTATGGTGCAAAAAGTGAATTTTCCCATTTTCAAGCATCTCTGACTTTTCTGACCCCCTGTCATGTTTCATGAGGGGCTAGAATTCCAGGATAGTATAAATACCCCCCAAATGACCCCATTTTGGAAAGAAGACATCCCAAAGTATTCACTGAGAGGCATAGTGAGTTCATAGAAGATATTATTTTTTGTCGCAAGTAAGCGGAAAATGACACTTTGTGAGAAAAAAAAAAAAAAAAAAAAGTTTCCATTTCTTCTAACTTGCGACAAAAAAAAATGAAATCTGCCACGGACTCACCATGCCCCTCTCTGAATACCTTGAAGGGTCTACTTTCCAAAATGGGGTCATTTGTGGGGTGTGTTTACTGTCCTGACATTTTGGGGGTTGCTAAATTGTAAGCACCCCTGTAAAGCCTAAAGGTGCTCATTGGACTTTGGACCCCTTAGCGCAGTTAGGGTGCAAAAAAGTGCCACACATGTGGTATTGCCGTACTCAGGAGAAGTAGTATAATGTGTTTTGGGGTGTATTTTTACACATACCCATGCTGGGTGGGAGAAATATCTCTGTAAATGACAATTTGTTAATTTTTTTTACACACAATTGTCCATTTACAGAGATCTTTCTCCCACTCAGCATGGGTATGTGTAAAAATACACCACAAAACACATTATACTACTTCTCCTGAGTACGGCGATACCACATGTGTGGCACTTTTTTGCACCCTAACTGTGCTAAAGGGTCCAAAGTCCAATGAGTACCTTTAGGATTTCACAGGTCATTTTGAGAAATTTCGTTTCAAGACTACTCCTCACGGTTTAGGGCCCCTAAAATGCCAGGGCAGTATAGGAACCCCACAAATGACCCCATTTTAGAAAGAAGACACCCCAAGGTATTCCGTTAAGAGTATGGTGAGTTCATAGAAGATTTTATTTTTTGTCAAAAGTTAGCGGAAAATGACACTTTGTGAAAAAACACAATTAAAATCAATTTCCGCTAACTTGTGAAAAAAAATAAAATCTTCTATGAACTCGCCATACTACTAACGGAATACCTTGGGGTGTCTTCTTTCTAAAATGGGGTCATTTGTGGGGTTTCTATACTGCCCTGGCATTTTAGGGGCCCTAAACCCTGAGGAGTAGTCTTGAAACGAAATTTCTCAAAATGACCTGTGAAATCTTAAAGGTACTCATTGGACTTTGGGCCCTTTAGCGCAGTTAGGGTGCAAAAAAGTGCCACACATGTGGTATCGTCATACTCGGGAGAAGTAGTACAATGTGTTTTGGGGTGTATTTTTACACATACCCATGCTGGGTGGGAGAAATACCTCTGTAAATGGACAATTGTGTGTAAAAAAATCAAAAGATTGTCATTTACAGAGGTATTTCTCCCACCCAGCATGGGTATGTGTAAAAATACACCCCAAAACACATTATACTACTTCTCCCGAGTACGGCGATACCACATGTGTGGCACTTTTTTGCACCCTAACTGCACTAAGGGGCCCAAAGTCCAATGAGTACCTTTAGGATTTCACAGGTCATTTTTGTTTCAAGACTACTCCTCGCGGTTTAGGGCCCCTAAAATGCCAGGGCAGTATAGGAACCCCACTAATGACCCCATTTTAGAAAGAAGACACCCCAAGGTATTCCGTTAGGAGTATGGTGAGTTCATAGAAGTTTTTATTTTTTTGTCACAAGTTAGCGGAAATTGATTTTAATAGTTTTTTTTCACAAAGTGTCATTTTCCGCTAACTTGTGACAAAAAATAAAATCTTCTATGAACTCACCATACTCCGTACGGAATACCTTTGGGTGTCTTCTTTCTAGAATGGGGTCATTTGTGGGGTTCCTATACTGCCCTGGAATTTTAGGGGCCCTAAACCGTGAGGAGTAGTCTTGAAACCAAATGTCGCAAAATGACCTGTGAAATTCTAAAGGTACTCATTGGACTTTGGGCCCCTTAGCGTACTTAGGGTGTAAAAAAGTGCCACACATGTGGTACCGCCGTACTCAGGAGAAGTAGTATAATGCGTTTTGGGGTGTATTTTTACACATACCCATGCTAAGTGGGAGAAATATCTCTGTAAATGACAATTGTTTGATTTTTTTACACACAATTGTCCATTTACATAGAAATTTCTCCCACCCAGCATGGGTATGTGTAAAAATACACCCCAAAACACATTATACTACTTTTCCTGAGTACGGCGGTACCACATGTGTGACACTTTTTTGCAGCCTAGGTGCGCTAAGGGGCCCAACGTCCTATTCACAGGTCATTTTGAGATTTGTTTTCTAGACTACTCCTCGCGGTTTAGGGCCCCTAAAATGCCAGGGCAGTATAGGAACCCCACAAGTGACCCCATTTTAGAAAGAAGACACCCCAAGGTATTCTGTTAGGTGTATGACGAGTTCATAGAAGATTTTATTTTTTGTCAAAAGTTAGCGGAAAGTGACACTTTGTGGAAAAAAACCAATAAAAATCAATTTCCGCTAACTTTTGACAAAAAATAAAATCTTCTATGAACTCGTCATACACCTAACAGAATACCTTGGGGTGTCTTTTTTTCTAAAATGGGGACACTTGTGGGGTTCCTATACCGCCCTGGCATTTTACGGGCCCAAAACCGTGAGTAGTCTGGAAACCAAATGTCTCAAAATGACTGTTCAGGGGTATAAGCATCTGCAAATTTTGATGACAGGTGGTCTATGAGGGGGCGAATTTTGTGGAACCGGTCATAAGCAGGGTGGCCTTTTAGATGACAGGTTGTATTGGGCCTGATCTGATGGATAGGAGTGCTAGGGGGGTGACAGGAGGTGATTGATGGGTGTCTCAGGGGGTGGTTAGAGGGGAAAATAGATGCAATCAATGCACTGGGGAGGTGATCGGAAGGGGGATCTGAGGGTTTGGCCGAGTGATCAGGAGCCCACACGGGGCAAATTAGGGCCTGATCTGATGGGTAGGTGTGCTAGGGGGTGACAGGAGGTGATTGATGGGTGTCTCAAGGTGTGATTAGAGGGGGGAATAGATGCAAGCAATGCACTGGCGAGGTGATCAGGGCTGGGGTCTGAGGGCATTCTGAGGGTGTGGGCGGGTGATTGAGTGCCCTAGGGGCAGATAGGGGTCTAATCTGATAGGTAGCAGTGACAGGGGGTGATTGATGGGTAATTAGTGGGTGTTTAGGGTAGAGAACAGATGTAAACACTGCACTTGGGAGGTGATCGGACGTCGGATCTGCGAGCGATCTATTGGTGTGGGTGGGTGATCAGATTGCCCGCAAGGGGCAGGTTAGGGGCTGATTGATGGGTGGCAGTGACAGCGGGTGATTGATGGGTGGCAGTGACAGGGGGTGATTGATGGGTTATTGATAGGTGATTGACAGGTGATTGACAGGTAATCAGTGGGTTATTACAGGGGAGAACAGATGTAAATATTGCACTGGCGAATTGATAAGGGGGGGTCTGAGGGTAATCTGAGCGTGTAGGCGGGTGATTGGGTGCCCGCAAGGGGCAGATTAGGGTCTGATCTGATGGGTAACAGTGACAGGTGGTGATAGGGGGTGATTGATGGGTGATTGATGAGTAATTAGTGGGTGTTTAGAGGAGAGTAAACGCTGCGCTTGGGTGGTGATCTGATGTCGGATCTGCGGGCGATCTATTGGTGTGGGTGGGTAATCAGATTGCCCGCAAGGGGCAGGTTAGGGGCTGATTGTTGGGTGGCAGTGACAGGGGGTGACAGGGGGTGATTGATGGGTGATAGGTGATTGGCAGGTGATTGACAGGTGATCAGTGGGTTATTACAGGGAAGGATAGATGTAAATAATGCCCTGGCGAATTGATAAGGGGGGGGTCTGAGGGTAATCTGAGCGTGTAGGCGGGTGATTGGGTGCCCGCAAGGGGCAGATTAGGGTCTGATCTGATAGGTAACAGTGATAGGGGGTGATTGATGGGTGATTGATGGGTAATTAGTGGGTGTTTAGAGAAGATAACAGATGTAAACAATACATTTGGGAGGTAATCTGACGGCGGGTTTGCGGGCGATCTAATGGTGTGGGTGGGTGATCAGATTGCCCGCAAGGGGCAGGTTAGGGGCTGATTGATGGGTGGCAGTGACAGGGGGTGATTGATGGGTGATAGGTGATTGGCAGGTGATTGACAGGTGATCAGTGGGTTATTACAGGGAAGAACAGATGTAATGAATGCACTGGTGAATTGATAAGGGGGGGTCTGAGGGCAATCTGAGCGTGTAGGCGGGTGATTGGGTGCCCGCAAGGGGCAGATTAGGGTCTGATCTGATAGGTAAAAGTGACAGGTGGTGATAGGGGGTGATTGATGGGTGATTGATGGGTAATTAGTGTGTGTTTAGAGGAGAGAATAGATGTAAACAATGGATTTGGGAGGTGATCTGATGTCGGATCTGCGGGTGATCTATTGGTGTGGGGGGGTGATCAGATTGCCCGCAAGGGGCAGGTTAGGGGCCGATTGATGGGTGGCAGTGACAGGGGGTGATTGATGGGTGATTGACAGGTGATCAGGGGGGATAGATGCATACAGTACATGGGGGGGGGGTCTGGGGAGAATCTGGGGGGTGGGGGGGGGTGATCAGGAGGGAGCAGGGGGCAGGGGGGGGGGGTATAAAAAAAAATAGCGTTGACAGATAGTGACAGGGAGTGATTGATGGGTGATTAGGGGGGTGATTGGGTGCAAACAGGGGTCTGGGGGGTGGGCAAGGGGGGTCTGATGGGTGCTGTGGGCGATCTGGGGCGGGGGGGGGGGAGAAAATCAGTGTGCTTGGTGCAGACTAGGGTGGCTGCAGCCTGCCCTGGTGGTCCCTCGGACACTGGGACCACCAGGGCAGGAGGCAGCCTGTATAATACACTTTGTAAACATTACAAAGTGTATTATACACTTTGTATGCGGCGATCGTCGGGTTAACATCCCGCCGGCGCTTCCGTATGGCCGGCGGGATGTTGCGGCGAGTGAGCGGCGACAGGCGGAGGCGGAGGATCGCGTCATGGATGACGCGATCGCTCCGCCCATGCCCAAACAAGGACCGCCGCATTTTGTCAATACGGCAGTCCTTGCGGCGTCTGCTTCCCGGCCGCCATTTGTCTATACGGCGGTCGGGAAGTAGTTAAAATTTGATAGAATTTATTTTTTTAAAATATATTTTGATTTGAATTTTATTTGATTAGAAAGTTTCAGTGTTCTTTTTATCTAATTTTTATTCTCCATTTCATTTATTTTAATTCTTTTTTATTTTCTTTTTATCAGGGCTGTGGAGTCGGCACAAAAATCCACCAACTTCGACTCCTCAGTTTAGGATTCCACCGACTCCTCGACTCCTCTAATTTGCATATTACAATCTTGTTGATTGAAAGTATGTAACATGAAATTCGTCTCTTAACTGCCAACGCTTAGGAATTTTAAAAGACGATTTAAGTGAGAAGGACATGGAGACTGCCATATTTATTCCCTTTAGTCATAGACTAAAACTAGTCCTTTGTAAGAATACTTGTAAAAAGTACAGACCGGAACAAAGAAATCTATCAGGCCCTAGGCCAGGGCTTTTTAACCTGTGGTACGCTTACCACTAGTGGTACTTTGCTGTTGGCCAGGTGGTACACTCCAAGCTTGCCTGTCACTTAATTGCTTGCCTGCCTGCCGCTTGTCCTGGTCCTGTCTTGCTCCTTGCTGTGCTGCCCTGCGACATACGGAGACAGCCAGGCGAATGGTGCACAAGGACGGCAGGTATACTTCAAATACAGAAGTAGTATACTTAAAATACTGGAAGTGAACAGTGATGTCACTTTATTGTATTTGAAGTAGACGTGCCAACACTGTGCACCGTTCACCTGGCTATCTCTTCACTGCGGCCAGATTACCACTGATCTGAGGTCTGAACTATTCCGCAGGGCAGCATTGCAAGGAGCGAGCAAGTGAGAACCAAACTTTGTGGTGAGTCACTGCCCAGCTCTCTGGAGGAGGGGGGAGGCTACCGATATTGGCTGTCTACCTGCAGATTGCCAGTAATGGCAATCTGTAGGCTATCAATATAAATTGAATCCTTTTCCCCACCAATGCCTCCTGCAATTCCCCTCCCATATGCCCTTCTTTTCTTAAAGTGTACCTGTAAGAAAAAAGTGCCCCTGGGAGGTACTTACCTCGTGAGGGGGAAGCCTCCGGGAACCCCCGAAGATCTCCTTCTCTGTGCGAGCACATGCACAGTAGCGACTTTCCGCTAGGGGTCCGGTTGAGACAGCTGAGCCTGATCAGGTTAGATCTACTGCGCAAGCATACTGGTGGTACATGAAATTTTTCAGGCAATACAAGTGGTACAGTTAGTGAAAAGGTTGAAAAGCCCTGTACTAGGCAATGTGACTGTGGGTACATGTAAGAGTGATGTGCAGGTACTCTGCAGGGGAATGAGGAGATTCTTCCTCTATTACACATTCTTCATGCACAATCTGAACTATGTTTATGGGTGATAGACAACACCTCTGTGTTCAATGTGCACAACATTCTCAGTGGATTCCCTGAAGCTCTGTGGGGAGTTCATATGTATAGTACTACTGTGTAAAAGTAAACCTGAGAGATGAAATTAAAGTTTTATACATACCTGGGGCTTCCTCCAGCCCCCTTCAGGCTAATCATTTCCTTGCTGTCCTCCTCCGCCACCTGGATCTTCTGCTATGAGTCCAGGTACTTGAGCCAGTCTGGCGTAGTGCGCATGCACACACTCCGCCGCCAGGAGCGTACTACACCTGTGCAGCACGAATTGCACAGGTGCAGAATGCTCCTGGCTGTGGAAGCGGCAAGTGGCCGGACTGCGCTAACTGGCTGAATTACGGGGACTCATAGCAGAAGATCCAGGTGGTGGAGGAGGACAGCGAGGGACTGATTGGCCTGAAGGGAGCTGGAGGAAGCCCCAGGTATGTATAACACTTTTCTTTTCATCCGTCTCAGGTAGCCTTTAATTCGTAGTCACCAAACCAAATTTTAACAACATAGCAAATTATTTGATTTCATGAGCAAAGAGAGTGCATACATTTGCATAAACCAGAATCAATGCAGAATTATTTCCATCTCATTGACCATCTCTATTAGTGACATGGCTACACATCAGGCTTTATACTTACAGCATAGATGTTATTTAGTATATATAAGAGATTCCTGTGTACACATCATATATACTGTACAGTCACAATCAGATATGTATCGTATATCTGACTTTAAAAATATGGGGACTGCTTTATTGAAGCAGCACAAGTAACTCATTTTAAATTGGTTTATTTCATTTTTGTGGACAAAGCACAGCTATTGCTGTATATATAAATTATTTATGATGACTATTATCTGATAAATAGAACATTTTATCATATTTTCTATTTTAATTACAATTTAAATTCATTAGGAGTCTGAGTATTTTTTCCCGACTCCGACTCCAGGCACCCAAAATTGCTTCGACTCCCCAGCCCTGCTTTTTATCTCACTTTTTATTTTAATTTTTGATTTTTTTCTGTACTTCAGTCTAAATTTTTTTATCTTCATAAAAAAGAATTCACAGGTCAGCAGTGGACAGAGTGTGTCAGGAGGAGAAGCAGCAGCAAGAGGCCCCTCTCGTCATCACTCTGTGCATCATGTGCAGCCTGCCCAGTCCCACTGCACACCAACCCCCTCTGCACAGCAGGCTGGAAGCAGCATCCAGACCTCATCAGCTGTCTCCTCCCCCCAGTTTGTCGCCCAGCACCAGGCCTCTCTCCCCGAAATGATGGCACGGAAGAGGCCTATCACCCCAACTGACCCAACAGTGATCCGCAACAATGGGCTCCGGGTAAGATTGTTGGCCCAACAACTCCTGCCCTATCAGCTGGTGGAAAGTGCCCCCTTCCGCCAGCTGATGTGCTGTTTGGTGCCACAATGGTGGATCCCCAGCCTCCATTATTTTACCAGGGCTGCCATCCCAGCCCCACCAGCATGTAGTGGAATGTGTATCCTGGTTGTTGGACCATGCAGTCGGCAGCAGGGTGCACCTCACTACAGATGCCTGAGGGCCCTTTCACACTGGCACAGCGCGGTGCCACATTTCTGCCGCAGCCTACCGCTAGGGCAATGTTAGTCTATGGGGTCTTCCATACCGACGTGGTGCGGCACAATGCGATGGAAGTGATGTTTTGCCTCATCCCTGATGCAAGTGCATACCTGCGTTACCGTGCAGCTCTTGCGGCGGACCGGAAGTCATGTAAGTCTATGGAGACGCACGGGTTTTTAAACTGACCGCCACATTTTGACACGCTGCGCATGCAAAGAAGCGTATTTAAACAAAACGAATCTGCGCACGTGATTGCTTCACCAACAGGAAGTGAGTGTCACTTCCTGCTTGGCCATCTGCCAGACAGGAATTACCGTGTACTAACGTGGTAATCCCTGAAGGCCTGTTGTTGGCGGTGCGGCCCCCAGGGGGTCAAGAAGAGGCCAGTCTAACTCCCTTCTGCCCCCTCCTTTGTCCCAGGTAGTGTTGGGTGTAATGACCTGTAATTTATGGATAACTGTAATGACAAGTTGTAATTGCGGCCTACAGCACCATAGTCATAATCCGTAATCCACCGCGGTTACAAATTCTGACTACGAGTGTAATCAGCTGTAATCACAACTTCGAGTCCATTACGGAAGTGCATTTTTAATCAGAATATCTCTAGCAACCAATAGGAATGAGCGGAGCTCTGGCCACACCCTTCCCTATATAAGGCGGATGCCATCTTGGATTATCTCCTTGCTGTTACTCAGTACTGTGCGAGAGGTTGTGCTGGAGAGAGCAGTGCTGTGTGTTTGCATTTTGTGAATGATTTGTGCTCATTAGAGACTCACTGAAACTGTGATTAATAGTTTAGTGACTCCGTTAGAGAGTTAGCTTACTAATTGTTAGCTTTGTCATTCAGTTAGAGAGTTAGCTTACTGCGCACTTATTGGCTAACTTGGAAGAAAAGCTCTGACTTGGGCTATTGCTGGGGGAAATTTTGTCACTTGGTGTGGGGACAGCTTTTACTGTATTTATTATGTTGTGCACTATTTTCTCCAGACGACGCCCTATACAAGGGTGAAACAATTGTTGAGAGCACTGTATATATACTTAGGCACCTTGGCACCCACTGCATATTGTATACCCCAGTTTCCTTCTGTGAAGGCGCATTACCTATCATTGTAACCCCTATGGGGTCTCTTTTTTAGTGCGGCCACATCCTACATAGAACTGTGTGCACAATACCAATGCCCTGAGATGCAATGCGTGATTTGCATAGGTAATACAATTAACCTAGAGGCAATAGGACTGTATTTCAGGTCTTTAGTGGCGATACCGGGGATGAGATAGCTACACTCCACTGTGTGTACAATCCAGTGGGGGGGATCAGCAACGACCCTCGCCCCTTAGTATTGACACCATTACCATTGACCATACAAAGCGCGGTCCACTTGTCCTCATTCTGTGATACAGCAAATCTTCCATATGTTTAGATGCGACTTCATCTTACATATGGGATAGTCTCATTTTGAGACTAATTTTGGTACTTTTTGGTCGAGTCCTGTGGGCAGTGTGTAATTGATTAACCTAGAAGAAAAGGAGTAAGCTTTCAGCTATGAAGCCTTCCTCAGACTCGACTCCTGTATACTGACAACATGTAGAACACACAGCTTATATGCACTGGACATTAAAAGGAGATACATTTATCACTTACCAATGCTCATCCCAGTAATAATGTCCTCTTCTTCCTTTTTACTTGTTCTTATTATGTCACTCTCCTCCATAGACTGCTCATCACTCCTCACATAGACCTCTCCTTCTTCTTCTTTAATTGGTTCCATCCTGCCACCCTCCTCCATATACTGCTGATCACTCCTCACATAGGTCTCTTCTTCTTCCTCTTTAATTGTCCCCGTCACGCCACGCTTCTCCATAGACTGCTGATCACTCCTCACATATGCATCTTCTTCTTCCTCTTTAATCGTCCTTATCATGCCACCCTCCTCCATAGACTGCTGATCACCCCTCACATATGTATCTTCTTCTTCCTCTTTAATCGTCCTTATCATGCCACCCTCCTCCACAGACTGCTGATCACTCCTCACATAGGCCTCTCCTTGTTCCTCCTTAATTGTCTGCATCATGCCACCCTCCTCCGTAGATTGTTGATCACTCATCACATAGGTCTCTCCTTCTTCAAATGTAATCATTTCACCCTCCTCCATAGACTGCTGATCACTCCTCATATATGTAATTTGCTCTTTAAGGTCAGATCTCAGTTCTGAAATGGATAACAAATTATAGCTGTAAGATATCAAATAATCAAAGCACAGAAAAGAACATACTTTGCTAGGGGTTGATAATATCCCATAAGCTGTGGTATCTGCACATTCAGCACCACAGTCCTCTCTCCCAGTGTGCCTTGCTCATCATCTGGTGCTTCTCTCCTCCTCTCCATGCACACATTCCTGGGAGGTTACAGCAGTGCCGGCAGCTGTAGATGGATGAGGATGTGAAGAGAGAACAGCTGGAGATATAGGAAGATAAGAGCTGAGGTCTGCAGCTAATTAGCTATGAATTATCGTTACTTACTCAGGGCTGTGGAGTCGGAGTCGGATGATTTTGTACAAAATCCACAGCTCTGGTAAGTATTGGACTCAGGAGTCTGAGTCGAGGAGTCAGAGCCATTTTGGGTACCTGGAGTTGGAGGTTTTATAAACTGAGGAGTCGGAAGTTGTTTTGTACTGACTCCACAGCCCTGCTTATGATGAACTGGGCAGATGGGACTGCAGCTCCATATACTGACCCTACCTGTCCACCACCTACTAACCCCAAACCATCCAAGAGCCATAGCAACAAATCTCCCAGCTGGGACAGTGCCAATACCAGGACAGAAGCAGCAGAGGCCACCCAACCACTTTTCAGCTGCAGCCTCCATCTTCTCTGCCTGTCCGACCATCATCTTTGTGCAGACTCCAACCTCACCCACTGTGGGCCACCCAACACCAGTGGCTCCTGACTGCACATTGGCATCTTCTCATCGGAGATACAATGCAGTGTTCTCCCCAGAATTTTTTTTCCAGCCGGTTGGCATGAAAAAGTAGCCGGGTGGGTCGGCACTGGAAAATATGGTGGCGTGCGTAAGTTACCAGAGCACACTATGCTGCTCTACCGCAACATAGCGTACGCTGGTCTCTCTAGCTCTGTCCACTTTTACAGTTTAGTTTCCAGTTGCATTGGTCACGGGGTATTGCAGATAGTGTGCAGGGGCCACATATAATGATTTATTAAAGGAAATGTCAGAGGAGTTAAAAAACAAAGATCTACTTACCCAGGCCAACGTAGGGGATCCCGGGACACCAGAGCTCCGGCGAGGTCACATGACGGCTGCCAGGGACTGGAGGAAGTAAACCTTTGTTTTTTAACACCTAGGAAATTTCCTTTAATATACTATGATTATTATAGGTGGCCCTTGCACACTATCTGCAATATCACACCATGCCCCCATTTACCTCTCAGCCCCCCTTCCGATATCGTACACATAAAATCATATCCATGGTCAGCCAGTGTCAGTGAACATCACAGCCTGCATATAGAATCTGATTCAGCGTCAGCCATCAGTGAACTGTGCGCATACCTCTGTCTCCTTACACATCTCTGCACAGCTCACAGACACACGGCTCTGCAGTCCACGGCCAGCGCTAATGGTCACGCCTCTTATGCGCTGAGCCAATCAAAGTACGAGCTCGCCGGGAAGCGCAAGATCTCATGCACAGAGGAGAAGCACCGCATCCTGACAGCCGGGCACTTGTCAGCGACGAGCGGGGCTCACTGTGACAGTGACACAGTGTCATCAACCGGGTAATTTATTTTACTTGGACGCGGTGATAGCGTGGCATGCAATCTCACCAGCCGGGCGGTAATTAAATTTACCCGGGCTCTCCGTCCGGCTGATTGATCCTGGGGAGAACACAGCAATGGATATAGTCATATGATGCACCTGTCTCATCTGCTGAAAATGGATGCAATGCATAGATCCTGCTCCTTCAGGACCTCCCTCCCCTGAGACCTCCACTGAGCCACAACAACTCTATTGTACAACATTGTATTCATGACTGTTGCTATGAACAGCTGCTGGTAAAAGCTATCAGGGAAAGTTTCCCCCTTCACAGGGAAGAGATACCGGCCTGCCTTCCATAACGCCTGGGATAAACATGAAACACCTCTGACAGCACAAGAAGTGAGGGAAATCCAGAGATAAGATAACACAGAGAGTGTGCATACGTGTGAGGCACCAGCTGAAGGTGGGAGCTGCTCCACGAGGATCTTATGGGCTCAGTATTCCATGGCATACAAGATCAGCCAATCACAGCTCCGCACTATTCACATATTATATTATTCTCTATGTCTCCCTCCCTAAGGGGCAATTATGTAAACTAACCCACCACATAGATACTTTGCAGCATTCTCAGGAATAAAGGCAGACTACCCTAACAATAAAAATACTACTCCCTGCAAGCTCTCTCCATAGAGATGCATGCGCCTGGATTCCTGCTCACACCCTTTATATCACAAAAAATTCACCCTTTTCCGCGGTATAGAATTCAGACATCTCTCCACATTTCACTCCAGCCATTAAGCCTCATCTACACATGTAGATGAGGCGGCGATCCGGCGGCTCGATTAGCCTCTTCCGCGTACCCGCCGCGTCCCCGCTCGATTCGATTCCCCGCCGGCGCGACTTATCTTCCGCTCGATTCCCTGCCAGTGTCCCCTCGGGGGAGCGAGCAGGGATTCGGCGGTGGGGAGATCCATCCTGTCGGATCTTATCAATCGAGCCGCATCAGCGGCTCGATTGATAAGGAACATCGCCGCCGCATCTATGCATGTAGATGCGGCTTTAAAGACATAGCAATGGAGCTCAAGGGGTGGTCTGACTGGTGGCTGGTCTGATGGATGACTAATGTCTGGAAGACTTGGGAAGCCATCATAAAGGCATTAGGAGGCACCCAGGTGTGTATAAAACTGAGTTTAAAACAAATAATAGAGACAAAGGGGAGGTAGCTTACCTAAATAACGATACATTCATATATAAATATAATTAATTTTTAATAAGCACAGGCAACGAGTTTCATAATTCTCTGCCCACTTCATCAGGCCAAATAAAGTGCTGAAGGGTTTCAAAAGCCAGGTGCATCAAGTAGTCGCTCTACCCAAGGTAACAAGGCAGACGTGCCCCCAGTATAAGGTAGTCCCCCTCCCCAGTATAGATAGCCACTATTAGGCAGCCCACCATCCCCATTACAGATAGCCGGATGTATCCCCAGAACTAGGCAGCCCCCCAACCCCAGATTAGATATCACAATGTACCCTGTGTATTAAGCAGTACCCCTAATCAGGTTAGATAGCAATTAGGCATTATCCCCTCAAATATAGGCAGATGTACCCCCAGTATTAGGATACCCCCTCCCAAGCTAGATAGCAAGACGTAACCCAAGTAACGATAGCCAAATATATCCCAAGCAGTCTCTCTTCTCAGTACAGCCACATGTGCCCCCAGACCCTTTCCCCATGTCAGACAGGCAGCCTCCTCCCCAGTATAGGCAGATGTACCCCCAGTATTAGGTAGTCTTCCAAATATGCAGAGTCGTAACTCTGAAGTGTTCAGGGAGGGGTGGGGGGGGGGGCAGGCACACCCTCAGGGATGTACTCCCCGCAGGGCCGGGCCGAGGCATAGGCTGGAGAGGCTCCAGCCTCAGGGCGCAGTGTAGGAGGGGGCGCAGAATTCATTCAGCTGTCATTCCTAATTGTAGTAAATACGAAGGAGGCACTCAATTGGCTTCAAACTTGCGTTTTATAAAATCCCAGTAATACACGACATGTTTCGGGGCATATCCCCTTCATCAGGTGTACATACATTGAATGGCACACAGTGAATAAATACATACTTCTAACCACCACACCCTAAATTGGACCACCTCCATCTTGTCAGCTGACAAGTCAGCTGATCACTGACATCACACAGTCCAAAGTCTTGTTAACCCCTTAGGGCACTGATCAGAGGCATTACTATATCCGTCTACCTCGGTAAACCTGATTAACAAATCAAATTACTGCATCTTAGGTAAACCTAATACAGACAAAACTGCGAAAAACTTCTGTTGCAAATACTTGGACCACAGATCCATCTTACCACCCTCCAACCGACACCCCCAACCAATCACGATGGTGTGTGTCCCATTAATACCTGGGGATTGGAGAGAGAGAGAGAAATTAAGTCAGTAACACATAATACAGCATCATAAAAAACATTTCAAGCTGAACATTTCATTCATCCCCTTGGGGTTGATGGACTCCAACTTTCTCATCCACCGGGCCTCCTTCTGTAGGAGAATCCGGTCTCTGTTCCCACCTCTCTGCAGCGGTGGTACGTGGTCCAAAACTAGCCATCTTAACTGTGACACCCTATGTCCGCATTCAAAAAAATGTCGGGCTACTGGGGTGTCACAGCTTTTTTCTCCTGGCTTATAACCACGAATGTCACCCTTATGCTCCTGAATCCTAGATTTTACTATTCTGGTGGTTTTACCCACATAGAACATCCCACAAGGGCATTTCAAGGCATAAACAACAAACATGCTGTTGCATGTATACATTGAGTTAATCTTTATTCTGACACCAGAGTATGGATGTTCAACATAAGCACCTTTTATAATTGCATGGCAGCAATTGCACTCCAAACAGGGAAAAGTTCCCCTTTTCCCTGTCAGATCACCAATACATTGTTTCCTGGTTGACAGATCAACCCTGCTCACCCTGTCACGTATTGTTTTACCTTTCTTGTAGGAGAATAAAGGTGGCTCAGTGAATAACATTCCAAAACTTGGGTCATGCTGAAGTATGGGCCAATACTTCATAACGACCCCCTTAATCATTCCAGACTGTTTACAGAATGTCTGCACGAACGGGATCTTGTTTTTCCTCTGGTTGTTCCCCTGTCTACTACTATTCAATAGGTTATCTCTTGAGATTTGAGCCACCTCCTTCTCCACTTTCTCAAGCTCACCTTTCTTGTACCCCTTCTCTAGAAATCTGTTAGTAATCCGTTCTGCAGCAACCCTGTATCCATGGTGTGTGGATGCGACTCTCCTTGCCCTAAGATATTGCCCCTTAGGGATACCTTTCACCACTGCGGAGTTATGGAAACTGTCCGTTCTTAAAAGATTGTTGCGATCAGTCGGTTTCGTATACAAATCTGTATGTAACCCCTGGGGTGAAACCGAGATCGCCACATCTAGATAGTGGATAACCTCTGTGGAGTGTTCCAACGTAAATTTAATGGTTGGATGCGCATGATTTGCCTCATCCACCATTTCCCTCAGAGTTTCCACTGGACCCTTCCATAAAATTAGAATATCATCCACAAACCGCAGATACCTGTGTATCATGTGACAATATTTGGGATTCTCAATAAACATTGATTTCTCTAGTTTATGCATGAAAAGGTTTGCAAAAGAGGGAGCTACAGGGGACCCCATGCTCGTGCCCTGTTTCTGTAAATAAAAATCATCACAAAATTTGGAATGATTAAGGGGGTCGTTATGAAGTATTGGCCCATACTTCAGCATGACCCAAGTTTTGGAATGTTATTCACTGAGCCACCTTTATTCTCCTACAAGAAAGGTAAAACAATACGTGACAGGGTGAGCAGGGTTGATCTGTCAACCAGGAAACAATGTATTGGTGATCTGACAGGGAAAAGGGGTACTTTTCCCTGTTTGGAGTGCAATTGCTGCCATGCAATTATAAAAGGTGTATATGCATTAAAAAAGAGAAATATAGGGAGCACAGAGCTGGTGTAAAATAGTATGAAATATTTATTGCAACTTCTTATGGCCTATAGACATACAAAAACAGACAAACATGTACCCTCCCTTAAAACCAAAACCTGGAGCAACCGTGGGGCTATAGCAGCTGCATAAGACCGGAGTGCACTCCTATTTGGTCCATGAACATGCATGTAATTGAATTTTTCTTCAGGCCCAACGGTAACTTTAAGTCCAGGTGCAAACCAGATGAGGTCACCGGCAATGGCACATTCAATCAACCCGTATAGGTATTTATATCAGTGTAAACCTCTGCAAACAAATTGCATACGCATCTCATTACTGACACTGCAATCGTGTCAAACCTCCGCTCCCCGCAGATGGAGCATAGCTTACTTTCCCATCACTTCATATAATAAACAGCAGCCGTTCATTGAGCTTTGCCGTAGATATAATCTCACCACACCGTAGTGTCGGTCGTCATCGGGGCATCATGCAGCGCTGTGAGGATTCTTAGTTCTGTCAGTAGCGAAGCGGGGGGAGGAAGAGATGCGGAGGTTCGGGTCACCCGAACCTCCGCATCTCTTCCTCCCCCCGCTTCGCTACTGACAGAACTAAGAATCCTCACAGCGCTGCATGATGCCCCGATGACGACCGACACTACGGTGTGGTGAGATTATATCTACGGCAAAGCTCAATGAACGGCTGCTGTTTATTATATGAAGTGATGGGAAAGTAAGCTATGCTCCATCTGCGGGGAGCGGAGGTTTGACACGATTGCAGTGTCAGTAATGAGATGCGTATGCAATTTGTTTGCAGAGGTTTACACTGATATAAATACCTATACGGGTTGATTGAATGTGCCATTGCCGGTGACCTCATCTGGTTTGCACCTGGACTTAAAGTTACCGTTGGGCCTGAAGAAAAATTCAATTACATGCATGTTCATGGACCAAATAGGAGTGCACTCCGGTCTTATGCAGCTGCTATAGCCCCACGGTTGCTCCAGGTTTTGGTTTTAAGGGAGGGTACATGTTTGTCTGTTTTTGTATGTCTATAGGCCATAAGAAGTTGCAATAAATATTTCATACTATTTTACACCAGCTCTGTGCTCCCTATATTTCTCTTTTTTAATGCATATACACCTTTATGGGTGAGACGAGCCGATTTTGGGTGATATCCCGTACCCTCTTTGTTAATTGCTCAATTATAAAAGGTGCTTATGTTGAACATCCATACTCTGGTGTCAGAATAAAGATTAACTCAATGTATACATGCAACAGCATGTTTGTTGTTTATGCCTTGAAATGCCCTTGTGGGATGTTCTATGTGGGTAAAACCACCAGAATAGTAAAATCTAGGATTCAGGAGCATAAGGGTGACATTCGTGGTTATAAGCCAGGAGAAAAAAGCTGTGACACCCCAGTAGCCCGACATTTTTTTGAATGCGGACATAGGGTGTCACAGTTAAGATGGCTAGTTTTGGACCACGTACCACCGCTGCAGAGAGGTGGGAACAGAGACCGGATTCTCCTACAGAAGGAGGCCCGGTGGATGAGAAAGTTGGAGTCCATCAACCCCAAGGGGATGAATGAAATGTTCAGCTTGAAATGTTTTTTATGATGCTGTATTATGTGTTACTGACTTAATTTCTCTCTCTCTCTCCAATCCCCAGGTATTAATGGGACACACACCATCGTGATTGGTTGGGGGTGTCGGTTGGAGGGTGGTAAGATGGATCTGTGGTCCAAGTATTTGCAACAGAAGTTTTTCGCAGTTTTGTCTGTATTAGGTTTACCTAAGATGCAGTAATTTGATTTGTTAATCAGGTTTACCGAGGTAGACGGATATAGTAATGCCTCTGATCAGTGCCCTAAGGGGTTAACAAGACTTTGGACTGTGTGATGTCAGTGATCAGCTGACTTGTCAGCTGACAAGATGGAGGTGGTCCAATTTAGGGTGTGGTGGTTAGAAGTATGTATTTATTCACTGTGTGCCATTCAATGTATGTACACCTGATGAAGGGGATATGCCCCGAAACATGTCGTGTATTACTGGGATTTGATAAAACGCAAGTTTGAAGCCAATTGAGTGCCTCCTTCGTATTTACTACATTGAACCGTGTGTGGAGTGGTGACCCACAGAGGGATTGTGCACCGGCAACATAGACCTGACTAGGCCTATTCCACAGGGACTCGCTGCAGTTTGCTTGTCATTCCTAATTGTGTTTGAAGCAGAAAGAAATAATAAAAGGAATACATGGCAGTGACTGCAAGCCAGAAAACTAGATATTAAGGTGTTGGGGAGGTTGTGGGCCCTGTGGCGCCTCTTAGTCTAATAGCAATCAGTGTGTGACGGATGGGGAGGCAGGGATGGAGGGGCGCACTTTGCTGTCTCAGCCTTGGGTGCTAGAGGACCTTGTCCCGGCTCCGAGACTGGTGCCCCCTGAGCCTCTGCCCTGACGACTACCCAAAATTACTAATACCCCAGGAGGAAGCTGAAAACTGTGGTCTGTGATTGGGGGGATACGGCTGCACTGCAGGGTAATACGGCAATGCTGGAGGCAGAATAGGCTATACAGGGGTAAATGCCAGCACTGGAGGGACATGGCCATATTCAATATATATCTTCTCTTGTCTCTGTGATGTGACTGAATTATTACTAGGAAGGTGAGATCCGACCCATAATCTATGGTACATGTAGGGGGAGCAATAGAAAACTGGCAAACTAGTCACAGCAGTTATATATAAGTCTCATCAAGGGGGATGATCAGGATAGTGACAGGTGTACTATGTCCTCCTCTGTAACAAAGCATGCCCACCCCAAACCTCACCTCTGCTCTGCTCCATATACAACAAGATTCACACAATTACCTCCTCCAGCGCGTGTTCTCTCACCTCCTGCTGCAACTTCTCTTCCTGCTGTTACATCACTTCCTGTTTTTGGATTAATCTCCTCCTTTCTGTGCGTTCCACGTGGGAGAGGTGTGGGAGCGGCACCTTGTGGTGAATAAGCTAACTGCAAGCTCTTTTTTGTGGAATCACCTGCAGTCAGCATTTGAATGCTGTTGTTATTATTATTATTATTATTATTATTATTATTATTATTATTAATAATCACAGCACATCTGCCTTATCTTCATCACCTTCTATTATCATTACTAGCTCATGTTTGCCAGTTGGACATTTCTCAGGTTGAACACTGACAATTTCAATGTATTTTGCTAATTCTACATAGCAGAAAACACACACAAAATCAAACTCAGTAAAAGACTATGGGCTGCATTCCAAATCACAGTGCTTTTCCTTTTTTTTTTGTACCATTTTAAAATCGTACATTTTGGATCTTCCCACATAGTGCAGTTTTAATATAGTGATTTCCTATGGCGAAATATGCATGTGTTTTGCAATATATATATATATATATATATATATATATATATATATATATATATATATATATATATATATATACTAGCTGATGACCCGGCGTTACCTGGGTATGTATGTGGCTGGTGTTTGGCTCCTCCCACTTTTTCTAACCCTAACACACAATTACTCAATGACCAAGTTTGTGAACTTTGGGTTCTTTGGCATCAATAATTTGTATATTCCCATAGAAATTAAACAAATCAGACTGGCTGTTTGTGGCTACGTCCCTCTCCAGCATTTGAACCCCAGTCACCCAATGACCAACTGTAGCAGGTTTGAGGCATCTGCTATCAACAGTGTAAAAATAGCAGCAATTTAAATATTCCCCTTGAAAATGAAAAGGTGAATTTTGATTGGCTATTATAGGCTCCACCCACTTCCCTGAATATTAATCTCAGTCACCCAATGACCATCTGGGCAAAGTTTGAGAACCCTGCCATAAAAAGTGTAAAAAGGGCTCCAGTTTATATTTTCCCAGTGAAGTTAGTTTTTGGCTCTGCCCACTTTTTGTAACCTGGACACAAAGTCACTCAATGACCAAGTTTGTGAGCTTTGGGGTCCTTGGCATCAATAATTTGTATTTTCCCAGTGAAATGAAACAAATTTGATTGTCTGTTTGTGGCTTCACCCCCTTTTCAGAATTTGAACCCCAGTGATCCAATGACCAACTGTACCAGGTTTGAGGCTTGTGCAATTAACAGTGCAAGAATTGCAGCAATTTTAATATTCCCCTTGACAATCAACCGGTGAATTTTGTTTGATTTTTTTAGGCTACACTCACTTTTCTGAATATTAATCCCAGTCACCCAGTAACCCACTGTGCAAAGTTTGAGAACCCTGCCATTAACACTGAAGAAGGGTTGCAGTTTACATTTTCCCAGGGAAATCCATTTTTGTCTCCACCCAGTTTTTTGTAACCTTGACACACCGTGACTCAATGACCAAGTTTGTTAACTTCCGGGTTCCTGGCATCAAAATTGTGTGAATGGAAGCAGTTTATCAAGCAAAGAAATCTAATTGGCTGTTTGTGGCTCCACCCCTTTAGTGAATTTGAACTCCAGTCACTTAATGACCGACTGTAGCAGGTTTGATACGTTTGTCATTAACAGTGTAAGAATTGCAGCAGTTTCAATATTCCCCTAGAAAATCAATAGGTGAATTTTGATTGGCTGCTGCAGGCTTCGCCTACTTTCCTGAATATTAATCCGAGTCATTCACTAACCAAATGTGTTAAGTTTGAGAAACCTGGCAATAACATAATGGCTGAAATCAACCTAACAAATCTGATTATTTATTTGTGGCTCCACCGCCTTTAGTGAACTTGGACCCCAGTCCCCCAATGACTGACTGTATCAGGTTTATGGCCTCTGCCATTAACAGTGTAAGAATGTTAGCAATGTAAATATTCCCCTTGAAAATCAATAGGTGAGTTTTGATTGGCTGTTGTAGGCTCCACCCACATTTCTGAATATTAATCCCAGTCACCCAGTGGCCAACTGTGTCAAGTTTGGGAACCCTGCCATGTAAAAAATGTAGTTGTTGGCACTGCCCACTTTTTCTAACTTTGACATACAGTCACTCAATTATCAAGTTTATGAGCTTTGGAGTCCTTGGTATCAATAGTTTGTCTATTCCCATTGAAATTAAACAAATCTGATTGGCTGTTTGTGACTCCGCCCCCTTTCTGAATTTGAACCCCAGTCAACTAGTGACCGACTGTACCAGGTATGAGGCATCTGCTATTAACAGTGTAAGAATGGCAGCAATGTAAAATAAAATAACCAGGTAAATTTTGATTGGCTGTTGAAGGCGCTACCCATTTTCCTGAATATTAATCTCTGTCACCCAGAGACAAACTGTGCAAAGTTTCACATCCCTGTGATTAACGTAAGAATGGCTGCAGTTTACATTTTCCCAGTGAAATTTGGTTTTGTTTCTGCTCACTTTTGGACCTTGACACACACAGTCACTCAATGACCAAGTTTGTGAGCTTTCAGGTTCCTAGCATCAAAAATGAGAGAATGAAGCTCTTTATCCACCAAGGAAATCTGATTGGCTGTTTGTGACCCTGACCCTTTAGTGAATTTGGACCCCAGTCATCCAATGACCGACTGTAGCAACTTTGAAGCTTCTGCCATTAACAATGTAAGAATGACATCAGTTTAAATATTACCCTTGAAAATCAATAGGTGAATTTTGATTGGCTGTTGTAGGCTCCACCCACTTTCCTGAATCTTAATCTCATTCACCTCATGACCAAGTGTGCCAAATTTGAAAATCCTGCGATTAACAGTGTAAGAATGGCTGCAGTTTACATTTTCCCATTTAAAATGAATGGCTGAAATTTGATTGGCTGTTTTATGCTCCGCCCACTTTTCCCAGATTTGTAACCTCGGTTACCAAGTGACCAACTGTGCCAAGTGTGGGGACTATGGCTTGATTACTGTGAGAATGGCAGCCTTTTCCATTGACATGAATGGGTGAAATCTGATTTGGTTTGTAGCTCCATTCAGGTGTGCAGGGGGACGCAAGACCCCCAGAACATATCATCACAGGCAGTAAGGGATCTGCATACCAAGGTTCCTCAAATCGGTCAAGGCGTTTTTGCGTGATTGCGGCACATACAAACACACATACATACATCTGATTTTATATATATATATATATATATATATATATATATATATATATATATATATATATATATATATATATATATATATATATATATATATATGATTTATTTTATTCTATTTATAAAGCCCCAACACACTACCCAGCGCTGAACATTAGTTGAGGTTACAGATAATATTTAGGGGTGACATACAGCAACTAGAAGCAAGACAATACAGGAATACATGCAAACCAGATCACACAGCACAGTATGTGTACAAGGTAGTGCTGTGCATAGTCACTGGATGGGTGCATGAAGATTAGGCAAGTTGAGTTCCCTCAGATCCATAGGATGGGTGTAGGTTGATGGAGGTGCATGATCAGGTAGGAGACACAAGGAGAAGGACCGTGCCGAAGGCTTACAATCTAGAGGGAGAGGTAGGGACACAAAAGGTAGGGAACTAGAGTTCAGTGTTCAGCAGCAGGTTTACAGCACCAGTGAGGGGGGATTGGCCAGGGTGAAAAGATGCATTTTGAGGACATTGTTAAAGATATTGAAGGATGGTGCGCCCCGATTGGAGGGAGGTAGGGAGTTCCATAGTTTTGGAGCAGCTCTTGAAAAGTTCTGGAGGAGGCATGGGATTGGGTGATGCAAGGGGTAGTCCGACAAAGTTCATTGGAGGAGCAGAGTGAACGCTAGGTGTGTACCTCTGAGTAAGATCAGAAATATAGGTTAGGCAGGTTTTATGGACAGATTTGTAGGTCAGACACAGTATCTTGAATCTGATTCTGGACTGGATAGGAAGCCAGTGGAGGGATTCACAGAGGGGAGCCGCCGTGGTGGAGCGATGGGAGGAGCGGATAATTTTGGCTGCCGCATACATACCGGACTACAGCGGGGCAATTCGGGTCATAGGCACACCAGACAGAGGAGCATTGCAGTAGTCGAGGTGGGAAATTATGAGGGCGTGGATGAGGAGTTTGGCAGTGACAGAGGTCAGGAAAGAACAGATCTTGCAGATGTTGCGGAGGTGGAAGTTGCAGGAATTTGTGAAGTTTTGGATGTGGGGGTGGATGCATGAGAATTGCAAACCTAACCCCAGACGCATACAAAAACGCAAAATGCAGATAAAATTAACATAGTAGCAGCCGCTCTAGTGAAGTATCGTCATCGCGGAACTTCAAAGCCGTGGCCGGCATTATAAAGGCTCTTTCACACTAGAGCCCTTTTTCGGCGTTTCAAGTTGAAACTTTGCATTAACCAAGGTAAAATTATAGTCCATAGACTTTCATTTTACGTTTCACACCGGACGCTGCGTTTCGATGCATTGCGGTACGATGCACCCGGGAGCTTTTTATCGTCGGGAATCAGTGGTTTCCTGTCTATTTGGGTCAGTTGTGTGACCGGTCCTTGGACCGTTTCTCAAATGGGCTGACTTTAAACATTAATAGCAAAGCCCCTATGCATGTTAGATTGACTTAATCTGCTATGTATGTGTAGGAGAGCAGTGGCAACATAAAGAAAGTTACAAAAGACCTTGTGGTTTTCCCATACTATGACCTCTGCACTCACTATAGCTAATACTAACCTTCCATTCCACAAGCCCTGCACTCACTATAGCTAATAATAACCTTCCATTGCACAAGCCCTGCACTCACTATAGCTAATAATAACCTTCCATTGCACAAGCCCTGCACTCACTATAGCTGATACACTGCCACACCACAAGCCCTGCACGCCTGTGTCTTTATGTCCCTTTCACCCCCTGCTCCACCCAGTGGAGGTCTCCTGGCTGCCCACAGGCTGCTCTGACAGGTGCTCACAGGGAGCCATGTACTGACATATAAGCATGTCTGCAGCAGACTGGGAGTAGTTGGATAATATAGGAGGAAACTATCAATCCACAACTACATATCTGACAGGAGGTGCTGGAGGGGGGCATCTTATATAACAAGCAATCCCAATTAGGCTGTCAGCTGCTTCTGAATAAATACAGAGACTGTCTGTACTCTTCTGTTATAAAACAGGGCTTCCTAGTTACTGTAGAAACTAACCAACGGCTCACATCAGCGTGATACCGTACCTGGGCAATCCTACACTAGATATGGCTCAAACCTCAGATTTTGGGTTCACGAGCCGCAAATGCGAACTTCCACAAAAGCGAACCAGCGAACTTGGCGAACCGCATTAATCTTCAATGGGCAGGCGAACTTGTAAAAACTACAAACACTGTTTCTGGCCACAAAAGTGATGGAAAAGATGTTTCAAGGGGGTCTAACACCTGGAGGGGGGGGGGGGCCATGGCGGAGTGGGATACACGCCAAAAGTCCCGGGAAAAATTACGGATTTGACACACAGCAGTGTTATACTCCCTAAAGGGCAGAAATCACATTGCTTTCCTAAATTGGAGCTATAAAGTACTTGAAAACATCTTGCGTGTGTATACATGGATCAGCAGGTAGTGTAAGTAGTGTACTGCTTCACACTGACAGACCAAACTCACTGTGTAACACACCGCAAACAGCTGTTTGTGTAGTGATGGCCGTGCTGGTGTGCACGATGGCGGTTTTCCAGCCCATATGGTTGGGCTGAGGTAGCGCAATGACAGAACAACAGTGGCTTTCCACCTGATCAAATTTGTCTGTCCACAATGAAGTAACAACCTTATTATCTTGGGTGTGCCCCCCCCAACACACTCATATAGGTCAGTGCTTCATTGTCATATGCAAGCCCCTTCACCGCGGCAAGCTAACGATCACAAAGGTGAATTGACACATGTACAAGCCTTTTGTTTTGTTGTTGCAGCCACAGTGCAGCCAGAAAAATTAGGCAGGCATGTACACACACCAGAAAAAATTGTTATTCATTTTGTTAGTGGCTGCTACTAGCAGTCTTAAAAATTCAGGCATCCACCTGGAGTCCTGGACCCTGTCGGTGGTGGCGGAGAAGTCAGTCAAGTGGCCTGCAGGCAGAGATGCTGTGTGGGAACTGACTTAGTCTTGGGGCAGGCAGAGATGCTGTGTGGGAACCCGGCCAAAAAGTTCCCTGTGATCCTAACCCCCTGGCCTATTTGAAACTTTTTTTGGACGAGGCCATAATCCAAATTATAGTGGAGGAGACCAACCGCTATGCGGAACAGCAGCCTGGTCCATTCAGGAGGTTTGCTAGGGGAAAAAGGTGGGAACCAGTCACCCAGGATGATATATGGCTATTCCTGGCCATCCTCATCCTCCAAGGGGTTGTGGGGAAACCCCGCCAGACATCATATTGGAGCACCAACCGACTGATTGCTACACCTTTTTTTGCGACTGTCATGTCAGAAAACAGATTTAGCCTCATCATGAAAAACCTGCATTTCATGAATAATGAGACCTTTGATGAGGCCACCCATCCTGCCCCCAAACTGTGGAAGATCTACGACCTATTTCAAATGGTCATACGCAAATTTCAGTCCGTGTATGTTCCAGAAAGAGACGTTAGCGTAGATGAAAGCCTAATGGCGTATAAGGGGAGACTTGCCTGGAAACAGTATATCTCTTCCAAGCGTGCCAGATTTGGGATAAAATCGTTTGTATTGTGCGAATCTAATTCCGGATATATTTGGAATGCCATTATATACACTGGTAAAGGCACACAATTTGACCCCAGCTACAGCCAGTTTGGCCTTGCATCTGCCTCTGTCCTCTCCCTCATTTCACCGCTTCTTGGTCAGGGATATTGCCTGACCACAGATAATTACTACACCTCCCCTGAACTATATGAACACCTCATCAGACACAAGACTGATTCATATGGCACTGTCCGGCCTAACCGTCGCAATCTGCCATCAGCCTTTTCAGCTCAGAAGCTGAAGCCAGGGGAAATCACAGCATGGCAGAAGGGTAAACTGATGGCCCTCCGCTGGAAGGACAAAAAAGATGTTTCCGTTTTGTCAACAGTCCATAACACTGACACTGCTGCAGCCAAGAATCGTGCTGGGAAGACAATCCAGAAACCCCAGGTCATTCTGGATTATAATCAGACAATGGGTGGGGTGGACCGTGCTGACCAGTGCATAACATTCTACCCCGTTGTGCGCAAACAGCAGCGCAAATATTACAAAAAAATCTTTAGACATCTGGTGGAGCAGTGTCTTTGGAATTCTTATGTCCTCTACAAGAAACAAAATGACAGGCCTCTTCCTCACTTTGACTACATTTTGAAGGTTTGTGAGGAAATATGCTTACAACATCAGCAACCACATGCTGAGGCGAATAGACCAGGACGTCGTGCCTCCTATGTCGTAAATCCAGTGCGACTAACAGGACGTCATTTTGTAGAGCATGTGCCACCCACTGAGCGCAAAGCAACACCTACCCGCATGTGCGTGGTGTGCTGCTCTAAGAGGGGGCCGAATGGAAAAAAGGTGCGCAAGGAGACGCGCTTTTACTGCCCTGAATGTGATGTAGGACTTTGTGCTGTCCCTTGCTTTAAAATATTTCATACTCAGGAAGTGTATTGATGTTTCAATACTTTTTGTGCTGCAACTGCTGCTTGATCTGAATTAAGATGTTTTGTTTACGTATTGTTACTATTAAATGTTTTTTTTGCCATGATTTTCATGTTTTATTATTTTATTATGCTTAGGATAAGCACTAGAACCTTGTTTGCTAATGATTTGGTAAGTTACAGGCCTGAAATATAAAAAAAAAAATTCATTGGAAAATTCCATAGACTTTTTTGGACAGAAATTAAGGGAGAATTGAAACGCCCAGGAGGTTAAATAACTTTTTCTGCTGTCTGTGCGGTTCCTTCAATGAGAATCTGTTATGGAGGGCAAGTCTAAAATTCATTTAACTGTGTGATAAACTTTCCATGGTACTTTCTCAGTAGTATGGTGACAACGGTCCGGAGTGGAAGCCTGAGAAACGGCCACCACCACACATCCAAGGAAGGACCCAATGTGCTGTATAAGTAATGTACCTGCCCTGACCGTGCTTTGCAGACCAGGCATCCGTGGTCAGATGGACCCTTGACCCAACGCTGTGTGCCAGAGATGACACCACTTGCCTTTCAATATCACGGTACAGTTTGGGTATCGCTTTTTTACAAAAATAATTGCGGCCTGGTATCTTCCACTGCGGTGTCCCAATCGCCACAAATTTTCGGAAGGCCTCAGAGTCCACCAGCTGGTATAGTAACAGCTGGCAAGTTAACAGTTCCGCCATGCCAGCTGTCAGACACCGGGTAAGGGGGTGACTGGCACACATTGGCTTCTTCCGCTCAAAGATTTCCTTAATGGACACCTGGCTGCTGTGGGCAGAGGAGCAGGAACCGCTCAAGGTGAGAGGTGGAGTGGAGGAGGGTGGCTGTTAAGGTGCAAGGGATAAAGTGGCTGAAGATGCTGCACCTGAAGGAGATGGTATTATACCACTGACTGGTATAATACAGTGACAGTGTGCAGTCACACAGATGAAGTGAAAGGTATGCACTGACTGTACTAATACAGTGTACAGTCACAGAGATGCAGTGAAAGGTATGCACTGACTGGACTAATACAATGTGCAGTCAAAAAGATGCAGTGAAAGGTATGCACTGACTGGTATAATACAATGTGCAGTCACATAGATGCAGTGAAAGGTATGCACTGACTGGTATAATACAATGTGCAGTCACAGAGAGTGAGAAAATGGCCGATGCTGTTGCCTTTTAAAGGGGGGCGGGGGTCCAGGAGGGAGTACAGCCTGATTGGCTGCTATGTGTCTGCTAACTGTGATGTAGAGGGTCAAAGTTTAGCTCAATTATGTGGTATAGCGGGCAGTTTGAACTCGCTATGTGTTCGCGATTCGCGCGAACAAGTTCACCGGTAAACCATTTGGGCAATCTCTATCCTACACCAGCTGGCAGCATGCCTATGTACTATGCCCAGAGCTTGCAGCTCCACACCAACCTCCTGTCATGTCCTCACTGGCATTAGTTGTGTATGATGCAGTGGAGGGCGGCTGGGAAATGTACCGGGTGAGACGGAGGAGGAACGGAGTGACCGGGGAGGACAGTGATGGAGCCCAAGGCCTGCATGGGGCTGGAGAAAGTCTCAGGTAAGTATAAAAGGTAGTACATGTATATGTACATACATCGCACAGCCACCATACCTTCCGAAGGGAGCCAGGTCCCAGCAGCCAACACTCATATCCAACATTTCTTCACAGAAGACCGCTCTGCTCACCAAGGATGCACTTAAAGAACAACCAACTGAAGAAAGAGGTATTTGGAAGCTGCCATGTTTATTTCCTTTTAAGCAATACCAGTTGCCTGGCAGCCCTGCTGACCCTCTGCCTCTAATACTTTCAGCCATAGACCCTGAATAAGCATGCAGCAGATCAGGGGCTTGATTCACAAAGCGGTGCTAACTGTTAGCACGACTGTGAAAACCCCCTTAGCACGTCTAAACGAGCTTTTCGCGCGCAAAACTTTATGCGCGTAAAACTTTACGCTCCACGCGAAGTGCCCATTAAAGCCTATGAGGTTGCACATAGAAGTTTGCGCGCGCAAAACTTTGTGCGCGGTACTTAGCGCGCGATCTAATTCAGAGATTCGGTGATAACCTACTTAGCACCCTGGTTAGCACGTCTAAAGACTTTAGACATGCTAAGTAGGTTGGCACCACTTTGTGAATCAAGCCCCAGGTGTTTCTGACATTATTGTCAGATCTGACAGATCAGCTGCATGCTTGTTTCTGGTGTTATTCAGACACTTCTGCAGCCATACAGACCAGCAGGACAGCCAGGCAACTGGTATTGTTTAAAAGGAAATAAACATGGCAGCCTCCATAGTCTTCTCACTTCATTTGTCCTCTAAATCGTCTTTATTAAAAAAAAGCAGAACATCATGGAATAGATAACATGTGCCGGACAGAAATGTGCTCTTAGTCACAGCCTTAATTACAATCAACAGATGTGTGCTTAAAATGGACCTGAACTCTTGCACAGGACACAAAGAAAACAGAAAGAAATGCCCCCTGTATGTATTTAGAGAGTTTAGCCTGTCTAATTCATCCTTATCTGTGACAAGTATTTGAACTCCCAGCTGTGTCAGCCGACTGCCTCTGCAGAAAAGCTAATTTGTAAACAAAGGATGTTAACCCTGGGCTACTTCCTTGAAAGCAGGAAGTAGACACACTGCAGAGTAACTGCAGGATTTGTATCCTCTGTAATAAATAAATGTTTTCTTTAAATGCCATTATGCTGTTGCTTAGCTTTTAGAGCAGAGAGGACGATCTGAGTTCAGGTCTATTTTAAATAGTAGTGTGATGCCCCCCCCCCCCCACCAGGCAATGCAGATGACAGTCTAAAGGGGAACACAACCTCACATAGAGTAACTGACATGATGATGTAGTAAGAACAGGATAAGAGCATCTTCCATGAGGAAATATTAATTACAACCATAATACATTTATTTTTAAAGTAGCCAAGTTTATTGAAGAAGTAAGGCAAATACACATTAGTGAGAGAGTACAACAAAGTGTCAGATGATACATTAGAGGCCTGGAATAGGCACATCAGGATACATATAAACGTCAAGCACTTGGCCTACTTTTAGGGCTGGTTCAGACGAACATCTGCGTAGCGTCGCGTTTGGGGGCGTTGCGGCGGCTGCGCGGTCAGGCTTTCAGTAGCCTTCGTGGCGCGTTCTGATGCGGTCGTGTTTTTTTCTTCCCCTAGGGGGACATTAGCCATCGCAGGTCGCCGCCCCCTGGAAGCTACATGTCGCTTCCAGGGGCAGCTGAAACGCTAGCGAAAATCGGGACTCGAACGCCACGATCGTGTAAATGCTCGCAAAAGCTCGGTGTAAACGCTCCTATTCACTTGACTGGGAGCATTTACCGCGACATTCCGAACGCTGGCGGTAAACGCTCCGCAAGCGTCCATCTGAACCAGCCCTTAGATATATACATAAACTATAAAACAGCCACAAACATTAGGAACATGAGGAAATATGTTTAATTACAACCATAAAACATTTATTTTTAAAGTAGCCAAGTTTATTGGAGAAGTAAGGCAAATACACATTAGTGAGAGAGTACAACAAAGTGTCAGATGATACATTAGAGGCCTGGAATAGGCACATCAGGATACATATAAACATCAAGCACTTGGCCTACTTTAAGATAATGTATAAAAACTATAAAACAGCCATAAACATTAACAGCTGCCTAAGAGGATACAAAATAACCACCAGTAATATGAAGGAGCTCGGACGTCAGCTGGAGATTAGTAACAGTGATGGGTACTCAGTATAGGGGATATATTATAACTTAGTGTGTGGGGAATTTATCCAGGTAGAGCAGTGAATGTGTTTAAATTCAGTGTGAAAACCCACCTGTTCAGTTTGGAAATTGCAGAAATATAATTTTATGCTCAGTGTTAACACTTCATCCCACTACCAATTACTGAATCTGAGAGAGCCTAAGCGCTTTGAGTCCTATGGGAGAAAAGGAGCTATAAAAAAAAGGTATTGTTATTGTTACATTTGGATAGGGGTACCAGAGTAGCGTATAAGTACAGCAGTCTATCAGGTGTGTGGGGAGCAGCCTTAGTCACTCGCTCCAGTGTCACATCCCACTCACCCTCTGAGATATCCCCTCCATCCCTCTCCCAGGCCGTCCGGCGGGAGGCAGCACAGGGGCTGGCTGAGGGAGGCATTATCATATTACACAGAGCTGAAATAAGCTGCTTAGATGATGGACCCCGAATAGGAGTCATATTTGTAGGGAAGTTCTCACACTGGGTCTACATTGCATGTCTGAGCTGCAGAAATGCAGAAGACGGTGTGGTGCAGGTCAAATTCAGATGCTTGATGCACAAAAGATTTAACTAGTTCACCACTAATGGGTTTTTCCTTTATGGACCAAAGCAATTTTCACAGTTCAGCGTCCTCCCTTATATTCACCAATAACTTTATCACTACTTTTCGCAACAAAATGATCTATATCTTGTTTTTTTGCCACCAATTAGGCTATTTTTGGGTGGTACATTTTGCTAAAAAAAATATTTTATTCTAAATGCATTTTAACGAGAATAATAAGAAAAAAATGGAGAAAAAAATCATTGTTGTTTCTCAGTTTTCAACCATTAAAGTTTTAAAATAATATATGCCACTGTAATTAAAACCCGTGTATTTTATTTGCCCATTTGTCCCGCTTATTACACCATTTAAATTATGTCCCTATCAGAATATACTACAACAAAATTGTATTTGGAAAAAAATGTGTATTCTTCTAGTTTTGCGTCTGTCACTAATTGCAAGCCCTTATTTGCAAGAATAACAGTAATATACCCTCATGACATACATATTAAAACAGTTGAGTCCGTAAGATAACTATTTTTTTGTAAAGGTCTTTTTTTTAACTTTTATAAAAGGGTTTTATTTAGGTAACTATGGGAAGGGAGGTAAGGTGTTAATTCATGGGGTATTTTATGTATCTTCATTTATTGGGATGTATGTAGGTGTAATTTTACTATTTGGCCTCAATTTTACCAATTTTACTATTTGCCCACTACGTCCTAGAAACACCAAATTTTCACAGCATGGAAAGGAGAACAGTGGGGACAAGAGAAACATTTTTCAAAAAGTGCTCTAGGTGCCAGAATGGGTTGGTGTCTTAGGTGTGTGGGGTGTCAGGGGCCGGGAGGACGGGGGGAGCCAGTGATGCAGCGTCGGGAGGGACAGGCTCTCAGCTATACTAAGTATAGCTGAGGGAAGTGCGGCGGAGTGGCGTGTGTGGCGGCAGCTGGGAGAGAGCTTCAATCAAGGTAACGAGAGGATGTTGGCATAGAAACATTTTTTAAAGGTAAATATTTATTATTAATTTAGAACATTAAAATACTTTAGGCCTCGTTCCCATTGGGTGCATTCAGAGATGTGTAAAAGCGCAGGATAAAAGTGCATGCATTGGTGCACGTTTCAGTGCGCTTTTTTAAAGCATGCTTTGCTTACTGTAGCAGTAGCAGCTGTCAAAAAAGGGGGGTCCCCTTCCAGATGCCACCATGATGGCCCCCAACTTCTCCTGGAGCCCCATGGATTGGACAAGGGCTCCGGGGGAGGCTTAGCTACCCCTCTCCTCCAGAGCCCCCCCATACCACGTACTATGAGGGCTGGCATAGCTCAGGGTACGAAGCCCCATGTGGCTGGGGCTCTGCATTCTGGCTATCCCAGCCTGCATGGGGACAAGGGGCTAAAGAGGCTAAATTTGCATGAATTGGGAGTAGATGACTCTATATAGATTCGTAGTGGTGTTCCACTTCAACAATTCGAAACCACGATTAAATACAGATTGTTGTATTTCAAAAGGGATTAAAGAGGCTCGAGAGGGGGGACCCCAAGTCATTTTTTTTTATTATTTCCCAAATTCTGAACAAAATTTTTTAATGGTCCAAAAAATAGGTAAAGTTTCCAGGGATCCTTATCCAGCCATATTGCGGATGTATAGCGATCCCCGGCCAAAGCGTTGCCACATTTCCACAGGGTTTCCAGGTGGTCAGTACTGACTGCGTAATCACCACCAGGAAACCCTGTCATGATGTCACTGCTCTTTCTTTTCATAAATGTAAATTTACATTGCTGATAGGTTTATACATCATCTGTAAATTAACCCCATTTACATATAAGTCATCCGCCTCTGCATGGGACGCCACGCCGCCCCGACCCCCGCTCTGACACTGTGGTGAGGCCATTACCATCCAGCCTCCTCCGGTCACCCAGCTCTACATCTTGAACGACTCTGGTGCTGATGCCAGCGGTCAACCGCTCCCACATGCAGCACTTCAAAGGTGGATTACCAACAAGCCCGCAGTGATTCTCCCTCCTGCAGCCCATGAGCTCTTCTCGTGAGTAGGGTGAGACACACACTGAAGCCCTGCGAGGAATTGGTTAGATCTATGCATACTGTATTGGCTTTAATGTTGGGGAGACCTGAGATGGCACCCATGGACACATCTGCTTCATGAATCCATTTGGCTGACTTACATCCTGCTTGCTGTGCTGTTGCTTGGGTGAACTGTGTCCTGCAGGTCGCGTTGCACATCCTGTCTGCTGTGCTATTGCTTGGATGAACTGTGCTTTATATGTCACGTTGCAACAATAATATCAAAGCCTGTGTGTATAGCGCTGGATGGTGTCCAAATCAAGCTTTCCCGCTTTTGGCCGTATCCTCCTGTTGCTGTAGGGGGGACATCATGTACTTTGCACATCCTGTATAGCTTTTGTTGCTTACATCATCTCAGAAGCTGCTGTTAGCATTAGATGCCGGCGGGTGTATGTTGGTGTGACGTGGGTGTCTGAGTGGGTGAGTTGTGGCGGGGTGGCCATCCCATGTGATTTTTATTATTTTTTATCAGTTTTTGTGGACCTAATAAAGGAATTGATATTTTCATGAATTTGGTATTTATGTCGGATTATTGGGGGTGTATGTCCTACCGTTTGAATTGTCTTCACTGCCAAGCTTGAATAGTACCATTTACATATATACTTTTTTTCCTTTCAAAACTTTAAAACCTATTTTTTCCAAAACGACAAGGTCTTTTGTTCCTATTCTCCCCACTGTTCTCCTGAACATTCCCCGAATACTGGCTGTTTCTAGAATGTACGAGGGCTTTGCTATTAACTGTTAATCACTTTCCCACACTCTGACCATGAAGATTAACCACTTGAGTACCAGAGGTTTATACCCCCCAGTGACCAGGCCATTTTCTACAATTCAGCAGTTCACAACTTTAACGGTTTATTGCTCTGTCCAAATAAATGAAATTTATTGCTCACCCGAATTAATTTTACCTCTTTTTCTTCTCACTAAGGCCTGGTGCACACCAAACAACCGCTAGCAGATCCGCAAAATGCTAGCAGATTTTGAAACGCTTTTTCTTCTTTTTCTGCAGCGTTTCAGCTAGCATTTTGCGGTTTTGGGAAGCGTTTTTGGTGTAGTAGATTTCATGTATTGTTACAGTAAAGCTGTTACTGAACAGCTACTGTAACAAAAAACGCCTGGCAAACCGCTCTGAAGTGCCGTTTTTCAGAGCGGTTTGCGTTTTTTCCTATACTTAACTACTTAACATTGAGGCAGAAACGCATCCGCAATCCAAAATCTGCAGCAGCCCGGGAGTATGCGTTTCAACAAAACGCCTCCCACTCTGGTGTGCACCAGCCCATTGAAATACATTACCCAAGCGGATCCGCAGCCGCAAGCAGATCGCAAACACGCTCTGGTGTGCACTAGGCCTTATAGTGCTTTTTTTTGGTAGTATTTGATTGCTGCTGCGATTTGTATTTGTTTTTAATTAGTAAAAAAAAAATCAATTTTTTTAAAACCCATATTTTTTAATCCCCCCCACCTCCCTTAAATTGAAAAATATAAAAAAATATTGTTTTCAATTAATAAAAAAGGTCACATTTGTTTTAAAAAAACAAACTATTTTTTTTTGTCCCCCCCCCCCTTCCCTTAAATTGACCCTAGGCAGATACATGCACTGCACTAAACACACATAGGTATGTAACTGTGGTAGGGATTAGATTGTGAGCCCCCCGAGGGACAGTTAAGTGACAAGGACATCCTCTGTACAGCGCTGAGCAAGATCACAGAGCTAAACAAGCAATTCTTTCATTGATTTGTAAAAAAAAACAGCCTGCCAGCTCCGATCGCAGGCTGGCAGGCTGATTGCTGCGGCCCCCTGTAAACAGTGATGGGAGCTCGCGCTAGTGTGAGCTCCCTGCAAATCTCACCTCTCGTGAGATGACGCCATATGGCGACGCTGAAGAACAACTCATCCTCTCTACTGCCCCCGATCCACGTTAGGCAGTCGGCAATGGGTTAAAATCAAAAAACTATACGGTCTTTGTGGAAAAATGTTTAGGGAATTCTAGCAGATATGGAGGCTTTGCTATTAACCACTTAAGTCACCAGCGCAAATGTACAGGGTGGGCCATTTATATGGGGATGGTTGGTGATATTAACTTCCTGTTTGTGGCACATTAGTATATGTGAGGGGGGAAACTTTTCAAGATGGGTGGTGACCATGGTGGCCATTTTGAATCCAACTTTTGTTTTTTCAATAGGAGAGGGTCATGTGAGACATCAATCTTTTTGGGAATTTCACAAGAAAAACAATGGTGTGTTTGGATTTAACATAACTTTATTCTTTAATGAGTTATTTACAAGTTTCTGATCACTTGTAAAATGTGTTCAATGTGCTGCCCATTGTGTTGGATTGTGAATGCAACCCTCTTCTCCCACTCCTCACACTGCGATAGTAACACTGCAGGAGAAATGCTAGCACAGGCTTCCAGTATCCGTACCCTCTTCTCCTACTCTTCACACTCCGATAGCAACACCGCAGGAGAAATGCTAGCACAGGCTTCCAGTATCCGTACCCTCTTCTCCCACTCTTCACACTCCGATAGTAACACTGCAGGAGAAATGCTAGCACAGGCTTCCAGTATCCGTACCCTCTTCTCCCACTCTTCACACTCCGATAGTAACACTGCAGGAGAAATACTAGCACAGGCTTCTAGTATCAGTACCCTCTTCTCCAACTTTTCACACACTGATAGCAACACTGAAGGAGAAATGCTAGCACAGGCTTCCAGTATCCGTACCCTCTTCTCCCACTCTTCACACACTGATAGTAACACTGCAGGAGAAATGCCAGCACAGGCTTCCAGTATCCATACCCTCTTCTCCCACTCCTCACACACTGATAGTAACACTGCAGGAAAAATGCCAGCACAGGCTTCCAGTATCCGTACCCTCTTCTCCCACTCTTCACACACTGATAGTAACACTGCAGGAGAAATGCTAGCACAGGCTTCCAGTATCCGTACCCTCTTCTCCCACTCCTCACACTGATAGTAACACAGCAGGAGAAATGCCAGCACAGGCTTCCAGTATCCATACCCTCTTCTCCCACTCCTCACACACTCATAGTAACACTGCAGGAGAAATGCCAGCACAGGCTTCCAGTATCCATACCCTCTTCTCCCACTCCTCACACACTGATAGTAACACTGCAGGAGAAATGCCAGCACAGGCTTCCAGTATCCATACCCTCTTCTCCCACTCCTCACACACTGATAGTAACACCGCAGGAGAAATGCTAGCACAGGCTTCCAGTATCCGTACCCTCTTCTCCCACTCTTCACACACTGATAGTAACACTGCAGGAGAAATGCCAGCACAGGCTTCCAGTATCCATACCCTCTTCTCCCACTCCTCACACACTGATAGTAACACCGCAGGAGAAATGCTAGCACAGGCTTCCAGTATCCGTATCCTCTTCTCGCACTCTTCACACACTGATAGCAACACCGCAGGAGAAATGCCAGCACAGGCTTCCAGTATCCATACCCTCTTCTCCCACTCCTCACACACTGATAGTAACACCGCAGGAGAAATGCTAGCACAGGCTTCCAGTATCCGTACCCTCTACTCCCACTCCTCACACACTGATAGCAACACCGCAGGAGAAATGCTAGCACAGGCTTCCAGTATCCGTACCCTCTACTCCCACTCCTCACACACTGATAGCAACACCGCAGGAGAAATGCTAGCACAGGCTTCCAGTATCCATACCCTCTTCTCCCACTCCTCACACACTGATAGTAACACCGCAGGAGAAATGCTAGCACAGGCTTCCAGTATCCATACCCTCTTCTCCCACTCCTCACACACTGATAGTAACACTGCAGGAGAAATGCTAGCACAGGCTTCCAGTATCCGTACCCTCTTCTCCCACTCTTCACACTCCGATAGTAACACCGCAGGAGAAATACTAGCACAGGCTTCTAGTATCAGTACCCTCTTCTCCAACTTTTCACACACTGATAGCAACACTGAAGGAGAAATGCTAGCAACGGCTTCCAGTATCCATACCCTCTTCTCCCACTCCTCACACACTGATAGTAACACCGCAGGAGAAATGCCAGCACAGTCTTCCAGTATCCATACCCTCTTCTCCCACTCCTCACACACTGATAGTAACACCGCAGGAGAAATGCTAGCACAGGCTTCCAGTATCCGTACCCTCTACTCCCACTCCTCACACACTGATAGCAACACCGCAGGAGAAATGCTAGCACAGGCTTCCAGTATCCGTACCCTCTACTCCCACTCCTCACACACTGATAGCAACACCGCAGGAGAACTGCTAGCACAGGCTTCCAGTATCCATACCCTCTTCTCCCACTCCTCACACACTGATAGCAACACCGCAGGAGAAATGCTAGTACAGGCTTCCAGTATCCATACCCTCTTCTCCCACTCCTCACACACTGATAGTAACACCGCAGGAGAAATGCTAGCACAGGCTTCCAGTATCCGTACCCTCTTCTCCCACTCTTCACACACTGATAGCAACACCGCAGGAGAAATGCTAGTACAGGCTTCCAGTATCCATACCCTCTTCTCCCACTCCTCACACACTGATAGTAACACCGCAGGAGAAATGCTAGCACAGGCTTCCAGTATCCGTACCCTCTTCTCCCACTCCTCACACACTGATAGTAACACCGCAGGAGAAATGCTAGCACAGGCTTCCAGTATCCGTACCCTCTTCTCCCACCCTTCACACACTGATAGTAACACCGCAGGAGAAATGCTAGCACAGGCTTCCAGTATCCGTACCCTCTTCTCCCACTCCTCACACACTGATAGCAACACCGCAGGAGAAATGCTAGCACAGGCTTCCAGTAGCTGTACCCTCTTCTCCCACTCCTCACACACTGATAGTAACACCGCAGGAGAAATGCTAGCACAGGCTTCCAGTATCCGTACCCTCTTCTCCCACTCCTCACACACTGATAGCAACACTGCAGGAGAAATGCCAGCACAGGCTTCCAGTATCGGTACCCTCTTCTCCCACTCCTCACACACTGATAGCAACACTGCAGGAGAAATGCCAGCACAGGCTTCTAGTATCTGTACCCTCTTCTCCAACTCCTCACACACTGATAGCAACACCACAGGAGAAATACTAGCACAGGCTTCCAGTATCCGTACCCTCTTCTCCCACTCCTCACACACTGATAGTAACACCGCAGGAGAAATGCTAGCACAGGCTTCCAGTATCCGTACCCTCTACCCACACTCCTCACACACTGATAGTAACACCGCAGGATAAATGCCAGCACAGGCTTCCAGTATCCGTACCCTCTTCTCCCACTCCTCACACACTGATAGTAACACCGCAGGAGAAATGCTAGCACAGGCTTCCAGTATCCGTACTCTCTTCTCCCACTCCTCACACACTGATAGTAACACTGCAGGAGAAATGCTAGCACAGGCTTCCAGTATCCGTACCCTCTTCTCCCACTCTTCCCACACTGATAGTAACACTGCAGGAGAAATGCCAGCACAGGCTTCCAGTATCTGTACCCTCTTCTCCCACTCCTCACACACTGATAGCAACACCGCAGGAGAAATGCCAGCACAGGCTTCCAGTATCCGTACCCTCTTCTCCCACTCCTCACACACTGATAGTAACACCGCAGGAGAAATGCTAGCACAGGCTTCCAGTATCCGTACCCTCTTCTCCCACTCCTCACACACTGATAGTAACACCGCAGGAGAAATGCCAACACAGGCTTCCAGTATCCGTACCCTCTACTCCCACTCCTCACACACTGATAGCAACACCGCAGGAGAAATGCCAGCACAGGCTTCCAGTATCCGTACCCTCTACCCACACTCCTCACACACTGATAGTAACACCGCAGGATAAATGCCAGCACAGGCTTCCAGTATCCGTACCCTCTTCTCCCACTCCTCACACACTGATAGTAACACCGCAGGAGAAATGCTAGCACAGGCTTCCAGTATCCGTACCCTCTTCTCCCACTCCTCACACACTGATAGTAACACTGCAGGAGAAATGCTAGCACAGGCTTCCAGTATCCGTACCCTCTTCTCCCACTCTTCCCACACTGATAGTAACACTGCAGGAGAAATGCTAGCACAGGCTTCCAGTATCCGTACCCTCTTCTCCCACTCCTCACACACTGATAGTAACACCGCAGGAGAAATGCCAGCACAGGCTTCCAGTATCCGTACCCTCTTCTCCCACTCCTCACACACTGATAGTAACACCGCAGGAGAAATGCTAGCACAGGCTTCCAGTATCCGTACCCTCTTCTCCCACTCCTCACACACTGATAGTAACACCGCAGGAGAAATGCCAGCACAGGCTTCCAGTATCCGTAGTTTCAGGTGCTGCACATCTCGTCTCTTCACAGCATAGACAATTGCCTTCAGATGACCCCAAAGATAAGAGTCTAAGGGGGTCAGATCTGGAGACCTTGGGGGCCATTCAACTGGCCCACGATGACCAATCCACTTTCCAGGAAACTGTTCATCTACAGTGTTCTCCCCAGGCTCTTTTAGCTGGGTGCTCCACCTGGCTAGTTTTGGTGAGCACCTGGCTGTCATTGGCTCATCTTCTCCTTTGCTGTAAGCAGAGAAGCGCCTGCCCTGCATTCTGTCATCTCACTCCACTCGGCTACTTTTTCATGCCACCCGGCTGGAAAAAGATTCTGGGGAGAACACTGATCTAGGAATGCTCGGACCTGACACCCATAATGTGGTGGTGCACCATCTTGCTGGAAAAACTCAGGGAATGTGCCAGCTTCAGTGCATAAAGAGGGAAACACATCATCATGTAGCAATTTCACATATCCAGTGGCCTTTAGGTTTCCATTGATAAAGAATGGCCCCACTATCTTTGTACCCCATATACCACATTATACCATCATTGTTTTTGTTCCAACAGTCTTGGAGGGATCTATCCAATGTGTGTTAGTGTCAGACCAATTGCGGTGGTTTTGTTTATTAACTTCACCATTCACATAAAAGTTTGCCTCATCACTGAACACAATCTTCTGTGTAAACTGAGGGTCCTTTTCCAATTTTTGTTTTGCAATCTAAAGTGTGTCTGCCCGCCTCTGGGATGAATGAGTTATAATGGGGAGTCCAGTCTGGGCTAGAGGTCCATCACTCCTCCTCAATAGCCCAAAGCAAGAAATGTGCCCAATTAGGACTTGACCCTCCACAGATGTATATCCAATGTTTATTGCATGTCAGTAGCAGTAGTACAAAAGCATGACAAACAGCATGACGTTTCGGGCGGAGCCCCTTTCTCAAATGCTGAAGCTCCCTTCATTTCATTCCAACATATAAAGACAATTAGACAACACGCCCCCATCAATTACAAGGGGGCGGGCACAAATCTTGAAGTTACTTAACCCTTACTAGGGAAAAGAGCAGCAACCGGTGTTCACAAAAAGCATCTAGGGCTGAAATCCTTGTTTAACCTGCCTGGTGACTGAGTTCCCAGCCTGTCCATCCAATGAGCCCCACATCTCAGAAGGGTATGCCTGTGATCCCTCCTTTCCTGAAACTGCACCACCTCTAATACCTAATCTGTGTCACTCTGTGTCTCAGTTCTATGAAGTGACGTGCCAAGGGGGACTCCCTTTTGGTCTGGGTTTCTCCTTCTTTTACTTTTGGTGGATTTTGTATGTTACTTTTACGCTCATTGAGCCTCGTCTATATATCCCGAGTGGTCTGGCCAACATCCGCCAGACCACACGGCATTTGATGAGATACACCACCCTCTTGGTATCACATGTGGCAAAGTGTTTAAGAGGGATGGGAACCCCTGAACTAGGATGACGTACTTCAGGACCTTTAATTATGCTGTTACAATGTTGGCAGTTTAAACATGGGTATGTCTCAACTTTTCCGGGGCCTAGAAACATCTGTGTCTTACCTCTTGTATGGCCTACATCAGCCCGTACAAAGAGATCCCTCAAAGACTTACCTTGTCTAATTGTTGTCTAATTGTCTTTATATGTTGGAATGAAATGAAGGGAGCTTCAGCATTTGAGAAAGGGCCTCCGCCTGAAACGTCATGCTGTTTGTCATGCTTTTGTACTACTGCTATTGACATTCAATTTTTGTTTTGTCCATTCTGCAAATTCAGTGCACCGATCTGGGTTATCCTTGTTGAGATGCTGCAGTAGCTGGAGTTTGTAACAGTGTCATTTGTGAATAGCCAATGTCCGCCGAAGAGATGTATGATTAATGCCTCTCACCAGTGACATGCAGCGAGTGCTACCCTGTGGGCTCTTGCTGAATGAAGCTAGGACAGCCACTGATGTTTCTTCACTAGTGACAGATTTCATGAGTCCACATTTCAAACATCCAACACTGAACCAGTTTCACGAAACTTAGCAAGCAGTTTGCTATCTGTAGCATGGGAGATGGGTGGTCTCCTAGGGTGTCCGGTTACTGCGTTCACCAGACACCAACACAATTTCTATCAGCTTCTCACGTGTTAACCTCGGCGACAGGTCAATGGCTGCAAACTTGTAAATAACTCATGAAAGAATAAAGTTACGTTAAAACCAAGCACACCATTGTTTTTCTTGTGAAATCCCCAATAAGTTTGATGTGTCACATGACCATCTTCCTATTGAAAAAAACAAAAGTTGGATTCAAAATGGCCACCATGGTCACCACCCATCTTGAAAAGTTTCCCCCCCTCACATTTACTAATGTGCCACAAACAGGAAGTTATTATCACCAACCATTCCCATTTTATTAAGGTGTATCCATATAAATGGCCCACCCTGTATTTTTGAGCCACTCTCTGGGTTTTGCCACACTTTTTTTTTAAAGAAATTGTGGCTGCAGAGATGCCATGAAAGTTGTAAAAGTTCACCTGCCCATTAAAGGCTATGGGGCTCGGTCAATTTTTCAAGGAAAAATATGATCCTCGGCCATCACTACCAGGGAGTTTTTACGAGGCATCTCTGAAGATCTCCTCCTCAGACTGAGCGTTTCACCCGCTCTACTCCCTGGAAAGCAAATGTGTTCATATCCTGCATGGCAATTCCTGAAACTCTTAGCAACCACTGAAGTATTGTCTGTGGCCCACTGCGGGCCCCTAAAATGCTAAGAAATTCTGAGCCGTAGGGGGCGCCCCGTGCACCCCACATGCTGCATACGGCAGGATATACCAGATATGACTCATGATGCTGCATCATTAGAATAGAATAAAGCACCAAGTTTATTCAAATAAGCCTGAAGGGAAAAAGCGCCCCAATGAGTACTTACCTCAGTATCCCCGTACCTCTCCCCCCCACCAATCCAGTGCTGGGACCCCCAAACCTCCTCAACAAGCACCTGTGGAAGGGTGTGTCTATCTGTGCTCCTGCCCATGAACAAGTGTGTTAGCACAGAGTAGATGCAGGAAGCCTTCGACTTTTTATCTGCCTAGCCGAGTCATTCTGTGCTACAAAGCAAGCACAAGGCATCCTCTGCAGTGTGCCCACCTGGATGGATGGGAGCCTGACTGTGACCTTCCAGAGGGTGCAAGCACAAAGCATCCCGCGCAGTGTACCTGCCTGCATGGATGGGAGACCGGCTGTGACCTTCCAGCTGATGCAACACAAAAAGACACCAGCTATGGCCTCAATGAACCGCACCACATCAGACATGAATCATATAGAAAAAAGTTACATCCTTTATTTATCAATCCACAAACAATTAAAACATACTTAAAAAATTGTCTATCACTACTCTTTACATGCTTTACATTTTCAGGGGATTTCTCCTTCACACTATCTGAATATTGGTTGATATTGATCAGTTGTTGTTTGTTATTTCACTGTATTACATCCAGTTATACAGTGATCATTTCAGTGGTTATATGTGTGTTTTTTCATGATTGTTATTTAATTATATTGTTGTATGCACTTTGCACTTTGGTCCCTTGTTTTTGGTATTCATGCTGTGTACTATCCAGCCCCAATGTTCACTCATTATATCAGTGTGTCACCAATAATGGTTCACACCCTTAGTGGTGTGTCATACACAATATTAGCACTTTATATTCCTGCCGGTTCTCCGATAATCTGGGTTGACATGCTATTCCCCACCTGTTTTTAAGTATGTTTTAATTGTTTGTGGATTGATAAATAAAGGATGTAACTTTTTTCTATATGATTCATGTCTGATGTGGTGTGGTTCATTGAGGCCATAGCTGGTGTCTTTTTGTGTAGTATTGTAATTCATTGGCCATTCTGCACATGTCAGGGTTCCTCATAAATTATAGACAGGACTGTACTAATGTTATGGATGGTGCGCCCCAAATTGTTGTATTTAGTTTAAACTTCCAGAGGATGCAATCACAAGGCATCCCGCGCAGTATGCCCGCCTGCATGGATGGGAGCCTGACTGTGACCTTCCAGAGGGTGCAAGCACATGGCATCCCGCGCAGTGTGCCTGCCTGCATGGATGGGAGCACGGCTGTGACCTTCCAGAGGGTGCAAGCACAAGGCACCCCGCGCAGTGTGCCCGCCTGCATGGATGGGAGCCCAGCTGTGACCTTCCAGAGGGTGCAAGCACAAGGCATCCCGCGCAGTGTGCCTGCCTCCCTACATGGATGGGAGCCCGGCTGTAACCTTCCAGAGGATGCAAGCACAAGGCATCCCGCGCAGTGTGCCTGCCTGCATGGATGGGAGCCCAGCTATGACCTTCCAGAGGGTGCAAACACAAGGCACCCCGCACAGTGTGCCTGCCTGCATGGATGGGAGCCCGGCTGTGACCTTCCAGAGGGTGCAAGCACAAGGCATCCCGCGCAGTGTGCCCGCCTGCATGGATGGGAGCCTAGCTGTGACCTTCCAGAGGGTGCAAGCACAAGGCATCCCACACAGTGTGCCTCCCTACATGGATGGGAGCCCAGCTGTGACCTTCCAGAGGGTGCAAGCACAAGGCATCCCACACAGTGTGCCTGCCTGCATGGATGGGAGCCCAGCAGTGACCTTCCAGAGGGTGCAAGCACAAGGCATCCCACGCAGTGTGCCTCCCTACCTGGATGGGAGCACAGCTGTGACCTTCCAGAGGGTGCAAACACAAGGCACCCCGCACAGTGTGCCTCCCTGCATGGATGGGAGCCCGGCTGTGACCTTCCAGAGGGTGCAAGCACAAGGCATCCCGCGCAGTGTGCCCGCCTGCATGGATGGGAGCCTAGCTGTGACCTTCCAGAGGGTGCAAGCACAAGCCATTCCTGGCTCGATTGTCGGGAAAAGGATGTGGGGAGCTTGTGGAGGATCCAGAGGGGTACGGATCTGACTTTGGATTTACTTTTAATTACAGATTTACTTTACCACTTGCAATGTAATAAATAGAAGATGAACACAACCAATTACTAATTAAGCTTAGTACTATATGTAGCCATGTTTATTCCATCATCCCACCTCAGTTCAGGGACTTGCTTTACAAACCAATGCGCTGAGTAGCATGAAAGAGCCCCGGGACTCTGTATAATATGCTGCCAGATACGTCTAGCAAGAAATATAAGAAACATTGAAAAATAACACTGACAACCAAAACATTTCCCACACTCAGTGCAGTAATAGAGCTTCTCACCAGTGATGAGAGAGGGATAAGCGGAACTGAACAAGCCTGTTATTGGCTCTTACTTACAGTGGTGTGAAAAAGTGATTGCCCCCCCCCCCCCTTGTTAAAAAATAACTTAACTTTAGTTTATCACACCTGAGTTCAATTTCTGTAGTCACCCCCAGGCCTGATTACTGCCACACCTGTTTCAATCAAGAAATCACTTAAATAGGAGCTATCTGACACAGAGAATTAGACCAAAAGCACTCCAAAAGCTAGACATCATGCCAAGATCCAAAGAAATTCAGGAACAAATGAGAACAAAAGTAATTGAGATCTATCAGTCTGGTAAAGGTTATAAAGCCATTTCCAAAGCTTTGGGACTCCAGCGAACCACAGTGAGAGCCATTATCCACAAACGGCAAAAACATGGAACAGTGATGAACCTTCCCAGGAGTGGCCGGCCGACCAATATTACCCCAAGAGCGCAGAGAAAACTCATCCGAGAGGCCACAAAAGACCCCAGGACAACATCTAAAGAACTGCAGGCCTCACTTGCCTCAATTAAGGTCAGTGTTCACGACTCCACCATAAGAAAGAGACTGGGCAAAAACGGCCTGCATGGAGGATATCCAAGGCGCAAACAACTTTTAAGCAAAAAGAACATTAAGGCTCGTCTCAATTTTGCTAAAAAAACATCTCAATGATTGCCAAGACTTTTGGGAAAATACCTTGTGGACCGACGAGACAAAAGTTGAACTTTTTGGAAGGTGCATGTCCCGTTACATCTGGCGTAGAAGTAACACAGCATTTCAGCAAAAGAACATTATACCAACAGTAAAATATGGTGGTAGTGTGATGGTCTGGGGTTGTTTTGCTGCTTCAGGACCTGGAAGGCTTGCTGTGATAGATGGAACCATGAATTCCACTGTCTACCAAAAAATCTTGAAGGAGAATGTCCGGCCATCTGTTTGTCAACTCAAGCTGAAGCGATCTTGGGTGCTGCAGCAGGACAATGACCCAAAACACACCAGCAAATCCACCTCTGAATGGCTGAAGAAAAACAAAATGAAGACTTTGGAGTGGCCTAGTCAAAGTCCTGACCTGAATCCTATTGAGATGTTGTGGCATGACCTTAAAATGGCGGTTCATGCTAGAAAATCCTCAAATAAAGTTGAATTACAACAATTCTGCAAAGATGAGTGGGCCAAAATTCCTCCAGAGCGCTGTAAAAGACTTGTTGCAAGTTATCGCAAACGCTTGATTGCAGTTATTGTTGCTAAGGGTGGCCCAACCAGTTATTAGGTTCAGGGGGCAATTTCTTTTTCACACAGGGCCATGTAGGTTTTGAGGTTTTTTTCTCACTAAATAATAAAAACCATCATTTAAAACTGCATTTTGTGTTCAATTATGTTATCTTTGACTAATAGTTAACGGTTTTTGATGAGCAGAAACATTTAAGTGTGACAAACATGCAAAATAATAAGAAATCAGGAAGGGGGCAAATAGTTTTTCACACCACTGTATCTGTGTGAGATCTCTCATGTCTAAGAAGCGTTGATTTCCGTACAAAACATTTCCAACACTCAGCACATGAATAGGGCTTTTCTCCAGTGTGAGTTCTATCATGACTAACAAGGTCTGATTTCTGTACAAAACATTTCCCACACTCAGCACACGAATACGGCTTCTCACCAGTGTGAGTTCTTTCATGTCTGACAACATGTGATTTCCGTACAAAACATTTCCCACACTCAGCACATGAATAGGGCTTCAAACCAGTGTGAAATCTTTTATGACAGACAAGGTCTGACTTCTGTACAAAACATTTCCCACACTCAGCACATGAAAAGGGCTTCTCACCAGTGTGAGTTCTCTCATGCATGACAAGCAGTGATTTCTGTACAAAATATTTCCCACATTCAGCACATGAATAGGGCTTCTCACCAGTGTGAGTTCTCTCATGGATGACAAGATGTGATTTCCGTACAAAACATTTCCAACACTCAGAACATGAATAGGGCTTCACACCAGTGTGAGATCTATCATGTCTGACATGGTGTGATTTCCGTGTAAAACATTTCCCACACTCAGCACATGAATAGGGCTTCTCACCAGTGTGAGACCTCTCATGTCTGACAAGGCATGATTTCTGTACAAAACATTTCCCACACTCAGCACATGAATACGGCTTCTCACCAGTGTGAGATCTCTTGTGTATGCCAAGACTTGATTTTTTTACAAACCATTTCCCACATGTGGAACAGGAATGAGACCCTCCAGCAGACGGAGAGCTGTGCTGGGTATGAGGTCCCTCAGGATTATACAGGTGAGAGAGGTTGGAGGGAATATTTGGGGTAACCAGGATATCTGCAGGAGACTCTTGTCCAGTGACATCATCATCCGTTGTACAGTCTGTGGATACAGAGAGACGAGTCTCTGAGAGGTTCCTGATGCCGGGACTCTGTGCTGCAAATACAGAAACATCATCACTTCCTGTTAGAGCATTCTGAGGGGAGGAGCAATTATCATTAGGGATGGTTAGTGAGCTGCTGATAATTCCAAGTTGAGGCAAAGTTTGTGCAGACTGGAAATGGACCAGATGCAGCAGCTGCATAACTTTACATAAAATTAGCATACACTTTGCACCATCTCAGAGTTATTGGCATGTCACTGACCATCACACGTTATCAGCTTGACTGAGAACTGCAGAAGGTGGAGCTCATTACAGGCGGCCAATCACATGACTACAACTTTGGCTTGCATGAAAATGTTGTGTAGCTGGGAGTTCAGCCAATCAAATGCATTTCCTGACCAATCTGATTATCTGCATACAATCTCCATGACATTTGCATACACATCAGAGTTATTTGCATGTCACTGACCCCTCCCACACCTAAAGCATTGGCCATACATTGAGCAGCAGTGAATGTAGAGCTTGATGAGACAGTGGAAGCAATGTGTTACTCCTGTGACAACAGACCTATATGTACTTATAGCAAGAGATCTGTGTTATGTTTGTAGAGCAATGTGGTGTCACTTCCACATTCCTATTACCGCTGTGTCCTCGTGTCACTCATATGCCCCGTGTAATGTCTGACGCATTACAGCAACTCGGAAATGTCAGCCAATCACTGAGCTCAGAAGCATCGGACCAATCAGAGAATGCAGAATATTTCTGTGGAAATGGGAACTCCGCGGGATGCCTCCGCACTCTCTGATTGGTCCAATACTACCGAGTATTTCCCAGTCCTGTGATTGGCGTAACAATTTCCAAAAATTACCCCCGACATTGGAACACCACGGTCATCTCAGGCCAATCAGTGTACTGCGGATTGCATGCGGAAATGTGCAAGTTATGCGTACATCCACAACTATAGCTTACATTAAATATAGCAGCATTAACCGGCCAATCGGATTCTCTACCAATCCGGAGCAATTATAGGCCCTAGCAACCAGATTCTAGCTACCTATCACAGGCTATCCCTCCCCTCTTGTATATAAGAGAGGTGAGACTGTCAGCCATTGTGTGGGTTCAGTGAGGAGGAGGATATTGAGGGAGACAGTGCGCTGCATTGTGCTGCAGAGAATCAGTTGTGTGTGGATTGAGTTGTGTGACAGAATCTGGTGAGTTGTGAGATAGTGAGTGAGTGAGGAGTGAGTAGACAGACAGATTGTAGTGCACTAGTGAGTGAGAAGGAGGAGTTTGCTGAAGTTAGTGTGATAGAGCAGAAAGTCAGATGTGAGTGTAGAGAGGCCTAGTGACAGTGAGAGAGGGTGTGCTGTAGTGTGATAGAGAGAGCAGAGGCAGACTGTAGTGTAGTTCAGGGATGGATCTGTACTGTCACCAGCCGCCCCCTGACCAACAGCATCTCCTCCAACATCCCCACCCCCCTTCTCTTCAGTATTGGAAGGCAGATAACCCCCCTCTTCAGTATAGTTAACCAACTGCTCCCCCGTCCAATAGCATGAAAGGAAGCCAGACGCTCCTCCACTTGCAGCACAGGTGGCCAGATGCACCCCCACCCCCTTTAGTATAGATGGCCAGATCCTTCCCACCCTTGTAGTATAGGTGGCCAGATCCTTCCCACCCTTGTAGTATAGGTGGCCAGATGCTTCCCCTCCTCCTTGTAGCATAAATGGCAAGAAATCTCCTCCTTGTAGTATAGATGGTCAGATATTTCCCCTCTCTCCCCCTAGAAGCTTAGGTAGCCTCCTAGTCCAATCAACATCCCAGTACAGCTTCCACCACAGCAGCACCGCCACCAGTCACGCTCTTCTCTGCCTGCCTCCAGCGCCAAAGCTTCCTCTTCCCCTGATTCCCATCATTAGCAGCCACTGTGCATCTCTCACATGTGGCTTGTCGGCACATTACTGGTGAATTACGATATTAAATGCCAGCTGCAGAAAGAGATGCACAGCGATAGCTGATAATGGAGGAGGGGAAGAGGAAGCTTTGGCACTGGAGGCGAGCGGAGAGGTGAGTGACTGGTGGTGCTGCTGTGTGGAGGAGGGAGGTGGGAAACATCTGGCGAGTGACTCTCTGCCCACAAGACCAGCCAGTTCCGGTTGCCTGCAGCTATTGTGAAATATTGAAACAATGAAGCAGGGTGGGCAGCCACAGACCGGGTCTGGCAAGCAGCTAAACACACTACAGAGCCAGCCACAGGCAACAGCAGGAGAGTTCTGCAGTCACACGCTCACCCGATCTCTCCCTGCACTGCAAGCTTGCAACTGAAAATTCAATTGCAAACTGCACATTTCCAGCCCACTGCCTCAACCACCTTTGCTCCTGTGTCACCCTAGGCCAGTGATCTGCAAACTTGGCCCTCCAGCTGTTAAGGAACTACAAGTCCCACAATACATTTGCCTCTGTGAATCATGACTGTGGTTGTCAGACTCCTGTAATGCATTGTGGGACTTTTAGTTCCTTAACAGCTGGGGAGCCAAGTTTGCAGAGCGCTGCCCTAGGCCATGGGCGGGGCTTAAATCCGGCTCTGGTGTAGTGAGTGACGAGTGAGTGAGCGAGAAGATTAGCTGTAGTGTGTCAGAGAGAGTTTGTTTTGGAGTGTAGCGAGTGATAGCGAGTGAGCGTTAGTGTAGAATTTTTTTTATCTTTTTTTATTATTTAATTTCTTTCATTTCAAACTAGATTTACTTTAATTTTATATATTTTGATTTGAATTTTTTTTTATGATCTGCTAATTTCACTTTTATTCTTAGTTTGTAATTTGTTTTTATTTTCTGTATTTAGTCCATTTTTTGTTTCTTTTCATACCCCCCCCCCCCCCCCCAAAAAAAAAAAAACCAAAACAAAAAAACCTGTGCTTAGTTTTAGTTAGAGAGGGAGTTAGAGAGCTTTCACGCAACTTGCTCTTTCACAATTAATGTTTTGTTGTGTGTTCCCCAAGCCCCCCAAATCTCTTAGCTGCCCCAATACATTTGTAGTGTTTCACCCTCTATATGTTTGTTCACAATGAAGCACAGCAAGGGTGATGACACTCCAAGCCGCAGGTGGATGATGGTGGATGATGGTGGATGAGGCGGGTCCTTGTCTGGATGTCAGCAGCCAAAACCCACCAGTCACATCCACAACCTGTGCAAGGAGAGAATGAGGTGGTGGTTGGCAGCAGCAGGCAACCCCCCCCTGACCTGAGCAGTGCACCATTGGCCAGCAGCAGGCAGCCACTCTTGTGGAGAGTATTTGGGGCAGAATGTGGGGAGAAGCCCTCGAGAAGATAATGGGACCAAACACCCAAGACCTGTTGGGGACTGTGGTGAAGGAAATGGCCCGTTTTTGATTCACCCAACCCCCCAAAATAAAGTAATCCCCCAGTCGCCCTCAGAGGTGCATCATGGCCAGGTGGAGAGCCTATCACTGGATGCACCTTGTCTGTCCAGTCCCCAGGCCGAACTGTTTGGGGATGTTTTGTCTTTTGATGATGAGATGGGCAACTGATCGTGGACTGGTTCACCTACAGGCAGCACTAATGGTATATCAGTCAGGCATCAATCAGTCAGGATGGTGCGTCAGGTGCAGTCTAGGGGCATGGGCTCCACTGGTAGGGTAGGCAGCAGGGCAAAACCCAGGAGCAGCCACCCCATCTGTGAGCACCTAGTCCCATGCTGGGCAACAGCCAGCTACAACTAGCAGGAGTGTGTGGCGGTTATCCTCGGCATGGGGCTGCTTCACTGTTCATCGCTAGGATGAGTCCTGCGCGGTCTGCAACCTCTGTGGTATCCGCAACAATGGGCTCCTGGTAAGATTGTTGGCCCAACAGCTCCTGCCCTATTAGCTGGTGGAAAGTGCCCCCTTTTGCCAGCTGCTGTGCTGTTTGGTGCTACAATGGTGGATCCCCAGCCTCCATTATTTTACCAGGACTGCCATCCCAGCCCCCACACCAGCATGTAGAGGAATGTGTACCCTGGTTGTTGGCCCATGCAGTCGGCGGCAGGGTGCACCTCACTACAGATGCTTGAGGGCCCTTAACACTGGAGCGGTGTCACATTTTCACCGTAGCCTACCGCTAGGGCAATATTAGTCTATGGGGTCTTCTACATCGACATGGTGCAGCACAGTACGAGGGAAGTGACGTTTTTGCTGCGTCCCCGACACAAGTGCATACCTGCATTACCGTGCAGCTCTTGCGGCGGACCGGAAGGCATACAAGTCTATGGAGACGCACGTGTTTTTAAACTGACCTCCACATTTTGATGCGCTGCGCATGCATGGAAGCGTATTTAAGCAATACGCTTCTGAGCACGTGATTGCTTCATCAAAAAGAAGTGAGCGTCACTTCCTGCTTGGCCATCTGCCAGACAGGGATTACCGTGTACTAACGTGGTAATCCCCAAAGGCCTGTTTGTAATTTATGGATATCTGTAATGACAAGTCGTAATTGCGGCATCCAGCACCACAGTTATAATCCGTAATCCACCGCGATTACAAATTCTGACTACGAGTGTAATCAGCTGTAATTACAACTATTACAACTAATGAGTCCATTATGGAAGTGCATTTTTTAAATCAGAATGTCTCTAGCAACCAATAGGAATGAGCGGAGCTCTGGACACACCCTTCCCTGTATAAGGCGGATGCCATCTTGGATTATCTCCTTGCTGTTACTCAGCACTGTGTGAGAGGTTGTGCTGGAGAGAGCAGTGCTGTGTATTTGCATTTTGTGATTGATTGAGTGGAGACTCACTGAACCTGTGATTGATAGTTTAGTGATTTGGTTAGAGAGTTAGCTTGTCGAGTTAATAAGACGTTTTGAATCAGGATGATGCCATTTATTGGCTAACTTAGAAGGAGTAAGCTTTCAGCTATGAAGCCTTCCTCAGACTCGACTCCTGTATACTGACAACATGTAGAGCACACAGCTTATATGTACTGGACATTAAAAAGAGATACATTTATCACTTACTAATGCTCATCACAGTAAGAATGTCCTATTCTTCTTCCTCTTCACTAGTCCTTATCATGTCACTCTCCTCCATAGACTGCTGATCACTCATATATGTTTCGTCTTCTTCCTTTTTAATTGTCCTCATCCTACCACCCTCCTCCATAGAATGCGGATAACTCCTCACATATGTGTCTCCTCCTTCCTCTTTAATTGTCTCCATCATGCCACCCTCTTCAATAGATTGTTGATCACTCATCACATAGGTCTCTTCTTCTTCTTTAATTGTACTCACGATGTCACCCTCATCCATTGATTGTTGATCACTCCTCACACAGGTCTGTTGATCTTTGAGCTCAGATCTTAGTTCTAAAAAATAAATTGCATAAATAAAATATTAGTTAAAAAAAAAAAAACACATAAAGAAACATAATTTGCTAGGGGGTGATAATATCCCATAAGCTGTGGTATCTGCACATTCAGCACCACAGTCCTCTCTCCCAGTGTGCCTTGCTCATCATCTGGTGCTTCTCTCCTCCTCTCCATGCAAACATTCCTGGGAGGTTACAGCAGTGCCGGCAGCGGGAGATGGATGAGGATGTGAAGAGAGAACAGCTGGAGATACAGGAAGATAAGAGCTGAGGCCTGCAGCTAATTAGCTATGAATTATCATTACTTATGGCTCCGGCAGCTGATGAACTGGGCAGATGGGACTGCAGCTCCATATACTGACCCTACCTGTCCATCACCTACTAACCCCAAACCTTCCAAGAGCCATAGCAACAAATCTCCCAGCTGGGACAGTGCCAGTACCAGGACAGAAGCAGCAGAGGCCATCCAACCACTCTACAGCTGCAGCCTCCATCTTCTTAACCTGTCCTACCAGCCACGCCCCTTGTTACCTGGCTCCACCACCTAGCTGTGACACACCAGCCATCATCTTTGTGCAGACTCCAACCTCACCCACTGTGGACCATCCAGCACCAGTGGCTCCTGACTGCACATTGGCTTCTTCTCATCAGAGATACAATGGATATGGTCATATGTCTCATCTGCTGAAAATGGACACAATGGATCCTGATCCTTCAGGACCTCACTACCTGAGACCTCCATTGATCCACGACAAATCCATCGTACAACATATTATTAGCTGCTGCCATTCATGACTGTTGCTATGAACCGCTGCTGGCAAAGTGTCCTCCTTCAAAGGGAAGAGATACCGGCCTGCCTTCCATAACGGCTGGGATAAACATGGAACACCTCTGACAGCACAGGAAGTGAGGGAAATCCAGAGATAAGGTAACACAGAGAGTGTGCATACGTGCGAGGTACCAGCTGGAGGTGGGAGCTGCTCCACGAGGATCTTATGGGCTCAGTATTTCATGGCATACAAGGTCAGCCAATCAGAGCTCCGCACTAATCACAGATTATATTATTCTCTAGGTCTCCCTCCCTAAGGGGCAATTATGTATCGTAACCCCCCACATAGATACTTTGTATCATTCTCAGGAATAAAGGCAGACTACCCTAACAATAAAACTACTACTCCCTGCAAGCTCTCTCCATAGAGATGCATGCGCCTGGATTCCTGCTCACACCCTTCTTATCACTACTAAACATTCACCCTTTTCCTCGGTATAGAACTGAGACATTCAAAGTTGCAGATTTTGCTGCCTGGGGAGGCAGAGCTTTGGGCATTATAGCCTCATGAACCCACAGGAATAAAGGGACCCTGAGCAGATGGCATGGGAATGCAATGTACACCAGCCAGACTGGGTGGGGGGGGGGAGAGAAAAAGCTTTACAAAACAGACAGTAAGTGACAGGGGTTTACCAAGCATTTGTGGGTATGCTTAAGTGCATACACATGCCGTCTGCTTAGGGTCCCTTTAAGCAGAACCTCTCTAAGTTAAATAGCCAGATATACCCCCAGTATAGATGGCTAGAAACACCCCCAAGTTTTATGCAGCCTCATTCCCAGGTTAGCAGATGTACCCCCAGCATGAGGCAGCCTCCGCCCCACCCCCTAATAGATAGCCAGATATACTCTCATTTTTAGGCAGCCTCCCTTCCCAGGATGGGCCGTTGTACCCCCAGTATGCAGACTCATAACTGAAGTGGTGGAGCGAGGGGTGGGGGGACAGGCGCGTGCTGTACTCCCAGAGGGCTGGTGACTCCCAAACCTCTGCTCTGTCGACTACCAAAGATTATCATTACCTCAAGAGGGAACTAAGATCGGGAGGGGGGGGGGGTGATAGGGAATATGGCTACACTGCGGGTTAATATAGTACATGTAGGCATACTTCCCAACCTCCCCGATTTTGTCGGGATGGTCCCGCTTTGGGAGGCTTCATCCTGCCTCCTGCGATTGCCTGCCTGAGTCCCAGGCTGAGAAGTCAGGATGGAGAGCAGCAGAGCAATTACAGAGAGCAGAGCAGTCACCACAGGACTTCCTACACAGAGCAATGATGATGTCAGCAACAAAGCCCCAGGTGATTGCTCTGCTCTCCTCTTTCAAACCTGCGGTGTCTGCTTTCCCACATATCTCCTGTCACTGTGTCTGCGTCTAAACACTTCTGTGACATGCAAGGTCCTCTGCCTTGCTGTCACGCTTCAGCAGCTGTGCCCTATGACCTTACTTCCTCCTCTCCTCTAAACTCTCTGCACAATCTTCGGAGGAGGGGATGGACACTGGCTGCAGGGACCGTGCTGGAAGGTAAGGCATGGGGAGACACTGAGCAGCACTCCACTCACAGCACCCATCCACATTCCACACACTATATGTATAGCAAAAAATGGTAAAGTAAGCAATAGCTTCCTGTGTGCATTTTTTTTCCTCTGTGCTTCCTTATTTCCTATGTGAATTTTTAAAATCTTAAACTCCTTTCCAGGAAGCAGAATGTTCCAAACCCACAGAGCAATCCTTCCCCAGTTAGACAGCCAGCATCCATCTAAAGCCTGCTATACACTGGCAGACTTACTCCCAATGTGCTCAAAAGATTGATCCCTCTCTGATCGACATCTGATCAGAGAGGGATCTATGACTACCACACACTGCACATCATTTTTTTATGGATTTCAGCATGAAATCTATTAAAATCAATAGTACTACCACTCTCCCAGGCATCCCGCCCTGACGAAGCGTCTGATGACGCGAAATGCATAGGCAGGAGGGGCCATCAACTTCCGTGCAGAGCAGCACGTGAGACGCCAGGCCGCTTACACCTCCTTACCTCAGTATACGCAGCCACGCTGAAACCTTTGAGAGGAAGCCGTTGGATATAACCCAGGAGCAAGAGACTGCACCCGCTGATGAGGAAATGGTCGCCCATCGCTGGGAAAAAGGCCTTGGAAGAACGGCATCTCTCTAACACAGGAAGCTGCAAGTATATTTCAAACTACCCAGTGTTCTATATCACATGACTATACCAGCTGGTGCATGCTGTTATGCTGAGCTTTTAAGCCTGATAAACACTGATGAAAAATGCAAAACTTTGAATGCTGCAAGCTGTCAGTATACCGCTTCACTAACAACTGCCTCTGTGCTGCATAATCCATGTGAATTGCTTCTCTGCTATGCTACTGTGCGGTGTTTGGAAAGAAGTTTGCTTTATACTGAATATAGCTGAATAGCTGAATAGATGAACTGCTATCACCTTCTCTTGCCGGCCAACTGCGCATATATGTCATAGCCATATGGACTCTGTCCCTGTTAGTAGGGAGGCAGCTGCTGTATGAATGCAGGATTGTCATCGTATGATTGCAGTGGTAGGAGGTGGGCGTCTGACTGCGGGGACGTTTTGAGTCAGCATGGCCGCCGTCCCCGTAAGCAGATGAGACCTGACAAAAAACATCTAGATATTGATGGCCCCCCGTGGTTTTTAAACACTTTCTGCGCAGAAAATTATTTTAATATAATACTGTGTCTGGCTCTTTTCAAAGAGCAAGTCTGTGAGTTCTATATGTGTAATAAATTCTTTTTTTCACCCATTTTTTGCAACAATGAGCAGTGCTTAGACCAATTTGTTCTATGTTTTATGAAGTCCAGTTATACGGTTGCACTAAGTCAGGCAATTTATGGGAAAAATATGTTTTAATGAAGGGACACATTGGTTGTATAGCAGAGGACAAGACGATGGCTAAACTTATTAACAATCCCTCTTGTTAATGCTGCTCTCCCCAGGGCCCCTGCAGAGTACAGTATTAGCACAGTGGAGTGCTCCGACACTCACCTGTCCAGCCATGCGCTCCTTCCTGTGTGCTTCCATGTTTTCCCGGTGCCTGTACTGTGTGACCTGGAGGCGCTATGCCAATTTATACATGCTTCTGGGTCACAGAGCAAGAGCACAGGGAGATGACAGAAACACACAGGAAGCAGCGCGGCCAGAGAGGCGTGTGTCCGATTGTTACACTGTGCTGATACTCTGCAAGCACCAAGGAGAGCAGTATTAGCAGGGGGACACCTGCAGGGCCCTTTACTATCTCTACCTCCCTAAGGTGCATGCCAGTCACTGTGTCCTTGCCTTTTCAACCACCAAAAAAACCCATCTTGTCCAATCTGTAATGACCATTGATTTAGGCCAGAATTGGATCGAAATTACGATTGGCAGGCATTTTAGGGCATTGATCTTTGGCAGATCTGATCACAGTGATTGAATCTGCTGAGGAATATTGTATAGTGTGTATGGACCTTAAGAGGTGCCAGCTAGACTGTACATGCAGCTATTTAGGAGCAGACCGTTATTTTGGTTTTTTTTTGCCGATCTTGTGACAGGCCTCTACAAACCTCTGTTTATAATCAAAGCTGGGTCACTATACGCCACGGAACTGTATAGGGGAGGGAAGTGGGCACGCGATGCATGTAAATTTGGGGTGTGGCAGCAGCGGGTTTAAGTGTCCCTCTTTCCTGGCTCCAAATGTTGGGAGTTATGCATGTGGGGGGGGGGGCAAAAGATAACTGGAAAACAAGTTACAGCAGTTATATATAAGTCTCATCAAGGGGGGGGGGGGGTAATCAGGATAGTGACAGGTGTACTATGTCCTCCTCTGTAACAAAGCATGCCCACCCCAAACCTCTGCTCTGCTCCATATATAACAAGATTCACATAATTACCTCTTCCAGCCTCGTGTTTTCTCACCTCCTGCAACTTCTCTTCCTGCTGTTACATCACTTCCTGCCTGTTTAACGTCATTTTCAGTCTGGGCTTCTCTCTGTGTGTCCGTCCTGAGAGAGGGGAGATCGCCATCTTGAGGTGGATAGGCTAACTGCAGCCTCTTATTATGGACTCACCTGCATCTTATTATGGACTCACCTGCAGTCAGCCTTCTAATAAAACTATTTATTATCATCATCATCGTTATTATTGTTATTATTATCTCTCACTGCACAACTCCCTCATCTACAGCCTCATCATATTCCATTTTTATTATCACCTCACATCAGGGCTGTGGAGTCGGTACAAAAATCATCCGACTCCTCAGTTTATGAAACTACCGACTCAGACTCCAGGTACCAAAAATGGCTTCGACTCCTCTACTCCAACTCCGACTTCACAGCCCGGCCTCACATTATTATTTATATTATTATTATACTAGGCCCATTTAAAAACTGGCGCTAGGCTGTGGCCGTGCCCCCCAGCCCCTGCACTGGTCTCTCTCTTTTAGCTTAGCCGCTTACACCCATGTGCGCCTGAACCCGCCCATGCACGCCGTGCGCTCACAGGCCCACCCCCTTCGGGATCCATCCTCCTCTGCCGTCCATCATTCCCCCCAACTCTCGAGTGTCTCTGCGTCCCTCCCTGATCATGCGCTGTGCAAAAACAGCACTGACACAGGGACAAAACAGGAGGCAGAGACGCAGGCAAATTATATAAAGAGATTATCATCAATCACAGCACAAATCCCTCATCTACATCCTTATCACCTTCTCTAATCATTGATAGCACATGTATGCCTGTTGGATGTTGCACAGGTTGAACAGTAATGATTGCAATGTATTTTACTGCATCCGAAAAATTGCAAACAAACAAGAAAGGAAATTGCCTACAAAATCGTGACAAGTGAGCTCCCTGCCTGAGTCTCCAGGAGGGTGTAAACTAGGGTGGTGGTTTGTAAAACACACGGCCACTTGTGTGCAGAACAAGGCAACCATATGCCTAGGCCACTATTACTGTATAATACATGTATAAATTGTCTTGTATGAAATATTGAGGCTGGGAGCACCCTAGTTTGAATCACATACATTTTGTTGCATAGCAAAAAACATGTGCAAAATCTAACTTAATAAAAGCCTATGAGCTGCATTCAACATCACAGCTCTTTGCCTCTTTTTTTGTGCCGTTTTAAAATCAAACATGTTGGATCTTCCCGCAAAGTGCAGTTTTCATATAATGCCTTCCTAAGGAAAAAATGCATGTGTATTGCATTCCTTTTTTTTAATACAATAAATATGATACTGTATTTTTCTTAATTTAAAACAAGGCAGATTCTTAAAAATAAAACAAAACATAAGATGCATGAAAAATGCAAACTCAACCACAAACACATAAAAACATGCAAAATGCAGAGAAAAAAACAAAAATGCACATGGCAGAAAACTCATGGTACCCCCAGTGTGCTCCCAGCCTTACTGTAACATTATGTGTGTGATATTGAACAGCATGTAGAGATGAACAAAAATGTCTCTGACGTTATCACAAAACGCTTGTTAAATGTACAATCACATACCTCTCAACTTTTTGGGATAAGAAAGGACACTTCACCCACACCTCCAGCATACGGCTAGTCACACATACCATATGTCTTTGTCTGATACAGCTCCTGGCCGGTGTCTGTCCCCCCAGGTGACACATGTACTGCCTGATCTCAGGATCTGCAATATGAACGCTGCTGCTATATTTTATCCTTGCTTTGATTGTAGCCTGAAGTTGTGCTTACTTAGGATTTATGGCCTCATTTGATACGTACTGATGTGTTATATGCCGGGCTATCTACATGTGTTGTCACCGCAATTTACTGGAAAAAAATTCAAATAAAACAAGTTTCTTTGGATTTGCTGTTTATAGTGTGCTGGTCTTTGTATCACAATGCTTGAAAAATCTGCTTGTGCTCCGGCGGACGCACCGCTGCACCTGCTACTTGGGTCAGTTGTGCAACCAATATCTGGGATTTCTCTCAAAATGGATGACTTTAAAGGAAACATCCAAGCTGAAAAAAAATAAAGATCCACTTACCTGGGGCTTAGTCCAGCCCCCTGGCAGCCGTCCTGTGCCCTGGCCGCAGCTCCGGTGGCTCCTGTTCTCCTCTGCTGGCCAAGTAGACCTTGCCAGGTCGGGTTCCAGGTCGGCATCTTCTACGCTCCACCGCGTGGGTCACGTGGCCTCGCTGACGTCATCAGGAACGAACTGCACAGGCGCAGTAGTTCTGCAGTACATTCCTGATGACGTCAGCGAATCCACGTGACCCACGCGGTGAAGCGCAGAAGATGCCAACCCGGAACCCGACCTGGCGAAGTCGGCTTGGCCAGTGGAGGAAGCCCTGGGTAAGTGGATCTTTATTTTTTTTTCAGCTTGGACCTTCCCTTTAAACATAAACAACATATGCATTTAAGATCGACTTAATCTGCCAGGTAAGTGTAGGAGAGCAGTGGCAACAAAGGGAAAAAGTTGCAAAAGATATTGAGGTTTTCCCATCCCTGCACTCACTACAGCTGATAAATCCCCATACTACAAGCCCTGCACTCATTATAGCTGATAAATCCCCATACTACAAGCCCTGCACTCACTATAGCTAATAAACTCCCATAACACAAGCCCTGCACTCACTATAGCTGATACACTCCCACACCACAAGCCCTGCACTCACTATAGCTGATACACTCCCATACCACAAGCCCCGCACTCACTATAGCTGATACACTTCCCATACCACAAGCCCTGCACTCACTATAGCTGATACACTCCCATACCACAAGCCCTGCACTCACTATAGCTAATAAACCCCCATACCACAAGCCCTGCACTCACTATAGCGGACACACTCCCCCATACCACAAGCCCTGCACTCACTATAGCTGATACACTCCCATACCACAAGCCCCGCACTCACTATAGCTGATACACTCCCATACCACAAGCCCTGCACTCACTATAGTTGATACACTCCCATACCACAAGCCCTGCACTCTCTATAGCTGATACACTCCCAATACCACAAGCCCTGCACTTACTATAGCTGATACACTCCCATACCACAAGCCCTGCACTCACTATAGCTGATACACTCCCAATACCACAAGCCCTGCACTCACTATAGCTGATACACTCCCATACCACAAGCCCTGCACTCACTATAGCTGATACACTCCCATACCACAAGCTCTGCACTCACTATAGCTGATACACTCCCATACCACAAGCTCTGCACTCACTATAGCTGATACACTCCCATACCACAAGCCCTGCACTCACTATAGCTGATACACCCCCATACCACAAGCCCTGCACTCACTATAGCTGATACACTCCCATACCACAAGCCCTGCACCCACTATAGCTGATACACTCCCATACCACAAGCTCTGCACTCACTATAGCTGATACACTCCCATACCACAAGCCCTGCACTCACTATGGCTGATACACTCCCCATACCACAAGCCCTGCACTCACTATAGCTGATACACTCCCCATACCACAAGCCCTGCACTCACTATAGCTGATACACTCCCATACCACAAGCCCTGCACTCACTATAGCTGATACACTCCCCATACCACAAGCCCTGCACTCACTATAGCTGATTAGAGATGGGCCGAACGTGTTCGCCGGAGAACGGTTCCAGGCGAACCCAGGGTGGTTCGCCTTCGCCGGCGAAGGCGAACTTTCCCGGAAGTTCTATTCGCCCCATAATGCTCTATGAGGGTCAACTTTGACCCTCTGCATCACAGTCAGTAGGCACATTGTAGCCAATCCGGCTATACTAAGCCCTGGAGCCCCAACCCCCATATATAAGGCAGGCTCCGGCGGTCATTAGCCTCACTCATGTGCCTGCTAGAGACAGACTAGGGACAGCTGCTGCAGACTTGTTCTCCTAGGGACAGATTAGTCAGGCTCTTGCCTTCTTAGTTTGCTCCTAGCTGAATCTTATTGCTATAATAGCACCCCAGAACAGCTCTTTTCAGAGCTCATCCTGCTCGTGTGATCAATTTTTTTTTTCTGTGTTTGAAACTGACACTTGTGTTGCTTAGACAGCATTGCTAATTCATACTGTGTGTGTCCCACTGACAGCAGCCCACCAGCATCAGCAGCACATTCAGTGACTACCTGTGTGTGTGACAAGGAGCTGCGCATTTTACTACCCACCCAGTACTGCATTTACCTACTACTAGTACCTGTTGTCTTTAGTTAACCCACCTCATCACTGCATACACCTACGTTTGTGTCAAGTGATCCCACCTCGCTGCTCATAACTACCTTTTAAGTTGAGTGAACTCACCTCACTGCATATCTACCTGTTGTGTTCAGTGAACTCACTTCACTGCATATATAACTACCTTTGGGTTGAGTGAACTCACCTCACTGCATATAGCTACCTTTTGTGTTCAGTGAACTCACCTCACTGCATATATAACTACCTTTGGGTTGAGTGAACTCACCTCACTGCATATAGCTACCTTTTGTGTTCAGTGAACTCACCTCACTGCATATATAACTACCTTTGGGTTGAGTGAACTCACCTCACTGCATATAGCTACCTTTTGTGTTCAGTGAACTCATCTCTCTGCATATAACTACCTTTTGTGCTCAGTGAACTCACCTCACTGCATATATACCGTATTTTTCGGACTAGAGGACGCTCCGGACTATAAGATGCACCTAGATTTAGGGGGCAAAAACCAGGGGAAAAGAATACTGAGCCTAGGTGCGTCCCTAGTCCAGGAGTGGTAGAACAAGGTATCCAATATGCTGTAAAGTATATGATACTCCTAGAACCATAGGAGGAGCAATCTGGATGGATGGTAGTAAGTAAATGGCGGACAGTTGAAGATCCCTGGTGCTGCTTTGTGTGTGCCACTATAAGTGGTAAAATTCTATTAACACAGGGTGGGGGAGGAGATGAAACAAAATGGGAGAGAGCACACTCTCAAAGAAATGCTGGCAAGCTTCTCCATGGAGTAATCTCACCTCAGGGTGTTGCTGACTTGCCCTTATCAGTCAGTGGAAGTGCTTTGTCCCTCTCCAGCCAGGGACATAGGCTATGGGTATTTTCCTAGTCCTGCAGGTATCCTGGGGATCTGCAAAGATGCTCAGCAGGTGTCCTCCTGCCAGATCAGTGTCTCTGCCTCTAGGAAAAGTGAGCCTGTGTCAGTGTTGCTGCATGTGGGGCTTCTCTCCGATGGTTGTAAAGCGGAGCTGCGTTGTGACCACCCACATAGGTGGTTAGGTGTCTAGACGGGGCTCACGCTCAGTGACTCTTCATCCCTGCCACAACTGCTTCCTCCATCAACCGATCAGCACGATCCGATCTGGGGGCTTCCATTCTTTGTTCTGTAGTGATGTCCGCGGTGGTAAGGCAGCAGCAGCGCGATGCTAAGTGTTTCTGATTCACACCCACTTAAAGAATACCGGTACTTGACCTGGCTGTAATACTGGCGTCCGCGGTGGGGAGGCAGCTGAATCACGCTGATCCACGTGTTTTCTAAGTGGCATAGCAGCAGCCGCTATGATGATCTGAAATGCTGCTCCTGGCTCGGATCTTCTAGTCTGATCAGCGCGACCCCGCAGAGAAGGACAGTACATCTTCAGCCGCTATAGCGGCAGAGTCCTCATAGGTTTCCGTACTGTATTGTTTACTGGCGCTCTTTCATGACCCAGCGCACATGCGCAGGGTCATGTGATGACACCAGTAAACAATACAGTACGGAAGCCTATGAGGACTCTGCCGCTATAGCGGCTGAAGATGTACTGTCCTTCTCTGCGGGGTCGTGCTGATCAGACTAGAAGATCCCAGCCAGGAGCAGCATTTCAGATCATCATAGCGGCTGCTGCTATGCCACTTAGAAAACACGAGGATCAGCGCGATTCAGCTGCCTCCCCACCGCAGATGCCAGGATTACAGCCAGGTCAAGTACCGGTATTCTTTAAGTGGGTGTGAATCAGAAACACTTAGCATCGCGCTGCTGCTGCCTTACCACCGTGGACATCACTACAGAACAAAGAATGGAAGCCCCCAGATTGGTAAAACTGCCACATTCGGACTGTAAGACGCAGTGACTTTTTCCCCCCACTTTTGGGGGAGAAAAAGTGCGTCTTATAGTCCGAAAAATACGGTAACTACCTTTTGTGTTCAGTGAACTCACCTCACTGCATATAGCTACCTTTTGGGTTCAGTGAACTCACCTCTCTGCATAGAACTACCTTTTGTGTTCAGTGAACTCACCTCTCTGCATAGAACTACCTTTTTTGGGTTGAGTGAACTCACCTCACTGCATATAACTACCTTTTTTGTGTTCAGTGAACTCACCTCCTGCATATAACTACCTTTTTTGTGTTGAGTGAACTCACCTCACTGCATATAACTACCTTTGTGTTGAGTGAACTCAGCTGACTGCATTTAACTACCTGTTGTGTTCAGTGAACTCACTTCACTGCATATATAACTACCTTTGGGTTAAGTGAACGCACCTCACTGCATATAGCTACCTTTTGTGCTCAGTGAACTCACCTCACTGCATATATAACTACCTTTGGGTTGAGTGAACTCACCTCACTGCATATAACTACCTTTTGTGTTGAGTGAACTCAGCTGACTGCATTTAACTACCTGTTGTGTTCAGTGAACTCACCTCACCTCATATATAACAACCTTTGGGTTAAATGAACGCACCTCACTGCATATAGCTACTTTTTGTGTTCAGTGAACTCACCTCTCTGCATATAACTACCTTTTGTGCTCAGTGAACTCACCTCACTGCATATATAACTACCTTTGGGTTGAGTGAACTCACCTCTCTGCATATACCTAGCTTCCCCCCGAGATGGACAAAATGGACAAACCAGGTAGAGGAAGAGGTATAGGCAGACCCAGAGGAAGGCCACCTGGCACTGGCAGGTCTGTGCGAGGTGGTGTTGCTGTGATTTTGTGCGGACCTGGCCCAAAGTACAGTGCTCAGAAGAAGGCACGTGCCATCACTTCCCGTGCTTGAGTATTTAACACAGAACACCTCATCTCCCGCAGCCACCAGCGCTACAACAAACACCACATCCGCTGCATTTGACACTTCGCAGGAGTTATTTGGTGGTGGTGGTGAAATCACTGATTCACAGCCACTACTGCAACAACAAGAAGAAGGCGCAGGTACACCACCTCATACGTCTGAGTTAGGTGGCGATAGTATGGACGTAACGTGTGAGGAGGGGCATGATGAACCACCTGAAGTTGGTGCAGTTGTGGAGTTGTCTGAGGAAAGCGAAGCTGGGCAGGAGGATTATGATGACGATTATACGGATGTCACGTATGTTCCCAATAGAGGAGATGACCAGGGGGACAGTTCAGAGAGGGAGTCAGAGAGGAGTAGGAGGAGATGACTCCATGATAGAAGCAGAGGGAGCTCGTCCTCAGAAACAGCTGGGGGCAGTGTCCGGCGCCATGTATCGTCAGCTATGGCCAGCCAGCCAACATGCCCTTCAAGGTCAGCTGTTGATGCCACCGTAGTGCCATCACTCCAAGGGGGCTCAGCGGTTTGGAAATATTTTAACGTGTGTGCCTCAGATAGGAGCAAAGCCATCTGTTCTCTCTGCCTCCGAAAATTGAGCCGTGGAAAGGCCAACACTCACATAGGGACAAGTGCCTTACGAAGGCACCTGGAGAAAAAGCACAAACAGCTATGGGAAGAACACCTGAGGAAAAGCAGCACCCCTCAAAAGACAAGCCACCCTCCTTCTCCTCTTCCTCCTTCAGGTGCATCGTCTTCATCCGCTTTCTCCCTTGAACCTTCACAGCCACCCTCCTTCACACCGCCTCTGCCCTTGAGCGGTTCCTGCTCCTCTGCCCACAGCAGTAGCCAGGTGTCCGTAAAGTAAGTCTTTGAGCGGAAGAAGCCAATTTCGGCCAGTCACCCTCTTGCCCGGCGTCTCACAGCTGGTGTGGCGGAACTATTAGCTCGCCAGCTATTACCATACAAGCTGGTGGAGTCAGAGGCTTTCCGTAAATTTGTGGCCATTGGGACACCGCAGTGGAAGATACCAGGCCGCACTTATTTTTCACGAAAGGCCATACCCAAACTGTACCGTGCAGTTCAGAGGCAAGTGGTGTCATCTATTGCAAAGAGCGTTGGGTCAAGGGTCCACCTGACCACGGATGCCTGGTCTGCCAAGCACGGGCAGGGCCGCTACATTACGTACACAGCCCATTGGGTCAACCTGGTGACCGATGGCAGCAAGCAGGAAGTACGTGGCTGCGCAGCGGACCAACTTGTGACACCTCCACGGCTTGCAGGCAGGCCTCCTGCCACCTCCTCTCCTTCTCCTCCAGCTACATCCTCTTCGCTGTCAACCTCCTCCTCCTCCTTGGCTGAGTGTCAGTTGAACTCTAGCGGTGCTGCCATCTCCTCTTCCTCTCCAGCTACACAGCCCCATCTCCCCAGAGCCTACGCTGCATGCCAGGTACGACGGTGTCACACAATTTTAGACATGTCTTGCCTCAAAGCGGAGAGTCACACTGGAGCAGCTCTCCTGGCTGCTCTTAAACAGGTGGAGCAATGGCTGACCCCGCACCAGCTGGAGATCGGCAACGTGGTGTGTGACAATGGCAGCAATCTCCTTTCCGCTTTGAATTTGGGAAAGCTGACACATGTACCCTGCATGGCACATGTGCTGAATCTGGTCGTGCAAAGATTTGTGTCCAAGTACCCAGGCTTAGAGGACGTCCTGAAGCAAGCCAGGAAGTTGTGTGGGCATTTCAGGCGGTCTTATACGGCCATGGCACGCTTTGCGGACATTTAGCGGAAAAACAACTTGCCGGTGAGACGCTTGATATGCAATAGCCCAACTCGCTGGAATTCCACCCTGCTCATGTTCTCTCGCCTGCTAGACCAGGAGAAAGCCGTCACCCAGTACCTGTACAACTACAGTAGAAGGACACAATCTGGGAAGATGGGGATATTGTGGCCCAACAGCTGGACACTGATGCGAAATGCATGCAGGACCATGCGGCCGTTTGAGGAGGTGACCAACCTGGTGAGTCACGCTGAAGGCACCATTAGCGACTTGATCCCCTACGCTTACTTCCTGGAGCGTGCCGTGCATAGAGTGGTGGATGAAGCTGTGGAGGAGCGGGAACAGGAACAGCTAAGGCAGGAGGACTCGTGGGAACAATTTTCATCCGAACCACGTTTCCTCGACACCTGCGGCACCACAGAGGGGGGAGGAGGAGGAAGAAGAGGAGTCGTGTGGGGAAGGAGAGGAGTCAGACTCGGATGACGATTATGAGGAAGGTGTTTCTGTGGAGGAGGAAGAGGCGGCGGCGGCAGAAGAACAACCGCAGCAGCCGTCACAGGGGGCTTCTGCTGCTCCACGTTCCCGTGGTATTGTTCGTGGCTGGGGGGAGGAAGAGGAGTTGCGTGGCGTCACTGTGGAAGAGCAAGAGGAGATGGAGAGTACGTCTGTATCCGACTTTGTGCAGATGGCCTCTTTCATGTTGTCCAGCCTGTTGAGGGACCCCCGTATCAAAAAACTCAAAACCTTTCAGCCGCACTCCCAACAGTCGATTCCCTCACAAAGGAAGTGAGAGAAACACTACAAATTGTTGATGTAGATTCAGGGGATGAACAAGTCGGGAATAGGATTGACATTGAGCCAGGTTTCAAGGAAATTTTTCAAACATATAAGAAATACACCAGGTCAGCATGGGAAGTTGCAAGTTTTGATGTTTATTTAAAGGAAAAGATTACTGTAAGGGGACTAAGAATATTAACCAAGCCACACTCCCATACGAATGATGTTGAGTTTATGAAAGGGTGGGAGGAGTTAAAAACTAGACACACCCTTGAACAAATGAAATTTTTGAGAGATTTTGAAAGTACGTTTTTAGAAAAGACCAAAACTAAACTTGAACAACAACAGAAACTCATTTTAGAAGCCTCAGGTCATCCTGACTTCGATCGGTTAGAAGCCAAGCTTGAGTCACGTATTAACCTGTACGGGGAAGAAATTAAAACATGCAAACAACGCAAGTTTGCGAGAGACAGTGAGGATTTTAAGAATCATAAAGTCTACTCTTGGGCTGAGAAAAAAAGTCCCATAGCTCACACAGGGGAGTCACAGTCAGAGAGTGAACCCCAATCAGAAACTGAATCGGATTCGTCTACAAGGTCTGACAAATTACATAAAAAAAATCTCTGAACAAACCTCCGGGTGCCCCCCACAGGGGGAAAAGTTCTAGGAATTACCCCCCCCCCCCCCCCTAAGAGCAGGAATCTTAGGGGAGCTATGGGTTTTTTTAGGACAGGCCATAGAAACTCCCCAAAGTGTTCCCCACAGACAACCACCAACAAATATACCAACTCTCAGGAACAGGGAGAAATGGGGATACACGGGAAATCGGAAGGGGAAATCTCAGCACCAATGGTAATAGACATGATAGAAGATTCAAAGACACCGTTAAAAATCATCAATTTATCGAGCATAAACCTGACAAATGATCAGCTTACGGTCCTACAAAAAGGACTTACATTTGTGCCACGAAAAGTTTTTTCCGCATTTGAGTGGACCAAAGATGTCCACCTTTTTGCTAGAAAATTGGCACTGATTAAACTACACGAATCACAAACAGGGAAGGATAAAAATTCTGACCGATCGGAGAGATTAGCGCTTGAGGCCCTTAACCTCCCCGGCGTTCTATTGAGATCGCCAGGGAGGCTGCGGGAGGGTTTTTTTTAAATTAAAAAAAAACTATTTCATGCAGCCAACTGAAAGTTGGCTGCATGAAAGCCCACTAGAGGGCGCTCCGGAGGCGTTCTTCCGATCGCCTCCGGCGCCCAGAATAAACAAGGAAGGCCGCAATGAGCGGCCTTCCTTGTTTTGCTTAGATCGTCGCCATAGCGACGAGCGGAGTGACGTCATGGACGTCAGCCGACGTCCTGACGTCAGCCGCCTCCGATCCAGCCCTTAGCGCTGGCCGGAACTTTTTGTTCCGGCTGCGCAGGGCTCAGGCGGCTGGGGGGACCCTCTTTTGCCGCTGCTCGCGGCGAATCGCCGCAGAGCGGCGGCGATCAGGCAGCACACGCGGCTGGCAAAGTGCCGGCTGCGTGTGCTGCACTTTATTTGAAGAAAATCGGCCCACCAGGGCCTGAGCGGCAGCCTCCGGCGGTGATGGATGAGCTGAGCTCGTCCATACCGCTCAGGAGGTTAATGAGTTGATAGCCGAAAATGAAGGCACAAAGGAAATGACCCCATCCAGCACCCTGAGTCAAAAGAATAAATATTGCCCTGCCTTTTCACAGTACACACATATTCAAACATTTGTAAACATGGTTGTGAGGGACCTACGCCAGCTAGAAAAGAAAGTCCACCAAAGAGATGATAAACAAGGAAATCTATCTGTAAGTGAATTGCAAGCCCTAGAATGTTTATCCAGTAATAAAGATATCATAATAAAACCCGCTGATAAGGGGGGTAATGTGGTGGTTATGGATGTGGAAAAATATGTTAACGTGTGAAAAAATCCTAAATCACAGAGATCAATATGGAGTATTGAGATCTAATCCGTTGAATGAACAGAAGAGAGTGTTGAAAGGGTTATTAAATGAGGGATTGAGTACTGGGGCCTTGGAAAAAAATTACTATGAACTCCTAGAACAATCGATGAAACATCCAATCACATCGGTCTTTTATGCCCTATCCAAAGTACACAAAAACAAAATGGACCCCCCGGGCAGACCGATCGTGTCGAGGAGAGGGAATTTAACAGATACTTTGAGCCAATATGTAGACTCATTTTTGAGACCGTTCGTGCAGGCCCTACCCTCATACTTGCGTGATACTAAAGATGTATTAGTTAGATTGCAAGATCTTGAGGTTTCCAGTACTACATTCTTGGCGAGCCTGGATGTCGAGGCGCTCTACAGCAACATCAGACATGACCTTGGCATCCAGGCTACACAATACTTCCTCAGATCGAGAGGCACGCACCTTAGGGCACACTCTGATTTCCTTGTAAAATCTCTGGAGTTCATTTTGACACATAACACGTTTCTCTTTGGTGACAGATGGTACCACCGGCTTAGGGGCAGTGCTATGGGGACGGCGTGTGCCCCCTCATATGCAAATCTGTTCCTGGGCTGGTGGGAGGATACACAAGTGTTCAATGAGGACTTGTCATTTTTCACGTCCCACATCTCCTTTTGGGGGAGATTTATAGATGATGTGCTGCTACTGTGGGAGGGACTGAGAGACCTCTTTGTTGACTTCGTTGAGATTTTAAATCAAAACGACATAGGGATGCACTTCACATTTAAAATTGATCCTCACAAAATATCGGTTCTTGATCTGGAAATCAAGAAGGGAGAAGATGGCCTTTTACAGACTAAAATCTTTAGAAAGGCAACAGCTACTAATTCCCTCCTGCACTGGTATAGCGCACACCCCATATCCCTAAAGGCTGGTATTCCAGTGGGGCAGTTTCTCCGCACTAGGAGGAACTGCTCCCCTGAGAAAAATTTTGAGGAAGAAAGTAGCCTCTTAAGAGAGAGGTTCCCCCAAAGAGGTTTTCCCATGCATACCATTGAGAAGGCGTATAAGAGGGCCAAAAACAGTAAACCTGAGTGTACCCTAGCTGATACTGATCCCCCCCACAGACAGGAAAAGCACCAAACACTGAGAATGAACGGTTCTTTCTCAAGACAGTCACATCAGATCTACAAGATCATGGAAAACTACTGGCCCGTACTGCATCAGGATAAGGACCTGACCAAACATCTGACAACCAAGCCCTCGATTACTTACAGACGCACCGACAATCTCAGAGACATCCTGGTTTACAGTACATACACAGAAAAAAAGGCAGAAAGGACAGATTTAAATTGGTTGTCACCTAAACCATCAGGGACCTTCAAATGTGGACATTGCAAGGCATGCCTATACATATCCAAACGCAACAAGTTTGGGGCAAGGTCGGTTAACAGGGAGTTTGAAATCAGGTCATTTTTTAATTGCAATACAAAAGGTTTAGTGTACGTGGCCAGTTGTGAGTGTGATCTCCTGTATGTGGGAAAAACACGGGCTTTGAAGGATAGGGTACTAGAACATGTGGGGGATATCAAACATAAAAGGGACACCCCAATAGCCAGGCATATGAATACCCACCATGAGCTGGCACCACTGGCTATCTCCTTCTGGGGTCTCCAACAGTGGAGAACAGGGAGGAGGGGTGGAGATCTGGATAAGAAACTTCTGCAATTGGAGTTAGCCTGGATCTTCTGTATGGATACGATAGCCCCACGTGGTTTAAGTGAGGAGTTTTCAGTGAAGGGTTTTTTGTTGGGGTCTTCCCTCAATGTTCACTAATATACTGTCCTGTTGCTATGCAACACTTTTTCCTGAAGCGTGCGCCACGTTTTTTGACGTTAGACAACTGGATCATGGCCCCTTCGCACTTTCCACCACTCCCCACCCCTGTCCCCCGCCCATCCCTCACACCTCCCCTGCTTTCCATGCACCCTAGCGCTTTTAATTACCCTAAAGCTGTCAAGGCAAGCTTGCCAAATGGAGTACATTCCAATGAGAGTGGTGGCATAGGGGGGCTCTTGGTCTCTTCAATAAGAGGTCCCCACACACCCTCCCCCTCTCTAGTTTGCACACATGCCCTGATCATCCACTTATACAGGCGGATATGCATAAATTATGTGACCACATGGGTGGACATGGATGTTACGAGTGCATTCTGGTAGAGCAGAGGATACTCTTCTTTGGGGATACAGGGTAAGCAGCCCTTCTCGTTATAATGAGCTGTCTGCTAATACAGTTATATGGATGCAAGGGCAGCAGCCTTACTCTATGTGCTATGCGTATGCGAGTGCAACAGCCAGATTCGATATGCGTAGCAAACATCCAGTAGTAGGAATATATAGATGCTGGGGTTGCAAGTTTAATATACATAACTTGATATGACAGCACACTGAACGACAGATAGACCGGAGGATAATAGGTGTATGTACTACATATGTCCCGCACCACTATGACTTTGAGGTATGCGCTGGAGCCATGCGATGATCTACCGCATGGCAAGGTGCTTGTTTACACACAAATACATTTTTTCATCCCTCATTCTATGTCCTATGTGTATGCAAGGGCAACAGCCCTATTCCATATGCTTGGATGTTTAATTTATGTGCCCTTATAGGCGAACATGTATTTCACATATGAGCGCATCCCCATAGATTGGGGGATGCGTTCTGTTAACGATGAGAGCAGTGGTGAGTCTGTGTGGATGCAGGGGAAGTAACCCTTTCCCTCACCAGGAGCTGTCTGCTAATACGGCTATATGGACGCAGGGGCAGCAGCTTTATCCTATAAATTATGTGTATGTCTGTGTGGATGCAGGGGAAGCCCCCCTTTCCTTGTCTAGGAGCTGTCTGCCAATACGGCTATGTGAACGCAGGGGCAGCAGCTTTATCCTATGTATTATGTGTATGTCTGTGTGGATGCAGGGGAAGTAACCCTTTCCTTGTCTAGGAGCTGTCTGCTAATACGGCTATGTGGTCGCAGGGGCAGCAGCTTTATCCTATGTATTATGTGTATGTCTGTGTGGATGCAGGGGAAGCCCCCCTTTCCTTGTCTAGCAGCTGTCTGCTAATACGGCTATGTGAACGCAGGGGCAGCAGCTTTATCCTATGTATTATGTGTATGGGAGGGCAGTAGCCCCATGTGATACGCCTAGCAACTATCCAGCAGCAGGACTATATAGATGCTGGGGATGCAACTTTAGTATATTCAACAGGAGATGACAGACAACCAAGGGGCGTTCACTCACAGACACAGGATGTGATGTCACACACCAGGAAATCATTTGCCTGGCATCACTACATCAATTTCAGACTAATGCTCTATGCAGGGCACCAATTGTGATGGAGGCAGGGTGGAAAGCTGGATTCCAGAAAAGGTGGGTGTGGCTCTGGAGTATGCGGGCGGAGACACTTGATCCTATTTAACCCCCTTGCCATTCCAATTATTGCGCAAGGGGGCAGCGCAGCACTTTTTTTATTTATTTATTTTTTAAATCATGTAGCGAGCCTAGGGCTCGCTACATGACAGCCGATGAGCAGCGGCATCCCCCCACCCCTTCCAATCGCCTCCGGCGATCTTTGCTACCAGGAAATCCCGTTCAGAACGGGATTTCCTGGAGGGCTTCCCCCGTCGCTATGGCGACAGGGCGGGATGACGTCATGGATGTCAGAGGGAATCCCGATCTACCCCTCAGTGCTGCCTGGCACTGATTGGCCAGGCTGCACAAGGGGTCTGGAGGGGGGGGGGGGGGGGCGGCGAGCTGCGGCGATCGGGCACTGCACGCAGCTAGCAAAGTGCTAGCTATGTGCATTCAAAAAAAAAATGTGAAAATCGGCCCAGCGGGGCCTGAGCAATCCTCCTGCGCAGGTTACCCCGAGCTCAGTTCGGGATAACCGGCAAGGAGGTTAATCTGGCCTATTTCGCCACTCGTGCAGCTCTGACTTGGGCTGTATGCTGGGGGAATCTATGTGTGTTGGTGGGGGGATGATTATTGTATATTCATTGTAAATACTTTGTGCACTACACATACTCCTGACGACGCTTCGCTTAAGGAGTGAAACGATTGTAGAGTTGGCACTCTATCTGTTCACCACTTTTGTCTCACTGTACACAATGCAGATATGGTATACCACCCAGCTACCTTCTATGAAGAGTTATTGTTGACCCCTATGGGGTCTTGTTTGTTCTGATCTACCAATATCAGAGGCAGGGTTTTTTCATGGTTTAAGCCCTTCCAATAGGCAGGTGTGTCCCCTATATTCAACAGTTACTAATCAATTTGGGTTAAGCAATAGTTCATCTGGTCTGTTTTGATGCAAACGCTTGCAAGATAGCTACACCCCATGGAAATTAATGGGGGGGATCAGCAAAGACCCTTGCTAAAGTTTTGCAGTCAACTGATGATACACTTTGCTGTAAACTTAAAGAGAACCAGAGATGAAGCAACCTCATGTATTTTACCTTATAAATCAGTGGGAACATGACAGTAAACACCTAATCTGCTCTTTGTTACATTGTTCTCTGTTTAATTTGCCTGTTATCACCTCTAAGATAAGAATCCCGACTAAGCAGTCGGTCTGGCTTTGCTACAGAATAATTATAGCTGAGACTGTGTTCTTTGCTGTTTTCAAGTCCAAGCCTGCCCCCTGCTGGCTTTGCTCAGAAATCATTATAGCTGAGTCATTATAGCAAAGCCAGACTCAATGCTCAGTCCGGGATTCTTATCTCAGCTAGATAACAGACACTTTTAGCAGTGAGGATGGAACAGAGAGCATGGTAAGTGTTTTCTCTAATGTTCCCACTGATTTCCATGGTAAAATACATGAGGGTGCTTCGTCTCTGGTTCACTTTAATAAACCCATGACAGTTGCATTTGACACACTTTATTTTAAAGTAAACCCTCTTATGAATTGTGAATACATACAGTGTTTTTAATCATAAAGGGGAACAAGGAGACCTACATATATCTCCATGTATACATGATGTACATATGTGGTTAGGCCTCTATAGGCAAAGTGCTTCAGTGTCCGTTTACCTAGTACAATTTATTCGGTAGTGCAAAACCCCCAGTGACCAGACCATTTTATACATATAACAGTTTATTGCTCTGTCATACAACTTAGCACTCAAATGAATTTTGTCTCTTTTTCTTCTCACTAATAGCACTTTATTTTGGTAGTATTTGATTGCTGCTGCGATCTGAATTTTTTAAATTAATAAAAAAAGATCAAAATAAAAAAAACACTATTTTTTGTTCTCCCCCCCCCCCCCCCCCCCTTTAAATTGACCCTAGGCAAAGATATATGCACTACACTAAACACACATAGGCATGTGACTGTGGTAGGGATTCGATTGTGAGCCCCCCGAGGCACAGTTCAGCGACAAGGACTTCCTCTGTACAGCGCTGCACAAGATCGCAGAGCTATATAAGCAATTCTTTGATTTGTAAAAAACAGGCTGCCAGCTCTGATCGCGGGCTGGCAGGCTGATCGCTGTGGCCCCCTGTAAAGAGTGATGGGAGCTCGCGCTCATGCGAGCTCACTGCAAATCTCACCTCTCGCGAGATGACGTCATATGGCGGTGCTGAGGAACAGCTGATCCTCTCTGCAGCCGCCGATCCGTGTTAGGCAGTCAGCAATGGGTTAAAATCGATTTTCTCCAACACTATACAGTCTTTGTACACAAGTGTTTTCCTCTTGTACCCACTCTTCTCCTTTCCATACCCTGCAAATTGGGGGAATCGAGCTTGTATGTGGCTTTGCTATTAACCGCTAAAGTCGGCAGCGCAAATGCATTTTTTGGTGACTATTTCACACTTGCTCCTCCTCCGTTATGCCACTGGTTTTCCCACACTTGGTTTTAAAGAATTTGTGGCTGCAGAGATGCCATGAAAGTTTTAAAAGTTTGCCTGACCATTAAAGGCTATGGGGCTCGGTCAGTCCGCAAATCTTTACAGAAACATGTGATGCTCGGCCATCACTACCAGTAAGATATATAGGAGGCATCTCTGAAGATCTTCTCCTCAGACTGAGCGTTTCACCTGCTCTACCCCCTGGAAAGCAAATGTGTTTATATCCTGCATGGCAATTCCTGAGACACTTAGCAACCCCTGAAGTATTGTCTGTGGCCCACTGCAGGCCCCTAAAATGCTCAGAAATTCAAGCACAACGCATCCAGCGCAGTGTGCCTGCCTGCATGGATGAGATCCCGGCTGTGACCTTCCAGAGGGTGCAGCGCTGGCTCGATTATCGGGAAAAGGATGTGGGGAGCTTGTGGAGGATCCAGAGGGGTATGGATCAGACTTTTAGCTTTACTTTAAATTACAGATTTACTTTAACACTTGGAATTGAATAAATAGAAAGTGAAAACAACCAATTAGGCTTAGCACTATATGTAGCCATGTTTATCCCATCATCCCACCTCAGTTCAGGGACTTGCTTTACAAACCAATGCGCTGAGTAGCATGAAAGAGCCCCGGGACTCTGTATAATATGCTGCCAGGTGCGTCTAGCAAGAAATAAAAGAAACATTGGAAAATAACACTGACAACCAAAACATTTCCCACACTCAGTGCAGTAATAGAGCTTCTCACTAGTGATGAGAGAGGGATACGTGGAACTGAACAGGCCTGTTATTGGCCACTGCACTCCACTCTCCATACTCCCTACTTCAGCTTTCTTGGGGAGATGGAGAGCAGTATGCTGTGGCCAGTTCAGGTTCACTAAAGGGGAAGTTATGTTTCACTGACTCTTACTTACCACCAGTGTGAGATTTTTCATGTCTGAGAAGAGTTGTTTTTAGTACAAAACATTTCCCACACTCAGCACACGAATACGGCTTCTCACCAGTGTGAGTTCTTTCATGACTGACGAGCTCTGATTTCTGTACAAAACATTTCCCACACTCAGCACATGAATAGGGCTTCTCCCCAGTGTGAGATCTCTCATGGATGACAAGATTTAATTTTCGTACAAAACATTTCCCACACTCAGCACATGAATAGGGCTTCTCCCGAGTGTGAGATCTCTCATGTCTGAGAAGAGTTGTTTTTAGTACAAAACATTTCCCACACTCAGCACATAAATACGGCTTCTCACCAGTGTGAGCTCTTTCATGACTGACAAGCTCTGATTTCTGTACAAAACATTTCCCACACTCAGCACATGAATACGGCTTCTCACCAGTGTGAGATCTCTCATGGATGACAAGACTTAATTTCCGTACAAAACATTTCCCACACTCAGCACAAGAATATGGCTTCTCACCAGTGTGAGATCTCTCATGGATGACAAGGTCTGATTTCTGTGCAAAACATTTCCCACACTCAGCACATGAATAGGGCTTCTCTCCAGTGTGAGATCTCTCATGTCTGAGAAGAGTTGTTTTTAGTACAAAACATTTCCCACACTCAGCACATGAATACGGCTTCTCACCAGTGTGAGTCCTTTCATGACCGACAAGCTCTGATTTCTGTACAAAACATTTCCCACACTCAACACATGAATATGGTTTCTCACCAGTGTGAGATCTCTCATGTATGACAAGGCATGATATCCGTACAAACCCTTTCCCACACTCAGTACATGAATAGGGCTTATAACCAGTGTGAGATCTCTGATGACAGACAAGCTGTGATTTCCGTACAAAACATTCCCCACACTCAGCACATGAATACGGCTTCTCACCAGTGTGATATCTCTCATGACTGACAAGGTCTGATTTCTGTACAAAACATTTCCCACACTCAGCACATGAATAGGGCTTCACACCAGTGTGATATCTCTTATGACGGACAAGGGCTGATTTCTGTACAAAACATTTCCCACACTCAGCACATGAATACGGCTTCTCCCCAGTGTGATATCTCTCATGGATGACAAGCTCTGCTTTCTGTACAAAACATTTCCCACACTCAGCACATGAATAGGGCTTCACACCAGTGTGAGATCTCTCATGTATGACAAGGCATGATTTCCGTACAAAACATCTCCCACACTCAGCGCATAAAAATGGCTTCTCTCCAGTGTGAGTTCTCTTGTGTACGCCTAGATTTGATTTTCTCACAAAACATTTCCCACATAGGGAACAGGAATGAGACCCTCCAGCAGAGGTAGAGCTGTGCTGGTGAAGAGGCCCCTCGGGATTATACAGGTGAGGGGAGTCTGGGGGAATATTTGGGGTAACCAGGATATCTGCAGGAGACTCTTGTCCAGTGACATCATCATCCGTTGTACAGTCTGTGGATACAAAGAGACGAGTCTCTGAGAGGTTCTTGATGCCGGGACTCTGCGCTGCAAATAGAGAGACATCATCACTTCCTGTTAGAGAATACTGAGGGGAGGAACAATTATCATTAGGGATGGTCAGTGAGCTGCTGATAATTCCAAGTTGAGGCAAAGTTTGTGCACACTGGAAATGGACCAGATGGAGCAGCTGCATAACGTTACATAAAATTAGCATACAGTTTGCACCATCTCAGAGTTATTGGCATGTCACCGACCATCACAAGTTATCAGCCTGACTGAGAACTGCAGAAGGTGGAGCTCATTATAGGCGGCCAATCCCATGACTACAACTTTAGCTTGCATGAAAATGTTATGTAGCTGGGAGTTCAGCCAATCAAATGCATTTCCTGACAAATCTGATTATCTGCATACAATCTGCATGACATTTGCATACACATCAGAGTTATTTGCATGTCACTGACCCCTCCCACACCTAAAGCATTGGCCATACATTGAGCAGCAGTGAATGTAGAGCTTGATGAGACAGTGGAAGCAATGTGTTACTCCTGTGACAACAGACCTATATGTACTTATAGCAAGAGATCTGTGTTATGTTTGTAGAGCAATGTGGTGTCACTTCCACATTCTTATTACCGCTGTGTCCTCGTGTCACTCATATGCCCCGTGTAATGTACATGTTTCTCTCTCTTATTCCCAATTAAGCAAATAAGGAAACTGTGACTGGGGATGGTCTGACATTTCCATCAGAACGCCGATTTCCAAAACGTAAATGCAACAATAGGCATAATTCACAAAGTGTTTTCACCTGTTTTCCTGTTTCCACCTCGTCTATGTTACATTTTTAGGCTTCCAAAGAGCAAAAATATAATATAACTAGCTGATTGCCCGACATTTCTCAGGTATGTATTTGGCTGGTGTTGGCTCTGCATACTTTTTCTAACCCTAACACACAATTACTCACTGACCAAGTTTGTGAGCTTTGCGGTCTTTGGTATCAATTATTTGCATTGAAATGAAAAAATCTGATTGGCTGTTTGTGGCTCCACACCCTTTTCTGAATTCGAACCCCAGTCACCCAATGACCAACTGTACCAGGTTTGAGGCCTGTGCCATTAACAGTGCAAGAATGGTAGCAATTAAATAATCCCCTTGAAAAGCAATAGGTGAAGTTTGATTCACTTTTGTAGGCTTCACCCACTTTTCTAAATAATTAACCCAGTCACCCAGTGACCAACTGTGCAAAGTTTAAGAACCCTGCCATTAACAGGCTGCAGTTTACATTTTCCCAGTGAAATTTGTATTTGTCTCCACACACTGATGACCCTGCTTTGTCTGTGTATGTATTTGACTGCTGTTGGCTCCGCCCACTTTTTCTAACGCTAAATTACACACAATTACTCAATGACCAAGTTTGTGAGTTGTGGGGTCCTTGGCATCAATAATTTGTATTTTGTCATGAAATGAAACAAATCTGATTGGCTGTTTGTGGCTCTGTCCCCTTTTCTGAATTTGAACCCCAGTCACCCAATGACCAACTGTACCAGGTTTGAGTCTTGTGCCATTAACAGTGCAAGAATGACAGCTATTTTAATATTCCCTTTGAAAATCAACAGGTGAATTTTAATTGGCTGTTGTAGGCTCCACCCACTCTCTTGAATATTCATCCCATTCACCCAGTGACCAGCTGTGCAAAGTTTGAGAACCCTGCCAGTAACAGTGTAAGAATGGCTGCAGTTTATATTTTCCTAGTGAACTTTATTTTTGGCTCCGCCCACTTTTTGTAACCTTGACACAGAGTCACTCAATGACCAAGTTTGTGAGCTTTCAGGTTCCTGGCATCGAAAATGTGTGAATGGAAGCAGTTTATCCACCAAGAAATTCTGATTGGCTGTTTGTGGCCCCGCCCCTTTAGCGAATTTGGACCCCAGTCACCCAATGACCGACTGTAGCAAGTTTGAAGCCTCTACCATTAACAGTGTAAGAATGGCAGCAGTTTTAATATTCCCCTTGAAAATCAATAGGTGACTTTTGATTGGCTGTTGTAGGCTCCACCCACTTTCCTGAATATTAATCTCATACACCCAGTGACCAAGTGTGCCAAGTTTGAAAACCCTGCGAATAACAGTGTAAGAATGGCTGCAGTTTACATGTTCCTATTTGAAACGAATGGCTGATATTTGATTGGCTGTTTTATGCTCCGCCCACTTTTCCTGGATCTGTAACCTCGGTCACCAAGTGACCAACTGTGCCAAGTGTGGGGACTCAGGCTCAATTACTGTGAGAATGGCAGCCTTTTACATTTTTTCCAATCACTTGAATGGGTGGAATCTGATTGGCTTTTGGTTTGTAGCTCCGCCCAGGCGTGCAGGGGGGACGCGAGACCACCAGAACATATCATCCCAGGTAGTCAGGGATCTGTGTACCAAGTTTCGTTCTAATCGGTCAAGGCGTTTTCGTGTGATCGCGGCAAACTCACACACTCACACAATTTTATATACAGTGGGTTGCAAAAGTATTCAGCCCCCTTGAAGTTTTCCACATTTTGTCACATTACTGCCACAGACATGAATCGATTTTATTGGAATTCCACATGAAAGACCAACACAAAGTGGTGTACACATAAGAAGTGGAACGAAAATCATACATGATTCCAAACATTTTTTACAAATAAATAACTGCAAAGTGGTGTGTGCGTAATGATTCGGCCCCCTTTGATCTGAGTGCAGTCAGTTGCCTATAGACATTGCCTGATGAGTGCTAATGACTAAATAGAGTACACCTGTGTGTAATCTAATGTCAGTACAAATACAGCTGCTCTGTGACTGCCTCAGAGGTTGTCTAAGAGAATATTGGGAGCAACAACACCGTGAAGTCCAAAGAACACACCAGACAGGTCAGGGATCAAGTTATTGAGAAATTTAAAGCAGGCTTAGGCTACAAAAAGATTTCCAAAGCCTTGAACATCCCACGGAGCACTGTTCAAGCGATCATTCAGAAATGGGAGTATGGCACAACTGTAAACCAACTGTAAACTGTAAACCTACCAAGACAAGGCCGTCCACCTAAACTCACAGGCCAAACAAGGAGAGCGCTGATCTGAAATGCAGCCAAGAGGCCCATGGGGACAACTATTAGTCATGCACTGTACAAAGTTGGCCCTTATGGAAGTGTGGCAAGAAGAAAGCCATTGTTAACAGAAAGCATAAGTCCCGTTTGCAGTTTGCCACAAGCCATGTGGGGGACACAGCAACCATGTGGAAGAAGGTGCTCTGGTCAGATGAGACCCAAATGGAACTTTTTGGCCAAAATGCAAAACGCTATGTGTGGCAGAAAACTAACACTGCACATCACTCTGAACACACCATCCCCACTGTCAAATATGGTGGTGGCAGCATTAAGCTCTGGGAGTGCTTCTCTTCAGCAGGGACAGGGAAGCTGGTCAGAGTTGATGGGAAGATGGATGGAGCCAAATACAGGGCAAACTTGGAAGAAAACCTCTTGGAGACGGCAAAAGACTTGAGACTGGGGCGGAGGTTCACCTTCCAGCAGGACAATGACCCTAAACATAAAGCTAGGGCAACAATGGAATGGTTTAAAACAAAACATATCTATGTGTTAGAATAGCCCAGTCATAGTCCAGATCTAAATCCAATCGAGAATCTGTGGCAAGATCGGAAAACTGCTGTTCACAAACGCTGTCCCTCTAATCTGACTGAGCTGGAGCAGTTTTGCAAAGAAGAATGGGCAAGGATTTCAGTCTCTAGATGTGCAAAGCTGGTAGAGACATACCCTAAAAGACTGGCAGCTGTAATTGCAGCAAAAGGTGGTTCTACAAAGTATTGACTGAGGGGGCTGAATAATTACGCACACCCCACTTTGCAGATATTTATTTGTAAAAAAATGTTTGGAATCATGTATGATTTTCGATCCACTTCTCACGTGTAACACTACTTTGTATTGGTCTTTCATGTGGAATTCCAATAAAATTGATTCATGTTTGTGGCAGTAATGTGATAAAATGTGGAAAACTTCAAGGGGGCCGAATACTTTTGCAACTCACTGTATATAGATTAATCAAATAAGAAAACTGAGACTGGGGATGGTCTGACATTTCCATCAGAACGCCGATTTCCAAAACATAAATGCAACAATAGGCATAATTCACAAAGGATTTTCACCTATTTTCCTGTTTCCACCTCGTCTATGTTACATTTTTAGGCTTCCAAAGAGCAAAAATATAATATAATTAAGGTAAAAAAAGTAATATTGAAATGAAGTTCATCAGAAACAACTTACTTTGAGTGATTATTTTGCTTATAAATGTGCTGAAAGGTTATTTTTATAAATGAGGTGATAAGTCATGTATGAGAAGTTTTGTGAATAGAGCCCAATGTCAGAATGCCGCATTACAGCAACTCGGAAATGTCAGCCAATCACTGAGCTCAGAAGCATCGGACCAATCAGAGAATGCAGAATATTTCTGTGGAAATGGGAATCCCGCGGGATGCCTCCGCACTCTCTGATTGGTGCAATACTAGCGAGTATTTCCCAGTCCTGTGATTGGACTTACATTTCCAAAAATTACCCCTGACATCGGAACACCACAAGCATTTCCGGCCAATCAGTGTACTGCGGTTTACATGCGGAAATGTGCAAATTATACGTACATCCACAACTATAGCTTACATTAAATATAGCAGCATTAACCAGCCTATCGGATTCTCTACCAATCCGGAGCAATTATAGGCCCTAGCAACCAGATCCTAGCTACCTATCACAGGCTATCCCTCCCCTCTTGTATATAAGAGAGGTGAGACTGTCAGCCATTGTGTGGGCTCAGTGAGGAGGAGGATATTGAGGGAGACAGTGCGCTGCATTGTGCTGCAGATAATCAGTTGTGTGTGGATTGAGTTGTGTGACAGAATCTGGTGAGTTATGAGATAGTGAGTGAGTGGACAGACAGATTGTAGTGCACTAGTGAGTGAGAAGGAGGAGTTTGCTGAAGTTAGTGTGATAGAGCAGAAAGTCAGATGTGAGTGTAGAGAGGCCTAGTGACAGTGAGAGAGGGTGTACTGTAGTGTGATAGAGAGAGCAGAGGCAGATTGTAGTGTAGTGCAGGACTGGATCTGTACTGTCACCCGCCGCCACCTGACCAACAACATCTCCTCCAACATCCCCACTCCTCCTCTTCAGTATTGGAAGGCAGATAACCCCCTCTTCAGTATAGTTAGCCAACTGCTCCCTCTCTCCCACAGCAAGACAGGAAACAAGACGCTCCCCCACTTGCAGCACAGGTAGCCAGATGCACCCCCAACCCCTTGCAGTATAGGTGGCCAGATGTTTCCCCCCCCCTCACCCCTAAAAGCTTAGGTAGCCTGCTAGTCGCATCCCCATTACGCAACATCTACCCCCACAGGAGCACCACCAGTCACTCACCTCTCTGCCTGCCTCCAGCGCCAAAACTTCCTCTTCCCCTCATTCCCATCATTAGCCGCCACTGTGCATCTCATTCTGCAGCCAGCATCTCTCACATGTGGCTTGTCGGCACATTACTGGTGAATTACGATAGGAGATGCACAGCGGCAGCTGATGACGGAGGAAGGGAAGAGGAAGCTTTGGCGCTGGAGGAGAGCGGAGAGGTGAGTGACTGGCGGTGCTGCTATATGGAGGAGGGAGGTGGGAAACATCTGGCGAGTGACGCTCTGCCCACAAGACCAGCCAGGTCCAGTTGCCTGCAGCTATTGTGAAGTATTGAAACAATGAAGCAAGGCGGGCAGCCACAGACCGGGTCTGGCAAGCAGCCAAACACACTATACAGCCAGCCACAGGTAACAGCAGGAGAGTTCTGCAGTCACACGCTCACCCGATCTCTCCCTGCACTGCAAGCTTGCAACTGAAAATTCAATTGCTAACTGCACATTAACAGCCCACTGCCCAACCGCCTTTGCTTCTGTGGAACCCTAGGCCATGACCTATGTGACCTGGGCTTTAATCCGGCCCTGGTGTAGTGAGTGACTAGTGAGTGAGGGAGGTGGTTAGCTGTAGTGTGGCAGAGAGATAGTTTGTTTTAGAGTGTAGTCAGTGATAGTGAGTGAGTGTTAAGCCCCCATACACACACACACAACAGCGGTCTAATATGCAGCACAATTATCAAACAACTTTTGTTGTGAAACAAGTTGAACAACCAAAAAAAAGTTTCATGCTATTGTTCAAAGAACTGATAAGACTGATAAGCCGTCAATCCAATGCTGGATCCGCACCATACAACTTTTTGGCAGATTTGCCTGCCCGATCGAATATTTCCAGCATGTCCGATCTGAAGATCGATTGATTTTTTGAGTGATTTTCTGTCCGGCTTCTGTAGAAACGGATGGAAATCGCTCAAAAAATCAATCGATCTTCAGATCAGACATGCTGGAAATATTCGATCGGCCAGGCAAATCTGCCAAAAAAATTGTATGGTGTGGATCCAGCACAACAATTGGATTGACGGCTTATCAGTCTTATCAGTTCTTTGAACAATAGCATGAAACTTTTTTTTTTGGTTGCTCAACTTGTTTCACAACAAAAGTTGTTTGATAATTGTGCTGCATATTAGACCACTGGTGTGTGTGTGTGTGTGTGTGTGTGTATGTACAGTGTGTGTGTATGTGGGGGGGGGGGGGAGGGTGTATGCCCCTGTGCTATACAGTCATGTGTGTGTGTGTGTGTGTTATGTGTGTTATGTGTGTTATGTGTGTTATGTGTGTGTTATGTGTGTGTGTGTACAGTGTGTGTACAGTGTGTGTACAGTGTGTGTGTGTGTGTGTACAGTGTGTGTACAGTGTGTGTGTGTGTGTGTGTGTGTGTGTGTGTGTGTGTGTGTATATACAGTGTGTGTGTGTACAGTGTGTGTGTGTGCTTCAGTGTAGTGTGTTTATCTTTTTATTTTATTATTTATTTTTTATATCCTTTATTTCAAATTTGATATACTTTAATTTTTTAAATATATTTTGATTTGAATTTTATTTGAAAAGTTTCAGTGTTCTTTTTTCTAATTTTTATTCTCCATTTCATTTATTTTAATTTTCTTTTTATCAGGGCTGTGGAGTCGGTACAAAAATCCACGACTCCGACTCCTCAGTTTAGGATTCCACCGACTCCGTCTCCTCGACTCCAACTCTGCCTATGAGAGCCGATCGCTGTCTTGTCCCCCAGGAGGACAGCCATGTCACACGGCTGTCCCCAGTACAGCGCTGCTTCACATCACAGCGCTGTACATGTAAATACACGGCGGTTTCGCCGTGTAATAGTCTCAAGGCGGAGCTCTGCTCCGCCCACCAGGCAGGAGATGTGCGTGCAGCCTGCGCGCGATCTCCTGCAAACTGCTGCCCTAGGACCTTACGCCAATCGGCGTTAGCTGGTCCTGGGGCTGCCGCCGCAGCCATCGGCGTGACGCGGTCGGCAAGCAGTTAAAGTCTTATACATACCTGGGGCTTCCTCCAGCCCCTTCAGGCTAATCATTCCCTTGCTGTCCTCCTCCGCCACCTCGATCTTCTGCTATGAGTCCAGGTACTTGACCCAGTCTGGCGTAGTGCACATGCACACACATTCCGCCACCGGGGGCGTACTACACCTGCGCAGCACTGTTGCGCAGGTGCAGAATGTTCCTGGCTGTGGGAGCGGCATGCGGCTGGACTGCGCTGACTGGTTGAATTACCGGGACTCATAGCAGAAGATCCAGGTGGCGGAGGAGGAGAGCGAGGGACTGATTGGCCTGAAGGGGGCTGGAGGAAGCCCCAGTTATGTAAAAAAAACGTTTCTTTTCATCCGTCTCAGGTACCCTTTAATTCGTAGTCACCAAACCAAATTTTAACAACATATCAAATTATTTGATTTCATGAGCAAAGAGTGCATACATTTGCATAAACCAGCATCAATGCAGATTTCCATCTCATTGACCATCTCTATTAGTGACACAGCTACACATCAGGCTTTATACTTACAGCATAGATGTTATTTAGTATATATAAGAGATTCCTGTGTACACATCATATATACTGTACAGTCACAATCAGATATGTATCGTATATCTGACTTTAAAAATACGGGGACTGCTTTATTGAAGCAGCACAGGTAACTCATTTTGATTGGTTTATTTCATTTTTGTGGACTAAGCACAGCTATTACTGTATGTATAAATTATTGATAACTATTATCTGAGAAATAGAACATTTCATCATATTTTCTATTTTAATTACAGTTTAAATTCATTAGGAGTTGGAGTATTTTTTCCCGACTCCAGGCACCCAAAATTGCTCCGACTCCAACTCCACAGCCCTGCTTTTTATTTCACTTTTTATTTTTTTAATTTTCATTTGTAATTTGATTTTTTTCTGTATTTTAGTCTAAATTTTTTATCTTCATAAAAAACAAGGCACAGGGCAGCAGTGGACAGAGTGCAGCAGGAGGAGAAGCAGCAGCAAGGGGCCCCTCTCGTCTTCCTCTATCCATCACTCTGTGCATCATGTGCAGCCTTCCCAGTCCCACTGCACGCCAACCCACTCTGCACACCAGGCTGGAAGCAGCATCCAGACCTCATCAGCTGTCTCCTCCCCCCAGTTTGTCGCCCAGCGCCAGGCCTCTCTCCCCGAAATGACTGCATGGAAGAGGCCTCTCGCCCCAACTGACCCAACAGTGATCCGCAACAATGGGCTCCTGGTAAGATTGTTGGCCCAACAGCTCCTGCCCAATCAGCTGGTGGAAAGTGCCCCCTTCCGCCAGCTGATGTGCTGTTTGGTGCCACAATGGTGGATCCCCAGCCTCCATTATGTTACCAGGGCTGCCATCCCAGCCCCCACCAGCATGTAGTGGAATGTGTATCCTGGTTGTTGGACCATTCAGTCGGTGGCAGGGTGCACCTCACTACAGATGCTTGAGTGCCCTTTCACACTGGCACAGCGCGGTGCGGCATTTTCACCGCAGCCTACTGCTAGGGCATTGTTAGTCTATGGTGTCTTCTATACCGACGTGGTGCAGCACAATATGAGGGAAGTGACGTTTTTGCTGCCTCCCCGCCACAAGTGCATACCTGCATTACCGTGCGGCTCTTGTGGCGGACCGGAAGTCATATAAGTCTATGGGGAGACGCACGTGTTTTTAAACTGACAGCCACATTTTGACGCGCTGCGCATGCCTGGAAGCGTATTTAAGCAATACACTTCTGCGCACGTGATTGCTTCACCAACAGGAAGTGAGTGTCACTTCCTGCTTGGCTGTCTGCCAGACAGGGATTACCGTGTACTAATGTGGTAATCCCTGAAGACCTGTTGTTTGTGGTACGGCCCCCAGGGGGTCAAGGGGAGGCCAGTCTAACCCCCTTCTGCCCCCTCCTCTGTCCCAGGTAGTGTTGAGCGTAATTACCTGTAATTTATGGATAATTGTAATGACAAGTCGTAATTGCGGCCTACAGCACCGTAGTTATAACCCGTAATCCACCGCGATTACATATTCTGACTACGTATGCAAATTGTAATTACAACTTCGAGTCCATTATGGAAGTGCATTTTTATTTTTAATCACAATGTCCCTACCAACCAATAGGAATGAGTGGAGCTCTGGCCACACCCTTCCCTATATAAGGCAGATGCCATCTTGGATTAACTCCTTGCTGTTACTCAGTGCTGTGTGAGAGGTTGTGCTGGAGAGACCAGTGCTGTGTATTTGCATTTTTGTGATAGATTTGTGCTCATTAGAGACCCGCTGAACCTGTTATTGATAGTTTAGCGACTCAGAGAGTAGCTTACTAATTGTTAGCTTTGTCATTCAGTTAGAGAGTTAACTTATTGCGCATTTATTGGCTAACTTGGAAGAAAAGGAGTAAGCTTTCAGCTATGAAGCCTTCCTCAGACTGACTCCTGTATACTGACAACATGTAGAGCCCACAGCTTATATGTACTGGACATTAAAAGGAGATACATTTATCACTTACCAATGCTCATCCCAGTAATAATGTCCTCTTCTTCCTTTTTACTTGTTCTTATCATGTCACTCTCCTCCATAGACTGCTGATCCCTCCTCACATAGATCTCTCCTTCTTCCTCTTTAATTGTCCTCATCACGCCACGCTTCTCAATAGACTGCTGATCACTCCTCACATAGGTCTCTTCTTCTTCCTCTTTAATCGTCCTTATCATGCCACCCTCCTCCACAGACTGCTTATCACTCCTCACATATGTATCTTCTTCTTCCTCTTTAATCGTCCTTATCATGACACCCTCCTCCATAGACCGCTGATCACTCCTCACATAGGTCTCTCCTTGTTCCTCCTTAATTGTCTCCATCAGGCCACCCTCCTCCGTAGACTGCTGATCACTCCTCACATAGGTCTCTCCTTGTTCCTCCTTAATTGTCTCCATCAGGCCACCCTCCTCCGTAGACTGCTGATCACTCCTCACATAGGTCTCTCCTTGTTCCTCTTTAATTGTCTCCATCATGTCACCCTCCTCCATAGATTGTTGATCACTCATCACATAGGTCTCTCCTTCTTCTTCAAATGTACTCATGTCACCCTCCTCCATAGACTGCTGATCACTCCTCATATATGTAATTTGTTCTTTAAGGTCAGATCTCGGTTCTGAAATGGATAACAAATTATAGCTGTAAGATATTAGTAATAATAATCAGAGCACAGAAAAGAACATACATTGCTAGGGTGTGATAATATCCCATAAGCTGTGGTATCTGCGCATTCAGCACCACAGTCCTCTCTCCCAGTGTGCCTTGCTCATCATCTGGTGCTTCTCTCCTCCTCTCCATGCACACATTCCTGGGAGGTTACAGCAGTACCGGCAGCGGTAGATGGATGAGGATGTGAAGAGAGAACAGCTGGAGATATAGGAAGATAAGAGCTGAGGCCTGCAGCTAATTGGCTATGAATTATCATTACTTACTCAGGGCTGTGGAGTCGGAGCAATTTTGGGTACCCGGAGTCGGAGATTTCATAAACTGAGGAGTCGGAGCCGGGAGTCGGATGATTTTGTACAAAATCCACAGCTCTGGTAAGTATTAGACTAAGGAGTCAGAGTTGAGGAGTCGGAGCCATTTTGGGTACCGGAGTTGGAGGTTTTATAAACTGAGGAGTCGGAAGTTTTTTTTTGTACCGACTCCACAGCCCTGCTTATGATGAACTGGGCAGATGGGACTGCAGCTCCATATACTGACCCTACCTGTCCATCACCTACTAACCCCAAACCTTCCAAGAGCCCTAGCAACAAATCTCCCAGCTGGGACAGTGCCAGTACCAGGACAGAAGCAGCAGAGGCCAACCAACCACTCTGCAGCTGCAGCCTCCATCTTCTCTACCTGTCCGACCATCATCTTTGTGCACACTCCAACCTCACCCACTGTAGGCCACCCAACACCAGTGGTTCCCAGCTGCACATTGGCATCTTCTCATCGGAGATACAATGCAGGGTTCTCCCCAGAATTTTATTCCAGCCGGTTGGCATGAAAAAGTAGCCGGGTGGGTCGGCACTGGGAAATATGGTGGCATGCGTAAGTTACCAGAGCATGCTATGCTGCACTACCGCAACATAGCGTACGGTCGTCTCTCTATCTCTGTCCATTTTTACCATTTAGTTTCCAGTTGCATTGGTCGTGGGGTATTGCAGATAGTGTGCAGGGGCCACGTATAATGATTTATTAAAGAAAATATCAGAGGAGTTGAAAAATAAAGATCTACTTACCTGGGGCTTTCTCCAGCCCCTGGCAGCTGTCCTGTGCCCTCGCCGCAGCTCCGGTGTCCGGGATCTGTTCCGTTTCAGATGGTGACCTTGCCCGCCTGGCATCTACTGTGCCTGTACAGAACGCTCCAGACCGCGTGAGTGCGGACACCAGGGGGCTCATGCAGGCGCAGGAGATGCCAACCTGGCGAGGTCGGCATCTCCAACGGAGGGGATCCCGGGACACCAGAGCTCCGGCGAGGGCACAGGACGGCTGCCAGGGACTGGAGAAAGTAAACCTTTGTTTATTAACTCCTAGGAAATTTCCTTTCATATACTATGATCATTATAGGTGGCCCTTGCACACTATCTGCAATATCACACGATGCCCCCATTTACCTTCCAGCCCCCCCCCCCCTTCCCCCTTCCAATATCATACACATAAAACCATATCCATGGTCAGCCAGTGTCAGTGAACATCACAGCCTGCATATAGAATCTGATTCAGTTTCAGCCGTCAGTGAACTGTGCGCATACCTCTGTCTCCATACTCGTCTCTGCAGTCGGCGGCCAGCGCTAATGGTCACGCCTCTTATGCAATGAGCCAATCAAAGCACGAGCTCGCCGGGAAGCGCAAAATCTCATGCACAGAGGAGAAGCAGCGCATCCTGACAGCCGGGCATTTGATCAGCGACGAGCGGGGCTTGCGGTGACAGGGACACAGTGTCATCATAATTTATTTTACTTGGACACGGTGATAGCGGGGCATGCAATCTCACCAGCCGGGCAGTAATTAAATTTACCCGGGCTCTCCACCTGGCTGATTGATCCTGGTGAGAACACTGCAATGGATAAGCAGTCTCTCTTCTCAGGATAGGCACATGTGCCCCCAGACCCTTTCCCCAAGTCAGACAGGCAGCCTCCTCCCCAGTATAGGCAGATGTACCCCCAGTATTAGGTAGTCTCCCAAACATGCAGCGCCATAACTCTGAAGTGTTCAGGGGGGGGGGGGGGGCAGGGGGACAGGCACACCCTCAGGGCTGCACTCCCAGAGACTGGTGCCCCCTGAGCCTCTGCCCTGACGACTACCCAATATTACTAATACCCCAGGAGGAACCTGAAAATGGTGGTCTGTGATTGGGGGGATACGGCTACACTGCAGGGTAATACGGCAATGCTGCGGGCAGAATAGGCTATGCAGAGGTAAATGCCAGCACTGGAGGGACATGGCTATAGTCAATATACAGTATAACTTCTCTTGTCTCTGTGATGTGACTGAATTATTACAAGGAAGGTGAGATCCGCCCCATAATCTATGGTACATGTAGGGGGAGCAATAGAAAACTGGCAAACAAGTTACAGCAGTTATATAAAAGTCTCATCAAGGGGGATGATCAGGATAATGACAGGTGTACTATGTCCTTCTCTGTAACAAAGCATGCCCACCCCAAACCTCTGCTCTGCTCCATATATAACAGGATTCACACAATTACCTCTTCCAGCCGCGTGTTCTCTCACCTCCTGCTGCAACTTCTCTTCCTGCTGTTACATCACTTCCTGTCTTTGGATTAATCTCCTCCTTTCTGTGCGTTCCACGTGGGAGCGGTGGGAGCGGCACCTTGTGGTGAATAAGCTAACTGCAAGCTTTTTTTGTGAAATCACAAAAATCATTTGGAATCATGCAGTCAGCCTTTGAATGCTATTATTGATATTGATGATGATTATTATTATTATATTTTTTATTATCAATCACAGCACAACTCCCTTATCTTCATGTCTGTTGGACATTTCACAGGTGGTTGAACATTCCCGATTTCAATGTATTTTGCTAATTCTACATAGCAGAAAACACACGCAAAATCAAACTAAGTAAAAACCTACGGGCTGCATTCCAAATCACAGCTTTTTGCCTCTTTTTTGTACTATTTTCAAATTGTACATGTTGGATCTCCCCACATAGTGCAGTTTTAATATAGTGCTTTTCATATGATGAAACATGCATGTGTTTTGCATTATATATATATATATATATATATATATATATATATATATATATATATATATATATATATTTGTATTTATAAATATTACGCAGTGCTGGACATTAGTTAAGGTTACAGACAATATTAAGGGTGACATACAGCAATAAGACATTACAGGAATACATGAAAACCAGATCACGCAGCACAGTATGAGTACAAGGAAATGCTTAGTCAGTCACTGGATAAGTGCATGAAGATTAGGTAAGTTGAGTTTACTTAGTTCCATAGGATGAGTGTGCGTAATAGAGGTGCGTGATCAGGTAGGAGACACAAGGAAGAGGACCCTGCCGAAGGCTTACAATCTAGAGGGAGAGGTAGGGACACGAAAGGTAGGCGACCAGAGTTCAGTGTTCAGCAGCGGGTTTTGAGATAGGCCAGGGTGAAAATGTGCGTTTCGAGGGCATTGTTAAAGATGTTGAAGGATGGTGCAACCCGAATGCAGGGAGGTAGGGAGTTCTATAGTGTTGGGACTGGATGATATTTCAACTTCTCGGACAGCACACTTCTCTTGCTTCAATGGCTGTGCCAGGTCTAGTCTGTGTGGCTAGCACAGACTTTATATAAATCAAAAGCAAAAAAAAAAGTGAGCAGTACTGGGCTGCAATGAAGGCGTAACCTATACCTGAGGAGAGCTTCATGCATCTGTATGCAGCTAAAAGCTATCCTATCACTACTACTGAGCTGTAGTTACATTCCGGAAGTTCAGATGTCATGGGTACATTTTGTTCACATCTTTTGTGAATAAATAATCTGTTTTTTAAGAATTTAGCAAGTGCTGGTCAATTTTTTTTGCTTTTGGTGTGAGTATAATCAGAAATGTAGGTTGGGCAGGTTTTGTGGACAGATTAGTAGAGACGGCTCAAACATCAGATTTTGGTTTTGCGAACGTCGAACGCGAACTTCTGCAAAAGTTTGAGTTCGCGCAAACCGGGAAAACCGCCATAGACCTCAATGGGCAGGCAAATTTTTAAACCTACAAAGACTGTTTTTAGCCACAAAATTGATGGAAAAGTTGTTTCAAGGGGTCTAACACCTGGAGGGGCGCATGTCGGAGTGGGATACATGCCAAAAGTACCTCGTAAAATTATGTATTTGATGCAGAGTTGGGTTATAAGGGCATAAATCACATTAGTTTCCTAAATTGGAGTCATAAAGTGCTTTAAAACATCTTGTGTGTGTATACATCGACCAGGTAGTGTAAGTAGTGTACTGCTTCACACTGACACAATAAACTCACTGTTTAACACACCACAAACAGCCGCAAAGGGTTGTCATTAGTTGACACTCTCAGAACATAAATATCAGTCCTCTGAAGTTTCTGTAGTGATGGCCGTGCTCATCCGCACGTTGGCCAGAGTGCAGGCGATGGCGGTTTTCCAGCACATATGGTCGGGCTGAGGTAGTTCAATGACAGAACAGTGACTGTCCCGCTAATCGAATTTGGTCTGTCCACAATGTAGCAACGACCGTATTATCTTGGGTGTGCACCCCCAACCAACACACTCATATAGGTCATTACTTTATTGTGAAACGCAAGCCCCTTCACCCCTGTACATGTCTTCTTTTTGTTGTTGCAGCCACAGTGCAGCCAGAGAAATTAGGCATGTACACACACCAGAAAAATTATTTTTGGTAGCAGCAGCCTTAAAAATTCAGGATCCACCTGGAGTTCTGGACCCTGTTGGTGGTGGCAGAGAAGGCAATCAAGCGGCGTGCAGGAAGAGATGCTGTGTGGGGACTGTCTTAGTCTTCAGGCACGCAGTAGCCCTCCGGGATCCATGCCTCATTCATTTTAATGAAGGTGAGGTACTGAACACCTTTTTGACCTAGGCGACTTCTCTTGTCAGTGACAATGCCTCCTGCTGCGTTGAAGGTCCTTTCTGACAGGACGCTTGAGGCAGGGCAAGCCAGAAGTTCGATGGCAAATTGTGACAGCTCTGGCTACAGGTCAAGCCTGTGCACTTAGTAGCCCAGGGGTTCATCGCTGCTCAGAGTGTCGATATCCACACTTAAGGCCAGGTAGTCGGCTAACTGTTGGTCAAGGCGTTGTCGGTGGGTGGATCCCAAAGGGCTGAGGCGAGGTGTTGGATTAAAGAAAGTCTGCTTGTCCGACATCACAATCAGATCACTAAAGTGTCCTGTCCTTGCCTGCATGGACGTGGGAGGAGGAGGATTACGTGCCCCGTTTCACCGTTTCCCGTTGTGCTGTGACATCACCCTTAAACGCACTATAAAGCATACTTGCCAGCTTGTTGTGCAAGTGCTGCATCCTTTCTGCCTTCTGGTAATTTGGTAACATTTCCACCACTTTGTGCTTATACCGAGGGTCTAGTAGCGTTGCCACCCAATACAGGTCCTGGTCCTTGATTCTTTTTTTTTCAGGGGTCCCTCAACAGGATGGACAGCATGAAAGACCCCATCAGCACAAGGTTGGATGCCGACCTAGTCATCTCCTCTTCCTCACTGATGTCAGGGAGGTTCTCCTCCTCCCCCAGCCATGAATAATACCACAGGTACCTGAAAGGTGAGCAGCACAAGCCCCCTGCGATGCTTGCTGTGGTTGTTCTTCCATCTCCTCCTCAAAGCCACCTTCCTCCTCTGACTCCTCCTCCTCCCCCTCCTCTGTGCTGCCGCAGATGTTGACAAATCTGGTTCTGGTGGTGATGGTTCCCACAACTCTCCCTCTTCCTGTTCACGCTCCTCTACAGCTTGATCCACCACTCTACACACATGTAGTGCTACAGCCTTTATACTCATATTGTATTGGTGGTGCTGTGGTAGCCATCTTATATGTGAATCTTTTCATTCGGTCTGTATCTGATCATTTGAGTCTAGTGGACTTCCTTAACGCTTGTTTATCAGAAACTAACCAGATGGGTGTATGAGTCATATGTTACTTAAGTACAATTATACAAAGTACTTTCATATAAGGAATGTAACACTGATCTGACCCATGATTTAAGATCCCTTATTAATGTACTAAAAACCAATAATCGCCTTTTAGTCTGAAGTTAGGGGACATTGGTACTTTTTAGCCATAATGCTTGAATTTAGGATTATTTAGAAGAGGGTCGTAAATGTAGTAGTTGTATTCCAGAGTGAATATCTGTGACGCCGGGCGACGCCCAGTCGGCCAAAATGCAATTGCGGTCGGTTTGCGACACAAATCGTTTGTTATGATCGCTTCTGCAGCGTTTACTACTGACTGCAGTGGTATTACAACCCAAGCAGTTCTGATGTCATTATATGCATTTGCTTGCATAGTTTGGTTTGCACTTAAACTAGTTGCTGATTCCATCTGCAGTCGCTCTGAAGTTAATGACAGTTTAATATGCTTTTGTGTAAACAAACATTGTCTGCTGCAATGGAGGGGCAATCCCTTTCCTGCAGGCTGCATATCATTGTCTGCCTTTTCCTGCTGTCAGCCTGTGATTAATTACCATTCACTTGTGTGGGAATCTGCAGGTCTGCTCCCATTGGATGACCTCAGTATAAAGAACTGCTTCCTGCAATGCCTCATGGGCTACCATAGTCTCAGATTCTGTCGGTTACTCTGCTCGTGCCCCACCTCGTTCCTAGTCCGTGTGGACTGCGCTGACTCCTGCGAAGGGGTCAGCGAGTCCTCCTAGTTCTGCTCTTGTTCTAGAAGTTGTTACTCTGCTTGTCTTGTGTCATATGTTGGTTCATCGCCAATATATACGCATACTTGCGCATTTTGTTATTTTCCTTGTATTCGTGTTACGTTGATACATCAGTGTCGCTAATATATACGTACACGAACTGTTTATTTCCTGTGTTCAGTTAGTCAGCCTTCCAGCACGTTTTGGTAGTTTGCGCGTATCGTGAGCACCCGTGCTGAGCTAGTATCCTGCTCCTGGTCCTGTTTGTGGATTGCGTTCATCTCTGCAAGGAGATAACGAATCCTTCTGAATCCTGTCCTGTTACTGTTTGTGGATTGCGTTCATCTCTGCGAAGAGATAGCGAATCCTTCTGAGTCCTGTTCCCTGTATTGCTCCAGTGCTAGTCAGTGTTCCTGCTTATGTCATATATCGGTTCATTGCCGATATATACATATGTTAGTCAGACGTTACAAATAGTTTCATTGATAGCTGTAATTGTAATACGCTAGGAAAACATACTTATTGTATATTTGTCTGTGTTACGTTCATCTATCTTGATCCTCCTATTTCCTGGCTATCCTGTCCTGTCTTTGTGAGGCATGCCTTCGCTGCTACGCATTGGCTGCCTCATTCCAGTCTGTCTTAGTGGCTAGTTAAGCAGGCGTTCATTCTGTCTACCTGTCCTGATCTCCTCAGTCCTGGTTTATGCGCTCAGCGCTACTTTGCGCTGAGACGTTATTACGAAGGTGTTGTTTGTGGCTGTTCGGATCTGCATCGGCTCTGTGCACCATAATCTCCTATTGGAGTCAGTCCTCTCCTCCACTAAACTGGGGATATCCTGATTCCTTGTGCTGGTGTGTGTACCTCCTTCACGTCAGCTTATGTGTTGCATGCTGACTGTGGAGATTACACCTCCAAGCTTAACATTATGGTAGCCCCATTACCAATCCCCATTGTGGGGGGGGGGGTCCCAGCAAAAATGACACTGTTTGTTATGGTTCCTGTTCCTTTAAGAAATTTGAGAAACTTAATTCTGAAACAGAAAATTTGTTTTTTTCTGAATGTACCAGGTTTTTGGCCAATCCCGAGCTCCAGGCTACTCCTGTTTCAACGTGGGCCCCCCAGTTAATTTATGTTTTATTTAAGGGAAATTTGTTCCAGTGGGCGTACGATGTCTTGGATCATACGAATTTGAAAGAAAGACCGCTGGAATTTCTAGCGTTTGTGATCCATAACTGGCTGCGCAAAACCGATTTGCCTAGCCCTTTTGATAAGCTCCTGGCAGCTTGTCAATCAGCTGCTCCTTCTACTGCCTACAAAAATAATCAGCAAGCAGATAATTGTTCTGATAACTTTTCTTCTGCTTTGAATAAATCACCTAAGGCAGCAAGGTCTAAAGCCAAACGTAAACGCTCCAAAAGAAAAGCGTTACAATCAGCGGAGTCGTTGCCCTTAGCGACTGCACATCAGATCTGTAACGAGACTCCGCCATTAGCAGATAATGAAATTCAGTCACCATTCAGGGGAGTCAAATGGACCTATGAAACTACTAATGAACTTTCATTGCTAGCCAGGGAAAATAAAAGTTCTTGTTTAAATGAATTATCTGAATATGATTATGAAGATATATTACAGAGTATTGAACAGATCAATTTATTCGTGCAGCAAGGGAAATTTGCATACACTACAGTTCAACACTTGCTACAGGTATTGGAGATCCTTAGGAATAAGAAATCGGCCAATCGCCTGCTAGATAACCCAATGTATGTTTCTGCCACAAACACATTTGCCAACTGTGATCAGCTTGAATGCTCAGCTGTTAAATATGCATGGGATCCTCCATTTGAGAAAGGAGAGATGGAAGCCCTGGTCTATGAATGGAAGAAAGATGCAAGTTCATTTTGTCAGTTTTACAGTGCAAAAAGTGAATTAGTATTGAATGCATGCATTAAGTCGGCTTATAACCTAATAAAGACTGGTGTGTGTGGGTATGACTTTGTGGCTCCATTGTCTCCAATAGGAGATTATGTGTGGAGAATGATTTTGGACGATTTTTATGCGATTCAATCAGTTGATACCAGGGAAGATACACTGTCAATTGGAGATTGTTCCACTTCCTCAGTTCCTGAGGACTCGCCTGCTTCAGCCCCTTTGGCTGATTCAGCGAGTGATTCAGAGCTCCTTTTGTGTGAAATTGAAGTTCCTGTAATTCCACCCTGTACCATGGATAACTCAGTGTTACTTCCCAGTAAGACAGAAATTACTAATACTTCCTTAACCTTGCCCTGCACAAATTTCTCAGCAGAGGACCCAGAGGTCCTGCTGACTTCTGAGTCCAGCCTAGTCAGTACTCATGAGTCTTTGTTCAGTGAAACGGATATTAGAAAATCTTTGCCTGCCTCTGCAAACACTTCTGTAGAATTTACCTGTGTTAATAAAGTTCAACTCCTGTCTGATCCAGCAGATGCCAATAGATGCACTACATTAGTTTCTGAGTCCCAGCAATCCTGTCTAGAAACCTCAGAACCCCAGCATCTGAATTTCCCAATTTTTCAATTGAAGAGTGATTTAGATGCACAAACATTGTGTCTTGATCTTCCTGTCCCTACACCTCGCTCTAGTTTCGTGAATAGCTCAGAGCATCTGCTATGTGAACCTGAAATCGTAGAATTATTACCTTGTTCAGAAAATGTTCCAGTAAATTTGCCCTGTACCATGAATTGTGCAGTGGATCTTCCCAATGAAGCTCAGGTCACAGAATCATTATGCTGTCCAGCAGGTGCTTCCATGGTTTTGCCCTGCAATATGGCCTGTTCAGTGATCCTGTCCAGTGAAGCTGTGGTCGCAGAGTCTTATGCTTCACCCAGTACTTTGGATACTTCAGATCCTCTAGTAGAGGAGTCTGAGGCACTGCTTACTTCAGTGGGTGTTGCCGTAGTATTCACTTGTTTAGCAGCTGTTTTGGAATTACAGTCTGCTCTAATAAAACTTGATGAATCTCTGCCCAGTGAAGCAGAAGCTATTGAAACATTGTCTTTGTCAGCAAGCGTTTTTGATACCTTGCCCTGTACACAGTCTGATTTAGCTAAAGATGTTGAGTCCCTCTCTGATCTCACAGTAGTCAGGGAACTTCAGCCCTGTCCTCTTAATGTTTCAGAAGTATTGCCCTGTAACATGGATAAGTCTGACTCGCTGGAAAAAATAATAGAAATCTCAGAATTTCAGTCCGGGTTAATGAGTGTTTCTGAAACCCAGCCCTGTATCCTGGAAAATTCTGGTTTTCTGCCCGGTGTGGCAGTAGTTCCAGAGTCCCCTTCATGCCCAGTGAGTTTCTCACTTTTGCCTAGTTCAGTGGGGATTGCTGCAATATTGACTTGTTTTGCAGCCCTTCATGAGCTCCAATCCAGTGTATTTGATGAGTCTCTGTCTAGTCCAGAAGAAGCTATGTGAACCCTGTCTAGTTCAGTGCATACATCAGAAGATTTGCCCTGTCTTGTAAATGCCCCTGAACATGATTTGTTAATAACCTTGCTGGAATCAGCGACATCTAAGTCTGATCCTGCAGTTTTTAGTGAGAATCCAGTAACTGTGAAGTCTAGTCATGATGAATTTTTTTTGCCCAGTTCTGGTTTCGGTCCTGTCTTGACTGACTTTGAGGTTAGCAGTTCCTTGACATGCCCAGAGGTTTCTCTTGTGCCGGTGTGCCCAGATGTGCTTCGTATGCCAGAGTGCCCAGATGTGTCTGTGTTGGCATGCTCACGTGCTTCCCTAGTGGAGACATGTTCTGATGTTGCCGGTTGGCCTGCATGCCCGGAGATGGTTCTGGTCCCTAAAAGCCCTGATCTTGATGTTTGTCCTTGTGACCCTGACTCTGGAGTTGCCCTAGGTTCCATAGGGGTTCTTGATAGTTCTCCATGTGAGCCTAAGGGGCGTTCTGACCTGTGGGGATCTCTTTGGAGCTTCCAAGTCTTCTGGGAGATCTCTGAGGAAACTTGTCCTGGTACCTTGGACTGGTTCAACGGTGGGTTTTGTGTTGGTAAGGACAGTTCCGGTGGGCATTGCAAAGGCTTTGGCGTTTTTGGACGGTCCCTGGAAGGCGGTGGGTATCGCTCAGAGAGTTACTTGGGTTTTTTTTCTGGAAGTCGTGGTTCTGATGGGTATCACACTGAGGCTTGTAGTGCTGACGGGCATGGTTCGGTAGGTTCTGGTTCCAATTGGTCTAGTTTTGGTGAGACTGATTCAGGAATTTGGTTTTGTCGGGCTGATCCGACCTTCATGAATATTCAGTCAGATCAGTTTGCTGGATTTTCCACTTCTGATTTTTAGGTTTGGGTGGTTCAGGAGAAATATGTCAGTTTTTATAGGCGTCCAGAGGCAGCGTTTAAGGGGGGGAGGGTACTGTTATGATCGCTTCTGCAGCGTTTACTGCTGACTGCAGTGGTATTGCAACCCAAGCAGTTCTGATGTCATTATATGCATTTGCTTGCATAGTTTGGTTTGCACTTAAACTAGTTGCTGATTCCATCTGCAGTCGCTCTGAAGTTAATGACAGTTTAATATGCTTTTGTGTAAACAAACATTGTCTGCTGCAATGGAGGGGCAATCCCTTTCCTGCAGGCTGCATATCATTGTCTGCCTTTTCCTGCTGTCAGCCTGTGATTAATTACCATTCACTTGTGTGGGAATCTGCAGGTCTGCTCCCATTGGATGACCTCAGTATAAAGAACTGCTTCCTGCAATGCTTGATGGGCTACCATAGTCTCAGATTCTGTCTGTTACTCTGCTTGTGCCCCACCTCGTTCCTAGTCCGTGTGGACTGCGCTGACTCCTGCGAAGGGGTCAGCGAGTCCTTCTAGTTCTGCTCTTGTTCTAGAAGTTGTTACTCTGCTTGTCTTGTGTCATATGTTGGTTCATCGCCAATATATACGCATACTTGCACATTTTGTTATTTTCCTTGTATTCGTGTTACGTTGATACATCAGTGTCGCTGATATATACGTACACGAACTGTTTATTTCCTGTGTTCAGTTAGTCAGCCTTCCAGCACGTTTTGGTAGTTTGCGCGTATCGTGAGCACCCGTGCTGAGCTAGTATCCTGCTCCTGGTCCTGTTTGTGGATTGCGTTCATCTCTGCGAGGAGATAACGAATCCTTCTGAATCCTGTCCTGTTACTGTTTGTGGATTGCGTTCATCTCTGCGAAGAGATAGCGAATCCTTCTGAGTCCTGTTCCCTGTATTGCTCCAGTGCTAGTCAGTGTTCCTGCTTATGTCATATATCGGTTCATTGCCGATATATACATATGTTAGTCAGACGTTACAAATAGTTTCATTGATAGCTGTAATTGTAATACGCTAGGAAAACATACTTATTGTATATTTGTCTGTGTTACGTTCATCTATCTTGATCCTCCTATTTCCTGGCTATCCTGTCCTGTCTTTGTGAGGCATGCCATCGCTGCTACGCATTGGCTGCCTCATTCCAGTCTGTCTTGTTGTGGACGCTTGCTGTCACTAAGTAGTGGCTAGTTAAGCAGGCGTTCATTCTGTCTACCTGTCCTGATCTCCTCAGTCCTGGTTTATGCGCTCAGCGCTACTTTGCGCTGAGACGTTATTACGAAGGTGTTGTTTGTGGCTGTTCGGATCTGCATCGGCTCTGTGCACCATAATCTCCTATTGGAGTCAGTCCTCTCCTCCACTAAACTGGGGATATCCTGATTCCTTGTGCTGGTGTGTGTACCTCCTTCACGTCAGCTTATGTGTTGCATGCTGACTGTGGAGATTACACCTCCAAGCTTAACATGGTTAAACCAAGATTTGATGTGTAGTCTCCCTCTGCCTAGGAACAGCTGGAGGATTTGTCTTAACTGAGTAAGAGCCTGGGGGGAGGTGTTAATTAGCTTGGACATATTCCCTGTGGAAGGCAAAATAACATGGAGGCATGAATTCCCTTTTTTGTTCTGGGAACCAGGTGACACCTAGATGTTAATTAGCCTGAGCCTTTCATAACTTGGAGAGCCAGGAAGCTAATCCCAGCAGGGGGCTATTCAAAACCTGCTCCCACTCCAGACTCAACGGCACCGAGCACGGGCCATAAGAAAGCATGGGTGGTAGGATTTCCTGTCGGTATACGAAAACCGTATATCGCACAGCTATGATATTCATATAGTCTTGTTCGGTAAAATCTGGCCATCGGGTTGATATGAAATTCATTGTGATGGCACATCCGGGTATTGAGATATGAATCTTCTCAGGAGCCTGACCTGCTGGCTTAGCCATGTCTGATGTCATATTAATCTGTATTTTCCAACAAGTATGAATCTCTTACCCCCCTAAATATAACGTGTACGGTTTAGGAGTTACAGCAATTCATAAGCTTAGCTCTAAAATCTCTCAGAGGGAATGAACTGTCATTTGTTGGTAACTCAGAGGGGGCCGGCATTGCCACACCCCCAAACCAGCTTCATCAAAAGCACAGAGCCAGCAGGCAGGATTCATTCCTCCATTTCCCATCTTCCTGAACACCCAGCCACCATGAGGAACGAGCGGTGGCCATCTTGTCGGAACTGAACAAAGGACATCCTCCATTTTGTTTGGATTTTAAATCTTGCTGAACTTTGAGTTCATCTCTGGAACAAAGAACTTTGCGAACTTGAAACCGTTTTGCTTGGACTTGATGATTTTCCCACAAAAGGACATATTTCCACAAACCCTAAGTATTTTCTCCCTTTTATTTTTCATACTGGCTATTACTGTTTTAATAATTGTTGATTTTAATTATTGTCTGTATATATTAATTATTTATATTGCTTTCAATAAACCGACGCTATCGTCAGTTGTTGTTCTAGCTACCCTACTATTCAGCACGCACACTACTGAACCAGACCTCTGAAGAGACGTTACTATTGGTTGTTTTTGGCTAGGCAGAATACAGCGTGTTTTAACCGTTTTTATTCGCAGGATCAGTCAGGCAGTCGGGTCCACGGGCCCTACCCGTGGTGGTGGCAGTCTTACCCTGAATCGTGTGTGAGTTGTAATTGCCCGTATCTCACAGGCTCCCTTCTGGTTTTTCTGCGGTTTGTCCCAACGGTTCCTGCGCATTGACTGCGACCAGAGTTCGCACGATCCGTGCGCTGGCACCGTTTGGAAGGCCATTTGCGGTCTGACCACCAGGGCTCCTGTGACAATATCTAATTGTTTAGATGGGCAAACAGACTTTTAGAGGGGGGCTACATGCTGACCAGAATGTGGCCCATTTGGTGCGGTTCCAGCCATTATGAGTTGTTAGTAGTTGTTGATCATCTCGAGGGGTTTTATCATGTTCCATATTTTTCTGTGAGACAGAAAAGGTATAAAACCCAGCTACTATTTTGAGACAGCGGAATTCTCTCAACTCACAGCCGGGCTGGCCACCTAGCTAAGTCTGACTGCGCTTCTCGTCTGAGGAACTTCTAAACTATCGTGAGGGAAGAGTTGCTCTCTAGGAAAGATATAAGTTACTGCAACCATGAGCGAGACACCTAAAAACACAAGGTGATGTAGTGTGTTTATAATACTGTTAAAGCGGACCCAAACAAAACATTTTTTTTAATAAAAAATATTTAGTTGCACCACTCTAACACATACAAAGATAAATAAACAGTCCTTCAAACCTATGATCATTTCAGTGAATGTTTTTCACCCTTCTCTTTTCATAGCTAGGATTATACGGGGGGCAGCCATTAGCAATTTCTCCATTGCCGGACACCATCTACTCCACCAGTTTGCCGGATTTTTTGCCGGCAATTTGAAAGGAAGGGAGGGGTCCCTCCAATAAATGTAAAATATTTTATATTTGTCATCATGCAGCTGAAAAAAAAGACTGCTATTTATTATTATAATTTAGAAAATAGATTTTATTTCTGAAATCTTGTATTTTTAATTTGGGTCCACTTCAACTGTTGTGTTATTCTTATTCATTGTCTTCTTTCAAATAACTTGGTAATGTACATCATATTTTGTATCAATAAACTTGTTAACCTTGTTGCTTTTCTCTGATTTTGGAGGAATCAAAAAGAACCTGCAATTGCTACCTGTTTAGGTGGTGTCACTTTTTCTGTAGCAATACAGCACCGCATGCTTCAGGAAGAAAGCGTATGGGATCAGGGCGCTGATGGTGCCTTCACTGCGACTCTCCAGGTTTATCACCTCCTCAAATGGACGCATGAGCCTGCAGGCATTACGCATAAGTGTCCAGTACTTCGGCAAGAAAATCCCCAGCTGACCAGAGCCTTCCCTAGCACTGTAGCTGTACAGATACTCGTTGACGGCTTTCTCCTGTTCTATCAGGCAGTTAAACATGAGGAGCATTGAATTCCAGCGAGTCAAGCTATCACAAATCAAGCGCCTCACTGGCACGTTCTTTTGCCGCTGAATATCGGAAAAGTGAGCCTTGGCTGTGTAGGAATGCCTGAAACGCCCACACACCTTCCTGGACTGCTTCAGGACCACCTTACACACAAATCGTTGGATTATAAGATTCAGCACACATGGCATGCAGAGCACATGTGTCAACTTGCCCAAACTCAAAGCCGACAAGAGATTGCTTCCGTTGTCACACACCACTTTGCCGATCTCCAGTTGGTGCGGGGTCAGCCACTAAACTACCTGTTTGTTCAAAGCGGCCAGGAGTGCTGGTCCAGTGTGACTGTCCGCTTTGAGGCAAGACATGTCCAAGATGGCGTGACACCATCTTACCTGGCATGCGGAATAGGCCCTGGGGAGCTGGGGGTGTGCAGTTGGTGAGGAGAGCGCAGCAGTAGAGTAGAACTCAGCCGAGGAGGAGGACGACAGCGAAGAGGATGTAAGAGGAGAAGAAGAGGAGGTGGCAGCAGGCCTGCATGCAAGCTGTGGCGGTGTCACCAACTCCGCTGCACAGCCACATACTCCATGCTTGCCAGCGGTCAGCAGGTTTACTCATTGTGCGGTATAAGTGCTGCTCAACAGGATACCGGATATCCGAATAGACTCGGATATCCGAACTTTTTAGGCCTATCCGATCGGATCCGGATTCCGGATAGCTGGATGGGAATCCGGATAGCTCTATGCGGATAGTTGGTCTCATAACCCGGATACCCGCGGATACCGGTCGGATATCCGAATCCGGGTGCTGTAACCATGGACATTATGTCCATGACGTCATTCAGCCAATCAGAGCGCTCCCAGCCTAAGCCCAAGCACCCAATCACAGAGGAGAACCTTGGCCAGTCCCTCCTGTATATAAGGAGGGGGCCATGTTAAGAATCTCGTCCTTGCTTTGTGACTGCCACTGTGATAGGTTGTCCAGTGTGTTTGGCTGAAGCAAGTACATTATCCAAGTGATAACCCAGCGTTTTAACACTAAAACACCTTCTGGTTTTACTGTTGTACTGTGTTGTAGTTAGCTTAGCTAGTCTGTGTAATTTGTTAGTGTCAGTCAGTCTTGTCAGTCAGTCTTTCAGCTGCAGCAGCTGCGCTGCCTGTGCCTGCTACTAGGTCCTGTGTCTTTGTGTGTGCTGTGTCTGTGTGCACACACTCCAGGCTCCTTGCTGCTGGCTGGGCTGCTATTACTACTGCTACTGTGGTTTTGTATTGTGTAGTTGCAGACAGTGCTAGTACTACAGATTATTGCTGCTGTGCTGCTGCTGACTGAGTGAGCAGTGTCAGTGTGTTTAGTTGTTGTACTCCTGTCTGTCAATCTGCTGATCATTTCCAAGCCCGCCGCCAATAATAAAAGTGCACCAAGTACCCCACACACATCATCTGTGACGTCGACTCATCAGTGACAGTGAGTCTTGTACAGTACTATGTCTGGCACTGGCAGTGTGAGACGGGGGAGGGGAAAGGCCGGAAGGAGAGTGAGCAACATTACGGCCTCTGGCAGCAGTTCTGCCGCATCAGGCATTCCGCCGCTACCCACTGGCAGTCACGCTGCAGAGACGCAGCACCGTGTTGCGTCCATTTTCAAGCAGGGTCAGCGGCGCAGATTGGAGGAGAAGGACGCCGCGTCTGTGATGCAGCAGATGGCGCATGACGAGGAGCAAGCCAGTGACAGTGAGGCCACCACCACCACCAGCCCTAGCCCTAGAGAAAATATTCTCTGCAAAATTGGCTTTTCAGAAGAGTCTGAGATGCTGACAGTAATTGTTGGGGGGGAGCCCGTCCATGATGTGTCAGCAGAAGAGGAATTTGATGCGGGCTCATCATCCCAGCAGTTTGATGAAGGGGAGTTTGATGATGAGGTGAAGGACCCGGACTACCAGCGACCGGAGGGGCATGTCAGCTCTGACTCTGAGGAGGAGGAGTCAGTGGGTCTGGCACGCAGGTTGAGCATTTCAGGGATTGGCAGGAGCAGCAGTGGGCATGGAATACGTGACCCGCAGGCTGCTGCTCCATCTGTCAGTGGCACGACTACCACCAGCCGCACCACTCAACCCCAGGCCCTAACCACCACCGGCAGAAAATCCACAGCAGCATCCCGTTCTGAGCCACGTAAGGGAAAACACCAATCCCCAATATGGCAGTTTTTCCATCTGCCCTCACTGGATAGCAAGTATGTTACGTGCAAATTATGCCATGTGAAGCTGAGCAGAGGGTCTCACCCCTCCACTTATGGCACCTCCAGCTTCATAAATCATCTGGGCAATAAGCACAAACCTGAGCATCAGGAATTCAAGAGGCTGAAGGAAGCTGGCGCTGGCCCTTGCAGAGGTCAGAGCACTATAACAACCTTTGCCACTCCTGCTGACACTGAGGCCTCTTCAGGCAGCCAGTCCTCCTCAGTGGTCTCCTCTGTTCCCTCCTCAGCTTCCCGTGCAAGCCTAAAACGCCCCCACCACCAGACCCTGCTGAGTGACTCTTTTGTGGTCAGGGCTCAGCCTCCCGGCAGCCGTCGCATACGCCAGCTGAACGGCTTGCTGACACAGGCCATGTCCTCCCAGCTCCTCCCGTACTCGTTTGTGCAGGAGGGGAGCCGGATGCGTGCGCTCCTGCAGTGCGCAGCGCCGGATTGGCCAATCCCCAGCCGGCACTACTTTGCACGCAAGGCCATCCCAGCACTGCACCGCTTTGTAAAGGCCAACGTGGAGCGTGGGCTGGATCATGCGCTTGGTGCGCGCGTCCATGTGACAATGGACTCATGGAGCAGCCGCTTCGGGACAGGCCGCTATTTGTCCTTCACCGCGCACTGGGTCAGTTTGGTGGAAGGGGGTGAAGAGGAGACAGCAGCATCATCACCCCGGTGGGTGGTGCCACCCCGCAGCAGGGTCAGGGGAAGTGCAGCAGCTTCCAGCTCTGATCCGGTTCCATCCGCCGCCAAACAACCCCGCCTCAGCAGCAGCGTGAAGGCCCACCACTGCCAAGCGCTGCTGCAGATGGTCACGGTGGGCAAGAACAAGCTGACGGCAGACCACGTCTTGGCCAAGCTCCGAGAGCAAGAGAGCAGTTGGCTGACCCCCAGAGGCCTCAGAGTCGGAGAGGTGGTGGCCGACAATGGGGCAAACTTGGTTGCCGCCATCCAGCGGGGAAACCTCACCCACATCCCCTGTCTGGCCCACGTCCTGAACCTAGTGGTGCAGAAATTCCTGCACACCTACCAGGGGATGAACACTCTTTTGGGAGCGGCAAGGAAAACGGTGGGTCATTTTCGCCGCTCGGGTGGTGCCACAGCGACCCTTACAGCCGTGCAGCTGGAGCTGAACCTCCCACAGCACCGCCTCATTATAGACGTTCCAACACGCTGGAATTCCACCCTGGCGATGTTGGAACGTCTGGTTGAACAGAGGCGGGCTGTCAACCTGTACCTGGCCAGAGCCACCATGGATGCCAACTTGTTGGGGACCGGCACCACCCACCTCCCAGACATCATCCGCCCTGCTGAGTGGGGAAAAATGCAGCTGGTGTGCTTTGTGCTGGCACCCTTCCTGGAGGCCACCAACATGGTCAGCCGGGACCATGCGTCGCTGTGTGAGTGGGTGACCATTGTGTGCATGCTGGACAAGGCCCTCGATGCTCTGCTGGAAGTGGGAGAGGAAGCCTTGATCCAGCAGGAGCAGCAGCAGCACACTTCACAGTCCACCTCTGTGCAGCAGGAGGAGGATTCGGAGGAGTTGGAGGAGGACTTGGAGGAGTTGGAGGTCCCTGACCTTGAAGAGGAGGGGGCACAGCGGAGTGCAGCTGCAGTAGTGCGGGGGTGGAGAGAGCAAGATGAGGCTCCGGAATCAGAGGAGGACGACAGCACTGTCAGCGGTGCAGAATATCATAGGTCAGCAGAGATGGCAGCCCTCTTCCCTATGGCAGCGCACATGCTGCAGTGCCTGCGCAAAGACCCAAGGGTGAAGGAGATGAGTGCTCGGGAGGACATCTTGATCACCCTGATGCTGGACCCACGGCTGAAGGGGAAGCTGGCTCAGTTCCTGCCTGTAGGAGGAGACCCTGTGCGCCGAATCAGGGACTTGCAGCGGATTCTGGTTCGGCGCTTGGAGGAAGCCTTCCCCCGGACTCCCACCCCCCCTGCTGTCTCAGTCCAGCCAGCACAGCAGCAGGTGCCTGCATCCAGCATCAGCAGGCGCCCAACAAACCTGCTGTCTCTGACAAAGGCGCTCTATGCCACACCAGTACCGCTGCCTACAGAGGAGGTGCCTGCAGCAGCATCCGGCTCTCAAAGCCAGAACCAGCACCTGACCCGGATGGTGGCCGATTATATGGGGTCCTATAGCGGGCTTGACACCGACACCCCTGTGGACCCCTTGGAGTACTGGGTGAAGCACCTGGATATCTGGGGCGAGCTGGCGCAATACGCCCTGGAAGTGCTGTCCTGCCCGCCTTCCAGCGTTATGTCGGAAAGGTGCTTCAGTGCGGCCGGTGGCGTGGTCACTGAGAAGCGCTCTTGTCTGTCAGGCCAGTCTGTGGACAGACTGACTTTTTTAAAGATGAACGAGGCTTGGGCAGTTGGTGAGTTCCTGGCCCCTGTTGTTGGCAAGAGGGGGAAATGAAGTGGCTGAGTGGTAATCACTATGCCTGGCCTGCTTAACCACCCTTTACCACCACAACCTCCTGACTCCATCTTCATGAAGCCAGGTTCTTATTTTTTGAACTGTGCCGTGGTACCTGCCATGGTCAGCTGTGTAATTTTTTTGGAGGTGTCTGTGCTGTGCGAGTTGTGGGGCCCCAACTGCGGCAGTACGACCGACCGCTTCCTGGAACCTCTCCTAATTTTTTACTGTGCCGTGGTACCTACAACAGTGCCATGGTCAACTATGTAAACACAATAGCTGTGTAATTTTTTTTGGAGGTGTCTGCTGTCCGAGTTGTGGGGAGGCCCCAACTGCGTCAGTACGACCGCTTCCTGGAACCTCTCCTAATTTTTTACTGTGCCGTGGTACCTACAACAGTGCCGTGGTCAACTATGTAAACACAATAGCTGTGTAATTTTTTTTGGAGGTGTCTGCTGTCCGAGTTGTGGGGAGGCCCCAACTGCGTCAGTACGACCGCTTCCTGGAACCTCTCCTAATTTTTTACTGTGCCGTGGTACCTACAACAGTGCCATGGTCAACTATGTAAACACAATAGCTGTGTAATTTTTTTTGGAGGTGTCTGCTGTCCGAGTTGTGGGGAGGCCCCAACTGCGTCAGTACGACCGCTTCCTGGAACCTCTCCTAATTTTTTACTGTGCCGTGGTACCTACAACAGTGCCATGGTCAACTATGTAAACACAATAGCTGTGTAATTTTTTTTGGAGGTGTCTGCTGTCCGAGTTGTGGGGAGGCCCCAACTGCGTCAGTACGACCGCTTCCTGGAACCTCTCCTAATTTTTTACTGTGCCGTGGTACCTACAACAGTGCCGTGGTCAACTATGTAAACACAATAGCTGTGTAATTTTTTTTGGAGGTGTCTGCTGTCCGAGTTGTGGGGAGGCCCCAACTGCGTCAGTACGACCGCTTCCTGGAACCTCTCCTAATTTTTTACTGTGCCGTGGTACCTACAACAGTGCCATGGTCAACTATGTAAACACAATAGCTGTGTAATTTTTTTTGGAGGTGTCTGCTGTCCGAGTTGTGGGGAGGCCCCAACTGCGTCAGTACGACCGCTTCCTGGAACCTCTCCTAATTTTTTACTGTGCCGTGGTACCTACAACAGTGCCATGGTCAACTATGTAAACACAATAGCTGTGTAATTTTTTTTGGAGGTGTCTGCTGTCCGAGTTGTGGGGAGGCCCCAACTGCGTCAGTACGACCGCTTCCTGGAACCTCTCCTAATTTTTTACTGTGCCGTGGTACCTACAACAGTGCCGTGGTCAACTATGTAAACACAATAGCTGTGTAATTTTTTTTGGAGGTGTCTGCTGTCCGAGTTGTGGGGAGGCCCCAACTGCGTCAGTACGACCGCTTCCTGGAACCTCTCCTAATTTTTTACTGTGCCGTGGTACCTACAACAGTGCCATGGTCAACTATGTAAACACAATAGCTGTGTAATTTTTTTTGGAGGTGTCTGCTGTCCGAGTTGTGGGGAGGCCCCAACTGCGTCAGTACGACCGCTTCCTGGAACCTCTCCTAATTTTTTACTGTGCCGTGGTACCTACAACAGTGCCATGGTCAACTATGTAAACACAATAGCTGTGTAATTTTTTTTGGAGGTGTCTGCTGTCCGAGTTGTGGGGAGGCCCCAACTGCGTCAGTACGACCGCTTCCTGGAACCTCTCCTAATTTTTTACTGTGCCGTGGTACCTACAACAGTGCCGTGGTCAACTATGTAAACACAATAGCTGTGTAATTTTTTTTGGAGGTGTCTGCTGTCCGAGTTGTGGGGAGGCCCCAACTGCGTCAGTACGACTGCTTCCTGATACCACTCTGATGTTGATTGACAGCCATTTTTTTTTTGGGGGGGGGGATTTTAAGTCCACTCCCCACATCATCAGTGTTTCCCTTTTCACAATTATGATGCTACATGCCTCATATACCCTAAAAAACCTTTTTAAAGCAATTTAAAGGCCACTTCCGGGATTAAACACGGATATCCGAATCCGATCGGATACTAGGGTCGGATATCCGAATCGGATTCGGATCGGAAAATTTTGAATTCGGATATCCGATCCGGATCGGATAGCGGGGTATCCGGATCCGAATCGGATCCGGATTTTGAAAAGGGGTATCCGAGCAGCACTGATAAGTAATATACCAGCCCTGACCGTGCTTTGCAGACCAGGCATCCGTGGTCAGATAGACCCTTGACCCAATGCTGTGTGCCAGAGATGACACCACTTGCCTTTCAACATCACGGTACAGTTTGGGTATTGCCTTTTTGGAAAAATAATTGCGGCCAGGTATATTTCACTGTGGTGTCCCAATCACCTCAAATTTTCAGAAGCTGCTGCTAAACCTGATAAACTCTCTGCCATGGGAGACGGTCAGCACAGTGTGATGGGGGAGCAGCATGTGCAGACGTGCATTGGGGGAGATGGTCAGCATAGTGTAATGGGGAGCAGAGTGTGCAGACGTGCATTGGGGAGATGGTCAGCATAGTGTGGTGGGGAGCAGAGTGTGCAGACGTGCATTGGGGAGATGGTCAGTATAGTGTGGTGGGGGAGCAGTGTGTGCAGATGTGCATTGGGGGAGATGGTCAGCATAGTGTAATGGGGAGCAGAGTGTGCAGACATGCATTGGGGAGATGGTCAGCACAGTGTGGTGGGGGAGCAGTGTGTGCAGACATGCATTGGGGGAGATGGTCAGCATAGTGTGTGCAGACGTGCATTGGGGGAGATGGTCAGCACAGTGTGGTGGGGGAGCAGCGTGTGCAGACATGCATTGGGGGAGATGGTCAGTATAGTGTGGTGGGGGAGCAGTGTGTGCAGACGTGCATTGGGGGAGATGGTCAGCATAGTGTGGTGGGGGAGCAGCGGGTGTAGACATGCATTGGGGGCTCTTGAATCAGGATCTACAGGATATTGACATGATATGGTGCAATAACTGTAAGTATTTATTATTGATTAAGTATAATAAGATATAGGGTCTAATCATCTATTCATTAAGCTGCACTGCCGTGTCACGTCAGGGAACGATCGCGCATGCGTTCCCTGCAAAGCCCCGCCCACTGCTCTTGACGTCTTTCATGTTAGGCGGTCCTGGGGCTGCCACCTTCCCGACACCTATCGCCGTTAAGCGGTTGGGAAGGGGTTAATCCCTTCGAGTCCTGTAGCATATTAGGATGTGATCCCGTCACTTTGATTGACCCAAAAGGATGCCTTTCAAGTGACAGGCAGCCTACTGGTCCAAAGTGCAGGGATCATGTCCTAAAAATCTACAGGACCCGACGGGGCTCAGGGCAGGATTGGAGCGGCTGGTAGAGCCAAAGGTGCACACGTTAATTAGCAGCACACGCTATGTAGCACAACAAATGATTTTTAACTCATGCTGCTCAAATTAAGCTTAATGAATCAAGCCCATAGAGCTGTATCTGGGGTATTTTTTATTTTTACTTGTACCCCTTTGTGGGAATGGGTAAAGGGTACATTACCTATACACATTTTACCTGGTGGGGATATATAGGAAGGCTACAAAGGCCCGTGCCTTGAACGCTGGGAAGCCTGGGGAGGGGATGTGGCATTTGCTAGTCCTCACCCTTGCTGCCCATCTGCCTGCTTGCACTGATCTGTGTTGCCCATCTGCTCGCTTGCACAGACCAGGAGCCCCTTTGCACGCTACCCCTCTAGTTCCCCTGGCTGCGATAGGCCGCCAGCATACTGAGACCTCCAGATTAGTGGTGGCCCACAGGGGTGAGAGAGGAGACCATGGTTCGGAGATGCCATGCTATACATCACTTCCTGTATACTTCACTTCCTTTATTTGAAGTAAGCTCACCAGCTGTGTCACCAGCTTAGACCCGAGGGCTGCTGTCATGGCACGGAGTGTGGGCTTTCATACGCCCGGTAATACTGGCATGCTGATTCTTACATTACATGACGGGGTGTGATGGCCTCATGGGGCATTGCTCCTCTCTTTCCTTAGGGGAGCTTTACTTTGGGGTTTACTTCCTGGTTTGATTACAACAGTAAAGCTCATGCACATGTCTTATTAGTGGGCGTCCTGTTTATTTACTCCCCACAAATGGAGTCATTATTGATTGGAATATTGATGTTATCACTGGGGGTTTTGCCCCTGTATATTTTTCAACCTGCCCCTCTCCTCTCAACATTTACACATTTCTTGGACCAAATCACTGCAATTTTTACACATATATCCCATCTCGTCTTAGGATAAAAGAGCTTTTTAGGTATACCAGTACATACAAACTACTACACTGCAGCATTTCCTATCCTGGTGTATGCTCTATCATTCTACAGACCATCATAGCCCCATATTACTGCTCAGACCATCATCATTTTTCATCAGCCCTGTGATACCAAACCCACCCCCCACCCCAGTTGTTATCTTACTGTCTGTGTGCTTAAAGTGGATCTGAACTCTTGCACAGTACAGAAGGAAAACAGAGAGAAATGCCACCTGTGTGTATTTAGAGAGTTTAGCCTGTCTAATGCAGCCTCATCCATTAACTAATCACAAGTGTAATTTGATCTCTCAGTTGTGACAGCTGGCTGCCTCTGCAGAACAGCTAATTTGTAAACACATGATGTTAACCCTTTGTCTGCTTCCAAGAAAGCAGGAAGTAGACACACTGCAGATTTATTGCATTCTTTGTAGCAGCTGTAACAAAGAATTATTTATTTTTTTAATGGTTATTATAGGCTCTTGCTTATCTTTTAGAGCAGAGAGGAAGTTCAGACTTGAGGTCCACTTTAAATAGTAGTGTGATGTCCCTCCAACCAGGCAATGCAAATGACAGTCTAAAGGGGAACTCAACCTCACATAGCGGAAACGTCTCACAAACAGACATGATGATGTAGTAAAAACAGGATAAGAGCATCTTCCATGAGGAAATTTGCTTAATTACAACCAGAAAATATATATTTTTTTAAAGTAGCCAAGTTTATTGAAGAAGTAAGGCAAATACACATTAGTGAGAGAGTACAACAAAGTGTCAGATGATACATTAGAGGCCTGGAATAGGCACATCAGGATACATATAAACGTCAAGCACTTGGCCTACTTTTAGATATATATAAAAACTATAAAACAGCCATAAACATTAACAGTTGTCTTAGAGGATACAAAATAACCAGCAGTAATATGAAGGCGCTCAGACGTCAGCTGGAGATTAATAACAGTGATGGGTACTCAGTATAGGGGATATATTATAACTTAGTGTGTGGGGAATTTATCCAGGTAGAGCAGATTTGGTCACATTAGATTGGGTACCTCTGCGGTGATATACTGCCTTGTGGAGGGGAAGCATCTGATTCACAGACCTGACCCACTCAGTGCACGATGATGCTGTGGTAAGTCTCCAACACTTGCTGAGGAGTTAGCGAGCTATGTGACATGTCTCTATAGCAAATTGTATCAGGAATTTTCCAGTAAAGGATTCAGGAAATATATAAAAGAAGGCACACCTCTGGGGCAGCCCATATAGTTGTTGAGGAAATAGATGACTTGCGCCCAATATGTGATAACCTGAAGACAGGTCCACATCATGCGTAAAAAGGTACCTCTTTCTGTGAAGTCTTTGTGGCAGTTAGGCAGCGTGCCAGGCATAAATATGAATAGGCGTACCGGAATAAAGTAGGCTCGGTGTACAATGTATAAGCACAGTAGTTGATCAGGTGTGTGGGGAGAAATCTTAGTCACTCGCTCCAGTGTCACATCCCACTCATCCTCTGATATCCCCTTCATCCCTCTCCCAGGCCATCTGGCAGGACGCAGTACAGCAGGAGCCATAGGGGTCGCCCTGTGCACTCCACATGCTGCATACCGCAGGATGTACAAGATATGACTCATGACCCTGCCGAGAATAAAGCAGCAAGTTTACTAAAGTAAACCTGAAAGGAAAAGTTTTCCAGGTAGGCGGCGTTCCGATCTGCGGTGGTGGATGTTTGAGCGCATGGCACCATTGACAGCACGAGGGGATACAGATTGGCAGCCGGAGCCCACCTTGACGGGGGAGAGCCCGTGTAAAAACTCTGTGCCCTAAGACTGAGTCTACAGATTGTGAGTGCAATTTTTTTTATATTCAAATAAATGTTATAGTTTTACACTATGTAAGGTTTTTTCCTTTTGAGGATATTTTATGGTGAATGAACGTGAATATATGAGTAGCCATCCTTAAAGAGACTCCGTAACAAAAATTGCATCCTGTTTTTTATCATCCTACAAGTTCCAAAAGCTATTCTAATGTGTTCTGGCTAAATGCAGCACTTTCTACTAACACAGTCTCTGTAATAAATCAATGTATCTTTCCCCTGTCAGACTTGTCGGCCTGTGTCTGGAAGGCTGCCAAGTTCTTCAGTGTTGTGGTTCTGCTATGAACTCCCCTTTATGCACACTGCCTGTGTGTTATTTAGGATTAGAGCAGCTTCTCTCTTCTCTCTTATCTTTTACAAGCTGGATAAATCGTCCTCTGAGCTGGCTGGGCTTTCACATACTGAGGAATTACAAACAAGGGCAAAGCTGTTTGCAGGAAGAAAAGAGCAGCCTGAAACTTCAGTGCATGGGGGAAAGAAACACACAAATGATCTCTTAAGATTCAAAAGGAAGGCTGTATACAGCCTGCTTGTGTATGGATGTATTTTCTATGTGTGGACATACTGTACATCAACCTACTTCCTGTTTTGGTGGCCATTTTGTTTGTTTACAAACAAACTTTTAAAAACTGTTTTTAACCACTTTTAATGCGGCGAGGAGCGGCGAAATTGTGACAGAGGGTAATAGGAGATGTCCCCTAACGCACTGGTATGTTTACTTTTGAGCGATTTTAACAATACAGATTCTCTTTAACTAAAGCAGGCGATACCCGAGGAGGTGGGGGACAGCCCTAAGTGTCCCGATGCGCAATCAGACCTTTATTGAGGTCTTAGAATCCGGTGAGTCCGTTTCCTGGTACTGTGGTGGTGGAATCAGTTTTGAGGAAAACTGTGCTTTGGAAGACCACAAAAGTTGTAGCAGCCAAACTACAGGAGGAAAATTATTAAGATTGCGACTCATTCATATATCAATTCTGGTGTTCATTCACTTTAATGGTTGTGTATGCGCTACCTTCTCTAAAAGCTGAGAGGAAAAGTGCCCCAATAAATACTTTCCTCAGTATCCCCGTACCTCCCCCCCCCCCCCCCCTCACCAATCCAGTGCTGGGACCCCCAAACCTCCTCACCAGGAACCCTTGATGAGAACCAATCTGAGCAGACAGGAGAAACTGGCACTACAAATCTCACAGCAAACAAAGCTACAGTTATTAGAGAAGCGGGCGAGGGAGGAGGAGTGATGCTGCGAAACAGAACAGCTCACACCAAAGAAGCCAGACGGATTTTAAATGATTACAGTTATAAAAAATTAACGAAAAAGCCTACTGATATTTTTCTGACCAAATATAATTCACTTTTATCAGAAGCTCTTAAAAATAATATTTTAAACAAAGATTATCTTAAATGGACATTTAAGCCAGGAATAAAAAATCAGTTTTACTTTCCTGGGGCTTCTACCAGCCCCCTGCAGCCGTCCCGTGCCCTCGCAGTCACTCCCAGAGCCTCTGGTCCCCTGCCGCCAGCTGGTTTCATTTTCGCTGACAGGTCCGACAGGCCTGGGGACACATTTTTCTTCGCATTTGCATCCCCAATAGTGTCCAGCGCCTGTGCAGGATGCTATTGCGGACGGGAACATGAAGGATACACGTGGCCAGGCCTGTGCAGGCGCAGAATGCCCACTGACCATGCCAGCAAAAACAAAACAGCTGGCAGTGGGGGACCGGAAGCTCTGTGAGTGACTGCGAGGGCACGGGGCGGCTGCAGGGGGCTGGGAGAAGCCCCAGGAAAGTAAAACTGATTTGTTTTTTCCTGGCTTACGTTAAGACCCCACAAACCCCTTTCTTTTATCATCTACCAAAAATCCATAAGGATCCACTAAACATACCAGGACATTCCATCATCTCAGGAATTCATCCAATAACATGCAATTTACCACATCTCGTAGATCTCCACCTGCAAACCTTTGTACAAACATTACCAGCATATTTAACTACTTACTGCATCTTGTGCACCATATTCACGGCCCGGCAAAACTTCAGTTGAAGCACCAGGGCCATGAAAATAAGTCTTCAGCGGTGGGCGGCCAACGCGTGCGCTCCCGTCGTTGCTCGTTAGCGGAGAGAAGAATGAATGGGACACAATCATTGAGACACCTGCATTCATTGTATCTTCCTGTTGTTACAATGCCACGCATTACTTCCGATTCACGTACTTACATACATGAAATGGAAATAATGACTCAGGACATCTTGTGGCCAAATGGTAAATTACACCAAAATTCACTTTTTGGTAAAAGTCCCAATACTGACTTATGATTAACTATTTCCCACCCACACCCTCCCATAGTACCCAAACTTTTTTTGTGTATAGGAAAAAAAATGTAAATAAAAAAATACATACGTAGTTACCTTAGGGATTGAACTTTTTTTTTATATTTATGTCAAGAGGGTATATACTGTTATTTTTAGTTTACTGGCTTGTAATTAGTGATGGATGCAAAACTGAAAAAATGCACCTTTATTTCCAAACAAAATATTGGCGCCATACATTGTACTAGGGAAATTCTTTGAACGTTGCAGTAACCGGGACAAATGGGCAAATAAATGTGTGGCTTTTATCCACAGTAGAACATTTTATTTTAACACTATCATGGCCAAATTCTGAGAAATTTTTTTTTCTTATTATTCCAATTAAAATAAGTTTAGAATAAAATAATTCTTAGCATAATGTACTTCCCAAAGAAAGCCTAATTGGTGGCGAAAAAAAACAAGATATAGATCATTTTGTTGCGATTAGTAGTGATTAAGTTATTGGCGAAAGAAAGGGAAGAACGCTGACAGGTGAAAATTGCTCTGGTAAAAACCCCTCAGTGGTCAAGTGGTTAAAATATACTACACATACCATAACTGGAAAGAATTGAATGGCAAGCTAATTATATATGGGGTACTCTAAACGTACATTCCTTGTATAGTAATGTTCCACAAGACAAGGGCCTTTAAAGTGTACCTTAAGTGTCCCAAAAAAATTGAGTTTTACTCACCTGGGGCTTACCTCAGCCCCCTGCAGCTGATCGGTGCCCACGACCAGTTGCTCTGAAGCTCCGGGTCCCGCTGGCAGCCACTTCCGGTTTCGCCGTCAGGACCCGTCAGGCTGGGGAACGCGGCTGATACTACGCGTTCCCAGCCAAAATAGCACCCCTATGCAGCCATATGTCCGCATAGGCACCCGTATGCGGACATATGGCCGCATAGGGGTGCTATTTTGGCTGGGAACGCGTAGTATCAGCTGCGTACCCCAGCCTGACGGGTCCTGACGGCAAAACCGGAAGTGGCCGCCAGCGGGACCCGGAGCATCAGAGCGACTCGTCGTGGGCAGTGGGCACCGATCAGCAGCAGGGGGCTGAGGTAAGCCCCAGGTGAGTAAAACTCAATTTTTTGGGACACTTAAGGTACACTTTAAGGGATAGCTTATTTTTTAAATGGTGACCCACTCATTTCAGAAAATCCTAATATATTAATGAAGCCATTGATTTTATCCTAAAGACAAACTATTTTACATTTTTAGGGGATGTAAGTATTGAGCGTCAGAACACTGAGACCTGGGCTGCAGCTCGGATATCCGGGGCTCGGCGAGCCACCGACATCACTGGAGCGCAGGGTGGCGCTCATATCCTATTGGACAGGCGGAGGACGCGTTCTCAGTATGCGCTCCGCCGATGTAAACAGTAATCACGTGTCTGCCTGTGTGTCAGCTGATTACCTGACACGCTGAAGGTGATTGGTCAGTCCTTGTATTTAAACTTGGTAAGCGCTCCCAGTTTTCGCCCGTGACAGCATTAGCTTTGGCTTGCTGGGTGTGCATCACTGTCTGATTGATTCCTGTTGTCAATTACTGCCTTGTATCCTGACTAAGCTTATCTATACCGGATTACCTGTTGCCAACCTTGCTCTCATACCTGGACTATGCCTGTTAGCTGCCTGGATTGACCTCTGCTTTGGACACGGACTTGCATGAACGCTGCCTGGACCGACATCGGCTAAGTCTAAAACTTCGCTATGTTTGGAAAGTGTCCTGGACTGTTTGCTACTCTGTAACATCTGCCTCTACAGTCATCTGGTTCTTTCTTCTGGATTGCCCTCTCCACCAGGCCTCAGGTGACTATCATATACAGTGGCTTGCAAAAGTATTTGGCCCCCTTGAAGTTTTCCACATTTTGTCACATTACTGCCACAAACATGAATCAATTTTATTGAACGTGAAAGACCAATACAAAGTGGTGTACACGTGAGAAGTGGAACGAAAATCATACATGGTTCCAAACATTTTTTACAAATCAATAACTGCAAAGTGCGGTGTGCATAATTATTCAGCCCCCTGAGTCAATACTTTGTAGAACCACCTTTTGCTGCAATTACAGCTGCCAGACTTTTAGGGTATGTCTCTACCAGCTTTGCACATCTAGAGACTGAAATCCTTGCCCATTCTTCTTTGCAAAACAGCTCAAGCTTAATCAGATTAGATGGACAGCGTTTGTGAACAGCAGTTTTCAGATCTTGCCACAGATTCTCGATTGGATTTAGATCTGGACTTTGATTGGGCCATTCTAACACATGAATATGTTGTGTTTTAAACCAATCCATTGTTGCCCAGGCTTTATGTTTAGGGTCGTTGTCCTGCTGGAAGGTGAACCTTCGCCCCAGTCTCAAGTCTTTTGCAGACTCCAAGAGGTTTTCTTCCAAGATTGCCCTGTATTTGGCTCCATCCATCTTCCCATCAACTCTGACCAGCTTCCCTGTCCCTGCTGAAGAGAAGCACCCCCAGAGCATATTGCTGCCACCACCATATTTGACAGTGGGAATGGGGTGTTCAGAGTGATGTGCAGTGTTAGTTTTCCGCCACACATAGCGTTTTGCATTTTGGCCAAAAAGTTAAATTTTGGTCTCATTTGACCAGAGCACCTTCTTCCACATATTTGCTGTGTCCCCCACATGGCTTGTGGCAAACTGCAAACAGGACTTCTTATGCTTTTCTGTTAACAATGGCTTTCTTCTTGCCACTTTTCCATAAAGGCCAACTTTGTGCAGTGCATAAGTAATAGTTGTCCTATGGACAGATTCCCCCATCTGACCTGTAGATCTCTGCAGCTCGTCCAGAGTCACCATGGGCCTCTTGACTGCATTTCTAATCAGCGCTCTCTTTGTTTGGCCTGTGAGTTTAGGTGGATGGCCTTGTCTTGGTAGGTTTACAGTTGTGCCATACTCCTTCCATTTATGAATGATCGCTTGAACAGTGCTCCGTGGAATGTTCAAGGCTTTGGAAATCATTTTGTAGCCTAAGCCTGCTTTAAATTTCTAAATAACTTTATCCCTGACCTGTCTGGTGTGTTCTTTGGACTTCATGGTGTTGTTGCTCCCAATATTCTCTTAGACAACCTCTGAGGCCGTCACAGAGCAGCTGTATTTGTACTTACATTAGATTACACACAGGTGCACTCTATTTAGTCATTAGCACTCATCAGGCAATGTCTATGGGCAACTGACTCCACTCAGACCAAAGGAGGCTGAATAATAATGCACACCCCACTTTACAGTTATTTATTTTAAAAAAAATGTTTGGAATCATGTATGATTTTCGTTCCACTTCTCCCGTGTACACCACTTTGTATTGGTCTTTCTCGTGGAATTCCAATAAAATTAATTCATGTTTGTGGCAGTAATTTGACAAAATGTGGAAAACTTCAAGGGGGCCGAATACTTTTGCAAGCCATTGTATATGCAGTAAGGAGGTGGGTTCACTGAACACAACAGCTAGGTATATGCTGTGATGAGGTGGGTTCACTCAACACAAAAGTTAGGTATATGCAGTGATGAGGTGGGTTCACGCAACACAAAAGGTAGCTATATGCAGTGAGGTGAGTTCACTCAACACAAAAGGTAGGTATATGCTGTGATGAGGTGGGTTCACTCAACACAAAAGGTAGGTATATGCTGTGATGAGGTGGGTTCACTCAACACAAAAGGTAGGTATATGCAGTGAGGAGGTGGGTTCACTAAACACAACAGGTACTAGGTATATGCTGTGATGGGTATTACAATGTGCACCTGCTGTCACACACACAGGTAGTCACTAAATGTGCTGGGCCTGGCAGTGGCACACACAGTATGAATTAGCAAGGCTGTCTATGCAACACAAGTGTCAGTGACACACACACACACACACACACACACAAAAAACAGATCACAAGAACAAGATTAGCTCTTAAAAGAGCGGTTGTGGGTTGCTATTTTAGCAACAAGAATCAGCCAGGAGCAAGCTAACAACCCTATAACAGCCTAACTAATCTTTCCCTATGAGAGTCTGCCAGCAACTGTACCCTTCTCTCACTGTGGGACGGTAAGCAATGACACGTGAAATAGCTAAAAGGGGTGAACTGATGTCAGATAGGTCCCACGGCTTGGGACTAAATATCCCCATCACTCTGCGCATATGGACACCACCGTGATATGCAATTATTTATATGTAATATGTGCCACTTTAGTTAGTATTTACTGCATTATTTTTTGCTCTAATGGAATTATGCAGGCTTTTTGCATGAAGTGTGTAGGCTTATGATGAGACGGATCCTCGCCTCCCCTTCCCCTATGCACACGCCCTGAGCCTCCTGCCTCCCCACATCATTGGCCGCTTTGGGGATGACGCGCTTACGGTTCATGGAGCGCGGATTTCTGGTCGGCGGTGAATGGTGTGGAGCGCACGGCGCGTCGTCATCTGGTAGCCAATGGTTGCGCATGGTGGGAGCGGCCGAGGCGGGGGTTTGGGCGCGGGCGGGCGGGGCAGGGGAGGCGGCGGACATTAGTGGTACGTATATGAGCAGCGCCTATGAGACGCTGCTCTGGAGCACTACTGATTCTAGGATGCCTGTTCCTGATGAGGCCGATTGTATTCGGCGAAACATGTTGAGCTTTTAGGCATCCCTTATACCAACTGACCGCCAGAGTCATCCTGACCTGCTGGGCACACCACTACTTCATTTCCTCCTGGATCACGCCAGATGAAGGGGTAACGTTTGGACTCCATACTAACTGTGGAATTTGCTTGCATGAACTGCTGCTGTTGCTGCCTGCTTTGCTGTGTAGGCACACACCATTTTGCTAACTTCAGACTCTGACAATCACTTTTGTTCTGCGAGTGGGATCATTAGTGGACTACTATATACACTCTGGATAGGAACTCTTTGCCTCAACATGAGCAATTGGGCGAGATTTGACTACCTATTTTGCAATCTTGCAACAGCTTCTGCATGGCTTTCTGCTATATATGAATGTGAATATTTACTATCCATGTGACCTGATCCCTGCCCAGGATGATTGTGGTCCCCACAGTGGATTGGCTTTAATGGATGTTGTGTAATCTTCATATCCTAAACTGCAAGTGCTGCAATCTGCGAGTGAGTTTGCAGCTGAACTTGGCCTGGTCTGACTGGAATTATCGAGTTAACACAATCCCTCGTCACTGCTTTACCCCTCTCTGGCAAATGAACTGGAGATTTTTGGCCCTTTGTTATAGGGCTTATTGGATCATTGTCACCTTGGTATCTGGTTTTTGCAAGTAGTGAAGTCAACCATTACCCAACAGATCTAGATTCATCTTTACCATTCCTGGCTTAGGGGACTGCAGCCCCTTTTGCCTTCTCTGGAGTCAGTTGTTTCAAATGTTATTGTCATGTTAATAACTGAATATATTGGTGCAAGTCTGTCTAATGATTTTAGGATTTTGTATTAATATTGTGTTTAATATATTAAAGATGTTTCTACCTTCACATGCACCCAAGAGTCAATTCTTTTCTTGTGCCAGTAAAAAGCAATGACACCCGCCCTGACAATGCTGAAAAAGCAATAGGTCTTCAGCTTTTTGAGCTTTCAGCATTTTTATCAATAGAAATATACAATCTATTCGATTTTATTATATGTATGTGGCAATACTCACCACTACCCCTGTACTATCTAGGAATTTTGAGCCAAAATTGACTCCCGTGTGGCATATGTTATTTTCCTATACGCTATCGGCTTACGTTTTTATAAATGTATTCATTAGTGACTTCTGAAAAACTTTATATTGTTGCTGACTAATAGCTCTATAGGTATGTGGGGTTCACAGAATGACAGTTTCTTTTATAGTTCCTCTTCAATGACTCCTAGCTGCAATTAAAGGAATATCAAAGTTTTAAGTTTTTATTTTTCCCCAGAAGCTCTTTAGGAGTTAGAAGAGATTTGTTATGGCAGATAATAGTAGTAGACTAGGAAAAAAAAAACATCCTCTCTTCCTCTGCACAAGCCTTGCCAGACGTAAATAAACAATCAATGCTGGGCCGACAACAGAGAGACTTCTTATTTGAGGGTAGATTATTTCACACGCTGTAGTGAGAGATTCACAGATTCAACACTGATTCAGTCAGCAAATCTCTCACTACAGCATGTGAAATAATCTGCTGCTCTCACATAAGAAGTCTCTCTGCTGTTGGCCCAGCATGGATTGTTTACTTGCCTCTGGCAAGGCTTGTGCAGAGGAAGATAGGCATTCCTGTTGCAGCCTATAATGCTGAATAGAAGAACTTGTCCGTCAACCCTGCACTGTCCCAGCAATATACAAGATCTGAGAAGCTGTTTGATTTTTTTTTCCGTTTGCTGCTATTATCTGCAAAAATTGCAAAGGATGGCACATACCCGGAGTGAACATGGATAGGGTGCGGTGGGTGTAGAGGCTGAGGAGCCTGACAGCCGTTTCGTGCTTTGCGCTTCTACGGAGGCTGCAGGACTGCTACAAATTCCACCTTTGAGACGTGGGGGAAATAGAGAAAGGACCTTGAAAAGAGAAGAAGCACGGACGATACTCAGGACTGACGCGATGGGCCCACTTGGCATGAATTATCACACTGATCTTTCGTGTTTTTTGGACCCATAGAATCAGGATTTGCAATCCATTGACAACTAAATTTTATATTTTATCACCCCTGACATTTGTGTAATGTTTTTGTATTATGCCCATTCCGAATTTTTTACATGTGTTCTATATGATGGCACATACCTATACCCCTTTATTAATAACATATATAAACCCTTGGGCTGTTTTTTCCGTTTTAATATCCAGTAAGAATAACATTAGTACCTCATGTTGTCCATATTGGCCCCTCCAGTAGTTGTTTTTATTCTTTATCATCACCTCAGTCAGCACATACACATTAGATCACGTAGTTTCAAGATTAGTTTTTTGAAATTGCAATGTTGAATAATTTTCACTTTCTACACGTGATATAATGCTATTGGGAGTATAATCCAGCACAT